>NW_019641710.1:603131-1249084 GCF_000599845.2 Trichogramma pretiosum | reverse complement strand
GTAGACGAGGTTTTCTCGTGGAAGAGAAAATTGAGAGCGACAAGTACAATTTGAAAAACTTCAATGGATTGTATCGCGAAATGACCGGTGAAGAACTCACCGTGTCGTACTTCCAAAAGCACGGCTTCGGCATACCTCTGCTGATCAAGGACAAAGCTGGCTTGGGTATACGAGTACCCAGCTCCAACTTCAGCGTTCACGATGTCAGGACATGTGTTGGTCAGTAGTATTCTCATGAAATCTCTTACATGCAAGTTGATCTTATGCAAAATAAACACTTTAATTTGATTCTAGGCTCGAGACGGTTACTCGATGTTATGGACGTCAATACACAAAAAAATGAAGAGATGACCATGAAAGAGTGGCAAAAGTACTATGAAGAAGAAGAAAGGACTCGTTTATTGAACGTGATCTCGTTAGAATTTAGTCACACTAAATTAGAAAATTACGTTCAATCGCCAACAATAGTGCGCCAAGTTGATTGGGTCAGCTCTGTTTGGCCCAAACATCTAAAAGAACAACAAGTAGAAGCCACAAATCTTCTTGAGGACATGATGTATCCTAAAGTTCAAAAATATTGCTTAATGTCAGTTAAAGGATGTTATACAGACTTCCACGTGGATTTTGGTGGTACCAGTGTATGGTATCATATTTTAAAAGGTGCCAAAATTTTCTGGCTCATACCACCCACGGAGAAAAATTTAGCTCGTTATCAGCAATGGGTGCTGAGTGGTAAACAGTCGGACGTTTTTTTCGGAGACATGGTAGATAAATGTGGTAGAATAACTCTTTCAGCTGGTATGACCATGTTTATACCAACTGGATGGATACATGCTGTTTATACTCCGGCTGATTCACTTGTTTTTGGAGGCAATTTTTTGCACAGCTATGGAATTGATAAGCAATTAAAGATTGCCCAAGTTGAGGAAGCTACAAAAGTGCCTCACAAATTTCGATACCCATTTTTTACTGAAATGTTATGGTAAGTTTTCTCTTGACCTTGATTTATAAAAATGTTTTTATGAACTTGTTTTTAATTAAATAAATTTTTACAGGTACGTTTTAGAAAGGTATGTTCATGTTCTACTTGGGCGTAGTCATTTGGATATTTCTGAAGATCAAAGTCATCATCTTACACCCAAGCACACCAAACATGTTCATTTAACATCTATGGAACTTCATGGCCTCAAATCAATTGTTATGTATCTGCACGCACTCCCTTCTACAAAAAAAAATGTTCCAGAACTTATTAAAGATCCTATTGCTCTAATACATGATGTTCGTTGTTTGGTCGAACAACATAGACATGATAGTCCAGATGAGGCAGTGACCGGTTTGCCAGTTCTTCCACCTCCACCAATACTAACTTCAGTTGAACGTGAAAAATTGGGTATGGGCCGACCCAGGAAATACCCAAGATCTTCGGGTGAACATAAATCCACTGGTCCACGTAGGCGTCGTACTCGATGTAAGAAATGTGAAGCCTGCACGCGCGCTGATTGCGCTGAATGTGTTTATTGCCTTGATATGGTCAAATTTGGAGGATCTGGTCGTGCTAAACAAACGTGTATGATGCGGCAATGTCTCAGGCCAATGTTACCAGTCACAGCGTCGTGTAAATTTTGTGGTCTTGATGGTTGGGGTCAAACTCCTGCTCCATTGATGGGAAAGCAGGCTCCAACGGCAGAATCTAATCTCATGGAATGTTCAATTTGTTATGAAATTGTTCATCCTGATTGCACCGGAAAAGATGTGCAGAATATGTCCATAAGTGATGATATCCCTAATAGTTGGGAGTGTCCAACATGTTGCGAAAGTGGAAGAAATTTAGAAAGCAAACAAAGAGCTCCAAAAGGACGGCCAAGGAAAAGTAACGCTTCGCCAAGCTCTTCCAGAAATTCACCTGTAGAGTCAGAACCATCAAACAAAATCCAGAAATTGACGTCAAATGAGGTACTTCTGAAGTTTTTCTGTTAAAATAGATAACAATAATTTATTTACATACAATAACGAATAGATCCTGTGTAAATAAATAATTGATATTTATTCAAAGGTGTAGAACATTTCATTTTTATCAAATCAATTATTATAAATCAAAAATCTATTGTTTTAGGATGATAAGAATGGTCAGGAAATATCAGATGAAGAACCAAAGATGGACTACCAAAATGAGCTAGCCAATAATCATACAGAAAAGACAAATAAGCATAACAATACCAGTCCTAATAATAGTAATTCTCATAATAATCATCGAGAACAGAAAACGCCTCCTCCTCAGTGGCATCAACAGAACCAACAGCAAAATCAGCAACCACACCAAACCAATTCACCTCAGCAGCGTCAGTCACCGAAAAAATTGCCAACAGTATCTCCAAATCAAAAGAAAGAAACACATGAAAAGCCGTGTGTATTTTTTTAAATAAATACTTGTACCAAAATATTCTTTAATAATTTAATAAAATTATGATAAATCGATCAGGGGCTGGCCCAAAAGTCCACGGGACACTAATCCATGGAGAACAATGGATTTATCCAATAATACACTATCAGCTACTCATTTAACAAATATTATTCAACACCAACCAGAAACTTTATTGCTCGACTGGACCAACGTTGCTAAGAAACAGCTTGCTTGGCTTCTCAGTAGATTATCACCTCTGAGGAACTTGTCATTGAAAGGTTGCAATTGGGCTGGTGTTTGTGCACTGAACACGTCAGCATGCCCACCCTTGGTCAGTCTTGACTTAGATTTCGTTGCTGGTAATTGTCTAAATTGTTAAATTTTTCATACTAAAAACGAATTAGCTAGAAACATGATCTTATTCATTTAAAATTAGGTTTCAATGACTCCAGCTTACGAGAAATTTTAAGTCCACCAAGTGATTCGCGTCCTGGATTAATTGACAAAACATCAAGACTCAAAAATTTACGAAATTTATCATTAAAAGGTTGTGATATATCTGATATTTCAATGCGTTACATAGCTCAACATTTGACAAATCTTGAAAGTCTTGATTTGTCAACGTGTTCACGGATCACTGATGCTGGAATCGCTCAAATCACATCACCACCTGCTATAACTGTTACAACACTTGTGTCACTTAAATTGAATGGTTGTAGATTATTGACTGATCTTAGTCTTGACCACTTACTAAGATGTCAATCACTTAAAAACTTAGATTTAAGGTAACATCTTGAAATTTCTTAAACTAGTTAATTTTTTATTTCAATCATTTTATTTATACTAATATATCAATTTTTTATTTCAGAAATACAACACAGTTTTCTGTGCAGAAAGTGAATGAATATTCAAAATCAGCCAGATTGAACAATTTGATAATGGATCCAAGACCTGAATATGAAAACCGACGAGCAACGTGAAACTTTTTTTAATTTTTCACTAAAGTTTGAGCTATTTCCGTGTGCAGCTGTAGTTAAAAAACAAAGATATTTTATAGATAATGAGTGTATGCAGTTTAGCGTGCAAAAAATGATCGTCTGCTTTTGAAAAATGTAAATTTGAATGTAACTCTGTTGGTTCGTGTGGTTTAGTAAATATAATTCCAGTGTACAGTTCATCATTTAAGGAGTTGTATAAATTAGCTGACAAAAAATATCAGATGCAATAATTTATTGGTTTTGTTCATTTAGTTTCTTTAGTTCTATCACATTTGCGTGATTGGTGACTTGGATTTATTAATGAAAGAGGAAAAAATTTCAAGTTTAGCTTCGTTTGCAAATAGTTCCTAATACACAAGGCAGATGTTTTTATCAAAGTATTATTTAGAATTCATCTGAAAATCTTGATGAACCATGAAAGAATTTGTGTGAATGCTTTATTTTTAATAAGTATATTATTAGCTATTTCTTAATTTATACCATGCATTGAAAATGATTCAAATTTTTGCCAAAATATATATGTAAAAATATTTGTTCAATGTACAGTAAACTTATAACACATTAGAAATATTCTCTCATGATATTTTGTCATAAAGATTCAAAGATTATTAGTCGCCGACAATTTTTATATTTACATATATTAAATTTAATTTTAACGCATCTTTAAGTTGACATATATTTAAACTTAAGTGAGTAATGAAAAAATGTTCACCATTGATATGAATATTTTTGAATGAATGTTTGAAAACAATGGGGCTATGTTGATCCAAAACTATTTTCATTACAATGTAGAAATTATGTTAAATTATTGGTTTCTATTGAAAGTATGTAATAAAAAATACTTTATAAACATTTTTAAACAAGTGGAATTCTGTTGTGTAATTATGTATAATAAATATAAAAAAAAAATTTCGTACTTATAACTAATAATTTGAGAACATTAAAAACGGATAGCAGTATTTCTTCTAAGAAACTACTATTAAAAGTTGAAGTGCAAAATTAACTTATGAGTGTAATGGAATCAATTAGGGTACAAATATAAATTCATTTATACTAATAAATGTTTGTATATTTTATTTACAAAAATATTCAAGTCAATATGTACAGTTCTTAAGATTTTATAATTATAAATTTTCATTTAGATAAAGGTAAATTATCTCCAACCGTTGTAGCATCAGAAATATCTTTTTGTGCTCTCAATCTTTCTAAAATCAATTCAGCAATTGCCTTTTGCGTTCTTCTTTGTAATTTTTCTAATTTTTTAGAAACATCTCTTTTCAAGTCCCAATCAAGCTTTCTCGGTGCAAGATTATTGATATCCTGTGCAGAAAATTTATTACAGTAAATTGAATGAATTAAATGAATGATATGTAAAGTAAAAGAAATATAATATTTTACCAATTCTTCGATAACTGGTCTTTGTGTGGCAGCATCAAGCTGATCTTTAACTTCAGCTTCTGCATCACCGGGCTTAGCATCACCTAAAGACTTTTCTTTCAAGCTCTCGTCCAACGGTTTATAACTTCGAAATTTAGGCCTAGAAACAAAAAATGAAATTATTCAAATGGCTTTTTATTAATTATAGTTTTACTTGTTTTTATTATATACTTACGCCGGTAGTTTTGCTTCTGAATCTTTGTCTCCTGTAATATCCTCAGCTTTTCTTTTCTTCAGAGCATTTAGTTTTTCTTTGCGTTTTAATGCTTCATCGACAAGGGTACCGACTTTTTCTTCTGAATTCATTTTTTTTTAAATTTGTTATGTTTAACTAAACTCTAAAGGTTAAACGCACGGTGTTCACTGTAAGCTCAATGCTGTCAGCTGTGGCTTGTGTTTACTAATCACTATTGCGCATATGTCGTGCGGCGCGGCGCCGAACTCTTACGCTTTTTTAATATACTGTAAGACCGTCAGATGACGCTAGCCGAGTCATACAACGTGCAGAAGAGTTTTATATTGTCATCGGTTAATAAGTCATCAATAAACATTTTAAGTGAGAAAATCAGCATGTTTGTATTGAAGTAAAACAACTTTAGAATTCTTGAAATATTTCTCACTATACTATTTTGTTTATATTTTATAGATTGGGTTTTAAACCGAGTCAGACAATTATGATTCCTCAAAAATTATTGAGAAGTATCAAATGCCCAAAGCTTTTCTTTTCAAATTATCAATCTAATCAACAATTACATACATCGAGTAGTCAATATAATATAAATGAAACTGAACTATTTAAAAAATCTGATGAAAAGCCAGAAAGAAGATTGAAAGAATGGAGAAAACCTTTGATCGAAATGACTGAGGAGAGAGCTTTAGGCATTGGCCCTGATAATAAACTTATCAAATTCTTTCAATTAGATGCTACCTTTACTCCAGGGGGTTTCAGTGATTTAGTTAAAGCAAAGAATATTGAAAGAGAAAAAGAACTACAAAAGTTTGAAATTGCAAGACACCATGCATTGGGCACAGATTTAGCAATGGCCTACTTTCTAATATACAGAGGAGGAAAAGTCAAATTTAAAGGTCATGACGAGTGGTTTAGTTTGGATGAAAAAACAAAATCTGTGGATATTCCTAATAAATTTGATGCTAATTATGTTGCAATAGAATTTGATGCTAGTGATGTTGTTCTTTACTATGAAGGATTGGAAAATTTTCAAAATTTACCCAGAATTCGTAGAGCCATTTTTGCTAGATCACCTGAGTTTGATGATTGGTTCATGGATAGAATTTCAAACTTGTTTCCGAATCTTGAGTACTTAGATGTCTCAGATTGTCCAAAATTAACAGAAAGAGGATTAGAAAGTTTATACAGAATAAGTACATTGAAGCATCTTATCATTACCAATAATAATGAATCTGCTGCTTTTGAACTCACATGCATGATGTTGGAGGATATATTACCTGAATTAAAAATAGAGATTCTCAAGCCAAAAGTAAAGAGAGAAAGTAAAGTAGAGAACACTTAGTCTATATTACATAATTGTGTACATAAAAAAATTGTTGTGATTTAATAAACAAGTGTACAAATAAATCTGTATAAGAGTTGAATCTATTATTTACTTTTTTTCTCTGTTTTCCTTTTTACAAATCTTAAGCGAGATTTATTTGTAATACCATAGCTATCTATATTGTCAAAATCATTCATCAATTTGAGTCCTTCGAAAGACAACCAATATCTCTTCCATACACTTTTCCAACTTATTTTGTAAGTCACTCCTGTACGTTCCATAGCTAAGTTAGTTGCTCTTTTTACTGCTTTTTTAACTTCTGCTATAGATGTAGATTTAATAGGTACCTGTAAAGAAAATATACAGTTTGATAGAATGGAATAAGACTTTCTTTAAAAAATAATTTAATTTGCAAACTTTCACGAGTTCAACAACCGATAGGTTCAAAAGTTACAAACCACAATTGGGAGAGTTGGTAAAGCTCCTCTTTCAATAAACAAAGTAATAGCTTGTCCTTCAGCGACAGCTTTCTGAGCTCTTATCTCTTCTGCCGTAGGATTGGGAGGCAAGTCTGACAACATGGGATCACTTTGAAGTATATTAAAAATTGCATCGTTGGTCAAGTCTACCAAACGCTTGTGTGTAATGCTCTGTGCTTCGCTTTTAATTTCCGTTTGTTCCTCAACATTTTCCTGACACGGTTCTTCGGAATTTTTTGAATCTTCTATGGTTTCTGTCAACATGCTCATTGTATGATTATTGCCAAATTCGCGCGTTATTTTTAAATGAACTCAACTCAGGCTCCTCAATTTTGTTTCAATCGTGTACTCACGTGCGATGAAAGAGTGACACTGACAGTAGAGAAAAACATCTAAGGAGCCTTTATGGCGTATAGCAGACAATCAGTTCATTCACCATCGAATTGACAATACAAGGATTTTACCTGCACACGGTATGATCTAACTCGCATTGGAACCTTTTTTGAAAATTATAATTGTAGTTTGACTATAGGGATTTTTCTAGTGATATGATGTTTTAATTTTATGATTTATAATCGTGTACAAACGCATTGAGTCAATCGTTTTTATTTCCCTTTATCTTTTGATATTGATTTGATAGAAATAAAATTTGGATTAAAAAATATAACATTGCATTGTTGAAGTTATTAGTAAAGTTTTTCCACATAATTTTGTCAATACAATTTTTCTTGTTTTGTACTTTCACCACGCGAATTTAATTTACAGATTAATTAAATTAAAACTAACTACATTACAATTTCAACCTACTCAAAATAAACAAGTTAATTTACAAATGTTAGAACAAAATTTTAATGTATGGAAAGAATCTTAACATAAATTGTATACCGTTCAATGAGCCAATATATTGAACTAAAAGTTTTTATTTATTGTATCAATATCTTTCACGTTACGTATTTTTTTTTTCGCAATTTTTGATTGTTATTCAAGAATCTGATTGTTCGAGTGAAAAATAATATATTTAGAAATACTATTCTCAATGAATCAATGCTTATTTTTTACTTTAATGTTTTTTATTTTTATTCGATGCAGACATTCTTGTTCTATATTACAATGAGTTTTGACGAATTATTCATTAATTATCAATAAGTTTTACAAAGCCTTTGATATTCTCAACGCAGCTGACCGTCAATCTCACAGTACAGATCCATGGTTATCTTGTTTACATTCATGAAATCAATACGTTTGCGAGTCCATATGCATGTATGAAAATGTATTGCAGAAAAATATGACGAGACTTCTTCGATTGAGTCAAGTTAAAGTTGAAAAACAGTCCATGTAATTTATTGCAATTGAATTAAATAGACATCATTCAGTGATGTAACTCCCACAAAAAATAGTTCATGACTTTAAAATTCAAAATAAATATTACATGTCTTGATACATTTTTCTCTAACTACGTCTGAATCTGCCAATTTTTACAAAATTCTATAGAAAATATTAGGGACAAACAAATTCGGATTAAAAAGTTCATAAGATTTTAGATATCTTCGTCAATAACAAAACTTATTTTTCAGATGAGAAAAAGAAAATAAAACCATCAAATAACTGTTTAAAAAACCAAATAATGAAAATATCTTTAAAAAAAGAGTAAAACAGTGAGAACGTAATGATTCATTAAATATGTGATTAAATTGTAAAATTTTTTAGGAAATATCGACAAAAGGCCAACAATAAAAAACAACGCGAATGAGAATCTTGATTTAATTCACACATTTTTATAAGAAAAAACATTGTCTCTATTAATTTTGAATGATATATTATATATATATATATTACAACAAGCCAGACATTTTCACTGTTTTGTTATACGACAAATTTCAACCCGATTCTTCAACACTTCGTTAATCGATTCGACGCACTTGTTAGAGTATAACCATCTCAATAATAATTCACATACCACAAACTTTTCTCTGAAAACATTAAGTTAATCACAACGAGAAAAGCGGTTCACCACAGTTATTTTGTAATTCTTTATATAAATTCATCGTCATCGCCATTGTGGTTCTTTTCTCATGAAACAGGCAACGTTCCTTGATTATGACCTCGAGACGATGAAGAGAAAAATATATATATTGTATATTTATAATAATTAGTTAAACGATCAAAGAACAAACGTAAAGGGCCACATTGCTACATCATAATTATTACCCTTACATATTATTTATATCTCCGATCCGAAAGAATAATTCATTCTCATTCGCGCACAATATATTTTCAGTGAATAAATCCGTAAGTAAATGTTATATGCATTAATCATAATATTAATTAATAATAATAACAATAATGACGAGGTGTGTCTAAACAGTGCTAGGACTAGTGCTAGTGGGCTTTCTCATTATTTATTATTTTTTTGTTGTCATTTTTCTTGTTCGCTTTCACTTTCTCGCTTTTCGTTTTCTTTTTCGCTTAGCTCACTTCACTCGTAACAATAATTAATTTTTTTGATCATATTTTCGTTTTAACTAAAATTTCGCTCCAGTTTCCTCCATAATTCATTCGCACACATTTTCCTAACGCATCATCACCATCATTTCTACGCGACACCTTGGACCGAAGGGGTAATTGGATCGATCGAGGAAAAGTTTCTCCTGGGTTAGAGGATAAAGAAAAAGGGACGCTTTTGATTGAGAATAATAATAACTTGTTCGTGTATGTTATACAGGACGAGTCGACGGAGGGAAAGTGAGTGATTGATCGTTAGTGAGGTGGTGGTGGTTCGGTTGACTGATTTCGGCCATCTACGGTCCTAACAGGTTTTCGTCGTGATGGGCCAGTGTTGACACCTACTCCTGGCCGATGGTAGCCTCCCGTTGCGGGTGCTTGTGGCTGGGGTGCTGTAGGTTGCTCTCTTATTGTACCAGTGCCGGTATTTCGGATTGGCAGTGGCTGCTGCAAAACCTGATTTGTCATGAAATATAAGCATCGTTAGTCTTATAATTTCATATCAATCAACTATAATAAGATTTAAAAAATGAGAATAAATTAAAAGCTTTTTCATTCGCCCTACGAAATTTTCGATCATGGATATTTAAATAGAACATATTTATTTTAATAAATGTTTTGAAACATTAAAAAAATCGTTGTAGAAACAGTAGTATTACGAGGTCAATCAAATTCTTCATTTATATACATAAGACACAAAACACTTGAGAAGATTTTCATTGTATTTGCAAGAGTCAAACGAAATGTATTAAATTTGATCTAATTTTAGAACCACGAAAAATATAATGGGAAACGTAAAGAGTTTTAACGTCCTTTTTCTAAACAAACATAAAATACTTTCAAATGAGAAAACAACAAAATAAAAATCTTTTAAGAGCTATTAAAAGAAAATAAGGAAGAGTAAAAAAAGTTCGAGTTTTCTAACATTTACTTTTTCATGTCAACTTCATAAAATCCTCTTCATTGAGATAACATATTATTTTCAAATTAAATTCATTGGAAAAAAAGTATATCAATAAAATAATTGTGCAATAAAAATAGGAACTTCAAAATTTGAAAAAACGAAAAGTATTTACCAGAGATTGCGGTATCACGTGAGGTGTGTGTGGTATCACTGGGGTTGTCGTTGGCGCATTCGGATTTGCGGGTAGACCTTGATTAACTGCTGTTCCCGACACAGGTTTACTCTGTTGGTGTTCTCTTTTGCTCACACTTTCTTGTGTTTTTCTAGTTTGTTGTTGATGCGTTAATTGCCCATGTTGTGCTTGATGAGACTGTGATTGTTGAATCTGAATAACAGGCGCAATCATAGTTGAAGCCGCAGATGTAGAAGATGAAGCTGCGGCCCCAGGGGAGGTTTCCGGACTACTAATGACTGTCGAGACACTCGAGGTTGGCGTTTGAAGTGGCTGTTGCTCGGGAGCTGCCAACTCTGGTAATGCCTCTACAAGCGTACTCACTACAAGTTCACGAGCAAACAAACTGCGATTCGCGCTTTCCCTCTCGATACTTTGTAATTGAGAATCTGTAGGTGTACTCGTAATGCATCTGAAACAATAAAGTAACGTTTTGTCTCATTCGTAATTAAAACCGAAGAAAAAAGTTTATAGCTTCTCCAAAAATCTTGACTTACCGTGGTAAAAGGAAGGTCGAATTTTGTATTGAGGATGTCGAAGCACTGGACGCGTTCACAGCATTTCCGGTATTGTTGTTACTCGCTGCGTTGTTTGCTACAACGCTCGACATAGTGTTCGAATGATTGCCACTACTGCTGGCAGCATTGACAACTGTACCTATCACTTGAGTCTGACGCTTTGGCAGTCGTTCTAATTGTTGTCGCGCCGCCTGTAAACCATGTGCAATGTTAGTCATTTTTTTTTAGAATAATAGCATACTAAGGTCATGAATAATATAGCTTGTGCTTAGCGATCATTGCCACGACGTGTTAATTAACAATGTAGAATAAATGAATTAGTAAAAATAACGTATTTTCATACCAGCGGCCCGAAAGTGACTACTTCCCTGCTGCTGCGCAAAGCGGGAAGAGCGATTTTTGGGCCACTGTGTATGAAAAATAGTATACAGGCCTATGCCGCGAAAAAAGAAAGCCCCAGAGCACGTGTTTATCGGCCTCAGCTTCGCCTCGGACACTAATTACACGTACTCTGGGATTTTTCTGTTTTTCGCGGCCTAGGGCAGTAATATACTATTCTTTTCATTCAAATAAAAGAATTGTTTGTCTTGCTTATCTTACCCTTACTTGTTGACGTTCAATTTGAAGTTGCATTTGGATTTGCTGAAGTTGCGTTGGTGCAGAAGAGTTCTGAACTGCATTTCCGCTTGCGCTACCACTAGCTCCAGTTCTTCTGACACCGGATAACTGTGATAGTAATTCAGCTATTGGATCAATACCATCTCTATTACTTGGGCTAAGTCCACCCGAGGAACTGAAATGCATGTTAGACCTATAGAAAAAGTATGAGATGAGTTTTCATTCAATTAAAATATTTCATAAATACATGGTAAAAAAAAATATATAGGATAAGTCAATATATTTTAAAAATAATTCATTTATCAATGCGATATTTTACCTGCGTGGCCTTGATGCATTGACACCTCTATTAGGGTGTGTTATTCGTCGAACACCATGTCGACTGGAAGCTGATTCATCAAGAAATGTTATCAAATCTCTTGGTCCACTGCGATGCTCTAGAGTTAAGTGTCCAGCAATATCATCTGTGACAAGGTTTGGCTCACCCCCAGGTAAATATGCACATACAGGACAAATCTATGCATAAAAATGGTTTGACATCAAAATGTGTAGAAATGTTAACGTTATTCAACAATTTATAGAAATATTAAAAAATGATTTTAGGTTAGAAACATAAGTTTACTGTTTTCTATAATTGAGAAATTTTTATTTATGAAGCAAATGAGTATTTGTCTCATCAATAATTTGATTGATTTAGCATTAAATTCAATAGATACACTTTTTATTTATTGCAAAAATTGTTAATCAGAATATTGAATATTTTGTTCAAGACTATTTACATAACAAGGGTTATTTTTGTATCACCAAATAACAATGATTTGTTTTAAAAAAATGAAAAATGACCAATAAAATATTTAATATCTGTTAGGATTATTTATTGAACGTTTAGACAGCAACAAAAAATGAATTACTTTTATAATTTAAAAAAATCACTCATTTATAATCACATATTTTCAAAAATATTTGTTTTAAGAACAATAATTGATTTTGTAAAAACTGGTAATTTGGTTAAGTTGAATGAAAAATATATTTACATATTAATATGTTGATAAACTTTTGTTTTATCAAGATTTATAAGTAGTTCAGATCATAGAAAAAGTTTGTAGATATATGATAGTGTGGAAAATCAAATAAAAGGTTTGTATAAAATCATAACTCTTTTGTATACATCTAATACTAAGAGATAATAAAAAAATATAGCTCATGATTTAAGTAAACTATTTTGGTCTAATCGTTATCATAATATTCATGATATTCACAATTTAATAAATGACTTTTGTTGTATAATATAAATGTGCACATACCACTTCATAAGGGCCATCTGTGTGTTCTGCAGCAACATGTTCTTGCAAAGTGGTTTCTGTGAATCCCATTCTTGCACAATATGGACAAGTCAACGACTGAGGTTGTTCAATGCTTACACCTTCACCACCATAGTATAATTCTGAAACATAATAATATATCCAAGAAAGTTAATATTTAAATATCAGAAAATATTTATTTCTCTAAAGGTAATCACATGTTTTATTGCCAAAGGTAATTCTGTGGATATATTGAATTAGTACAAAATATAAAAGAAAGCAAGGATCTACTTTAATAAAAGTTTTTCTTCTCAATAATAATTTTATTCAAACAAAGATAACAAAAGCATTAAATCTTAAATAAAGTAAGTTCACAATGTGAAATTCCCAGAGAAAGATGGATAAAAGCCAAAAAAATTTTGTCCATGGCACAAAGATCAAAATATTGGAAAATTGCCAGTAAATTGATTATTTGAGAGGAATAGTGAATCTAAACTTGTCAACATGACTTAAGTGTAAAAATGAAGTTGAAGTTTTTGATAAAACCCATGCTAATCAATTTATTATTATGTTAAAACTATATTTATCTTCAAACAAGAGAGATGAAACTTACCAAAATCTGATCGTGTAAGTATGCACTGCATTGGATGCTCAACAAGGTGTCTGGTGCTGCTAGCACCGGCTTCGTAGCAACTGGCACATAAGTCATAATCATAGCACACCAGGCACTTATATCGGCGACCCCGAAAGTTTCCTTTCATGCAGGAGTCACAACTTACCCCTGTAAATCAAATAAAAGAATTGATATTATAAGTCTTAGCTTTATGTGTCATGGTCATTACATTTGAAAAAGTGGGACATTCGTAAAATTGTATAAATTTCCAAGCGACATAGAATTTGTTGAACAAACAAAAATTATATTGGTAAATTGAATTAAAAAGGAAGAAGATATATTGAATAGTGTAGTTAAAAGCATGTAAATAGAGACAAATACTCATGTGTTAGTATATATCATGGCTATAGATGTTTATAAAAATTTCATTTTAACAATTTTTCTTGACGATGATGAAATATCGCGTGTACCGCGCCATCTGGTCTGCTAACATGTAGAGCTTGGGCTCCATCAAGAAATTCTGCTCTAATGCCGTTGTCGACGAGGTCGTTGGACATCATCGTCGAGAGCTTCGTTACTGCTTATATAGCTATTTTAATGCATTGTATGCAAAGAAGGCGATTGGGACCGAGGGCAGTGAAGTTAACGTCAGAGTAACTCGTCCGAGGAGATACTCTGAGAGGTCAAACGACTACACGGATAAGGATAGTAAAACTGTTGACGATCTTAGGCACATAGTCGCTTGGAACAAGCAGTCTGTATTATATGCATGTAGAGGTAAAAAATCGAGAAAAGAAGCCAGAGGCACGTACCATCATGTCGACTCATTTTCCGTGAAGACTATCATAAATGAGGTGTGCACCGCTGATGGCTGTCGTCGTCGTGTGCCGTTGTTAACCGCCGTCGTCGTGTTCGTCGTCGTTGTCGATCACTCTTCTCCGAGGTGTAGCCAAAGAACAATGTACACACAGACACGCACACGTACACGGCAGGCAGCAGCAGTAGCAGCAACAGCAGTAGAGATAGCTCGTCTTTTTAACGCGACGACGCACTTCTCACACACACATGTGATACTTGGGATTTGCAGTCTATATACCTATAACGCTGCCGAACGGAGTTTTCGCAAGCAGTAGCAGCAGCAGCAGCAGTATATAGCAGCAGCAGACTCGGACTTGGAGACTGCCGAGAGCAAGCGTATAATGTAGGTACGAGAGAGCGAGGAAGAGAGACACGAGTTTGTGTATATATATAGATACAATCACACGAACGAGCACAGAGCACCGAGCGCACTATTCGCCCGTGGGACTGCGAGAATACCTATATTACGACTTATAACGTTAAGCACAGGCAGTATCTATATCAACAGCAGTAGCAGCAACAGATCCGCGAACTGCCTCGTTTCTTTCCTGTCGGCTGACTCTTCAGCTCCTTGTAGCCGAGACTGTAACTGGCACTCTTTATTCTCTTTGACGTCGTATCCTTACACTTGTATTTATTTATAACTATAAACGAGTTCAAAAGCTCGAGGCGTATACAGTGCGACAATTTTTTGTGTGCTGGAATCGTTGTTGTTTGCCTTTCTGAAATGCTACTCGTGTAGCGACTTTTTCAGCTCTGTCTTGGGAATAATTACGATTTGCGGTGGCCCTCTCTTGACTCGTCGGATTTGCACATATCTGTACATGTATAAACACACGGATGTAGCTACATACGTATGTATGGTGCGCGTGCGTATGTGTGTGTGTGTGTGTACTGTGTACGTATAGTGATTCGAGTCGCACACTCGCGTTACACGTAAACGTATACCTACATGTACAGTAGAGGCACGTACGTATGCTTATTCGCGAACACAGAGCACTGCACGGACTCTTGCCTCTTTTTCACTGTTTTATTTACGAGCGTGCACTGCTGGGACTATGACTTGTTTATTGAGAAAGGCTACTGGAGCCACTGACCGAAGGAAATTTGGACACGATTTGGCAAAATTTGCTTTCCTGCGTCGAGAAAAGCTGTGCGTGCAGGAGTAACGGTATTTACACACGTATATAGCAGATATACACCTGGCGATGCAGTGTCCAATGCTACTGTCCTGCACCGTCCAGAAGATAGACAAAGGCGGAGAGAAAGGAGAAAGAGAGACAGAGAAAGAGAGAGAAGTAGAGATAGAAAAAAACGTAGACGCCCCGTTCGGGAAACGGTGTTATTATTTATATTTAATCGAACGCGAGCGCGCGATTCACACACTGTCAGTCTCTCACTCTCACTCGTACATTCACAATTCGCACGGCAGCAGCAGCAGCAGCATCATCTGAAGTTGTGACTCGTTCGATCTCGAGGTTCTATCTCGCTCGCGCTACGACTCAACTATATAACTATATTTATATGCACATATATATAACAGGACGTAGCATGAATGCAGCGCTGCGCTCGCGGGTGGTGGACCTCGCGCGCAGTAGCAATTTCTATGCGGCGGCAGCACAGCAACGAACGTGTACGGCGGCTCGCGCGATTTACGAGAGGAACCGACTCGCGAACTGCTGCACACACTTCAATCCGTTATAGGTGTGTGGACATACATTGTCGCCTGCACGCCTAAATGCGTTTATGTGCAGCTGCTCCCTGAATTCTGTACGTTTATACGTAGCCGAGGATCGCTGCATTAAACTGCTTTCACTGAATGCACTTCGAATACCTCTACGTGCAAAGGAAGCGGGGGTCACTGAAAGAGAGACTTGGTGCGTGCACGCAGCCATCCGCTGTGCACATCACGGCTGTATATGAATGGGGTTGGATGTGCGCCTTTCACGGATACCTGAAAATTGCACCCAAGACTGATTACTTGTAATTTAGATGAGATATGAAATGTCCTTTATACATGACTTCAACATAACTCTTTTGAACTTAGTGATTTTTCGGGCCATTTTATTCAATTATTAATTGCAAGGATTTTTCATTTTCCTTTTATGAAATTCATCTAAAATATTGGGCAATTACTTCCAAAAATTCGAAACATTTATTATCAATATTCGTAAATTAAAGTGTACCAAGGAGAATAACGATGGTTTAGTTGTCTAGAAGATTCAAGAGCATTTCATGGATATATTTATCAATTAATAAGCTTTCACATGAGTAGTGAGTACTTCTTTGTTTAGACTAACGAAAAATCTTAGCTCATTGCATGCGACAATGACCACACGTGCAGTAAATACGAATCGAGAAAAAAATTATTTTCCGTTGCGTGCATCGCTATGAAAGCTGAGCTGAAAAAATCAAAATATATTATGCGCGCGCTGGATGCAAATTATTCGCAAATATATGTGTATTTAATACCGATGTTCCATCTCGTTCTTTTGCACGCGATAAAACCCGCGCGGCGGCAAGTTTCTTCTTTTAATACGCGTACACGTAAGTTCAACAGTTCCGTAGGCATAATTAATTAAATCGCGCGATGAGCTCATTTGCACAAAAATTACAAATAGACTGAGATCTTGCCATATCGAAAGGCTGAAGCAAATGAAATAGTCGACGAGATTTTGTGTGTGCTTACGTTTTCACAATTGCCAGATAAATTTTTTTTATAAAGTTCGCCTCGAGGCGCGTTTGAGTGTTTCATCGTGACGCGTGACTTTCATTTCGACGGGTTCGCTGCGGTTGCGACTCAATAGTCAATGTGTTCGCGCGTTCGTCTCATCCGTCTTGCGTGTAAGTTCTGTGTAGACTTTATAGATGTATGACATTTGAAATTCGCGTGCGGAAGTCGCCGCGTATACTCTGTGGAGCTGATTCGCTCTGATTATATACACTATCTTAACGCTGATATATTGATTTTTTTCTTCTTTGGCGTGTTTAATAACTCTTTTCTTTATTTAAACATAATCAGCACTTTTCTTTTCTTTAATAAGTATTGGCAAATACAAAGTTCAGATCAGCTGATTGAAGGTTATAACTGTAAATAATGAGTGCAACGAATAATTGTCAAGACAAAACGTCACATAATGAGGGAGTTTTTCACGGTAAAATTTAAAAAGCTTACTTATAAACACAAATTAAATCATTTTTATAAAAAATTTCACGACTGTCAATCCTTCTAACTTTCAGAATTTGAAGAAGTTCACATTCCAGTACCTTGGGGATACATAAGTGGTGAGTACTTTTTCTTATAAATTCTTCTCTTTAGAATTATCATTTACTCAATGCATACTTCGAAAACAAATATCAATGCTGCTGATCCCCACGCAGCACAAACAGCTATATGCAATTGTTATTTTATGCATTAATGTAAAAAATGAATAGGGCATTGGTGGGGTCCTTCAAATGTTCAGCCAATACTAGCTATTCATGGATGGCAGGATAATGCTGGAACATTTTGGAAACTTGCTCCAGAATTGTCCAAAGATGTAGCAGTTCTCAGTATAGATCTTCCAGGACACGGTCATTCTTCCCATTTTCCACGAGGACAATTTTACTATATATTTTGGGAAGGAGTAATTATTCTTCGAAGAATAGTTAAACACTTCAAGTGGGACAAGGTTAGCTTCTAATGAGCTAAAAAGTTTAGAGAACATTGCTTAGGATTGTGTTATTTGGTGTCTGGGACCATTTTATTTTTGATTATCTGCGCAGCACTTGCTCCAATTCTAAATATCGATTGGCAAATTGAATGAAAAATGCATAGATTTATAGATAATTGATTGATCAACAGTACATGAAAATGCCCCTATTTTATTTTTTTCTGTAATTACATGTATTATCCACAGGAAAATGGTGGGGTAGTAAAGCAATACAGCCGATATTAGCATTGCACGGGCGCCAAGATAATGCTGGCAGTTTTGATAAATTAATTCCACTTTTGTCAAAAAGCATTTCAGTGCTTTGTTTGGATTTGCCGGGGCATGGTTTATCTTCTCATTATCCAAAAGGCCAATTTTATTATGTACATTGGGAGGGACTGATTCTGCTTCGTAGAATAGTTAAACATTACAAATGGAGCAAGGTTAGCAATTACATTTAAAAATGATGAAGTTTACAAGAGTTTAACTAGACTAAATAAAATTAATCGGAGCAAGTGTCAATTTTAATTTCATGCTTTTGAACTATTTGTGCTTTTTCATATTTAATTTTTGCTTTCATGTTTTCTTAATATCTATTAATTTTCAAAAGTTTAAAAAGATTTCTAAATAATTTTTGTAAAATTTGAACAGGTAAAACTTTTGGGTCACTCACTTGGTGGTGCGATATCATTTCTTTATGCAGCTTCTTACCCACAAGAAGTTGAATTCGTAATTAGTCTGGACATTGTCAGCCCTAGTGTAAAAGATGTAACAAAAACTGTCACAATCACTGGTGATCATATAGATAAATTCCTCAAGTTTGAGAACTTGACATTGGATAGTGTGCCTTGTTATGAATACCATGAAATGATTGCTATAGTTGAAGATGCCTACAAAGGCTCCATCACCAAAGAAAGTGCTGAAATATTAATGAAACGAGGAATGCAGCCTGCACTTATTCCAGGAAAACATTACTTTAGTAGAGATCCTAGATTGAAGGTATAAAATAATAAAAATCAAATGACTTTATATCAGTTCTATTAAAAAAGTCAATTACAATTAATCTATAAATTTTTTAGGTATCTTTATTGGGAATGCTATCTATGGATTTGGTGCTTTCTTATGCAGCTCAGATTAAATGTGCCTATCTGAATATCCGAGCTGTTCCTGGAATGGTCTTTGATCAACCTGAAAACTATCACAAGGTTTTGGATGTCATAAAAGAAACTGCTAGAAAATTTGAGTACCATGAAGTCGAAGGCACGCATCACGTCCATTTAAATAATCCAGAACGCGTTGCTCCGATCATCAATCAATTTATAAGTTCTTTGAATTAATTGATTGTATTTTATTTATTCTCGTGTTTTGTCGTGTGATAAAATAGTAAGAATTTTAGTACAAATTGTCATGGGTTGGGTAGAATTACATATACTTTTGCGCTTCCTTGCACGCAAAAATTATGTCCATGAAATTGGAAACACCTTTTTGTGTCAAATTCAAAAACAGAACAAAATAAGAAAGTAATACATATATATAGATATTATTATAACTTGTTAATTATTGCAAATGATTGTTTCCATATTGTTAAATATTTATACGCTATTTTGTGTAGCATGTAACAATAAACCAACAAAAAAAAGATGTAAAATGGCTCTTGTTTAATTTGATAGATCGTCTCATACAAGGCAGCATTCAAAAAATTTCATCTGAAAAAATTATCTAGAAAATGTAGTACAATGTATGTTTTCTTATCGTGCACTATATATACAATATACATATAATGCTCGATATCCACACTCGTGCACCGAAAGAAATAGTAAAAAATAATAATAATCACAACGAGAATAATAACAATAATACGAATAATAGTCACGACCTCGAGTTGCACGCGCAGCGCGACGATACCAGCTATCGGTTCTACCTACTTTTTACCTGTACAGACCGGACAAAGTGTTCTAGTATGTGTGCGCACATGTGCATCATAAAAAAACATAGGGTACGCAAACTATTTTTGATCCGAGAAATGACTTTTCTTTGCAGCAATTTAAATTGATCCCGGATATCTTCAAATTCTCGTAAAAGGAAACATTATAATTTTTTTACATCGTTAAAGACACAAAAACATCGTGCGCATAAAATTGCGGATTGACTAATAGAAGAATTTTTCTAATTATAAATTGTTATCGATAGAAAAAAAATGAAAATAAGTTTGGTTGTATAGGTACCTATTAATAAGATCTCAGCTGATCGGTCAGAGGTGCGATAGTATAAGATAAGACGAGAACGATCTTTACGTCATGAAGTAGTACATCTTACGTATTAGATATAGCTGTAAGATGTGTACATAAAGCACATTCTAATGGCGTTATATCGTTTGGGCCCGGTAAACTTCGGCTATTGAAGTCTAGACTAGGACGTTTTGTTTGAAAAGCTAGCTCGAAACTTTTTAACGTCAAGCGGCAACGAGACGTTATCGTCGTCACGTTGTATCAATGGGAGCAGCGCGAGAGGATGCAGATCAACAGAAAACATTGAAATTATTTTCGAAATTTCGTCGCTGTATACCAGACCGAGGCAGATAAGAGTGATCCAACTGAAAATTGACTGTAATACGTGTAGATCTAGTAGAGATAAAAGAGCTGTGAATTACGGAGTCAGTGTAGCCCCCCAGAATGTGGATTATTGGGAAAGCCGCCGCGGCGACGATCGCGACTCGCTTAATCATTTGTCGTCCAACTCACGATACAGACGCACCTTTGAGTCATTTAGTTCCGCACGAGCTGGAGCGCAAAGTCAAGGTAATTATTTCAGAATCACTTTTTTCATCTCTTTCCGCGCCTCCGACAGGTGCAAGTGACGCTGGAGATGTTGAATAAAGCGAGCGATTCAACTTTGATCGAGTTGTGTCATTGACTCCGAATTGCTGCGGATAGTAATCTTGGCAATCGACATTTTAACCGAAGTGATAGTCCAGAATTATAATTTTCAATCAGTACGAGTCTCGATTGCATTCAATTTTCACTACAATAAATCGTTAACATAAATTCACCGTGATCGAGTTAGCGAAGCCTCGCCATTAAATGAAAAAAATACCGCTCGCTGCGTTTCTACACCTCATGTTCTCGAAACGATCTGGCAATAATAAAAAAAGTATACAATCGATAGCAAAGCGAATTTATAATTTGGTTTATTGCCCTCTGCATACGTATAGGTTTGCGCGAATAAGAATTGCCCCAAGTGGTATAACGATGTGTGCGCGCACGAATGAATTAATCGATCGGAGCATTTTGTGCCTTAACTCAGCCTTGAAACGCATACGTTTGTGTGTGTGTGTGCTGAAGGCACGTATTTGGTCATTGCAACGTTTATCTATTTTTTACTTTTTTTCACTAAAAGTTCGATGCCAAGAAAAATTGTTCGATTGAGCTAAAGCTCTAACTTCTGTGCCTTAGTTGAATTGAAATGGAGCTTCAGAGTGAACATACATCCTTTTATAATTATGGTGGCCTTTTTTAATCGATGGCAGAATTAGTATTGAAATTTCAACGTTTTTTTTAAGACTTTCTGGAAATTTTAAATTAAATAGAAAAACAACTTTAAGAAATGAAGCAAATACTCTCGCGCGAGTTTATGAAAAAGAATCCATTGAAACTTAAAAAACATGATTTTTGCTTCGATATAAATTTCTGTTCTTCAAAATGAAAGCTACTGAAAAAGCGAGTGAAAACTTTCCAATTGATAAAACTTATCAACGTGTTTAAATGCATTTTGTAGGCTTAATTATTATTGATTGAGTGATCGTTGCTGGAACATGCGAAGAAGGCGTCTTTTATTATAAATTGGTTGGAGTTTGGAAAAAAAAAATAAGGAAAATTTCCGGTGAATTAATATACCGTAGCGAAGTTATGTAAAACTATTTGTCCCGTATCATACAAGTTATAGGTTGCACAAAAGAGCGGTAAAAAAAGGCACGTCACGAGATTTCGTGACGAACAATAATAAAGTGCCACAGCTCGCATCTCTGGCCGCTTTCGGCATGGCATAAATATCCAACGCATGTGTGTGTGCGTGCGTGCGTGTTTGCCTTCGCGCGCGTCATAGATTTTTCAGGATGAGCGAAGAAAAGAAGAAGAAGAAGTAGAAAATGTGTAATAATTTTTTGTGCGAGACAAGCGTCGGGTAAAGGTATAATATCGGCTTCGCCGGTGCAGCGGCGATATTCTGCGGGACTATAATACCAATATACTCATTAGAGACGGTGGAGGCGGTCGCAGTGTTCTGAAATTATCATGGAGCGCGCGCGATATCGCTCGTGTAGTCGTCGTCGACGAGCTATAGCTGCTGCCGCCACCGCCACGCGCGCGAGCTTCGCCACAATTATCGGGACGTTTGAACAGGTGCGACAGCCCGACTCCGTCCAAGCCGACAAGGTACTACCAACATCATTACACTTTGCACACACTCACATACGCGCCTCAGAATTCGCCGATGCTTTTCAACTTAGCATCGTGACTTATTTTTTCCTCGTTCCCGAGAGCATTTGTACTTTGATCGTTTGGTGTAGCGTTTCGCGCGCGCCTCCGTCAAGATCGACTCCGTGCGCAATATTATCCGAACGTGCGAATATATAATTCAGAAAAGCCTTCGGCCTCGGCTTCTACCGATTTTATCGAAGCTCCGATCGGTTCTTCGATCCCGACAGGTGAGACTCCCGCTCAAAACCATAATTCATCAAAATTTCATTTCAATCCCACCGAAAATTCTCTCGTATTTTTTCATAGAAAAATAAATTGAGTGTATGTGAGCGCTTGGCGTAGGTACGCTTCGCAACATATGGTTCGTGTGCGGCAAGTTGAAAAGCTCATGAGCGATCACATACGCTTTCTCTTAGTCGAGAAAATATTATCGATTTTTTTTTTCGAGAAATTGAATTTCATTTGACACTTGCGTCGCGAGACATTTTGTGATAATTATTTTTAATACAGCCGAGGCCGTTCTGAATTCACTCATTCAATTATTGTTATTTTTTATTGTTATTTTATTATTTATTACAAAAATTCATTCATATATTGCTCTTTACGCTTACTAACGTTGTACAGAACTTATTGATTATTATAATATTGTAAAATCATTCTTCGTACGTATAAATTTATGAAAACAGTCATGATTCTTAAAAAATATCCGGACAACACTTTTTAATTCATTTTTTTACGAACGATTTAATCACTTACACTTTGATTCCAACGTATTCTCTTACTGCTTGTTACACCAGTTGTCTCGCGATGTTTTTTTTTGTTTCAATAATATATTAAAGTGTTTAACAAAAACTTAAAGATTAGAAGACAATAGATTATACTTTTCAAAATTGTAATTCGTATATTTTCACTATCATTGGAATCAAATTTATCTATTCTTTTTTTAGATAAGATTTTCAAATTGATTTTTCTCTGTATTGGCTCAAAGACTCATGGGCGATGAGCTAATCGGCCAAAAGCTAGTGTAACTATATTTTTATAATTGGGAATTGTCAATCTTGAATTATCCGGGACCAATCAGCGGACGCAGTTTCTCAAGTCCAAAAGAAGAAAGAAGAAAAAGAATAAGGAGCATAATAGAAAGATCTACACTTGGTCGATCGATCCGGACGTTCAACAAACTGTGATTATTTAAAACAAAAGTTTGTTCGTTCGGCTCGAGTCATTGGGTGAGATCATAACATCGCACGGGGAAGATTTTTACCACTTATTGTTAGTCATTTAGGTATGAGAGAAGAAAGTTGAATGTATTACGTGTTCCAATACATTTGCCCGATTTTTCGACAACTCGGCTGGATCATCCAAAGAGCAAATTATGTCAATATTAACAAGCAAGTATGCTATGTGTACTCAGCTGCGACTTAGTTAAAAAAAATACCCAACTACTTTTTTTTAATTGTAATCCACGACGGATGATGATATATTCTTTTTACACATCTTGATAAGAGAAATTTATATGAGAAATTTAGGTATTGACGACAGAAGCGATTCCAACGTGAAGCAGATCTTATCTCTGTATGTACATTATGTAAATTATTGACACTTTTTCCAGGCAACCGCGAGAGTAAACATAACATTACTTCCCCATCGTTGCACAATTATCATCATTATCGTAATGTATTGATTTTAACAAAAAATAATTTGAGGAATACCAGTAGTGCGAACAGGTAACGCATAATTAACAAATAAACGGAATTTTAGTGATACATTTGGTTTTTTTCACTATATGGACTCATTTGCGTGAAAGCCCATGGCATCGTCGCTGACGAAGATTTGTTTAATGATCGACTTTAATAAATATACACTATGGGGCTTGAATAAAAAATTTGTAAAGTCAAGCATTTATGCGAAAAATCGAGATCACGATGTTGAAAACTCTGTGCACGTAAACTGCTGCATCAGGAAATCATGATAGTTTTCTCATGAAAATGCTGCTCTCTTATTATAATTAGGATTAGCGTTTGTGTAAACGTGTGCTTGATCAGCGAAAAATTATTCGTTTTGAGAATTGAAAGTTCGTGATTCTTTTAAAGGGTTTTACAAAAATGTCAATACTTCCACTAATGTGAAAGTATGTGGTTCATGATCAGTTAGAAATCTCATTCATCATAAAAAGAAAACTAATATTTAAGCTGTGCTGCAGGATACGATTGTCTTCATGATTTTTCTGGTTATCCAAGTTGCTAGACACACGGCAGTTTAATATCTAATTTCGATATTTCTTTTATTGTGTTCATAAATTTGAATTTTCAGTTAATTTCTGTAACATCAAGATTTTTTAACGATGTATGGAATTATCGTCAATCTAAATTGAAAAAATATAGCAAACTTGATTTCCAAATTAAATACATTAAAATTAAAAAATATAAATTTAATATCAGACAACAATTTTTAATCATTCATAATTACCTGAAGTTTGTGATTTAAATTTGAAATGAACCCAAACAATAGTCAATTAAACATTTTGCTCTCCTGATTTAATAAAAAAAAATCATTTCCAGATTTCTTCTGCTCTACATAGCGTCTCTTGAGCTCCTTCATATCGTTATCAAAAATCCTACTTAACATTCAATTTTCCATTTCCTCACTTGGCAAACATGGATGGTTATTTATATATACAAACAAACAAAAAATATTCTGTCTAAAAAAATCAATTGTCAATTGGTATATTCTATTTAAAATATTATGATTTTACGGTAGTTCTTCATCAGCTAAAAATTTAGCCCAAATCCTCCAAAATTCCCAAATTTCTATTAAATTTTTAAAGTAAATGCTTATGATGTTCTGAGAATGAAAAGTGTTAGTATCATGAATTCAAACGATTTGTTGAAAAATGTTGATGATTTTTAAAATAATGAATGACTTTAAATAAAATAAAAACGGTTTTCCAGAATTTTTTTTCATTGGTGATCTCCAATCAAAATAATAACCATGGTTAAAAGAGAAATTAAGTAAATGTGTGGAATCATTCGCTGTATTATAAAGTACTGTTTACAGTTATGAGCATTTAAATATATATTATCAATAATTGAAAATGGACAAGAAAAACTTGAAAGACGGCATTGAACAGGATTTTGAATCTGTTACAATGATAACAGTACTATGAAAAAAAGTTTTTTTAAATTATATAATAAAGAGCATGAATTTATTCTAAAAATTAATATTTTTAAAATTTGTGTTGACCAAATAGAAGTTTTCAATGAATTAATTATAAAAAATGTATTTAACAATTTTTTTTTTTTTTAAAAGAGTTCAATTTTTTTTTTTTTCATTTACAAACAAAATATATACGTGCACAGATATAAACTTATAACAAAGATAAAATGCTTTTTGTGCCATAAATTCGAACTTTACTCCTCCAGGGTTATGGGTTTCGGCTGAAAATGTAAGTTACCATAATTTTAATAAAATGTTTCAAAAATATCATATATGGTGTAAAAAAAATTTTCATTACCAAAATATATATGTGGCTTGGAATTGATCTTTCAATTACTTCCTTTAGTCTCCCTTGATTCAGCTTATACTCTTCATCTGAAAAAGATAATGAACTTTAAACTTTACCAACAATTATAAATATATTTAAAATGTCTGTAAAAAACTTGAAGTACCGGCAGGGACGGTTAAAGATAAAGAGGGAAGAGCCACAAAACCAGCGACCAGAGGTCTTAGAATCCATTCAACTTTTTTTTCACTTTCTGGTAAAATATGTATATCAATCTGCAACATCAACAGATCATTATTTTGACATTTGAATGATTTAACAAAATTGTTAAAAAATAACTGGTGTACCTGCTTGTGCCCTGAAAACATGAATGCATCGCTTGCTTCTATATTCAATCGCAGCGTTATTAAATAATCAGAATGATTTTTAATGAAGTACGAAACACAGAGTGGTGTCAGTACCCAACCATGTGGTGGAAGTTTTGTTTGTAATCCTATCACTGCTTCTTCCACCCATAATGGCGACAGTGTAACACTGCTGCTTGTTACAACAGATGCTTTGTCATTAGCTCTGTCAAGTAAATTGTATTCAATTATTAAAGATATTTTTTTTTATAATTATGACGAAATTCAGTTTTGTATCTATCAAACCTTTTCCATTTAATAGTAAAAATGCCAGTACTTGTTGGTTGTTCACTGGCAGTTTTAGCTACAATACAGTAGACATCGGTAGCAGTTTCCCCATTATTAAGCACGGAGTTTTTCAAAATATTTTCTCCGGTAGAGGATTCTGACTCCATAATCATAGAACTAGCCTGAAAAAGATATTTATTGTAAGAATTCACAAAATAATTTCTATTCTATTTTTAATATTTTTTTATTTTAATATTAATTTACCAGTTCTATCGAAGTACTTTCGATCTGAATAGGCCAAGGAGAGGTACAAGTAATGTGAGGCATGATGAAAAGAGGCTCATTAACAAATGCTTTTGAAAGTGGTTCATATAACATTGTATAAAATTGAGTGGACACATCAAACGGTTTAACAATTGAAAATTGGTATAAAGTTATTTTTGAGTCTCTATTTTGTCCTTGCCTTAAATAAGAGACTTTAATTTCTATCGTTTTTTCCCCAGTGTTATGAGATCTAACGTACAACGTCTGTTGAAAAGAACTATCCGCTTTAATAGAATCGATATCAACTGCAATGGAAGACTGTTTTTCTGTCATATTCAAACTCAGTTCAGCTGAAAATAATTTTAAATGCATTAGTTATACATTAATAGCAAAATTTTAAAAAATAACTTACTCAGTTGTTCACTAGAGTTATCTTGCACCGAATTAACGGAAATGTTTATATTAGAAATATCTTCATCGGAAAATATTGTTATAGCAAATGTAAACCATTCACCAAGAAGGGCTGGTTGCTTCGATTCTACACCTACGGTCACATTCGATTCTTTCGGCTGAATTTTGGTCACAGTTAACGGTCGTATGGTTTCAAAAACACCTCCACTAAAAATTCAAATCATCATCAAAATTTCCCCGCGAATTCGCGATTTCGCAATTTGGAAATAATTAAAATAAAAAATACCAACCGAAGTTGCTGAATTTCTGGATACATGCGCTCTAGTAAGTTTGTATCTCTTCCCGTTGATGAAAATCGGATAGCAATGCAGCATTTGCTTTCGTTTCCTAGATAAATGGATATTGCACTTATTTGCAGTTCAGGAGAATCATTTCGAGGAGCCTCAAATTGACAAAGAAACTTTTTCGACTCTTTGGCTTTGAATACAAGATTCTCCATGTTCGAGTCAGTAATAGGAAATTCTGCACTGTAACCTGGACTAGTTATTGTCACAGATGCCTTACTAATCTCAACGTCTTCGTTGTAAATGTTTCTGGAGAGAAAATCCAATAGAGCGAATTGAGCCAATATAATAGTTTGATAAATATTAACAACTAGCTATATTGAAAATTACCGAATAAAAACTTCTATTGTAACTGTCGATTTGATGGAGTAACTGGGTTTGGTAAAGCGAGCTCTAACGTCGATAAATGATGCCATATTGTCATCGTCTATTTTAAAAATTAATGGCTCTTTCCGGTTTAATTGCGTCATCCAGTTATCGATTACAGAATTTTTCAGTTCTTCCGATAAATTTGGCTCTGGATTCGGTGGTTTATTCTAAGGTAAAAATCAGCATATACTCTAATGTTGATATTAATATTGTTTTTATTTATTTACCTGCAAAATATTCATTATGTTTTGATAAATTTCAGATTTGCGTTCAGTTGAAAATACTGTTGTCGGTCCCAAAGCCTCCAAAGCTAAAGTTAAATAATCTTGAATATTTGCAGATAAATAAGCAGCGTTCAATGCACTTTTTAAAATATCCGTAAGCAGTACGGGCCAACGCTCGTTTCGATATTCCCATAACATATGCATCAATAAGCTAAAATAAAATGAGCATGATTTGTTTAAAAATAGTTGTTTGACTTAGCGCGTAAAATGGAACTTACGTTAATACTTTGCCGTAATCTTTACAATTGAAATACTCCTCAGCCATTTGTACAACTAAAAAATAAAGTGATAAAAAATTAGGCTCGATTGAGAATATAACTTAATTTTTATTAAGTTATACCTAAAAGACGACGCATTCTCGGACACCTGTACATTTTGAATTGTGAGATTGCATTGCCCAATAATCCTATAATAATCATCTGGGGATACAATTCATTCATTAAACTTAAATTGTTAAATTAAATCTTAAGAGGTTTGATTAGTAGAATAGTGCTTCTTACGGAATGATTGACAGAATATTTTTCTTTGTATTGCAGAGCTTGAATAGCTGCAGCTTCTCGTGTCATATCGGCTGGCTCTGCATTTAATTTCCCTGGTCTCCAAGGTCGTTGACCATAAAACTCAAGCTTCTCCTCACCCGCCAGCGGGTCTGGATTAGGATACTCCGTGACATTCTTAAGAAATACACATTATAAAAATGTATCTAATGGACAATTATATCGATAAAAAATGAACTTACATCGCAAAGTTCTTTATAAGCATTATGTCTTTGGGTAGCGTGAGTTGCAGCTAATTGAAAATAGTATCCAGGATGCTGAGTTTGCACAGCTGGTAAACCTTGCCTAATAGCTTCGTCAAAAAGTTCGGCAAAGGTCGAGTACTGGCTAGACAGCCACGCGTAATGCTCGAACATTAGTTCACGCGGACCCGTACGCGTTCGAAAACGTTCCGTGTGGCTTCTGAATTGGGCTATAGCGTCTTTTGGTAATTTCAAACTAAACATCAAACGACATAGCTTGTAATTGATGAATGAGGCAACTGTTTTAATCTCTAAAGAGTTGGTATCCACCATTCTGATATCTAAGAGATTGTTGTAAGCTTGTTGGTAATGTCTGAAACAAGTGTTATAGAAGTTACAAAAGTTTTCACAATACTCATTAGAAATTAATTGAAAATATTTACTTAAGAGCAGTAGTCTGATCTTGTTTAAGCTCATTTAAAAAGGCCATTTTAAATTGATGCCTTACAAATAAGTATTGATGAGCTGTTTTGTTGAGTTGTTCTCTATGATTTTTGACAATTTTATATTCTTGATGGTAAAAATTTTGTGCTAATTCATATAAAACATGCTCCAATCTATAATAATCAAAGTATAAGATTAATTATTTATCTCAAGCGTATTATAAGAACAATTTATAAATTACCTAAATGTGTAACCGAGTAAGTGATCAGTGTAAGGTAAAAGGTACAGCATTTTATTAGGTAATTCACAAGCAGCACAAAGAGCAGTAGCTCGCTCGGTTGCTACCAAATCTTCTGTATCTGGAAGAGGAGGTGCTTCTTTTTGAACTAAAACTACAGCAATTTTTGTACTTCTTCCTTCTAAAGCAGCCCTATTATGTACATAAAGAAAATTAAGATTATTGTCAAATACAAATTTGTTTAGATTAAGTATGATACCTTAATGACTGTACTCTTGAAGCACATTCCATTTTTTTTTCATTCCACTGAGAATCATGCCAATCAAGATCATAGAATATAACAATAACAGCAGGCACTTCATTCATGTATTTATTCATCCAATTGCGTTTTAAAATTCCTTTAGGTATGTACCATTCATATGAGTTACGCTACATGATATTCAAATAATAAATGTTAAATCTAAAAAAATTTCTTGAATAATTTTTTAACGACTAATTTTAAGAAGTACTAACTTTTGGTTTAACTGTAGGAAATTCATGAGTACTATTGAATAACTTAAACTGTACTGCTGCTCCATCAGGACGACGATTATTGCTAAATGCATCCCAAATTGCATGATAAATTGGATTGCTTATATCTAAGCCAACCATACCAATTAAAGCCAATGGTCTAGCTGTTAATTCTGCCGGTAAATCTGACATGATTGTTTTAATTTCTGTAAAAATATATAAGTTATCATGTCTCAAATTAATAATTCAACCATAATAATAGTGTGCAGTGATTATTAGTTTATTACTTGGAACACTGAGTATCCGAATTTAATTATATGATAAAATTATCTAAAAGTAACTATCATTGCATTATTCCACTTTGAAATTGTATGAACATTTTATATTTCATTCAAAGTACTACTAATCGATAATAATCATGATTGTTTCGATCTGTGACAGCTAGTAAGCACACATCTATTGGGTTATGTTCAACTACGTGTCTCTCAGCTATCCCTTGAGCTGATATTTGACTGTTCAAGTGTCGCTCTCGACTCTCGTGTTATGAAACTGTTCTGCTGTGCGCTGAGCCGATCGCGCATTGCAAGTTGTGCAGACTATCATAGTTCAGAGTTCGCCGCTCGTTGATGGTCTGCAATTCGTGTTTCAGAATCAGAAAAAGTGCCGATATTCAGTGCAATTGCAAAGAAATTTTATAGAATGACATTTCTTGAATTGTGCAAAGCACTCCGATGGAGTCGTTTGTCTCAAATTAGTTATCAACGTGTGAGTTTTATACTACATCATAAAAAATATCCGTATCAACTTGATCGAAGCTAACCTTCTTTAGCTGTTTGAATTACTACAAAAAAATGAGTGCATTGTATTTATATTGTGATTTTTTCTTTTCCAGGCCAATTTTTATTCGACAAAAACAAAAAAAAAAGAATCTTCGATGCCTGTAAATCCACTGAAGGAGTATTATGCTGCAAGTTTTCAAAAAGAAAACGGTGTCGTTTATGATAAGAAGCCCTTCAAAATATTGTGCGAAAAAGGAAAAGTTTATTATTGGTGCTTGTGTGGTCAAAGTAAGAATCAACCTTTCTGTGATGGGACTCACAAGAATATATTTCTCAAAATCAAACATAGACCTATAGCATTTACAGTGACAGAGACCAAAGAATACTGGCTATGTCAATGCAAGCAAACTAATAATAGACCGTTTTGTGATGGAACACATCTAAAGGAGGATGTAGTAGTAAAGAGAAAATGAAACATCTTGATGGTTAATCTTTTTTTAATCACATAATTTACATTAAACCATCATAATTGTAAAAATCAATTTACAATATTTGTATAGCGTATAACTTCCATCTACTTGTATATAAATTATAAAAAAAATTAAATTACAAATGATTGGAAATCATCGTGTGGATTTGGTACTGATTCTTTTTAAAAATCAAAGTCTTAATTTTACCTGATTAACTAAATCGACATTTGATGAATTTTGTACAATATTTTATAAAATTATGTACTTTTATGTTTGGAACAAAAACATTTTCACTGAAATGCTAAAAAAAAAGTACCTATAATACTTTTTTTTGTTAGGGTTTCTTGAATGCATATTACTATCAACAACTATAATTATTTTTGTCATATGTCTACTACCATGTGTAATATGATGTAGTTTACAATTACTATAATACATAATATTTTTGCAATATAACTAGCAAAAGTTGATGCAAGTTATTAACAAATTATACTTATTTTTTATGAGTTAGACATTGTTTAACTATTTCAAAGTATTTTCAGTGTGATGAATTCATTTGATTTACGCAAAGTATTTATTCCGCGATTTCCACAATAGTCCTTCTAGAAATAAATAATTTTCAACGAATAAAAAGAAATTTTCTTGTTGAAAACATATTCTTTAGTTTGTGCTCTTTAAATTCCTTTTCACATTAATTACATTCATTTGTTTTGTTTTAGAGATGAAAAACGGTAGATTAGATCGATTTTGATTGTCAAAAATAAATAGTCCATTTAAAATTTCAGCACATATACAATTAACATATTTATTTTATTTAAATATAATCGTTCAATAAAATAGTATCATTTCCACAAATTGAAGTAGTTTACATTTCACTAAAAAAGAATTATGATTCTTTCAAAATTTTCGATTGATAAAAAATAGTTTTTGCGTAGTTTTTGAAAAATAACTGAACAACTGAGTTGATAATATTAAAAAAATGTAAAAACTTCGTTAATTATGAATGATGTCGCAAACATTGGAATTGGCACTTTTATTCATTTTTGAGACTCAAGTTTATCTTTTTGAATTTCTAATCTAAAAATTGAGTATAAATACATTCGCTTTTTCTTTCAAGTCCTTATTTATTAGAAGTTTTAAATCATCTGTCTTAATTTTTTTTCAATTCTTCTCATTTTATACAAAAAGCTATTTAGCGTAATTTTTAAACTATCGGTTGTCTTTAAAGATAAAGCTATTAAAGCGCAAACGTCGGTGAAATTACAAAATTTATAAATATTATATTACACTTTACATTATCATACGTTTACACAAAGTGCAATGTCGTCAGAGACAGGTATGCATAACAATTGACAAGTAGCTCATTTAGCATAGAAAAACAAACTCTTGCGATTAAAGTCGATATGCGCGCTAAAAGCATAAAGCTTCTAACTAGCTTCTCCTATCTTTTGGCTGTAGGTCGAATTCGATCCTTTTCCGTTTCTTTTTCTTCGGCTACTGTCCATTCAGGATCATTTGGATCCTCTCCTTCCATATCACACAGGGCAGATTCAGTTGAATCTGATTCTCGGTCAGCTTCAGTTTCCAGCAACTAAAATATTACGAAAATTTTATAAGATATATTGAAGAATGAGATAGATTGTAAACCGTAAGGCTCAATCTACCTCAATTTTATCATCTTTCGGAGAAGCAGATGCTATTTCCGGAATCTCATTAGGAATTGAACGTACGGTAGTATCCGTTTCGGCTAATAACTGCTGATAATCGGCATCGCTCAGTGGGAATCTTCTTGGCTCGTACGGGGGGACTAGCGGTGCTATGATCTGTGTTTCGTGAAAAAAGAATTCGGTCATATAATAAGTAGTATACAGTGAACAATTGAAAAGTATAACTTTAAAAGAGTGTACTCATTAAAACAAAATATTTACCTCAATTGGATGATTATTTGGTTGAGGCGCTGGTGACGTAGCCTCATTTTCTGATGCAGGGCGTGGTGACATAGCAACGTCTGAAAAGAATCGGGCCCGTTCGATTTCGTTTTTTTCTATTTCTTTGTTTTTTTTTTTTTAAGTTTAAATTTATTTTTGTACGTAATCGAAGGGCCATGGAGCTTTCCTTTAAGGGATTTTGTTTATAGCAGAACACAGTAGCAGATTATTGGTTTCATAGATTTTCAATATTATTTACCTACCAAAATTCATCAGTACAATACCTCGGAAATAATTTTTTTTTTTAGATGTTTTTGAGGTATTTTTTTTAAATCTTCAGTTGATATTTGAATTCTGACAAATCAGAATTAACTAGTGCAATTATATTGTATGTACTAGGAGTACAGACATATCCTCAATTTATATTTAATTTAAATTTATTCGCCTAAATAAAAACTCCAACAGAGTTATAATCAAAAATACTTTGAGAAGTAAACAATTTGTAAATTACAACATGGGTAATAAAGTAAGTGACTACAATGGGTCGTAATTTTTGTTCTTATTTATTTTGAGTTAGTTATTTTTTGTTATAAATGATTATGGAAACGGTTAGATTTTACTGTAATTTTTTTATTTAAATATGAAATCAAGCAATTAAAATGGATTTAAAAAATGAGTGAATTTTTTATGTAAAACTTTATTCTACGTTATTTGTTTATTTTACGAATAATACTGATGGTTATCACAGTGGTTTAGAGCAAGTCAATCGTGAATTTTTTCAAACAATGCAAATATTTAATAATTGCATGACCTTTCGATTCGTACATTGAATGAATAGTATATTACTGCCTTGGGCCGCGAAAAACAGAAAAGTCCTAGAGTACGTGTAATTAGTGGCCAAGGCGAAACCTAGGCCGATAAATACGTGCTTTGGGACTTTTTTCGCGACATAGGCATGTATACTACTTTTCATACCTAGTGGCCTGAAAATCGCTCTTCCCGCTTTGCGCAACGGCAGGGAAGTAGTCACTTTCGGGCCACTGGTATGAAAAAGAAAATTGCTACTAAGCTAACCATTAAAGGCTGCGTATCGTTTTAACATTACCTGGTGTATTTGCGCCGCTGTCTGGTTTATTGCTGTCTGTACGTCGACTTTTTCTTCTCCCGTAAGATGGCAAATGTTTACTATTATTAAAACGGCTAGTTTCCTCTCTTTCGCTGCGATCGTGTCTCAATCTTATTGTTTCTTCGGAAATATCCTCAACCTAAAAAATGCAAAATATTCAAATATTTTAAATCAAAAATGAAACAAAAATAATTAAATGAAAATTCTTAGAAGTATATAATTGCATTCTTACATCTTTATCTACATTTGATTTCTGAACTGTCCCGTTTTTAACATCAGATTCTTCTGTGTCACATCGCCTCCAACTAAAATAATTCAATTGATACAAAAAATAAAAGATCAGTGCTTTGTTATTAAAATACACAAATATAGAAATACGAAAACGCATACCGTGGTATAAGAATTTCTTTGTAGGGCAGTTTTTCTAGCCTTGTTGCTGCAGCGACACTGTATGGTATCACAATATTATCGATGTCGAAAGAGTTTTGTCGTATCCTACTGAAAAATCCAAATAAACAATCGTGTTAACCTTAGATGAAGACTTTGAATTTAAGTAAACAACTGAGTTGCTTAGCAATGAACGAATTAGTTAATCCGATTCGAAAATTAATTTATTGTAATCGAACTATCATTTTATACTTGACATAAGCACTAAGTTTAACATGCATGAATTTCGTTATAGACCTTTAAAAAATTATGACCATGACTCTACAATAATCGATCAATAAAAGAGTAATTTTTGTAATAATGGCTAGAATGGGAATTAGTCAAAGCTAATTTCTTTTTACTTTAAAATTCAAATTATAACTTTGAATCAACGAAAAATGCAAATTTTATTTTGTTTATGTTTAAAGAACTCGATAAAATAATAATAACAATTTAGTCGCTTTTATTACTGAAAGAAAGTATAAAACACGCATATGAATGAAAATAATGAACATAATTACTTTTTTTGCTAAAAAATTTAGGCTCAATATTTAGATCATTTTTAATATTAATAACGAATACTTACTTGTGGGAATTTGAGGAGGATCTTTCCTTGAATGTAGTCTTATCCGGTGCATGTGTCGAAATAGCAGCATTGTAAGGCGAAGCAACTGGTGACGAATACTTGCTGGAATATGACAGGACACTTCCAACTTCATCTTCATCCGTATGCAACGGCGTTGGCAAAGCCGAACCAGGTTGTTGTTGCAATTGTGATTGAAGTTGATGTTGCTGCGATTGTTGCTGTTTCGCCGAAGGTCGTTTGCGCGTCGTTCCCGATTTGTTGTTACGAGTGCGGGTACTGTTCAAGACTTTTTTCTTTATTTCTAAAAACGAGTTTAAATTCCATTAGTAATCGTTAAAAATCTTTACATTTATTTAAAATCTTTGGCTACTTACTTTCGCTACACAAACTAGTCGTTGACTTCCTTACTCGCGATGCAGGGTACTTGGGTCTTTCAGATACTTTTTTGGTTTTCCTTTCAGTCGTATCCTTATCCTTTACTTTAGAAACTCGCATACCGCCTCTCATTATTTTTTGCTGCCATTCATTAGATCTCATGACGGCATCAAAATGAACCGATTGAGTAACTTCTGAAAAAACAAGACGTATATTTTGAATTTTAGTCAGAAGAAATTAATTTACCTATGCGCCGAAAAGTCGAGATAAAGAAAATACTCTTACCGTCTCGAAGGGTAAGCACAGGATGATGACACGCATCCAGGGTCGCAATACGTTCTTGCACCGACATGGTATCGTGCGCGTGACCAGCCATAGGTTCACATCTGCCTGTGCAGATTATACAAGATGACTTGGTACCATCGCAGTGGCATTTTATCGTAGACGGTCTCGCAACCTTTGGTAAAATCTCGTGAAGTCCCTCGATCCGAACTAGTTTCCGTTTGCGGAATTGACTTCTAACCAGAGGCCGGGTACGTGCTGCTCCAGACGACGAGGCTCCAATTGAATTTAGGCCCGGGGTCGCCGGGGAATTGTTCGGCACCAAGTTGCTGAATCCGTTGACCATGGACGTGGTTGTACTCGTGATCGTCGACGCTATATCGTCATACGACGTCATCGGGCTGACCCTAGATTGTAGCGGAGGTGGTGAAGCGGCTTCGAGAACGACAGGACCTTTGGCCAGTCTCATCTGCTTCTGGATTTCGTATGTGTGTCTGATCTTGTATTCGAGTTCCGATATTTGAGCTTGCAGCCACGTCCAGCGTGACGCCAGAGCCGCCCGTTCTTGAGCGAATCGCCATGCGGCTCGTTTCGAACTGCAATGTTAAGAAGTCAAATTCAGGGCTTTGTTTTTTTCACGCATGTTTCTGAAAAAATTATCGATAAAAATAAGTAAGTGTTTTTTCGGTCAGAGTATCTATATCGGCCCACCGGGAGGACAAAGCCTGGGTACGCGCAGAGAGTGCAGAGCACGTGAGTGATTGCGTAAGAGGGTCGTCATGATACATGCGGCAGCATAACTAGTGCAAGCATAGAATAATCGACGGGATAAAAGTGAGCCTTTGTGTAAGAAGTCGAATTATTTCATTCTTCGAGAAAGTTGCGAGATATTGCGTAACTTTTAAAGAACGGCAAAGTTATATATTGTACAGAGGCTTGTTTTTACTCGGCAAATGAAGCGAGTAATCGATCGCGCGCGCGACGGTACTAGTCGTGGTGGTGGTGGTGGTGGTTGTGTCGGCAGCGGCGTCACAATCCCATGAAATAGAGCGTGTGTGTGTGTGTGGAGGGCCTGCGATGAGAAACGTGATCGTAAATACGCCGCTGATTAATACATCGATGCACGTGTCGGCCGCGCATAGTTGTTATACAATCCTTGACTGTATCTCGCGCGCCACATAACGCGCGTATCTATACACGCTATATACGCGAGCGAGTTGTGCTCTTCGTACTCGAATATAATCTATCTTACGCGAGAGCATGGCGGCGAAATAGAGATAGTGTATAAGCGTGCGGCTGTTCGGTCGACATTGTCGTCCTCGTCGCAACAACCGAGACAGAAGCATTGTATCCGTTGGTGCGTGATAAAGTACTACTCGAGAGAGCAGCCGCTGAAATTGACGCGAAAGCCGTACTTTGCAGGCGTGCGAGAAAATACAGCCGCGATTGTTTCGGGCGCGTTGCAGCAGCAGCACCGAAAGCGACACCGGATGCATGATTTTTTCTGTAAAACAATTCCAGGCTTCTGGAACATGATATACGGTCTCACGATGTACCTAGGTGCGTTTCAGCTTTTGAATAATTAACCGTCGAAAGCTGCAGAATGGTTGGGGATGATCTTGCGAAGACGTCGAGGTATCGCTCTGCGTTTGCCGAGTGAGAGCAAAGTGTGATCGGATTATCGAATGGTAGTCTGAGCGATTAATTGTGCAAATACCATGCAAATTCCTCGAGACATGTCGATCGGATTCTATTTTTTATATAATAAAGCTAGTGTAAATTTAGAAACAAAAGCGTTGATCCAGATACAAACGTTACCTTTGGTTATTGTTCATGCGAATCTATCAAATAACTCGATTGTAATAATTTAACATCGAAAAAAATTGAATACATGATACTTTTGGACTATAGCCTGATATAGTATACGGATCGAAAAGTACCAAAAATTGCACTTCATAATTGAACATTTTCATTGTAAAAGGCGCGTAAAACTCGTCTCTCATGGTAATTTGGAAGCTTAAGGTCACGTTATTTATCATTAGAAGTACAATCTTTGCGCCGGCAAAGGCGATGACTGTGTCGAAACGGAGAAAAAAATATTCTTATCGAAGGCCGTCATTTTTGGAGTTTTCGGCTCCGTTTGGCACGCGCACGTACACACCCGAGCGCCGTATACGTATAAGCCGGCCGGCTAAGCTCTCGTCGCACTCATACAATTCAAGGGAGTGGCTGACTATGCGCTTTCCCTATTGCACGGGGCAAACCCTTTTCTCCTCCCCTTTACAGCAATAGTCTGCTCACGGCCATGAATATATGTATACGAGTACGTGCTGTATAATACGTACAGCACACATAAAACTGTGTGCCTATGCATGTGTAAGAGAGAGAGAGAGAGAGAGAGCTTGCGTGCAAGTGTTCGTATTTACGCGCGCGCTCATACTTTGCCCGAACGCATATGTTCATCGCTGTGAAATGTTAGACTTAAAAGCGATATTTGTACCAAAAGCTGCTGCTTTTCAAGTTCCAAATTATTTTTCTCTCTATTTTTTGAGTAAAAAAAAGACTGCTTTTTCTGGATTTCGACTTTGAACAATCCAACAACTTTTCCGATGTCTTAATTCTCGAATAGATAATCTTATCGTTGCATGCGCAAATATTTACTCTCTCGACGAATCTTAAAACATGAAAAGCCCAACGCGCCTAATGTACAAGGAGGGTTTAGAATACCAAAGCAATTTCGTGGCCACGAAGGTACAGAGCTACCTACACAATTATACAAGCGTCTGAAAGCCGCTGGGCGCAGGTATAATCGATAAATCTGATAGCGTCAGCTTTGTACGTCACCAATCTTTTGTAACGCCAGAACTTTGGCGGCGTTCGGAGCATAACATATGGACTTACGTCGAATGACGAAGAAGTTTTTCGAAAAATATCATGTTTTTTGGGGCTTCAGCGTAAATAGTAAGGAGAGTGCTCGAATTAGAGGCGGTATATTCGAGTTTATTTTCGTTAGGGTTTTCATGCATGCTGACGTTTTTGAGCGGTACCGTATGTATGACTATCCAAGTGGACGTTAGGCTCTAATTCCAATACATTTGCAATAACGATTGGCTAGTATTTAGTAAATAAAATAATCCCATTTATATAAATAAATACGCATTAAAAGTTAACGCAATCAACGTCCTAATGCCATTATGTAGTAGACTTGCGTACAAGTATGTTTATGAAGGACTACGTTGAGATACGGACAAAATCGATATTTTGAATATTTGCCGAGTGATAAGCTCGTGAGTGATGTATCAGGTTTGTCTGCAATAATACACGTGTTCTTCGGAAAATACTTTGTCAATGAGCAAATGACGTATGGATCAAGATTAAAACGTTCAACATCAATATTTATTTTGGCATGGGTGGATCAGACGCTAACAAGAGTAGTGAATATTTCGGTAGCTCCGCGAAAGTCATGGTAAATAAATCAACACAATGACCGCTGAGACGAGCTCAGAAATTTTCAAATATATTAATATTCATTGTTGAAAACCCCGATAATTAAAAGGCAGGAGTTTAGCATGCTATGACAATTTGGGTTTTGGACAGATTCGTGAAAAAATTACAGTTTACTTAATAATGAAAAATTCATTTTAAGCAGCAAAACAAATTCCAAGTGAATTGTACTTGATATTGAAAACAATCATGAAGAAAGAAGAAAACAAAGAGGTCGAACCATAAAAATAAAAATTTCGAGTCTCTTTTACTTTAACTACACGAAGCTTTTAACGATTTTTCGTGCCAATAACAAATATATTCATGAATTCATCGATCTAACGGAAAATGCATTATCGACAAAAATCGGAACGATGATGTTAAATGAGAAAATACTTAGTTCATAAGATATTTCGATTTAATTAATTTAACTAACTCAGAATTTACATTTTTGCTAGAATACGCTTTACTACTTATGGAGCAAATTTATAATTATAAAATGCGGCTAAATTCTTCAAATATCTAAGTATAGTATTAAACAATAGATTTTTTATAAAAATAAATGAGAAATGAGGCTAGTATTTGTTGGGATGAAATTCAAAGAAGAAAATGTTTTTCTAGTAATGCTGTTAATTCCGAGTTATTGTTCGTAAATGATCGAGAGAATAAATTAAGTTTACTCACACTGGTAAATGTTGCTGATGAGGGTTGTTGAAAGTTTGAAGTTCATCACAGCTGTCACAATCACTGCTCGAGGCAGTGCACTCAGAATCGTAGGCGCTTTGCAATACCTTAATCTTTGAAGTTAAAGGACCGCACACATTTTCGAGTTCTTTACCATCAAGCTTAATTTGGGTCATGCCAAATACTGTTCCACGACCAAGTGGTTGCTGTGGGCCGTTAAAATCTTTCGATCCTGCACCAAAGTACCGACACGTATTCCGCTGCCTCACAGCTATACTGTTACTCTGGGCACTACAACTCTTTTGAAGCTTGTTGAGAAAGGAACTAAGACTACCCGAAAGCTCTGGAAAATTTCGATTAACACCCGCTTTCGATCCAAGATTTGATAAATCATCGATCAAGTTCTTTTTTGCACTTTGTTGAGCTAACTGTAACACGTTTCCTGTTTGCTCGGCAGCATGTTCGGCTACCAAACGCGATTGAATCTTACGAAGTCGCCTTGCCAGGAAAGACGCTCGCCGCTCAAGTTCGTGCTGCCGTTTCTCTACAACAGTTTGTTGTTGACTCACTGCATTCAATCTTGCTGATTCTTGTTGCTGTTGCAACAGCATTGGATCATGCTGCTGCTCAATATGATGAAGACTAGATGATGATGGAACAGATATAGACTGATCCGTTAGTTGTTCACTGCATAAACCTATCACATCCACGTCACTAAGGAGATTCAAGGAAAATGGTTCACTGTCTTGAAAAATTTCGGGAACACCTTCCGCTGACTGGGATGATACGCCTCCAACAAGGCCCTCGCTTGTCAATCGGTTTTCTTCTGCCCCTGCATCGTTTTCCTCCATTGACTTTATTACCTATAAATTAAAAATGAGTTGTTTTTGTTTCGAATATAATTAAAAGTATTGCCTACTTGTTAATTCAAGTCTTACCTGTAGTATATCATCAACATTATGTCCAAGATCGACAGTTTGAGCGAAGCCCATGATTTGTTCTAAACCGTCTTCGTCAACGTCGTTTTGCTTTTCTTGGACATTTAATGTTGATGATGCAGCTGCAGTCATGGAATCAGTGGAAATATTGCGACTTTCCTGTTCCTCCTCTGGAGTACCAGTAGGGTAAGGAATCGATTTAAAGAAACACATGTTGTTGGCTTGATCATCCATGGATTGGTCACTCATTATAGCGTCCCTATACTCGTCACCCACTTCTGTCTCCTCCGCTGCAACTGCCAGCGAATCTTTTTTATTTATAATCAGGTCGGACAAACTATCGAGACCACTGCTGAATTTAAGATTGATGACATCGTTTATCAGATCCTTTGGAATACCGTGCAAACACTGATCGTCAATTTTTGTTGGCTGGACGTTAGCTGAGACAACGAATTGAGCCAGGACCTCGTGATCTTGACAGATCTGTAATTTAAAATCGGGTAATTAGCGATCTGTTTTAGTCGTTATTTAAATTCTATTGAAGTTTAACCAATCATTTTAACTATTCAAATAAATTTTAAATAAAAAAAATATTTACGATTCGATACTTTTTAAATTTATTGAGCGACATGCTTAAAGCTCGTTTTTCTCATTGAATGCGATAAATACTTTCTTCGAGTTAAAAGATTTGATAAAGCTTGGAAGAAAATGTAATAAATTAAATCATTCAAATAAAATGTGCAATAAATCGAAATAAAATAAGGAATAGTATTGATAGCAGATCATTCACACTTTTAAATGCTCGATTAATAAACTAAAGAACGTGATTGAGATGTTTCAATAAAATTCTTACTTTCGGCTTATTGTTCACATTCGACGATTTCGGGAGATGCACCGATGCACTGAGACAAACCTGCTTGGCCTGCTCGGCGGTTAAAAAGCCGCCGGCCGGCAGCGCTGGTATCAGATTCTCAGGCTTCTGAGGTCCGGCTTCCGTCAGAGCAGGGGCCATCACTGCCACTGACGTCGCCAGCGCTGACGGCTCGACATCCAGCCAAGGGGACTGACCAGCCACGACGCTGTTGCAGCTGTTACGTCGCCGCGTCCTCTCCTGCTGCCGGAGCCGCACCGTCCAAAGCTCCGCCGGGCTCACTCCCATTCATCCATCGTCACCGTCCCACGCTATCTGCACCATTGCTGGGCTGCTTAATTAATGCACCAATTGATGTAGGTATGCACTTTGGCAGAGTTCTTAGAACCAGCAACTTCAGCTAACCTTGAAGTTATGATCTTTTGCCGTCCAACTTTCCGAGCAAGTATTCAACTGGTATCACTTTTTATCTCTTTGATAATATTCTTTGCCTTTGTCTTGGAAATTTGTCCAATTACAATTGGCTCCGAATCCAGTGATTTTTTTACCAGCTTAGATCTGTCAAATAAAAAAGTCTGCATTAAACATTTGTTGAACAATGTAATTCATTTCATTCAAATCATTTTGGCATGAGACTTTTACTGATTATTATAAAGACAATCATTGAGTTATGTAATATATTTAACAGGTCATGCAATCTTTAATAGACACTTTCTGATATACATAATCTAAATCTGATAAAACACGGAATTCCGTAAATATACGGAACATCACTATTTCGTCCAAAAATTAATTAATATTTCATATTATTAGAAACTTGAATTAATTCTATTCAATAAGATAAGTATGACTTCATTTCAGACTGTATTATGAATTGAATTAAATCAGATATGAAGTGATAAACATCAATGAACTTTGAATAGAAAAACAGCTGATAAGCCATCATAGTTGAAGCAAAATTTATTGATTGCAGCACTTTGAACCATGTGAGAAAATAACCTGCAATTTATTTATAAACACAATGATGCAATACCATGATTTACTTTGCAATTAATCTTTTCGTTATTTTACGATTCACTTTTTGGCTCGTCATTAATTCTTTTAACAAACAATTTTAGAATATACATTGACGCGAGTATACTTGAATTTCACATACATTTTTAGCTTTATAATATGCAACAAAAATGACAAGAAGGTCGTAATCAAAAGAGATTATACCGTGTCTGAACGATTGCATGAAATTGACTAGAGCAGAAAAAAAAGTAAAAACAAAAAAAATTGTTTACTACTCACGTTTTGTGATTATAATCACAGTGTTTGCGACAGTTTTCCTGTGGATCCGCTTACAGATGTCTATTACTTTTCATCATTAGTGTCTGTATTCCACTGTAAAATAGGGAACAAAAATTAACAATCAATATAGTGTCGCAAACACAGTGAGTTGACATATTATTAATGTGTATCTATAATAACATTCGCATTTTAACGCACACATCCCGAGGCAGTGCAACATCGTATACCAATTTTTTGTACACTTTTACTCCGCGGTAGGTACATTAAGTAGTAATAAAGCTTGTTAATATTTTAGCAAGAATAGAAGAGTTCATAGAGCGGGAAAGATATTTACAGAACTGTAACGTAAGGCGCACACATGCACGTTTAAAGTTAATATATGTCAGAGAATCGCTGCGACTTGAGAAGAGCTCGAAGGCAGAGACACACGAGTAGAGAAGTTGCGCGGCAAAAAAAAAAAAAAAAAAAGAAAAAAAGGAAAGAAAAACTGCCGACACATTCGTGCACGTGATATCACCGCTCGCGACTGTCTGACTGCGTCTCATCGCGTAGTGGTGTAGCCGCCCGCCGGTCGACACGTCTTTGTGTGCGCGCGTTAATACATTTAATACCGGCTCGCGTGTGTTATACTGACAAATGTGATATTTTAAATTTCTTATATTTTAGCGGGTAGCGTATATAAACATTTTTCTTATTATATACTTTAAATCGAATAATCGGTACTAGTGATTGTCAAAGCAAGATATTATTTTAAAGAGCAAACAAACATTAGCGCGCGCCACTTGCCGCATACGTTAAAAATTGTACACTCCGATGTATTTTTCTTCTCGCGTGCTCCTCTTTCGAGCACGGTCGTACATTCGCTGCCGCAGCAGATTCGACGAGATATAATACACATAACACAGGTATAGCACACTCACGGACGCGGACACGCACACAACTATATACTTGAAACACGGTCGCATTAAACACGTTACGTTCAATCGATTGCGCGCGCGCGCACACTTTACAATTCTCTTACCTAAAAGCGGCATAGACTCGAACGTGTATCGAGCAGTCCATCTATGTTTATATATTTTATGTGTGTGAAATATATGGGATTTTAACGATAAGCCGGGTGCGAAAAACAACGAGAGAAATTACGGAAAAATAAGCGAGCAGAAAAAAAGTTTGGGCGCCGGGCGGCGACGTTACGTACGCGAAAGGTGTCTCTGCGACTAGGAGCCGGCCAACTGCGCGCGTGTGCGCGCTTACAGTAGTACTGAAACAGCAGTAGACCGGTGCGCTGCTCTTGCTTCGATGTATATAGGCTTACGTATTACGCGCGTTTTACACTTCCAACTCTCTCGGATCTATGCTATGTGTAACATGCTCGTATAGTATATGCGCTGCTCCTATATAGACATGTACGAAGCACAGCGCCAATGTGCACCGGTTATATTTATAAGACTTCCGTGGCGAAGTGCAATTAGACTAGGGTATGCAAGAGAGCGAGCGTTACGCATGCTTACGACGAAAAAAAGAGAGGAAAAATAAAATCGTATTATTAACTTGCTTATATACGGGAAAGTCGAATGATCTATAGAGAAGGAAAAGAGAGCGTACGAATGTCGAGATTAACGAAAAATTTCAATGACTGCGGTGGTCGCGAGATGCGCCGGCATCGGCATCAGATGAGTAGCGGCAGTAGCACGAGAGCACAAGCATCAGTACAGCGAGTGTTGCGGCTGGAAATAATGGCATTCGTAATACGCTCATTCGAGATATACCAGTGTAATTGCGTTATTATTCGCCTGGATGGTGTATACACGTAGAGATATAGTAAACAAGCGCCAAGAGTGCAAAAACGACAAAATGAAATAAAGATGAAAGTGGAGTTGAGAGAGCAAGTGGATAAAAGCAAGCAGGATGAGGAAGATGGAATGGACTAAGGAGCAGGAGAGAAGTAGGGCCAGGTGCCGAAGGCAGGGAAACAAAAAAAAAGGAATGATTGCCGAATCACACGGTGAACGAGAGAACGAGAGAACGAGAGAATTGGCAAGGAGATACGCACGCATGCGACAGCAGAGGCCTGTACGTATACGTATAGTCTCGAGCGAAAAGCAGCGGATAGCGAGAGAGGCGGAATGAAACGAATGGACGCCGTGGGCAATGCACGTACAGACGACGGCGACGGAGAAAGCCGTCTGTGTGCTATGCAAGAGGCCAGTGCAGACGTAGACGTATAGAAGACTACCTATACACAAGTATATAACATGTAATAGATAGATACTCGTAAAGGGCGTAAAACCATTTTAAAAACAAAACGAACACCACAAAACGCGTTGCATAACGTGTCGCGCAAACTGCACACTGCATACGAATGTTGCAAACCCATGGCGAGCTGAAGGTTTTTTTCGTGCAGCCGACGACGTTTTTGCATTCGGTTGAATTATGCACTCGTTGTTGCTGCACATCCTCGACGTCGTTGCCTCGTTCGCGCGCGCGCGCCTCTGACTCATCCGCGCGCAGTTTCCGATAACAACGACCAACAAAATTATAACACGACTACGCCACGATGACGTGCGAAAACAATCCACCTTAACGACGACTTGGTCCTGGACATTTTTTTTTTGTCTAGCTTACATATTTACACGCACACGGACATTTACGTTAGAGCGAGAGTCGTTCGATATACCGATGAGCCACTCTCTCTCTCTCTCTCTCTCTCTCTGTCTCTCTATCTTTCTCTCTCCGTCTTTGTATATAATGTGTACGTATAGATGTACACAAAGAAATACCGGCTCCGATGAGCACACGAGGAAAAGACGTTGCGCGCCGTACTTCGAGTGTGTGCGTGCGTGTTTTTCCCTAGAATATAGCTCTTTCGAACGGGCGGCTCCGGGTGCTGCTCTCTTTCTCTTTCTCTTTCTTTGTACATACGCGCTGCGAAAGTGTGTGTGTGTGTGAGCCTCTCTGTATTTGTACGCCGTGCGCGTGTGTGCATTCACAGTACCCAACACAAATACAAGTACACATACGCGTCGGCTGACATGAGCACTGCGGAAAGTACGTGGAGTCATCTGTATTAGTGCGTTTTGTTCAAGAGAAAGAAAGAGAGAGAGAGAGAGAGAGAGAGAGAGAGGCAGACAGCGTGTGTACACATATATGCACACACGCAAAGCGGGTGCGACGCACGCGCTACACGCCGCTGTAAGGCGCAAAACACGCACAGACACGCATACGGGGTGAGCAAAGCGTACATTATATTGCGCGGCAACAGCGACGACGACGACGACGATGACGGCGACGGCGATCCGTCGGCAGCGAAATACGCGAGGAGCGTACGGACGCCGCTCGCTCGCTCCGCATTACTATATGGCAGCGAGAGCGAGAAGGAGAGGCTGCAACGCACGATGCGAGTTTGCCGAGTGCCGCCGCCGCTGCCGTTGCCGCCGAACGAACGAGCGAGCGAGCGAGCGAACAAGCAGAGGCGCACACGGCGTATACACAACGCACAAACACACACACCGCGCACACCCAAGCGACGCCAACGAACTATAGCTTGTTTGCTCTCCGTAGCCGCTGCCGAGTACAGCCGACTCGAGTGCAAGGCCGCTCTCTGCAGCGTTTATTTTTTTATCGTATTTGATTTCACGTTTACTTACATATTACCACGTTACAGATATATAAATATAGACGGCCTGCAGCCGACAAAAAAATCCTAGAACGTGATCGTTACGGACGCCGCCGAGCTGCAGCTTTTCATCGTTTTTCCGGAGTTAATGCGAACGCGCCAGTCGAGTTGTGGTACTAGTATTACGGAGCGGGTAAAAACAACGATGCGGCTGTTTGCGCGATGCTATTGATGGCCCCCGAAGAGAACAGTCAATCGAACGCTAAAACCGCCTGCTACTGTCGAGCGGTATATCATATATATATATGTGTGTATACCAGAGCGGCACGAGCAAAAAGAGCCGTCTATTGCTCCGTATTTTATGTAGCCGAGTCGATGAGTTTCGCCTTCGTGCGTTTATGCGAATTCTCGAGTATTCTTTCCGTTTTTTATTTCGATCTGCAGCGACGTTTAAGAAGTCGCAAGTCCGCATTCGAGCACGAAAATACACAGGGCAAAATATCTAATCGTTGCCGATGACCGCGTTGTTAACGCTGGCGAGTAATAGCGCGCGAGCGCGCCTCGACCCCGCAATGTGCATAACGCATACATGCAGATACACACTCGCTGAATTTGACGCACAAACACATTCTCGCAAACGTTACATCGGAAAGTGCAGCAGTAGCAGCAGTAGCAGCAGCAATACACGCACACTCGTCGCGTTCACAAGTATTTGCAGTTGCATAGGTGTATGCGTGCGTGTGCGCGCCTATACGTATTATGCTCGGCCTGCACTTGCACGTATACGTAGACATACACGCACACTTGCACGAGTACACTATGCAGCAAAGCAAAGTCGTCGTCCGGTCGCACGCGAACAACGCACATTATACACTGCTGCTGTGAAGCGCGCGGCGGCTTATACGGCATGTGTATATTATACATACACATATATCGGCACCAACACAGCCGTGCACAATCACTAGGCTCTGCTGCCGCGACTGCTTCTACTGCCGAGGATACGTTACAATGATCATTATTATCATTACCTATATAGATAGACATGTAGGCATGAACAATATCGCGAAAATCACTGCAGTGTACGAAGCAGGCAGACACAACCGCTGTTTCTCTCTTCTCCGTCGATATATTTGTTGGATAAATGTGTGTGTGTGTTTGTGTGTTTGTGATTGTGTGTGTGCGTGTGTTGCGGATTATCAATCACATTACATGAGCGCAGACACTCTAATATCTATACACACACGCGGGCACATATACACAAACACACACATGGGCATGAAACACATTCACTGGCTGCGGCTTGATCTTTTCACGGAGCACTGCAGCACTGCTATTCTTCTTTTTCTTCGTGTGTACCGTCGTTGCTCTTCGTTTTTTTCCCAACCGACGACGATCGACGTAAACGAGACGACGACGTCGGTTACATTCTTGACACACGGGCACAATATTCACGTACTCTCACAGCACTTGTAACAATAATACAATAAATATATATACACACACAGAACGAGAAGACTCCGTGCAAGGGATCTCTCTCTCGCGCGAGACTCGACACTTATCTGTATCTATAGCTATAGCTATCATGAACTCACACAGACGCGTTTATTTGCGCATATGTACGAAGCAACGATATGAGCATGTGTGCCGTCGGTACTCGAATTGCGTGCTTGTATACGAGTGCGAGAGAGAGAGCGCGAACGAGAGCGCGCGAGTCTATATAGTGGCTATATAGTAGTCTCTCGGTGTGTAACTGTGTGTGTGTGTGTGTGTGTTGGTGTGCGAAACGAAGACGAATATATGTGTGTGTGCTTTGTACAGAAGGAGGAAAAACGTATAGAAGCCGCGCACAGCACAGTCCGAGAGGGACGAGCAGCAATCGTGAGGCACACGCAGAGCTCCGTCGTACGATGGACTCACTCGCTCGCTTATGCGGGGAACACTGGCGCAAAGCAGCGCCACCGGGTCGCTCTCCGCCGCTGCTCGAAACGAAGCGAGGCAGCCCGCAAAGCTGAAAGCAGCAGCAGCAGCTCGGCGAGAAACCGACGCTTCGTGCGGAATCATGCGCGCCGCTGTTCGGCCGCCGCGCGCACAGCGAAAAGTACACGCAACATTCAACAACCATCGGACGAGAGAGAGAGAGAGAGATAGAAGAGGCGAACGAAGGAACGAGCCGATGACGGACGCTCGTGCTGCCAGCTAGCTGCGAGACGAGCCGACCAATTTTTCGCCCTCCTTAAAAGTTAAAACATTGCAGTAGCGGCAACGGCGGCTCTCCTGTATACCTATTATGTGTGCGTTTCTCGACGGCGATAGTCGCCATTTGCGATTTGCGCGCGCTACGACGGCTCGGCTCGCCTCGCATCGACCTATGCCCGTAGCAGCTGTATAGCGGCCGCGACCAGGAGTTACATCAGCCGATACGTTACATTTTATTGTTCGTGGCGAGCTTCCGAAACACTCGGCTCCTTTAATCGCACACTTGGACCCGACGACACCCTATCCCGAGTTCTTTTGTCGCGCGCACTTATTTGCCTACGCTAAACCGACCAACATTGAGCTCCGACAGACAGTTGCGATATTTGCTGAAAATTCTCTCTACGTATTGCGCGTTTCCAATTTTGATGGATTTTCTTTCGAAATTGCGCCAAGCTTCGACTACGACTTTGCTCGCGTTGAAATATGATTCACGTGGGACGCAAAACGCCTCTTCCGCACTCTTTCCGTCCAATCTAATCTTTTTAACCGAGTATTTTTGTACTTTTTTCTTGAAAATACTCTTGAGAAGTTGTGGGCAACGAAACGCGCCGTCATACAATATACAAACACCTACGTTTCCTCGCTTTGACCCACTGGCCTCCAGCGATCGAACTCGGAGTCTATATACTCGTGTTCGTGAGGTCATAAAAAAAATCTTTTTCGCGTTCACTGGAGCCCGGTGAATTTCGAGGAACGACAATAGCAATATTTTTTTCGTCGCGCGTCGCTCACTCCGACGCGCGATAATTGCCGCGAGTCTAAACTAGAAAAATTACGCCCGTCGATGTTGCGCAAAAACACGCAAATTCAATAGATCTCATTCAATGTCACACTCGACATTCATTTCGAGTGAATTAAAAAATAAAAGCATATAGTTTATGACAAAAAACCAGTACGCGCACGGGCGTTCGCAAAATTACGTAATGATTCATCGCTCCTGAATGAATTACCGCGAAATGAGTATGAGCGGGGAAAAATCCCGTGAATCTGGCGTTTGCGTTTCGATTGACTCGTATTTTTGGCGCTTCGGGTGTGCGGCTTTACGTTAATCGAAGCGCGCAGTGACAAAATTCCCTCGAGTAACCACCAAGTCAAGCTCCGCGGAGCACGTGGTGGCTGTTAAAAGCTGTACACGGTTATATGCATCACGTGCGGCACTGTTTTGCATTTGTTTATTTGCACAGGAGAAAAAAACAAAATAATTTTTTCATATATTATCGGGCACCATTATTCCAACTATTTAACGTACAAAAAGAAATGGAGAAAAAAATCGTGTGTGGAAAATTTATTTAAAATTCGATGATGGGTTTGGAATTTTCACGCAAATGAGCTGTAATTGCAATATTTATTAATAGTATAAATTTTCTATAATTGTTTTCAGACAAAAGAATGAATTAAGGATATGAATTCATAATAGATTTCACGCAACAAATTTCTCAGAACTTACGTTTGAATATCCGTCGTGTATCTGTGTGTACTTTTTCGCGTTTTATATATAAAAGACGCACGCGTTATCTGCAGTTCAACGAACTAACCTAACCTAGTTGGCTATCGAGTACGCGGCACCACTAGCACCAACAACGCCACCATATCCGATTATTGCGGCAGCAGCAGTCGGCAGATGGGTACGCGATATTTTCGCGAAAGTTTATTCGCTTGTTCTGTCCGTGCGCCGCGCGACCGTCGACGTCGTACGCGTCTGCTACGATCTGCCACCTACACAACACAGTGCAGTCGTGTATGTACACAAGTCCAAAAAGTCGCATGCATCTGTCAGCAAAATCTCATCGCTAATAATTTTCAATGTTCAACGATCTTGATTATTTTAAAGTGATCGAACGTCGATTTAATTATTATTCGACGTTGTCATTAGTTTGCTCTCAGAATGGATATCGCTAAATCCTTATTCAGTGCTCGCGATCACGAAGGTTACGTGGGAAAAGAAGAACACGAAGTAAATATACTTCTCAAAATCCTTTCTATTCATGTTTTAATTATCATTTTGAATCATTTTGAATCATTTCACGGCATACCTTATTTTGACATTCTCCAATATTGGTCGCTTGAGATATGCAATCTGTTTGTTGTTATGGTTCCCATCTATGTCAAAACAAATATTAAAAGACTGTGTTCGTGTTTTATAGAAAAGTGTCAAAGCAGCTGCATCCGATGAGGAGACCGATGACGCCGCTGGAGGGTCTAATGGCGAAGTGCTGTCACCAGCACCTGGTGGACCATTTTCTGCTCTTATACCCTCAATGTGGCCTCAAGATATTTTAGCAAAGCTTAAGGAAAATGACACATCTGATTCATCATTGGAATGTAACTTTGATGAATTTGGCTTTAGAATTGATAAGGAAAACTGTTTAGATGAAAACACAAGAAAACTCTTGGAATCTCATTTAACAGAAAACCCAAGACAGAGGTATATTTTATTTTTTAAATAACACAGAATTATTATTTTTTTTTGAAAAAACTTATTTTGAACTAATCATTTATACAGGCTAGAGTGGGCAGCCTTAATCGAATTTAATAGTGACAAAAATGTTTCCGAAGTAGATAACGGTATACCTCACACTGATAAACTTAGAGAAATGATCAGGAAAGGAATTCCACATTCACTTAGACCACAAATCTGGATGAAAATGTCTGGTGCATTACACAAAAAATTATCATCAGAAACCTCCTACAAAGATATTATAAAAGCTTCGAGCAGTGATGCATTGATGACCAGCAAGCAAATTGAAAAAGACATCCTTAGAATCATGCCTGCCAATGTTTGCTTTAATAACTTGCACAGTACTGGCATTCCTAGACTAAGAAGAGTCATGCGAGGACTTGCCTGGCTGTATCCAGACATAGGGTATGCTGTAAAATTGATAATTTATTATTTTGAAGTATGTAATTCATTCACAATACTGATTAAATATTTTTTTAAAGATATTGTCAAGGAACAGGAACCATAGCAGCTTCATTACTACTGTTGCTTGAAGAAGAGGATGCATTCTGGTTGATGGCTACCATTGTAGAAGATTTACTTCCAGCATCATATTATTCTTCAACTCTTATAGGTTATTATTACTAATATACTGTCATTTTTCAAATCTAATCACTGTAAAATAATACATAATTTGTTAGGTATCAGAGCTGATCAGCGTGTTCTTCGAACAATAGTTACTAATGTCCTTCCAGATGTTGATCAAATTCTTGTTCAGCATGATATAGAGCTAAGTTTAATAAGTTTAAACTGGTTTTTAACACTATTTGCATCTGTAGTTCATATGAAAATATTACTTAGAATATGGGATCTTTTTCTATGTGATGGATCAATAGTACTATTTCAAATAGCAGCAGCAATGTTGAAAATTAAAGGTAATCCTCTATTTTCTATAATAAATTGAGTGACGATTATTTTTTTAAATGCAATTTGTTTTTTCTTTATTTTAGAATCTGATTTAAAAGCTTTGGAAAACTCCGCACAAATATTCAATGCCTTATCAGATATTCCTGGAGATATCACTGATGCAGATCAGCTTTTGGGCGTTGCATTAGAAATTAGTGGAACATTTACAGAGGCATTGGTAGATACGCATAGAAGAAGACATTTGGCATATTTAATGGCTGATCAAGGTGGCCTTGTTGGGAACCCTGATGCAGATCCTAATTTACCAAAGCAGCATTTAAATAAGTAAGAAAATGCACCATCCAAAATGTATATAAGGAGTAATTTTATGATTTAATAATTATTTTTTAGGAGACAAGTTAAACGTACCAAATCTATGCTTGAAACTCTATTATTTGGGGATGAAGAAACAGAAGATGATCTGAAATGTAAAAACATTAGACAAACAGGTATTTATTGATGAAAATGAATGTTTAATAGCACTTTCTTTTAAATATAATCTGTATATTATTGAATTTAAAATTTTCTTTCAGAAATTTTAGTTGACTTGAGAGAATCAGTTTTACAGATTGCTAGACATTTTATTACCTTAGATCCAAAACTCGGTAGTATTCAACTAACAGCAGATTATAGTATGGAAAGCCACGCAAAAGATCACGAAAATTTTATCAATGTATCGCGGATACGTAACCGACGTGCCAAAGCATTACTTGGTAAGTGGTTTTTACAAAGTTAAAGTTATCGATTACATTAAATTTAATTACTTAATTTGATAGATTTCGAAAGACATGATGATGATGAACTTGGATTTCGAAAGAACGATGTGATTACTATAATAAGTCAAAAGGATGAACACTGTTGGGTCGGAGAGTTAAATGGTCTTCGAGGTATTTTAAAAATTCATTTTAACGTTGACCTTAAATAACTATGAACTAAGCATTAGAATATTTTTTTCAAGGCTGGTTTCCTGCTAAATTCGTCGAAGTTTTAGATGAAAGAAGTAAACAGTATACTTGTGCTGGAGACGATGCTGTCAGTGAAGCAGTTACCGATTTAGTTCGTGGTGGTTTATGTCCAGCTATCAAATCTGTATTAGAGCACGGTATGAAGAGGCCTTCTTTTTTAGGAGGTACTTGCCACCCGTGGCTTTTTATTGAAGAAGCAGCCAGTAGAGAAGTTGAAAAAGATTTTAATTCTGTGTACAGTAGACTTGTGCTTTGCAAAACCTATCGTTTAGATGAAGATGGAAAAGTGTTGACTCCTGAAGAGGTGTGAAATGATTTTTTAAACCACTTATGTTAAAAAGACTTTTAATAATCAAAAGAAATTGGTTACAGTTGTTGTATCGCTGTGTACAGTCCGTCAATTTGACGCACGATAGCGCTCACGCTCAAATGGATGTAAAACTTCGTTCTCTTATATGTCTTGGCTTGAATGAACAAGTTTTACATTTATGGTTGGAAGTTCTATGTTCTTGTGTGGAAGTTGTCCAAAAATGGTAGGCTAAATCTCACTAAGGTATACTTTTTTCTATAAATAATACACTGATAAATATTTTGATGACAGGTATTATCCTTGGAGTTTTGTGAACAGTCCTGGTTGGGTACAGATAAAATGTGAACTTAGAACGTTAAGTAATTTTGCATTCAACCTAAACCCAGATTGGGAGTTACCACCCAAAAAAGAACACTCACAACCAATGAAAGACGGCGTGCGCGACATGCTGGTAAAACATCACTTGTTCAGCTGGGATTTATAAAAAAATTCAAATTATACCGTCTTAATAGAAATCTTGCCATTAAGCCAAAGTCGTATTATCACATTAATTTCATAATGTTTCCAAAAATGATCTTTTAATGGTAATAAAGATCTGTAGTATTTAAAAGAACACTTCATAATTTTAAATTGTCTTATCACACTTTGAAAATTATAGTTCAGTTAATTGAAGAAAATTTCATGTGCAATAATGATAAATCACTGTGCAATATTATGAAAGATTTATTAGTTTAATTTATGAAATTGAACGTCAGTTTTACAACATATACTTGATTTTTAATTATTGAATATGATAAGCGTCAAAGATAGAATTCTTTCCATAAAATGTCAATGTCTGTTAATAAGCCATGAACCTATGTAGTATTATATTAACGTGTTTTTAAAATATTCACTATTAATATTTTTCTATGTAATCGCGAATAGGTAAATTACTAATGCAGAGACTGAATATATTGAATTTCGCAAGATGCGATTTGTTTTTGAATCCATCGTTGGTCGATGTAATGTAAAATATTTAATAAAATTGTTAATTGTTATAATTAGAGTAAAGAGGCGGCGTGTGTACTTTTCAAAAAAGTCCAAAAATGTATTATTTTACGACGCAAAATGTTTTATAATGGAGCGTAAAACTTGTAAATTTTTCTCATAAATTTCTACGACACTGAATGAAATAAAAGTCTATGAGTACTTCAAGCAGATGATTTATTTAAGTATTTTGTAAATATATAACAATTAAAGTATAAAAATAACTGTGCAACTTTTTTGTGATAAGTCATTTCCTTTTCTTTGTAGAAATAAAGCACCAATTGAATTTGCCTAAGGTTCTTCGATTAAAAAACTATTGTAGCTCGTTGTTTGAAATGGTAAATGATTTTCATCGAAGTCGCAATTTCGGTTTTTAATATAAATAAAATGTAAGTCCATAACGTTCGTACCGGTCAGTCCAGATTTGACTAAATAATGTCCATTATGAAATCGTTTGTAAAAATTGTAACTGTCGTTTGAATTCAAAACTGACTCAGGTAGGTAATCTATGAGTATCTTTAACTTTTCTTTCAATATGTTGCTTTTAGCAGAATCGCTATTGGAAGCAATGGAATTTTGCAAGTCTCGCACCATTCGATGCATTTGCCGCGGTAAATCGGTCCAGCCGAAGGCACCCGCTGCGTCAGTCGGACCATCTTGACCATCCGTGGCTGCGCTAAGGAACAATATGAAATATTTTTTTTCCAGCTCGGGGTCGTTCGCGAGCGCCTCGGCCAAATCAAGCGAAAATCGCAGAGCCAATTCCTGATTACGACCTCCTTTCCCTGTGCCTTTGAGCACAACCGTGGGCTCGCCACCAGCCAGCAATAGAACACCGCTTTGATCGATGGACGGCGCGTTCAGTCGTTCGAAAGTTCGCGCTAGAATGTCCTCGGTTACGCCGAGAACGTCGAATCGTTGCTCGAGCGCGTCTCCCATAAAATCTCCTACATTATCATAGGCCCCTTTCAATACTCGACAAACGATTCTGGTAAATTTGGCATAGGCTTGGCTGACTCGGCCCACATCGCCTTGCACGCTACGGCTCAAGCGTATCACCTCCAAGCCATACTCGCGCCTCGCGCGTTCAGCAGCTTCGCTCAGGGCTATGTCGTTATTGCCAATGACAATGTTGCTCACTGACTCTTGAAACTCGTCCTTAGTGACATTGTCTCTTACATCGCTGCTGGAATCATTCGACAACAGTGAGCGTCGCAAACTTTCCTCGCAACTCTCGAATAAGCCATACTTCCTCAAAATGTCAATAGTCCCTTGCCGAATTTGACCTACAAGAGTCATTAAATAGCCTGTAGAGATATTCCATGCTGAGCGATTATACGCTGAACGTAAATAATCTACATACCTAAATCAACGTAAGAAGTCGGCCCACTGGCGATCGATTCGATTGGATCACCAACGATGTCGGACAATATTAAACTATGTACCGAAACATGCCTTCTTAAAGCTACTCGCGCCAAGCCACCAGCTTTGACGCTCGACAGAAAACTACGTACAACATTGAGCTCGCGTATGTCGGCTCCCAAATTTTGTAATTTACGACATAAATTGATTTTCGTTTGAAAGTCGACGTACGGCGCCCGGGGTGAGTTAAGCAGAGCTGATCCACCGCCAGAAATAAGAACGAAGATCTGGCTACGTTCTTCGACCCTCTCCACTAGCTCGAGGATCTTTTTCGACGCCTCTAACGAGGCCAAGTCCGGTTGATTGTTCGTCGCACCTTCGTAAACTTCGAAAGTTGCGTCTCGTCGAACATCTTCGATATTATCCAATATTAGCTGGCTATTGACCTTCACATCTATAGGTGAACTTGAATTTGAATCGTTGATGCTTGCATGAAAAACATGATACCGTAGTTACCTTGGAGTTCCGGCGTTATTTCGATCGGTGCCTCGGAGCTCACAGATCCATTAGGTATCGAGAGTATTGCTCGTCGAAATCCGCGAGCAAGTCGCTGTTTGAGCGGTAGAGCCATACCAGCAACGGCTTTTCCAAAGCCAATTATGTAAACAGAATCGCCGAGTACACACGAGTGTACCTTTCCCTGGGTGTCTTCGATTTTGAGAACATTATTATCATCACCGGCGGTTATTTTGGACTCGATCAGACGATGCGACATTACCGCTGTGAGACCAGCCTTGAAAATCATCAGTAGCTCCGAGCGAACTTGGTTGAGCTGGCAGCGATCGTCGTGTCGTTCCATCCTTGAATTCGAAGTTGTTGCTACTTGTCGAACTAACGACGTAGTGAACGTCTGTAAATTGTTTTTTGAACGTAATAATGCCTGACAATGCGTTAGGTTATGGTGGTGAACAAATTTTGCCTGACGCGATAGTGGCCGCACACGTAGCTGCAACATTATTGTGTGTATAATACGCCTTACGTAATATTACTTTGAAACTACGCACGCACTCGTTTAAGAAAATCTCGTCGAAGACTCGTATCGAAGAAATCATTTTTCAATTCAATCAATTTCTCCCAAACTAAACATGCCTGCTGTAAACTGCACAAGCTTAAATATTTGTCAATGAAACAAGTACGGTACTTAAACGAGACTTCTTTCAATACAACAGAACTGAAGTAGATAATTGTAACCAGCGATAGAATTAAAGAATTTATTTGTGTCTCACATAAAGTAATCGTTATTATCGTTTTGTTGATACGATTTCTTTGATAAAATGTTGACCAAGAGCATGATTTAATCCTGAATGAGCATTTTCTAAGCCTCGTTTCAATGATATGTAAATTCTACCATCAAATTGTGGTAGTCCTGAAAATGACATATTGAATTTGAACTCAAGAACATTTTCTCGACAAGCTTGATGAGCGAGCTGCGCACTCTGCATTGTGACGGTCATACACCTGGCATGAATGGTACAAAAATCAGTCACGTCTAAGAAATGAATATTACTGAGCTCGATGACAGTACAACGACCCCGCTCTGATAATTGAAAATTCTAAATGAAAGGCTTTTGAGGCTTTGAGCGCGTGATGTTTCAAGGTTTTTTTTTTGATTCTGCTTCTCAACTCTGGGCCATGCCAGTACTGTATTTATATCTAAAAAAATTCGCTACTTTTGTAAATATCGACATAGTATATGTTTAGCCTTCAACTAACGTAAAAATGCGATGTTATTTTAAGATGACTATCAAAGTAAATAACTTTTTTTAAATTGTGTTGAAACGATACTCGATGAGTGCCCATTGAGATAAAAAGCGTACTTAACCAAATGCGATATTATCTCTCTATAAAAAAAATCTTTCTAGTATTTCAATTATTCTATTCTCTCAGCATCAGCAGCACAACGCGATATTACTACTTATTTAGAATATTTAACTTGCGCTGAAAGTTGAACTTTTTATTTCACCTCCCATTACCATTTGTGCACCAGCGGAGAAATTAGCAACTCACGCTGTTCGGAAAACGGGATTGACATAGATTTCTGTCTTGATGTAATTTTTAATAGCCATTTCAAGGTCATCGTCATGACATCAATAAGCGAATCATAGCTCATGCGTCGTGAAACGCGTAATGTGACAGAAATTAGTATCTTCGATTCTCAAATAAAACCCTGGCATTTAGTGAATAAAATTAAACAAGATGCTACAAACTTATTTGAACCGTACGTTACAGCAGTTTGATAGCCCTGAAAAGGGCTGGTGTCAAAGAAAATACGACTAAATCAGTTTAGGCACGTTCTCCACGGATGCGGCGAGCAAGTTGAATGTCTTTAGGCATGATGGTGACTCGTTTAGCATGAATGGCGCACAAGTTGGTATCTTCGAAGAGTCCGACCAGATAAGCCTCACTAGCTTCTTGCAAGGCCATGACAGCAGAGCTCTGGAAACGCAAGTCGGTCTTGAAATCTTGAGCTATTTCACGCACGAGACGCTGGAATGGCAATTTACGGATGAGAAGTTCAGTGCTCTTTTGGTAACGTCTGATCTCACGAAGAGCGACGGTGCCGGGCCTGTAGCGATGCGGCTTCTTGACTCCTCCGGTGGCTGGGGCACTCTTGCGAGCGGCCTTGGTAGCCAACTGCTTGCGCGGAGCCTTGCCTCCTGTCGATTTACGAGCGGTTTGCTTAGTGCGAGCCATAGCGTCAAATGAACGTGTTTTCGAACGTGCTTACTGATTTCATATGAAAGTCGCCCGGGAGTGCGTTAGTATTTATATGATCAGCTATTGTGCCTAATCATGCGCTCATTGGCGTTCGTTGCGCAAGTGGGGATGCGCGTACTGACTTGGTCAACGCAGGAAGGGATTGCATACGAGGAAACATATAAATATGGGAACATTTTCGTACATTATCACTTTACTTTGAACCTTCGTCCAAGCATCTACAATTTGAAATCATGACTGGTCGCGGAAAGGGTGGAAAAGGATTGGGAAAAGGAGGAGCAAAGCGTCACAGGAAGGTGTTGCGTGATAACATCCAGGGAATCACGAAGCCAGCAATTCGCCGTCTCGCTCGTCGAGGTGGTGTCAAGCGTATTTCTGGCTTGATCTACGAAGAGACTCGTGGTGTCCTCAAGGTCTTCCTTGAGAACGTCATCCGTGATGCCGTCACCTACACCGAACACGCCAAGCGCAAAACCGTCACTGCTATGGACGTTGTCTATGCTCTTAAGAGACAAGGTCGCACCCTCTACGGTTTCGGAGGTTAAGAATCTGAACTGAATCAAAACGGCCCTTTTCAGGGCCACAAAAATTTAAAACGTATGGCACACTACCGATTACTGCATCTTCTTAAAACAATCTCATGAAAAAAAAAATTCGGTAATGAAACCGCATTATACAGGTATAGGTACGATCCTAGCCCTCACCGATATGACCGTCACGATTAACGGATGACGAATGTATAAATACATTCGATTTGCAGAGAACAAAGAATGTAAGAAATCATGAAACCGATGAACTGGAATTAAACAAATAATTAGTTTATTTACATCAAGTATCAATCATTATATGACTTCAATCCTAACAAGATAATCAACTTATAGCCCACTGACTATAACAATGCCATCGACACCTATCATCAAACTGATAACGCTATGTTTAGATATGCTGATTGATAATTCGAACATCAGCTTATTTACGTCTATTCTAAAGAAATAACGTTTTAGACTTGTTGCCCGACAAGCCAATGTGCCACTGAATTTTACTCTAGTTCTGCATCTTGTTAGTTGTCATGCGCTGCAACTCCCCGCTCACTTGCAATACAAGGTTATAACGCTTGCAGGTATATGTTTACATACATGCATCTGGTGTCGAGTTAATTTTGTTATTCGTAGATCGATGATTGTTGTAAACGCATGGATGCTTTCAGTGCATAAACGTAAGCTATGTTCTCATGTTAATGATACACTTTGTTTAAAATTAACATCCTTTATTTCTGTTGTTTGCTAAGGTATTACTTTTAGATTAGACAGTAGGCAATCAAAATGAAGCTATTCAAATTGATTGTGCATCAAAAGAACTTCAGTGGAGAGGACCTTATAATCAATCCTAAGGATTATCCTGGAATTAAAACTGGTGATGTAGTAGAAATATATGATCCAGATGATATTTTCAGTCGCTTGTTGCTGCAGGTTACAGCTTTCAAGGAAGACTTACAAACTAGAGAAACTATTAGTGTTGAGAGTACTGTAGCATCCATGTTTCAACTACGTACTTATGGAGATGTTTATATGAATATTGTTGATCCTGCTAAAGTAGCTCTTGATTCAGTTGAATTGACATTCAAAGACCAATACATGGGTCGAAGTGAGATGTGGAGGTTGAAAAATAGCTTGGTATTAACACTTTCTTTGATGATAAATTCTGACACATTGAACCTTCATATATTTTCATTTACATAAATGTTTACAGGTCAATACATGTGTATATATGAATAAAAAAATTGAATTTTGTGGTGGTAGCATACGATGTCAAGTCTATGAAATGTGGTTACAAGGAGACAGAGTAGCTTGTGGAGTTATTACTGATGACACAAAAGTGGTGTTTCGTTCCTCTACTAGTATGGTTTATCTTTTTATCCAAATGAGTTCTGAAATGTGGGATTTTGATATCCATGGCGATCTATATTTTGAAAAAGCTGTGAATGGATTTCTAGCAGATTTGTTTCAGAAATGGAAAAAAAATGGCAGTAATCATGAAGTGACTATAGTTCTGTTCTCTAGAACTTTTTACAATGCCACGAGTCTTGAAGAATTTCCTAATTACATGCGTGAATGTTTACAACAAGATTACAGAGGCCGGTTCTATGAAGATTTTTACAGGGTTGCTGTTCAAAATGAGCGTTATGATGATTGGAGTAATGTTTTAGTTCAGTTAAGAAAGCTATTCACTGATTATCAAAAGCTTGTATTAGAATATCATCAAAAACCTGGTATTGAGATGCCAGCAGCAACAAATTCTACTGCGGCTCAAGGGAACTTTCTTGAAGTGCTCAATATGTCATTAAATGGTAGATTTGTTTATTTTAAAGTCCATGTCCCTTTTCCTTAGCACTACAATTTTATTTGAATTTTAGTTTTTGAAAAACATTACCTGGACCGTAGTTTTGACAGAACTGGACAACTATCCGTTGTAATAACTCCAGGAGTTGGAGTTTTTGAAGTGGATAGAGAATTAACTAATGTAACAAAACAGCGTATAATTGATAATGGTGTTGGTAGTGATTTAGTATGTGTAGGAGAACAACCACTTCACGCTGTTCCTTTATTAAAGGTAATCAAAAATTACTATTGATGTTTGTAAAATAATTACCATTGAGTTTTGAAAAAAATATTCTATAAAGTCAAAACTTGTTCTATTTCAGTTTCATAACAAAGATTCTTCTATCAATGTACCTGATGATTATAGTATGCCTCATTGGATAAATTTAAGTTTTTACTCTACCAATAAGAAAATTCCAAATTCTACTTTTATACCTCGAATCAAGTTACCCCAAAGAGTTACCAAACAATGTTCAGAGAATAATGGTATTGGCATTAACTTGAAAGAGAAAGCACGCATGCTTCAGGAAGAAACCAGAGATTGTTTGCACAATACATTCTTTGATTATGATGCTTATGATGCCCAAGTTTTTCAATTGCCCTTAGCTCATGCAACTAGTCTACATAGAACAAATGGCAGAACCAAAAAAACTAGTGTAATTTGTATGGAGACTCATAACAATGCTCAAGCTTTAAATTTATTGAAAAGAAAAATGTCAGATCCTGATATCCATCATCCTCCACCAGAAGTTCATTCGCCACCACTACCTATTGTGCCAAGTACTACAAGTGGCAATAGTTCTAGAAGTGCAGCCATATCAATACCCTCTAGAAATGATAATGTAACAAGTAATGGATCAACGAGTGAAACTACTGGTAAATCATAAATATTCATTTTTATCAAACAATTAATTATCCATCAATTCATGGAAAATATTTTATTATTCAGCACCATCTCGTTCATCTACGACTAAAAGTGAATTAACGGATACTGAGATATCACCACCTCTTCGACCCATAATAGGTAGTGCAGGAAATCAACCAAAAATAAATGGTTCGCTCAATAGCCATCTCCCTCAGACGTCATTTTCGGCTGTTCGGCCTAGTCGGGCCCTCATAAATCCATTCGATCCTTCCCACGTTACGATTAAATTAACGAGTAATCGTCGACGTTGGACTCACATATTTCCCAAGGGACCAACAGGTGTGCTCATACAGCAGCATCACTATCAAGCCATACCTGCGAATCCACAGCAGCAAAAGTTATCTGAAAACAACAACGCTGATGCGTTAAGTACTTCCCCAAATGAACACCATGTAATAAGTCAAAGTTATTCTACGTCTATATCTAGATCTGCATCGCAAAGTTGCTTCAACGAATGTAAATTTCATTTCGTTTTCATATTAATTATGCCCATCGATTTTAATCACTCACAATAATTATTTGTTTTAGCAATGAGAGGAAAAATGCAGAGAATGAATTTAACTCTTTCTAACGGTATTGATAAAAGAACTACCGAACCAAAAAGTTTGACATTATTATGGGGTGCCACTGGTGAACAAGAGTGGACCCCAGCACTTACCACAGGTACGTTTTTTTTATATTGCGAATTTCGAACACTAATAAACTTGGGTTTTGAGTGAATCCCTGTGGTAAAAAAATTAAGAAATCAATTATGCAATAAAAAACTTTTTTTATCAATTATTTTTACCAGCCTCGTCGATTGCGTCAAGAGATTGACATGCTTTCTGAAAGTTAAATTTACAGATAACACTCGAATTACCTGAGTTTTCATTAAACCGAGATAGAATCATATTACTATTTTTTACATTGAAATAATAACTATTGCATCGCTCGTAACATTAATGTTTTTGGAATAATTATATACTCACAATTTTTTTATTCTTGAATTATGACAATGACTATTATCGAAATTATATGCTTGTTAATTTACATCCAAGTTTTTTCATTCGCATCAGGGTTTTGGATATTTCACGATTGCTTACGATCATTTTTGCAGAACACCTGACGCATCGACGATTTCGAGTGCTTAATTAAAATTATAAATTACGTTATTTTCATTCTTTAAAAATTTCAGTCGTACATACATCGTCAAGAAATTTTCTTTTTTTTTGTAATAGAATTGCAATGCCGCGAACCTAGTTAAATATTACTAAGATTCAACGCTAAAATAAAATTATCTCAACTATATGATAATTGTTTATCAAAATTTATGTATTTCCATGACGTGTTGGATGTTATTGGCAACGTTTGCAACGCTGGACACGTGTTTGTTGTTCGACGTGCGTGTGTGCCTACGCTACATTTGCTATTCGCTCAATCGAACAGCTATCATAGGTTAGCGACCATAATATGCCATTATCGCCTAAAGGGCTTTATTTTTATTTTTATTTTTACACACGTTTTAATCACCTATCATTCATTCGTTCATGGTGTAATTTTTCCCAGACAAGATTACAGAGGCCCACAAAAAATTTAACTGGACCGAACTATAGGGTTTCCATTGTTTTTTTTGTCCCGCTTAAGTAAAATACAGTATGGTTTTGTAACGGGTAAAAAATATAACTAGTTGGTCCGTAGTGTGAACCAACATTTTTTTATGGGCCTGTGTTAATTATTTCACTATCTAATAAAAACAGTAGTTAATGGTGCAGCCGCATGATCAAGTGAAAAAATAGTAATGCATGAAACTATATTCATCTTTTTGCATCTTTTCCTATCCTACAACTCATTACAACACGACTGACTTAAATAATTTATCACGTAACTGTAAATAATTTATCACGAACATTCAGCATGTCGTTATTCATATTTCGCATGCGTTAATTATATAACTATATTTGTTACTCTCAGTAGTCCTTACTCTCACGTCATGTACATTTTTCAAACGTCATTCTCCAGCAAATTTTGATTAAATTATCGAACGATACTGAGACTTGTACCCTGGTACAATGAAAAAAGCACGACACATTTAATTAGTTCTCTTTGTAAATAGTCATTCGAAAATTCGGAGCGTGAGTCAAAGTACCCAAAGTGAATACTTTTTATTATTGTGTAATCATGAATAGGTGTGGATTGGAAATCGCTAACGATTTCTGCATGTTTGCCGATCACGACCGATTACTTTCCGGACAAGCGGAGCTTGCAAAATGATTACGTCGTCTCGGACTACAATCTTCTCCCGGACGACGTGAACGCCGATTTTGCCCAACAACGAGCCATTTATCGCAAACCACTCTCGACAGCCGAAGTCTTTCGTGAACTCGTCTCTCAACGATTGGCTCAGGTATGTATATGAGCAATTCTCCAAATGAAACGCATTTTTTGAGGTAGAATCGCGACAAATTTTTTTTTCAACCTACGTGGATACAGACCCCCGGGAAATGTTTTTGGGGGTCCTAGGAACCTGTAACCACGTAGGAACCATTGAAATTTCGATAGTGCTTATTTTTATAGCTACTTTTGTGATTTAGAGGACGAAAAATCATGTTTTCTCCTAAATACGGCTAATTACTCAATTTCTAAGTCGCTGAAAAAGTATCAAAACTCATCTAAAAAAAATAACTGACTACTGTGTTCGATAGGAAATTTTCTCAGCTTTCCAATGGTGGTATCAGATTTTCCGATAAATTGCACATTCACCGAGAAAATCACCATCACACATTGAGGGCTAAATATGTCGAAAAATTCAGTACGGAAAAAGTGAACTTTTTGGATAATTGTTGATTTTTCCTTGTGAAAATGAAATTTATCGAAAAATCTGACTACACCATGAGAAAGCCAAAGAAATTTCCTATCGAAAGCATATCTTTATTTATTTTTTCGGTGGAATTACAATGTTATACATGGGAATTTCTTTCACGTTGTTCGCTGTTTTCTGTTTCCGAGCTGATTCAGCGCGGTCGCGAGGTTTTCGGCTCGCTACAATCAAAACTAGCTCGTAATTCCACCGAAAAAATAAATAAAGATATGCTTTCGATAGGAAATTTCCTCAGCTTTCTTATGGTGTAGTCAGATTTTTCGATAAATTTCATTTTCACGAGGAAAAATCGAAATTAAACCTCAAAGATCACTTTTTCCTTACCGAGTTTTTCGAGATATTTAGCTTGGCACTTTTGATGGCGATTTTCTCGGCGAATGTGCGACTTATCGGAATATCTGATACCACCAGTGGAAAGCTGAGAAAATTTCCTATCGAACACAGTAGCCAGTTATTTTTTTTAGATGAGTTTTGATACTTTTTCAGCGACTTAGAAATTGAGTAATTAGCCGCATTTACGAGAAAACATGATTTTTCGTCCTCTAAATCACAAAAGTAGCTATAAAAATAAGCACTATTGAAATTTCAATGGTTCCTACGTGGTTACATGTTCCTAGGACCCCCAAAAACATTTCCCGGGGGTCCGTATCCGCGTAGGTTGAAAAAAAAATTTGTCGCGATTCTACCTCAAAAAATGCGTTTCATTTGGAGAATTGCTCATATATAGTTGCGGTTCGGTTATTTCTTGTGCGGCTGTGAGTCATTTCTTTTTTTTTCTCTTCAATATACGTGCTTTCGTGCTTCTTCAGGGATTCCAACTGATCATATTGCCTCCCGGCAAAACTCAAATCACGACGCCTGGTTCAAATTCCATACCGACGATAAGCTCGGTAATGCGAGGCCGACATCAAGCTGACTCAGAACACAAAGAAGAATACTTGCTTAGTATTGGCCGGATTTTTCATAAAATTTCCCTCTGTGGAAATTCCATCAGTGTGACTCGCTACAGGCCGAGGTATGTATAGAGTAAAATTATTCCTGATCCTTATCTCGGTCGATTTAACACTTGACCATTACTTAGGCATCCATACCCGCCTTTCAACATTCACTATCGTTATCGATTTCACGCTCCACACCATGATACCTATGAGGTGTCGTGGGTGTCTTTCACTACGGAAAAGCTTGAAAATTACAACTGGAATTACTTAGATCACTACATTTGCACACGGGGAGATACTGACTTTGCCCTAGTCGAGGTAGCGTAATCAAGCATTGATTCTAACTCAATAGATTAAATTGATAATTAATGAAAATTTCGCAACCTACCTTCCAAAGGCATTAAAGTACTGGCGATTCAGAGTTTTTCTGCTACCGTTGCACAATCAAGCGACCCGAAAAATACTCGAGGGTTCTCCTCACTGTGATATTTACACGCCTCTTACTACTACCGAACAGATTGCCATGATGGAGGGATTTTTACGATTTACAGAGGGCTGGCTCAACAAAATACGACGACCTCATCCTAACAAAAATTGGGTGCGTTATTTATTTTTTCCAGTTTTTTAACCGCAATGATTTTTTTTTTTTTTAATAATGCATTTCTCAACCAAATAACTTTGATGTACTGTACAACAATTTGTATAGTTTTGAAATATTTTAGTTTTTTAAACGAGCAATGAATAACTGTTCTTTGTGGATTCTCACCTTTAGCGTCATTATCGATCGAATCCAACGATGCATGAAATGGATCGATCTTGCACATTGTAATGTATGCGTGTGTGTTTATGAAATGTGTATTTATACACAATGACACCCACGCATGCATTAAAAAGCATAATTCATATTTAACTTTTGTTTTATATGTTTCTGTATGCTATTTCCTCAGATCATAATTTAAAAAACTCTAATACTTTTTTCTAATGTTATAATAGCATAACTTTTCCCAGTAAACGATTGTCTAACATGTTTGAAACCGTAGAAAACATTTTTATCATCATTCCGAAAGTAGCAATTTGGTTTTCAATTTTTTTAATACTTTTAATTATGCATTCATCCGGCCATTTTTCATCAAATGAGAATCAGATTTTTATTGTAAATAAAAGAAAAGGAACTGTTGTAAAATTACATGCAACGAAACAGAAAAGTATAATACGTGGTTCGAGATAGTAAAATAATCATATTAGAAAAAGAAGGGAACATCCGAGAAAATTGGGCAGTGCTGTGAGCATGATGTGTTTCAGAGCCCAACAGCTTTATTAGCCGGGGTAGTCCCGAGAGATCCTGCATCCCATCTGACTAGGCGTAGGCACAGTACGAGCCTGGTATCCCTCACTAACCAGGTATAACTACTCAATTATCCCGCAACACACTCGTATCGTATACCATGCATTTGCGTTACATGCGTAACGATTAACAGATTATTATTATTATTATTATTATTATTATTATTATTATTATTATTATTATATGTCATTTATTTTTGTTTTTTTTTCCTTTCAAAAGTACCAGTTTAAATTGGTATATATTTAGGGGTTTCAGAGGTGTTACATACACTTTTATAAGTCATATTTACTGCATTTAATTTGTACATACAATTTTTAAGCCTATTTGTCTTGTGTGTATGAATTTAAGATATAAGGATACTCATGATTCACTCATAAATTGCTTATCATAACGCAGTGATCACATTCATCAATCTTTTAGCATTGTAACAGAAAATGTTTGGTTGTTTTTTATTGTTTTTAGTTTGATTTAAAATTTAATTCAAAAGTAGAATGTCTACTTGCATTTTTACAACCTATTTCGTGAGTGTTTCATTGCCTATTTTTTATAAAAAGTAACTCATATATATTGTGAAATGTAATTTTCTTGTACATACTTAATTTGCAATTGATTAATGTGTATTTATGCGTACATTCATAACTCTAAAACTCAGCGGGATACTTATATCTTTCTTGTATTTGTCACAATGACGCTATTGCAGCAGACCAGCCTAGTGGGTAGTTCACCATTTCGTGAACGTCTTGGAAGTAATCGACTGCCCGAAAAACCAAGACCAAGGTTTGATATTGCCTCAAGTCATTGTCTGCTTGTTTTCGTGTTGTAGATATTTTATCACTGCAGCTTGACATTACCGCTTTGTTAATCTTTCACATCATTATTTTATGTTTTCTTTTTGTTTTGTGTCTTTGGTGTGGTTTTACATCTTTTTTATTAAGGTTTCTGTTTTATGGTATGATTCATTACCTCATTTTTAATTGAAATAACTTAAATTATGAAATTTATTCAGGCTTTTTAAATTACACCCCAAGATCATTGAAGGAATGAACATGGTGCTATGGAAAAGTTATCTTAGTTGACGCACTTATCGACAGTGCTTCTTATATCACAGCACTTTTACTTTGATGCCTTATTTTTTTTTAATATTACTATTAAAAATTGTGATTGTTCTCAATTATTATGACAATAAGAGGACAGGGTATCAGGATACGTGAGTGAGATTGAGTGACGGGGTTCATTTGTGTGCAGGAAACACTTAAAAGCGTCGTCTTGGGCGCGTCTACGGGTACACGTACGGCCCTCGACACTCCTCGCCACGTACCGCTTACAAGGTTGGTTTTGTTTTTTCTGATTTTTTTTTGTTGCTATTTTCCTAAAACCTTATTTTCCTCGCGCTAAAATCTTGGAAAACTGCTTAATACAATCCTATTTATAATTTTCAACTTATGTTTTTGCAAAAGCTTCACTTAGTCGCATACTTCGAACGATTATTTTCGCAACTAATTTCGTGCACGATCGCGTGGGTGTGAGAATCGAGTTTGGAGTGAGATTTTTTATACTAATGAATTTCGCTTCTTCACGCCATACCCAATATCTAGGTCTGGATCGAAAGTCATGGACAGAGGAAGGGTTTCGCCAGCCAGCGAAGCTGCACAATCAGCCTCGCAAGACCAGCAGCAGCAACTACAACAGCAGCAGCAACAGGCGCAATCGCAACTCGAGCATTTGGAAATAAACGATGAAAAGTAAAAGAAAATTCCATTAATTCTCGCGAATTGAAAAACCCCTGTACTCAATGACTTCATTTTTTTCTTTAGCTTCTCTCCGGAAATGACGAAAATTAAAAGCAACGCTCCACTCCCAGAGATTTTGGAGGCAATGCGCCATCCCAGTAACGGCATCGGATTTCTAACGTCACATCCTTCTTTGCCGAGTCAGACCTTTGTCAGTGCAGACGCTGTTCAATGGCTCAGTAATCACATCGAGGGTGGCATCACAGTCGAAACTGCTTGCAGCATCATGAAAGTAAGTATCCAGAATTTTAAGCATCGACACACGCAATGACGATGCAAGCTCATTTTTCATTTTTTTTTTTTCAGGGAATGATCCAAGAGAAACTAATTTGTCACGCTTCGGGAGACTTTTCAAAACAATTTATCGTTGGTTTTTACTTGTACCACATCGTGCAGGACAAAGATCACCAGAAAGGTACGTTTTTTGCCTTATAAATGACCTTCCTCGAACAATCGATTAGAGTGTAAATTTTCAGATTACCTGCCACCGCTGGGTGATCTGCAGAGCTTCGAGAACGAATGGATCGAGGTGGAGACTCGCGTACCCAAGGGCTGGTGCGAACCGCAATCTAGTCACAGCTCGACCGGGCACCTGTCCACGTCGTCGAACAGCACGGTATCGCACCCCATCAGCATACCGAGCTCCGACACCATCGACGAATCGGACGTTCACGTGTTCCTGCGCAACGATTTGGGCGACAGTGCCGACCCGGACGAGCGAGATTTCGCCCAGCCCATGTACAAGCACACGCACTTGGACATCGATATTAACAATAAGAGCGATCGCGTCGAGTGGGGACATCTGAGATATCAGTCTGCATTCAAGCCAGATCATTCGTACGAGCTTGTGGTGCAGTGGGTCGCTGCTTCGGGTAGTATCGTTGCCGATCTCGTGAGTATATCTTTGGAATTTTAAGTTTTGCTACAAGAACATCCAAAGTTAAACCCTCATTTCTTGTTCGCTTGTTAAGGTTTTCAATTGGCAACGAAAGGCTCAGAGTTGCGGAATTCAGATGATACCGATACCCAGCGATTTGCTTGCTTTGCCTTTTACCGCCAAAAGCGATCCTTTACGCGGACCGATTTTTATTCCACTCGATACCGAGTGCTTGATGGCTGGCAAACGGTACCTTTTCGAAGGTACTGTGTCATATTTTATTCGTTGCTTCATAACGACTTGCAGCTATTTTGAATTTATTTATTTCAATTATACACAGAGTTTCGCGAGGACAGCTACGCGCAGCGTTTGTTCCTATTCCAAGGGACAATACTGCAGCGATTCGGCTTCTTGCGCTGCCTCGTGGAGGGTAACGAGAATGCCCATCAGTACGTGCACTGCACCGGAAACGCCTTCGTCCTTGTGCCTTCGACCATCAGTCCTCGACCACGTCAGCCGACCGGTTCGAACATCACTCGACGCTCTGGTGTGCAGCATCGGTATCCTGTTCACGCGGACCAACCGAGCCCTCACGAGGCCTACATCACACGACACGTCAGTGGCAAGAATAAGGATGATTACAGCATGGACAGGAGGGTAAGAGAATTTTCCACGTTTTACGATTTTTCATGACAGAAGATCGTTTATTTTACAGATTTGCGTTAAACGATAATAGCTCTATCGTTTCATTACATTGTTAGAAGCGCTTAATTGTAATTAATACACGCGACGATATTTAATTAATCGAAAGATACACTTAAATCACCATGAAATCGTTGAAATTTTTATTTTTTCACTTAATCCTCTTCGTTATTCATCAAGTCCAATTTATCTTTTTTAGATGGGTTTCCTCTGGTCATGGAATCATATGCTTAGTCGAAAATGGAAAATCCCCTCAACAGCCACAGGCGACGAACTTTTTCAGAAAAAAATCATCCAAGATTTTCGTCACTTTTGTTCGAATGGCGACAATCGATTAAAAAGATTTTGGGATTCTTGCTGGGAATCCAAGGAGAAATTCTGTACAAATGCCAAGTGATACGTCGATCTCATTATTTTTAGCATTTTTATCTTTCATATCATGCGTTTCACGTGATTCGCTTCTGCTGGTGTTTCACGTTAAACTTGCATACATTATGCACAAATACATTTTATAATATTATGTTTATCTTTATTTTAGAACAAATTCTCCTGTTAACGAAACATGTTAATTTTTTACGATACATGTTACTCTAGCTACTAAAGCCTACCTATTTTTATAAAATATATTAAATCGATCATTGTTAATTTTGTTATAATTTGTTATAAAATTTTATCGTGTTATTCTGTACAAATTCACTTAAAGAATAAAATACAAAATGTCTTAATTTTATTATGTTGTTAGAAAAATTAATAATACCCTATAATTTGTCAATGCAGTAATGCAGTATAACAACAAATGTTTGTACTCAAATATACAATATTAAAAATTTTTTGAAACCCTTTACATAATAAATTTAATAATTAAATTATTTAATTACTTTTAAAATCCACTTTTGTTTGTAAAATTATAAACACATAGTTTATAAATTCTTGTAAAATACCTACAAAATTATTTTACTTCTAAGTACTCATAATGACTAAATAATAAAATTCTAAAACAGTCTATTTGCTCAGTACAGCTTCGATGGTGGCGTGGCGAAGTATTTTTTATTCTTTTTCGAGAATAATTTTCTGTAAAAATAATTGTTATGTAAAACTTCAATATTTTATAAAATTAATTTTAACAACCGAGGTATATTTTACTTACGAAGAACTGATTGGAGTATTGAAAAAACCTCTTTTGGCTAGTGATTCTGCGGATGTGGTACGTCGTAAATCTCCAATTTGAGGAGTACCAATTTCATTATTTTGATCGGAATTGATAAAATGCGCCCAGTAATCCGATGACATCCGTAACAAACATTCTACGACCTAAAAAAATTATTTTTTATAGAATCTAACATTAATTGCTCGACTAAATTTTCATTTAATCAAATACTTACTGCACTTTGGTTTTTAGTCTCAGAGAGCATGGTGTTATTGGATGGCTGGCTGCAACTGTAACCAACTAAAGTTGGCCCAAATACTCTAGCCAAATTACCAATTGGCATCTTGCACTCAGGAGTGCTAGAAACTCTTTGCAAGTGCAATATAAGAAATGCTAGCGTATCACGATTGGGTTGAGGTAGTTCTGAAACTGCTTGAAACATGGCTGTTTCAGCATCCTGTGGATCTCTAATAGCCGCTGCTTTCACAAAATCGGACCATAGTCCTACAGTTATTAATGGTTCTTTTAATGATCTCAAGAAATCTTTGAGAGTTGAACAAATAGTCGGAATATCCACTTCCGATAAGTTGGGTGCCCCACGACCTTTTAAAAACTTTTCCTTGAGAGCTTTTACATCAGCAACACTTCCACTAATACGATATAGTCCTTGCTCGGACATACCACGAAGTTCAACTTCATTGATGCAATGAACCACAAGTGACGGCACCATGGGTGAAACCATAGGAGTGTAATCTGCTATTGTCCCCTAAATTAAACAAAAGAGTAAACAATTGAAAATATCTTCCTACCAAGGAAATATATATTACTATATTACAACATACGGTTGCTCCTCGCAAAGTTGGAGTATTTCCTGTTGGAACACATGGTAAAGGTACAAGATCTCTACACTGTGTATGTGCTAAAGCTCTGCAATCTCTGCATTTAACTACACATTTACCGAAACCAATCCTATAATTTAAAAAATATATAAAATGAAGTTATTCAAATGAAATAATAAATCTACTAAAATCGTTAAATATTGAATATACCTTTTACCACATGGTGAGCATACTTCTGGCCTGATTACTTTTTTACTAATAAAAACATGCGCTCTAGTTGTCTTAGCACCAAATGTATATCCATTTATGTTTGGGCTAGGTTTGAATACATTATCTGAATCTGAATTTGTAGAAATGATTTCAGCTTGTGGAGCAGAAGGCTAAAAAACGTACATAAAAATATTAAAGGGAAAATTATTGTTTAAAAGCTTTGAAATGGTATATACTTACAGTAGGTAGGCAATCATCAGTTAAACTGGTTCTAGATTTTCTACCACCATCAGATCTTCGAAGCTTTTTATTATTTGAACTGTTACGAGATTGTGAATTTTCTTTGTTATCTGTTGGAACAGCTTCTATAGTTGTAGTAGCTGTTACTGGACCATCTTTTGGCACAACAACTCTTGTTTTTGCAACAACACAGTCTGAAGTATTGAGTTCTGCTGTTCTTTTGATACTACGGCGACGCTTATGTTCGCCACTGGGCCTATGGTCTTTCCAATTTCGCTTATGTTTTTCTTGAAGGATAATACTTGCATCAAGATCATCTTCAGATTTAGAAAAATGACTCAAATCACTCAGCAACGTGCCTGTGGAGTCCAGCTCCGCAATTGTATTTAGTCTTAAAAATTGAATAAGCTCAGATCAGTATAAAACGTTTGTGCAAAAACAATTGTAAATAAAATATTATTTGAAAAAAAAATTAGTAAAATTTTAACCAATAAAAAAGGATCACTTATTATACTTATCATTTGTATGCTCTTTCCCACTAGACTTTCGTCCTTTACTAAGGGTACCATTAATTAAATGTTGTATCTGCTCTCTTGTATCGTCATTTATAACTCTGCCTCCATTCATAAATAAGATATCTCTGATCAACATCATATGACGATCCTAAAATTATAATCACACCATGTTTACTTCAAGATTTAAGTTTTATTTGTCATTGTTGATAAATAAGTATGTATCAATTGGAGATGATTCCTATACAATGATTTAAATGTTTGCGATACTTACAGAAGCAAGCCGTTCATCTTCTGCAATTTTCCTTTTCTTTTTCTCATCATCTAATAAACGCCTTGCATGGCAAAGTTTTCTATCTAGATCAGCGGCTTCTTGATGAGCTTTATCTAACGCATTATGCAGGCGTTGACATTCTTGAACAGAAGTCAGCCATTTTTGGCGTATTTCTTCTTGATTGATTACAAATTGCAGAAATTCTGAAAAATTTGATACATATAATTTTTTGATAATAGCAATGAGCGTTAAATAGTACAGCAATGATGTTGAAAAAAAATAATAATAAATAAAGGCATTTATTTTGAGTCATGTAAACATTTATGACTCATCTACTTTTTTTTATAATATAAAATTGCTTGTGAGTCTGTATACATCAGAAAATAATGCCAAAGATTCGCCAGAATACTAATCTGATGTACACATGCAACAAAGTAATAGAATGTTGTTAATTATAAATGATAAAAATTTACCTCCTTCACAGGAACCATTGACGAGTACGTTGCTACACCGCGTAAGCTCGTCGTGAGCTGCCAATATCGACAATGCAGGAGGCGTCGACATTTTTTCAACTATCTTGGATCGATGAAAAATGACTGCACCAGAGTTAGTCTATCATTCGCTTTTCTTTTAACCTTTTAAATATGATCAATCACATTGAGAACAGATATGAAACACAACCTATGGCTCCAGTGCCATCGAAACACACGCACCACCGAACGCCGCACGAACTTTAACACGGCGTCTTTGATCCTTCGAACAATTGTCTAGCGGGCCGTACAGCAAGATTTGTTTGTAGTCAACAGCAGTTACGGAATGAAAGCAACGAACGTGCAAGCGAGCGACGATTTCATTGGTCGACTGGCCCGTTTGCGATACATTCAAATGCGGCCAATAACACGAGGAACGATGGGACGCGCTAACCTCTAGTTCGACGATTCGCCGTGGTTACTATTCAAGCGCTAAATTTTCGAATCTCTACGTCGCCTCAGATTGTTTATTCTTTAATGATGTTATTTTTCAAGGATATGCACGGTGAGAAACGAAAATTTCATCGATTTCAATGCTTGAAGTTAGCCATATGTACATTTCGTAAGACACTTAAGTTTAACTTCGGTTTTATTAAGTTTTTTGCGAATCTTACTAATTCATCCACTTCCAATAATGAGCATCATTCACACTCAAGTTCTTGACACGAGACTGATATTTTTCAAGCGCTAACGTAAAGGCTATTTAGAGACTTTTAGTACTGACAAACACTCAACAGTACAGACTTATGAAAAATGAAACGCTTGATAGTCGATAATAATGAGCCACGTCTTTTACCAGAGTTTCGTATGAAAACTATGCTTCTTACTTTTATAGTTGTCGAGGAAAACGACAAAAAACATGAATTTTCTCTCGTAAAGGAGAGAATGAGTCATGTTAATTCTTAACAAACAAAAAGCGGAAAAAAAATTTGGTATCTGTATCAGATGTTAATTTTTTTACTCGAAAACTTATTGTGAACTAAAGCGTATTTGAATTGTCGCAAATTGGAGTTCTTTTTAGTTGTAAAATTGTTCATAGCAACTTAAGTTTTCAAAGTAATTTTCCGTTAAAAATGAACCATTCATAAAATATCGCATGTATTTGATACTTAACAAGAACAAATATTTTGCAATTCAAAACTTGCTTCCGGAGATAACACGAATGAAAAAAAATTAAGACGCAACCTTCTGTATTGGACATTTGATAGCAAATTTTTATTATTAGTTAATTCTTTATAAGCTAAATCGTGTGTCTTACACTAAACGTATTTTTATTGAGAAATCATATAAATTTCTTTATACAAATTTTTCACTACCTGCACTGTTTATTGCGATAATTAGTGAATCAAAATTTGATAATTGCTGAAGTTGAAGGTCAATGATCTAACTATAATGGACGAAAAATAACATGCTCGAAAAAAGCAGCCAAATCGAGAAGTTTTCTCTCTTCATCTTCGAAAATAATCAGAAATAGCCCGGAATATGTTTATCGTTGCGAATATATCGAAGACTCGATTACGATTTAAATAGCCTCGTATCGGAGTTGGGCTGCACACGTCTTCGGCTCGCACCGCAACGTACGCAAGATTCCAGAAACTTCGTCGCTTGGTTTAAAGGTCCCAGCAATGGTAAACAAACATCGCTTCCTCTCCATTTAAATATACTACCGTAAAAAAGCAGGCAATATATCTACAGGTGGAGTCTGGAAAACGACACTTATTCGATACCGAGTATTAATGAAGATTTGCCTGGGTTTTAAAACAATAATTACGACTCAAATGGCATCAGGCTTGCTATAGACCAAAGGCTCCCCTCTCCTGTTGGTCCGAGTGTCCGGTTTGCGTTTGCAGCCTGAAGTCGAAGGGCTCGGGCGTGTGTGCAGCAGCTGGGGCAAAGGAGCTAAGCACATAGCTGCCTATCTATATAGGTAACAAACATTTGCAACGGCCGCACGTGTTATGTTTGCGAGAGGCTCTCTGCCAAGCTGCTGCCGATTAAACGCCAGCAGTGAGAAAGAGACAGCATCGACGAAGCGCGTGTGAGTGTGTACGTGTGCGCCTCGCGAGGTATAGTATACAGTCGACGCGCGCAACTCTGAGCGCAAACATCGCTTCGCGCCTCTTTTTCTCGTGCAGTTTTATTCGAGCAGGCCTACGCGCAACACGCCTCAACCGAAGCCAACTGATCTCCGCGTCGCGTAGTATACACGCACCGGCTTTAACCCTTACCGTGTCAAATAGGCCCTCGTATAAGGCGTAAATATACGCAGCGAGATTAAATTCGGCCTAAGCTGTGTACCGTATTCCGCATACGTATACGAGAGAGATATCGGAGCAGTCAACCCTCGTGACTGAATTAGCCTTGGAGCATACACGCGGATCGATAGAGCTAGCTATCGGTGTGCGTGCACGCTGTACATTGCATCTATCGAGTGCAAGTGTGAGTGAGTGAGTGCGAGAGAGAGAGAGAGAGAGCAAGGGGTCGAAAGTCGCGGTCGCAGCTTCCTTGACCTTCGCAAGCTTTGCGCTCGCGCGCGCGACACCGCCTCTCGTCGTCGTTGTCGTTTTCGATTCGACTCGACGCACAATCAGCGATTGTAATAAAAATTTCTTATCGTCCTCTCGACGACTTCTTGCGTACCTCCTCGCGACGCACAACAAGCGATCGACGCGTTTGCTCGTATAATTTAATAAATACAATCGAGGATCAACGATGCCAGCTGACGCCGAATTGAGCAACATCCTCAACAGGAGGCAAAAAATGAACGAGGACCTCGAGGAGGGCAAGGAGGTGAAGAAGCAGTACAGATTCGTTAACGTTTATACGGAATTTCACGAGCTCAGCAGGCGCGAGATCAAACAGTACGAGCAGACCTTCAACAGGTGAGTTTAGCCGCCGCCTACTCTTATTTATTTTTTATTTCAATTCGGCGCCGCGCGCTCCAGCCGCTCGAATGGAGCACCTCGCCTCGCGCCTCTTTCCTCGGCACCCGTCCAGCTTTTTTGCGTCCTCTTTTTTAGCATATTTTGAATATATTTAAACTTGGAATGCGGTAGCGTGAATATTTTCTCAGCGGTCCAAAGGGCTTTTGCGCAGCTTCGTGTAAGCACATCTCGCGCTACGTGCCAAAGCCGACTCGATATTTTTCGGTAATAATTTAATGTCTTTTCTTATCTGTCGAGCAGGTTTCGAGCTACCACAGTTACGTACTCGGCTCGATAACAGATGCCTTGTACAAAACGAATCTCACGTGACGCTGAAATAAGTGCCTTGAGAAAACTAAACACTCGGTCTAGCTCGTGTTCGATTCGTCTAGCTAAAACAAACGCTTCAATTTCAATTGACTGCGTGACAACTGTGCGTGCGTGTTGTTCGTTTTGTAATGTACACGAAAATGCTAACGAACGATTTCATTAGCAGTTTCGTCGTGATGCTTTATATACTGCCTTAAATTGCCGCTGATAAAAAAAAAGAGTCTACTTCGTACGAACGTTCGTGTGAATCTTGAATTCCTCTTGAAGTGGAATAATTTACTTCTGAATGTTTGCGGCTCTCGAAGCGTCTGTGCCTATATACGCAATGCACGCTTAGATGTTGACTTGTGATTCCAATATTTTGACTTTCGCTTCGAGAGCTCGATCTAATCGAGTGTCCTAATCTTTGCAGTGACTCGGAGGATTTTCCGAAATTCTCCATGCTGACCGATAAGACTCGGACTCTCCTGCGGAACGCGTGTAACGTGTCTCTCTCGTGCGCTGATTCACTTGATGTTTCTCCTCGGCATGTATATAAATTTCAATCGAACTCGATCAGCTATGTGTCGCAGATGCGTAATTTCAGCACGTGTCATCGTACCTTTGAAATTGGAAATATTCAACGACAGCACGTGGCGTGTGTGTGTATGTGTATTTGAACGCGCCTGCGATTTAAACGCCTCTATATACCTACAATCACTTGAGCAACATTTCAAACAGGTTCTCAGAAGTATTTCGGCCGGAAAGTAGGATGCGAGAGGCAGTAAAAGATAAAAAGTGCGCAGAGATTATTTATTTATTTATTTATTTATTAGAGGCTGAATTCCGGATTTTCCGATGCTTATCGTCCGGAGCTCGCGCCTCCGCGTGTACGCGCGCTCGCGATCATTATAAGCCTCTGCGGACTTTCGAAAGTTTTGACGTCTGTGCGCGATTTGTTTTGAGCTATGCATCATATAAAGCGCGGCGCGCTCGTAGTCGGTCGCGCCAAGGTGTCGAAAGACTCACTCGAGAAAACTTTTTTCCTTCGCTTCTGTCTCGCTACATAAAAGTCGCTTTCGTTTGATTGATATGTATTATACACGACGCCTGACTCGAGATTTTCTCCTTTCCCGCATTCGATCCGCAAGAGTATCGATAAATATCATACTCGGCGTATACAACATTACATTATATATTATTATCCTATGTAGTCCGTTGGGAAATGATCGATCGCAGGCTCGCGATTAATGCAATTGACAAGTAACGTCAGACGACTCGACTTGTGCGCGTATGATCGTTTCACATCTACAATCATTGGCTCGATCGGGCTGGTGTTGTTAAAAAACGATTTTTTCTCTCGATGTAACGCTTCCTCGTCCATTGAAAAGATTACGAGCTCGACGCTGCAGCTAGTATACATAGTTAATTGTGCGCCATAAATAAAAAATAAAAAATAGGCCTACCGCTGCTTCGAGGTCCGTGTATATAATTGCCGCAGCTAAGCCGATGGATCTGTCGTTCTAAAATTCTAAACTCAATGACTCCGAGCTCGCGCGCCTGCATTTACGTACAGGCGCAAAGTTGTGTTGGCAAAAAGTTAGCTCTCTCCCAAACGGTGACTGCAGCTCCTAAGAGTGAGAGAGAGAGAGAGAGAGAGAGAAAATAAGTATTCAGCTTGGCAATCGAATTCCTCCGAGTAGTGCCCCGTGCGCTCGGTACATAGTAGCGGGTCCGATAATCGCCGCCTTGCCCGCGAACCAACGGGAACGAATAAAAAAAGAAGAAAACAACAACACAAAGAGCATCTCGTGTTGCATGTCAATAATCCATACAATATAGACAGAGAGCCACGCGGCTCTCCTCGCAGCCTTTCGACGACTTTTATCTAGGCCAGTTCTTTGAATTTAAAGTATTATATAATTCTCAAGCGAAGCCAAGCTCCTCTATACCATTATATTTATATATCTACAGTTTCAATGTAATCTGATGGACTTTTTTTAGTAGGCGGCTTCATTGGCGTGCGCACCTGCATTCACTCGCGTTTTTTGACAATGGTAAATCGATGTTTCTCTTGTTTATCGTACAAGAATCTCCAAGATAATAATTCCGGCTATTGGCTCAAAAAATTCGTCATCGACGTCGAAATATTTCGTTTGTCCCTCTATTGGTAAAAGTATATCATCGATCGACGCCCATAGTTCATTTTTGGAATCGAACGTAAAGCAGATCAGTCGTATTTTCACAGCTAGTGCAGGAACAGCTGTGTATATATCATGTAAAATATATCAGTCAGCTCCTCGATTTTATTCTAAGAAAAGTATTTATTACTGGTCGACCTATCTGAGCCACGAATATAAACAATCTCTAATAATGAGGCAGCTTGCCGTACACAACGATATTTATAAATCATCCAAAATGTAATTCCATAGGCTTCGCGAGCTTATCCACGAGAAATCTGTAACACTTACCCGAATCGATAATGACTTTCGAGCGTCTACTGCAGTATTAGATGCATCGATCGAAGGCTCATTTGAATTTGAGGAAATTCTCATCAACCGCCTTGGAAATTTACATAACTAGGGACGATAAATCGAAGACGGACCCATAATTATAAAATACATGAAATCTTTCAGGCATTCGGTTGCTGTGTAATTATTCGCTTTCCACTCGTGCAAGCGGCAATGCTAATTCGTGGATTTTGTAAATTTTTATAGCAAATGCCATTGGCGTTAATAATCGGGCGTTATACGAGGCGAGGGATAAGTGTCGCCGTGGCGCGACGACGACCTTCGCCTCGCCGCGACAGCACAGACTCATTGCGAATTAAATGTTCTCACGACACCTTCTTTTGCTATAATTTTTGCTATATGTATTTATTGACCTCGCAGCAAGCACCTATATGTAATACAGACGTGTAATACGTGCATATAAAATATTTTCTTGTACAAAACGAGGATGTGTGTACCGCAGGTCCTTTGCGTACGACGCTGCACACGATACAGCGGCAGTTTATATCTGGTCGAGGCGTGACACACTCCAATCTTCGCGCGTACGAGGGAAAATGATGAGTTGAACGCGAGCTACGAATGTATACACTATAGCTACGCGCATACAAGTGTCATTTACCTCTTGGCCCATCCGGGATAGAATCGTCACGGCATATGGCCAAATCGGGAGCTCACAAAGAACTTGGCCGATGCGACGAAAATAAAAAGGAATAAAAGAGAAACATCCGGACTGCGAGCAGCTCCGGACTTAATAATAATGTACTCATCCATCCATACTTATGAATTGTTGAAGGATATTTATATACGCACACGTCGATGAAGCGGCGATGTCCGTACGATAGGGGGCACATGCGAGGCTCGCGCACAGATGCTCGCGCGTGTCGTTAATTGACTGCATCGATCTATGCGAATATGTACATTTTTCTATATATATGTACGTAGCATATGCACCTGCAGGGAAATGCACGTCCCGCGCGCGCCGATCTCAGAGGCGAAAAAGGGAAAGGAATTCTTTGTCGAGAGACTGTACGTATATAACGTTGCGAGCTTCGTACGTGTAATGTGCACTATAAGTGTATATTCATGCACTTGCAGCAACGACTAAGACGACGACGAGGACTTATAATACGTCGAAGCGACTGCAAAGAGAGAGAGAGAGAAAGATAGCGCATAATAGTATAATCGTGTCTTGTGCCACGACGTACAACTACACAAACTTACCGCACTTTATTATTTTATGCTCTTCGGCTAACTTTGACTCTCTTGCATATTGAAACATTTGCTGGTAAACACGATGAATAAATTGCTCAATGTACTCGGCGAGATTGTGTACACATAGTGAGTAAACAACAAATTCGTTATATTATTGCACGCTCCCACAGTAGGAGAAAGAAAGAGAAAAAAAATAATTTCGACCGACTGAAGTGCGCGGCCCTTATGTGCAGTGCACGTCAGCTGCTGGTGGCTCTATCGTGGCATGCATGCAGAGGAAATGTGGGTCATATAATAGCGAGGGCAACGGAGGGTCGTTGAAATTTGACGAAAGGGAACACAAGAGGGCCAGACGAGCCGCGAGATATGAAGAAATAATAATATTTGGAGCAATTGTCGACGCTTCGTATATAATATACACCACAGGTGTAATTTGCTGTTATTTCGAATTCTGCTCGGGTAAAAATCTTCGCGTATACACTAGGCTCAAGAATTTTCTCACATGGAACACGTACGACCGATCTGCGAGTGCCTGCTAATATTATTCTACCGTTCCCCGCAGTTGAGCTCGTAAAATAATTCTAAAACGAGAGATCTCTACTATACGGTTGCCCAAAGCAGCAACCGAGCGCTTTGCGACGTTACCCCAACTACATATAGCTGTAAGTAATACCCACAACCAAAATATCAATTTTTGCTATCTCTCCGTCTCTTAGCTCTTGCTCGGCAAGGGGCAGCTACACACAAAAGAGTTAAATGCGTTTCATACATCTCGAGCTGGTATATATGTATGATTTTCGCTCTCTTTGCGATGGTCCAACGTTATTTTGGCTCGCGGGTGACGTGCGACATCGCCACCCTGCGTGCAAATATGTACAGCGTATACGTATTTAAAGCGAGTCTCTTTTCAAAGAGCCGCGCGCATGTGTGCATCACCGTACGCTCGAAGAATTCATCATCGCCGCTGTAAAACAAGCGACTTCGCATCTCTCTGTATGTATGGAGCAGCTCCGCCAGTATACTGCGCAGCCTCAATTAGTGCTTTTGGCGATACTCCAGTCGGTATATGAAAAAAAAAACGCCTAGTCCTTTACGAATGTAGGAGCAAAAACGATAGTAAAGTCATCTGGGTGCACCAACGAGCTTCGAAGAACAGATAAAAATTTGACTGATAACTGCAGCACGCGGGAGCGATGTAAAATAATAGAAATATAATTGACAGGCCGTTTCGCGTGTTGTAATGCGAAAAAACTAGTTCTCGCTGCAATTACCCTGAATACACGACTTGAGGACTTGCACTAAAACTAGTCTCGACACGCAATTTTCGGAACCGTCTAGACATTCGTGCGGAGCTTTGGCATTTTCGAGCAATTTTACAACGTTTCGAATCGAAGCTCCTCCAGCGCGTCTCCAAATAATGGCTTTTTTTACATATTACCCGATTTATCGTATAGTAATAAGCTCGTTGACTGTATAGTTTTACATGAACAACGACTAGTTATTGGTACATAAGAAAAATTCCGCAGGCATATAAAATGCAATGGGCCGTGTTTTCACGCATTAGAATGCTATACATATACTCGCACGTATGATATTTTAGCCGACTTATTTTACGGCCTTCCATTTTACGATTCATATGAGCCGGAGCATTAAAACTTGCACAAAGAGCATCCCAGCTATGGACATCGTAAATTTTGAATCTATGTATGTGCACATTTTTCTCAAATAGCCACTCAAATAACCCCACGTGACAAAGATCGAAATAAATTTTTTTTCAACTTTTCGTACAACAACTTAAAAATGTAAGTGAATTGCGCACAAGTTTTTATTCTACTTTCAAGCTGATGCAAGCCAGCCGGGGAGACACTTTCTTTTGCCGCTGCCGCTATTTTCATTGCCGTTGTGAAGTAGTTGCATTTTTTCATCCAGTATTCGCAGACAAAAGAAAAATTGTGCACGACACGTTGCACGTTTTTGTCTCTTCTTCGGATATGCGTGCTAAAAAAGAAAGGAAAAAAGTCGATAAGAAAGTGCTAGGCCTAAAATCACACGAGTACGCCGCTTCGTCACATGGCAAAAGAGAATTTTTATTTCTCTTTGAGTATGTATTTCCAATTTCGATTCGTATCTTTTCGTTCAATGAAATGTAAAGGCCTGAATCAATGTACACTTAACATGTACGTTGTACTTTTTAATTCTAATGAAATAGCTGCGAATGCAGCAACTGTTAATGTGTGTGCATCATGTGAAAAACTGAAGACATTTTCACTGTAATCCCCTTCCTCGTGCTTAGATGGGCAACAATCCTTATGTACTTCGTAAAAAATTCCTTCTGTGAGCACTGCATTCATTTTCACCAACGAGACAGAACGTTCGACTTTCGCCGAAAAAAGGGTTGCTCTCACCGATTGATTTTATTCGTACGATCTACATGCTTTTCTTCGTAGCGCAGCATTGAGTTTCCCCGAGGGCATCCTTATAGATGCATGTGCCGTTTAGATAAGTACCTTATACATACACACACACACATACAATCGAGCCTTCTGTGAGCTGCCAATCGGTTGGCAGAGGTTTTTTCTTTTTTACCTGGGGCAGCCGACCTGGATCCGGTCGAACGTGGATTTTTCACAAGATTATATACCCCCGCTCATGCATAATCACGGCTCCACAAGGATTTGCAATTGATTAAGTCATTTTTTTGCTTTTGTCAATTGCCATTGATTATTCATGTGCAGCGAACAAATAACGGCAAAGCTGTTATAGAAGAAGAAAAAAGAGTTGAGCGTATAATTTTATGGCTCGACACAAAAAGTCCTCAGGTCGTCAATATTTCTCTCGTGTCTCTTTGTCGACTGTAATGCGTGTGGCTCTTGTTTCCGTTTTTTTTTTTACTCTTTCACGGCTATAACCACTGATGCAATTGCATTGTGGTGTCGGAATATCAAAGTGCGAATGCTTGCACGATTGTTTGTTCGTAGCTTTATTTTTTCGTAAAATTTCAAATGACGAAACTGCAGTAGTAGTGCATGCATCCGAACCCTCCCGAGTTCCATACTGTTTTTGGTTCTACACGAGTATCACCTAATTTTAGAGCTATCAGAGATACTGTGCTTCCTTACACATTTTAAATATAATGTATATTAAGAAAGTTTCGCAGGAGATGCGACAGCTTATTTTATTGATTAGCAATGAACAATTATTACGGGAGCTCGTTATAAGAGACAAGCTCAAAAGTAAGCCGTATGGCTACGTAGCTGTCGCTGCTTACGGCGCTAATGCCTCGTTTTCTCATCGTATATACTCTTTTTATCGGCAATGAAAGGCACTTGATTGAAATTTTTATAAGCATTAGATTCGATAATTAAAGTAAAAGTTTCCGCGCGCTCGTTCATAAATATTGATAGTACGAGAAAGTAAGTTGTCAAGCAATGTCACTGTATATTACAAACGCGAATCTAAATTCGCACGAACACATAATGCGTTCTATAACGCGTGCGTGGGTCCGGGTGGTCGCGTGTACAGTCCCTCCTATAGTTGACAAAGTGCAGCAGCAATGGAACTATTTTAGTACCTATTTTGCTCGATGTTTTCTAAATAAAGTTCAAAGAGCCTTTCCTGCACTAAATGGAATATTTACTACTTGTTTTATAAAAATATCTGGTACGCTTGCATGAAAAAAATGATGTTTTTACTCGTTCCAATTTTTTAAATTACATTCATTTTTATATGCACAAAAAAAATATTCGACATTACTAATAATGGGATCGAGAATGAAGATTTTTTTCAAAATCTTAAGCTCCCAGTAGTCGTTGTTATTGTTGTCGTTTCGAACACCGAAACGATTGACAATAGACGACGTCGGTGTGACTTGTGTCAACGACCTCTCCTGCGGCTTTTCTTTGTGAAAGTATTACATATACGTGCGATAGCGTTCGAGCAAGCGTGTGTGAGTTTTGCAAGAAAAAAAGTGTTCAAAGTGTCGCGCGGAAAGGCCGAAACTATACACCCGCGTGCATGATGCAACAGTTATATCTGGGTATTGGGGTGCTCGCGCGCGACGAGTCCCGACTCCCGAGATGTGTCGCTTGTTCACGCACACGCGACTGCGTCAGATAAGAAGGATTTACAATTAATAAAGCGGAAAACGAAAAGATACGGCCGTTTATTATGGCTCACACGGGTAAGCGCGAGCCTAACCAAATGGAGCCGTGACAGCTAGCGCTTATACGCACCACATTACATCGCAACTGCGCGCGTAACAATCGGCTGCACTACTCGACTATATATTTCGCGCGAGATCTGACCTGATTTATCGGTTGCTTTTACTTTTACCTCACGTGTTACGCATAATAGGCGGCGCGCGCGGGCCACGCGTCACACGCATTGTCAACGACATTTTTACGTCGACTCGGCTTTACTTGCTGCGCTCGACTTTTTCCCTTTTTTAGTTACTCGTGAGCGATATTATTACGACGACATTTATATGCTCAAAGCTTTTTCGTTCTTATTCGTATATCGTCGGGATAAAGAGCTCTTAATTGTTCCTTCGTGTTTAATTTTAAAGTTAAACAGTTTGGTGCTATAATAACTATTTAGGTACAATCCTCCTCAAATCTTTTTTTATGTCAAGTATTTCATGTAAATCATTGAACATGAATTTAAAAATAGTTTACAAAAGAGTTGTTCGAATAATGTTGGATATGTTTTACTAAATTATCTGTTGACAACTCGAGAGACAATATTTGTTCCACTTGAAAATTGTTTTTAAGTGCAATATTGCGTTTTTAGCAATATCGTGTCCTCATTGATTCGTATCATCCTTTATTTGAAATTTGAATCGAGCAGTTTCTATCTAGTTTGCATACAGCTCTATCAATTGATCATTTAATCCGTCTGATTTCCTTTTGCAAAAAGAAAGCCGCCTTCACATGTAAGCCTTTGAGAAAATTAAAGGATTAGCCGCTCAAAGTCCATTGCGCACGTTACTTCCAAATCACTCGTCGTACTCTTACCGCTGCCAGCGTATCTATAGTATAATATTCCACGCTCCAGTATGAAATTACCTCGATTCGCCGCAAAGTCATCAAACTCGATAAACCCTCGCTCGAATTATGAGCGCAATTTCTCATTTTTTGTTCTGCGTAGACGAGCCACTTTTATGTGTTTTATTTTTATTTTTTTTTTTTTTTGGGAAAATGTTTACGTAACCACAGCGACTCGTACACGTAAAAAGAAGAGAAAAATCTAATGCTAAAAACCGTGTGAAGTTTTCGCGAGAGCAGCGGCAGCTCTTATGGTTCATACGGAAGCAACTTACGTTAGATATAATGCAGAGTGAGAGTTTCACAAGATAATTTCGCCGCTACTCTCCTCTCTTCTCTCCTGTCTCTCTCTCGCGCGCCCGAGCGATTTTCAGATTCTAGAATGCGATTTATTATAATGTACGCAAATACACATAAGCGCGACTAGAAAAGCTTTTATTCTTTCTCATGGCCTCTGAACAAATTAATTAACATGCGCTTCGTAGAGAGTAAAATTCAAGAATTTATACGTGCATTTGTGCTGGCGCAACTCGCGTTGCGACTCGTCGTTTGTTGTGTTGCTTTATTTTTTGTTTCAACTCGCTATTTAATTGACACTAACAGCTACAACTGTGCATACATGGATACGCTAGCGCGAATTGCTAACTCAATTTCGCGCAGCGCAAGTGTACTTTTAATTGCGCGATTTTATTATACATCATAGGCGCAGTTTTTCGAGCCATTGCTGCCGAGCTGCGGTAGAGAGCTAAAAATATACGAAGCGATCCTTTTCAATCGCAGAATGCGTGCGGCTGCCTATCGAATTTCCTTTCGATCCAATTACGTCGCGGAGGCAAAAAATATTTTCGTGATAATTGGATCGTCGTTTTAGCCGCCGTATCCGTTATTATGTATCCTACCCGATGGGGCTTTATACAGTACGTGAAAAAAGTACGTAAAATGTTTTTAGAAAGTTTGGAAAATCCACCTACTCCGCGGGCACGAGCTATAGGCTTTTGTGCGCTATTTGACAATCCGAGCTAGAAAACAAAAGCGTGTAGTTCCTAGCTCGCATTGACATGTAAATTAATGCGACGAGTGAAGAAAGCTAGAAGGAGAAAAAACACTCGAAGGCAACATTCAAACAGCGTGGGTAATTTTTGTTGTCTTTTTATTTACAGATTCGACGATGGACACGACGGTTTCCTCGATCTGGCCGAGTTGAAACGCATGATGGAAGTACTGGGAGCGCCGCAGACTCATCTCGGCCTCAAAGCCATGATCAAAGAGGTCGACGAGGACGGCGACGGAAAAATATCGTTTCGCGAGGTTCGTAAACTCCTCTTCGATCGTTCGTTTTTTGTTCCTCTATTTGGCTTCGTGATAGAAAAAAAGCAGATCGACTCACAAAGTTATTAATACCTATACGTTCTGTTTGTATACGTTGCTCGTGGGTCTGAGCAAAATTGGTCTCCCGCATCGTATACGTAAGGGCCGCGAATCGCTCGACGAAGCCTGCGCGATTGAGTTTTCGAGTGGCTCGAGCATCCCCATTGTTTGGTCGTATACATCGAATATCAATATGCAAAAATTACAAAGCGCACCTTCGGATTGCTATAAAAAAAGAAGGAAAAATCACGCGCGCGACTCGATACACACGCTTCTCTTGCAATTGGCCTATATTCGTTGCAATCGAATAGGTCTCATTCCAAACGGATGATCAGTTTACTCGCAATTGTCGCCTGCGACGAGGCTAGTTGGAAGGAAACCTTTACATCGGGGCAAGTGCAAGACGTGGAATTGAAACGATTAAACGCCGGCTCGAGACGTATCGTCTCTTGCGAGGCTTCATCGCGTTACATCGCGCCTCTCGAGGTGCACTCGCAACACATTATACGCGTATCGCAGCCGACTGCTCAACGTGTGCGTTCACGCGAGCTTCGCCTTCATTGTCGGACTCGATCAGGCCAGTAAGCTGTCTCCGGACGTACGTATATCGCCGTTTAAAAGCTTCGATGCTTGTATTCTTGCTCGTCTTGGCATCAACGTACCTATATAAGACTACTGCACTGTACGATCGGCTCAATGAAAAACGGAGCGATGCACATAATGGACTCTCGAGACTGTAATGTTTCGTTCGCAAGACCATTGCAACCGTTGATCTCGTTAATAAAGCAATGGGGCCCGTTCGTCAGGCAGCCGAGCGATCGGATAGATTGAATTAGACTTTTTGCTCGGCGCATCGATTTCTCCCTCCGCGTGGCCGACGCTGATCCTCTCTGCTCGGCCATGATCATTCCTTGTTATCCTTCGCAATTGTAATAATAAGACAAATGTTACGTACTCGAGTTTTTGCTCTTAACTGCTTAACCGGACGGATAATAGTTTCTCTCTCTCTCCGTCTCGGCCGATTGATCATCGTATATCCGTGTTTTCTTTTTTTCGTGCCATTCTGTATTCTCCTGTAGCTATATACAACATTGACAAATCAGACTCACGTATACTTGAGTACTAGTATAGTAATATGTGTCTTGAAAATGTTCTCGCTGATTAGAATTTCAACGCGCACGACTCGACAGCCGCGGAAAAATCGCACGACACAATTCTTTTTCTCTTGTCATTGAACGCGGTTAACTTTGAAGTTTCGCGTTGAGAATTTTCTCCGCGCTCGAGCTTGAATTACGTATCGCGTGTACGGGTAAATAGCTGACGAGCAATGTATGCGGCACTACCTCACGGAACAAGTAGAGAAGTGCTGCGCTGCACCCGCAGGGCGACACACACCGATACACGACCTTTGTACCCTTTGTTCGTTGCTTCGTTTCCTTTTCTTCATTTTTTTTTCACCTTATGGTCATCACTCCGCAAAGAGAAAGAGAGAAGGGCCTGTGGCTCGTTTCCTGCGCTGCTCCAGTTATGCCACAGTATCCGCTGATTTTAGCTCTCCCTTTTCGAGTTCGTTTTACGTTACAGTGCATGCGCTACTCGACATGCAAAACGGATCGTATGTACCACAGCTACGGGAACCTTCGAAGCTTTGTAAATATTTTTCAGGTCTTTGGGGGTGAAATTATTATCAGCTGGGACGCATACGAGTGAATTTTAATGGCCGAAATACATTAGCGCGCCTCGACCGATTGAAACAATCCTACCGAAGTTGTGTGTGGTTCATTGACATTGATTCGAGCGATTTAAAAACAGAAGGCGGACAGGCATCGAAATGCCGATCTGTTTTCTGGTCGTTCTCACTCCAAAGACACCCACGTGTGCGAGTATAATAATAAATAATACGCGCCGGGAGATCTCGCAATTTTTTCCGGCTATCGAACGATCGAATGAAATTGACATGTCCGAAAACACTGTGTGTACGAATTACTCATTATAACGCGTGAGCATTGAGTCACATCGAATCATATCACTCAGAGATTGACTCGACGGCTTATTTTGACCCAACGTCGACGTGATAATAAATGCGTGCGCAATATTAGTATTAATTGCATTGCTTGTTGGGTACTTTCAGACGTTTCGATCCCTAATACGAGAATGGTCGAATTCCCATTTGCTTCCCATTAACTATACGCACTTCTAAGCTTAAAAATAGTTTATAGATATCAGCATTTTTTCCTGCTAATCTTTGAAGCCGATAAAATTTTCTTTTTGCTCTTTTTCTATTAAGAAAAAAGCCTGCTTAGCAGGAATATAAACACGCCTTATCTTGTCCCCTTTAAAAATAAAAAAAATAAGAACGAAACGCCGGTACGATACCTGCCGCGCGATATACTCATGTTGTACTCGGGTGCACGGTGAATCAGTCGCTCGAGAAACAAAGACATGATGCAGCCGAGAGTGCAGCTCGGAAATTATTCTCTCTTTCTATCTCTCTCTCTCTCTCTCTCTCGGCGGCAGTCGCACTTTGTCGAAACGATGACTGCACCCGCTCGCGCGCGTATCCATATCAACAGGCCAATGATGCACGCACGAAATCATGACTCAGTTAAAGGCCGTCGGCGTTGTGTCCGCGTTTATATATAGGTAGCAAGAGAAAATACTCTAGATGATAAGTTGCGATTAGCCAATAAATTTTTTATAAAAATATCATTCGATTCTGTTAAATGTAATAAATTAACGACAGCAGTAATGGTACTAACCCGAGGCTAATTTTTTTCTTTCTTTCCTTTGCAGTTCCTTCTGATTTACCGTAAAGCTCGAGCTGGAGAATTGGAATGCGGCTCGGGATTGGTCGAACTCGCCCGCCTGACGGAAGTCGACGTCGACGAAGTCGGCGTTACCGGTGCGAAAAATTTCTTCGAAGCCAAGGTAAGACTGGTAACTACGATTTGCGCGCGATAAGCACGCGTCCTCGCGACGACGTCGGAATATTTTTTTCTTCCTTTCTTTTTTTTTCAAGAAATTCTACCAAACGAACTTTGCAGTCAACGCAGGTATAAAAGCGAGAGTGTGCTCGTGTCACGCTGCCCGGGTTAACGAATTTTCCAAGAAACCCAAAGTAGATTAATCATAGCCCGAGTCAGCCAGCTAAACGATTCTTGTTTTAACGGGGCGCGATTTTGTTGGTCATAAATTGCTCGTGTATGGGCTACGTGGCATTTTATGGTCCTGCGAAATGACGATCCTCGAACTTGACTCGGTTATAATTATATAGTCTTTCGACTGCAGCGTATTAAGAGCTTGAGGTTTCAGTCCATAATATCCGGTGCTCCTCGTCATTCATAGCCCAAACGACTCGACCGAATTTTGTTGACTAATTGTCACTTCAAACCCATTGCACTGATTCGTCTTTTGTATTTGTCCCTCACAGATCGAGCAGCTGCGCAATTCCAACAAATTCGAGAGCGAGATTCGCATGGAGCAAGAGGAACGCAAACGCGAGGAAGAGGAAAAGGCAGCACGACGAGAGCAGTTCCGTCAACGAGCGGCTATTTTCGGCAATAACTAAATAAACGTCTTGCCGCGCAGCTCTGCGAAGCGACCAAATGAAGCAACGATGGCGACGAGAGAAAAAATGAAGTAGGCAGCGCTTCATGGTGTTTCTTACGCGTCTGCATAAACAAGTCCATATGCAAAAGAATATGCAATTATTATAGCCTCGCTAGTGTGTCTATTTTAGCTCAGAGATATATTATAATACGTGAAAAGCTTCGTCGTGACGCTGGAAAAGGAAATACGGTCGGTCGTTTGCTTGAATAAGCACGCTTACGGTCGACCTGTTATTATATTTTTTCGGCATAAATTCGACGAGTCAATTACTTTTTATGATTCGATAATTGAAAATTGTTGTTGCTGCGTTTGCACATCTCGAATGTGTGGAGACGTTTCAAGCGCTTTTATTGAGATTTTGATGTTATATGGAAAATTTGTTAAATTTACAAGGAAAGTGATAATTTTCTTTAATGATTCACACGTCGTGCAGGGTGAATAGAAAAGCATAAAAAACGTTACTAGGATTTATTAGATATTGTGACTCGTATTCTTTTTGAATTTTTTACGCATTTACGTGCATCCTAAATATTAGCACATAATTGTTCGCTGAGGCCTTTACTAATAATCTCGCTGTACAAATTTTGCATAACTAATATGCCTTCGGGATTATTACATCTACAACTACAATGGTATTCTTTACGATACTCTTACGATGTATAACGGCTATATTCATGAATGAATTCCTAATATCAAATGAATTAAACATTTATAGGTACTATATTTGCTTGTAAAATAATAACATTAACACATGAATGATTGAATTCTGACACATTATTTTATGATAGACATTGGAATTGCAAGACACTCGTCAATAATTGATTGAGCGACGAAAAACACAATTTGCGACGAATGTAAAATTGATTTTTGAACCAAATTTGTCTATTGATTTGTCATTATCAATTCATTTGACGTTAAATGGATGAGAGGCGTGAATGCGCGTAATGTCATTACTCGTTTGTCCTGTTACACGACACTCTGGATTTATGAACGAAATATCTGCCACATCGAAACATCCGATGTGTTGCCAATTCAGATAAAAGTTTACATACAAAAACATAAATGAGGCGCGTAGTAAAGTAATCTTTACGAAGTTTAACAAACAAAATACGTGAGCGCAATGGCTGATGGTGCATAGTAAGCACGTGAGGACGCGCGAAATGAACTATCTCTACGTACACGCACATACGTGAAGTGCTTTGCGTACACACATGATGTTTACTGATTTTTTTTTCTTTCAATTTATTTTTTTAATTCTTTTCACTCTCCAGAGCAAGAAAGGGAGATGCTTACATCTTTTTTGTATTCAGATTAAAGCGTCTAGATAAGTAAAGTATATTACTTTTGAGGCCAAGATGCGCGTTGTACATAAATCATGAGCGAGAGCGGAGCAGAATGAAATGTAAAGATAATAATCGTCGCGCGTATTATCAAAGAATCGCAAGTCGCTGTCACAACCATGTAAACGTTATTTTTTACAGTAGGTTAATTTTTTTTTATAAAAGATTTCTTGTACTTTTTTATTTGACCTTATGATCATTGATACGTTACCGACGATGTTAATCTCATGTAAATTTATGTATGCTCATTATATTTTTTTTCCTATGCTACAGAGTGTAATTTATATTTATATTTATATATATTATAATTATTTGTGATAAATAAAGTTAAGAAAAATATTATATTGTACACGAGAACTGTGTCGTCTTTGTAACTTAACTGAACTTCCCATTGTTAAAATCTCAAACATTCGGCCAACAGCTCCAACGAGAGGCCATTCGTATTAATCAAACGAAGTATGCGTCGTTTGCTGCAAAGTCACACTTTGTTAAGTTATTGTGACGGACAAGACACTTGGGTATAATTTAGCGCTGGTACGATGCATCGCATCCACGACGAAAACAACTCGTTTGTATACATGCGCTTTTACCCTCTCCATGTGCATACCTAATAAGTACGCGCAGTGTAAGCAACACTTGTACCAGGCCCGAACAGATAAATTTCAAATTGGCCGCGACTCGCACACGCCAGTGTCGCCAAACTTATCGAACAATCTCGAACGCGCGCACGCAATCGCGTGAAATTCAAACGACGCTAAATTTCGTCATCGCGCGGATGTTGATCTCTCAAAATTGTCAAGTAACAGTAAATAAACGAAAAAAAGTTTAAATCTCATGGTCCACTCGAGCGCGACATTAAAAATTGAATCGCAACAGAGCCGATTGGCAGAACTGCATTGCCATATCAGAGTGACTCGCTGAATCTTTCAAGTTACTGCACCTTGCTGGCGCTTCGATTGTACTGCACTACAGCTAATAAATTCGCTGCCACTGTATCAAGGCGAATCTTGTATCTTACCTGTACGACCAGCTCATGCTGCCGTACTAGATATCTATAATTGACAGGTGGGCGTTGGTATATATATTTTGATATTTTTTCTTTTTTTTACTGCAAAGCAATAGAAGTGTAACCGACTCGTGAAAATTTGCTCCCGTACGATTTAACCTGTTCGTATCCGATATCCTGCAGTTTCGTAGCTCGCGCGCACACGATTTATCAGCGGCCGAAAAGTCGAGAGCGCTGCGCCTCGCCCTTCAGCCTTTTTGCTCCAATTCTTTATTTTGTCGTTAGTGCGCGATTGCCAGTGCATCCATACACGCCTGCACATCCCTCTATATTCTGTTAAAAACCGTAACGACCTGCAGCGAGGTAGTGATTTAAAAGATACGCAAGAGTCGAGGAGCATATAATACAGTCGCGAGAAAAAGGTGAGCTCGATATTCACGCACTGCTCGCTTCTTCACGCATCCCATAGGTGGAGGCGAGCGGAAAAGTTAGGAATGTAAATGCCAACTCCATACACAACGCGCTGACTGCACCGTCTATCTCTCTCTTTCTCCCTACTTTTAGTGTGCCAAACGTTTGAGCAACGCTCTGCAATTTCCAAGCAGCTCTTCGTGCAACATATTCGTCTCGCTTCCGACTATCTGAATATCGTACTCAAGTATATGCCCCTATAATCAGTCGATTCGAGTGGTATTGTGTACAAACGGCCTAAATTATCGCTTGCAAATAAATCCTCGATTTCAGCGCTACGACTGCTGCCCGATACGTCGCCGTTTGAGGTTAGTCTCGCTATTATTCGAGCTTTATCGCGTTTCGCCAATTTCTGCCCCGTTGTTACAATCGTTGGCGACTGCCCTGGTGACGACGAGAGACAGCTCACTCGCGAGATAGAAACTCGGAAAAGCCGTCGCATATACACGTAGTCGCTCCCACCTTTGTCCCCAAAAATACCTATACATCTTTCTCAAGCAAGTGTTTCATATATACGTATATGTGTTTACAACAGTTAGAGTGACTGAGCGATTTTGGAGAGAGAGAGGAAAGAACGTATACAGCTGAGAGCAACGATTCAAGGTACCAAGCATCAGAATGGCCGGCGCAACGATGTTCGAACGTACTCAAGCGCTCACCATGACGAAAGGCAACGAGGGTATCACCCTCTTGCACGAGATCGTGTCAGATCCAGCCCCCGTCGACAATGAGGACAGCATCAAAGTCAAGGAGCAGGGCATCCTGCAACTTGGTGAGCTTTACAAGAAGGAAGGCAAAGCCAAAGAACTTGCTGAACTTATCAAGGCAACCAGGCCATTTTTAAACTTAATCAGTAAAGCCAAAGCTGCCAAACTTGTCAGGTCTTTGGTGGATTTCTTCCTGGACCTTGAAGCTGGTATTGGTATCGAAGTGAGTATGATTTTTTATACTGTGAAATTTTACAGCTTTTCAGCTCTCTTGGTGTCATACTCTTGTTTACAAAACTTTAAACATTTCTCAAAATTCTCTTGCACAAATAATAAACAAGCTGAAGAACAGTTGTGGTAATTCTATTTATAAATGAACATCACTTGAACAAAATAAGAAATCACATTAGTTTGGCCACAAAGCAGCTTCAAATTGATTTAACATTTTATCGCTTTATTTTTATGAATCACATTTTTTTTAGGTTGAATTGTGCAAAGAATGTATAGAATGGGCAAAGGAAGAACGCCGCACATTTTTAAGACAGAGCCTGGAGGCTAGGCTAATTGCTTTGTACTTTGATACTGGCATGTATGCAGAGGCTCTACAACTTGGCTCTGCACTTTTAAAAGAACTCAAAAAATTAGACGACAAACAATTGTTGGTAGAAGTTCAACTTCTTGAGAGTAAGACTTATCATGCTCTTAGCAATCTTGCTAAGGCAAGAGCTGCCTTAACAAGTGCTAGAACTACAGCCAATGCCATTTACTGTCCACCAAAAATGCAAGCTGCATTAGATCTTATGTCTGGTATTTTACATGCTGCTGATGAACGAGACTTCAAGACTGCTTATTCTTACTTTTATGAAGCTTTTGAAGGGTAAGAATAGATCTGTGCCATTATTAATTTGTTTGACAAATTTTATGTTCAAATGAAATTTAAATTTTATTTATTTCTACAGCTACGATAGTGTTGAAAGCAATAAAGCTCTTACAGCATTGAAGTACATGCTGCTATCAAAAATTATGCTTCGTTCTCCTGAAGACGTTTCCACCATCATGTCAGGTAAACTTGCTGTTAAATACGCTGGACGTGATTTAGATGCAATGAAAGCTGTAGCTGAAGCGAGTCACAAAAGATCTCTAGCTGACTTTGAAGCTGCTCTTAAAGAATATGGCCAAGAATTGAAAGAGGATGTTATTGTTCGTGCTCATCTTGATTCACTCTATGACACAATGTTGGAGCAAAATCTTTGCAGAATTGTTGAACCTTATTCTCGTGTTGAGGTAGTTTAAAACAATTATCTAATAGTTAAAGTAAATTTGAGACTTGTTTGAAAACTAATTTTACTGTTTTATTTCAGGTCAGCCACATAGCGTCGTGCATATCTCTGTCAATCTCTCAAGTGGAGAAAAAATTATCGCAAATGATTCTAGATAAAAAATTGCGTGGAGTGCTCGACCAAGGCGATGGAGTTTTAATAGTCTTTGAGGAAACACCTAGAGACAAGACTTACGAAATTGCACTAGAAACAGTACACAGTATGGGCAAAGTCGTGGATACGCTTTATCAAAAGGCGAAGAAACTCACGTAGCCTTATTAAATTCAAATTTGTACAATTAACATACCTCTATAATGTCACTATTATTACTATTAACGATTAATATTAACTATTAGCTCATTAAAATATTGTCGGTAAATCGCACTCATTTCTTGTTCTATTCAGTTGCAAAAGTTACAGTTTGATTTCAACAGTTTGCCAAGATTTTGTACTTAATCATTGGAACATCATTCTGAAATGGAAGTGCTATTTCAATTGGAAAACGAAAAAAAAAGAAACAAGATTTGAATAATTGACTTCTGTTTTAAAAGCATGCTAAAATTTATCAAAATCCGTTTATAGCACCGTTTTCATTTTTAAATTCTAAATTTATTTGAAATTCCGCTTTAAACATATTTTTTTTACTTTCGTTATATTTGTTTTTTGCAATTAAAATTGCTGACGCTTCAAATCAAAGTTTGGGTGACTGATATTCATCTCGTTCTCATACCCACAAAAAAGAGTGAATTTTTTAATAATCGATACGTAATAGAAAAACATCAAAAAAGCTCGCCAAATATATTATTTCCTCATTATAAAAATTAAGTTTTTATGAATAATAATTATTTTGATGAAATTACAAATCTGGAAAAATAATAAAAACAACATAATGGTGCTTGCAAATTAATGTTTATCTGTCTAAATATGAACCTCTTTACTTTATCAACTCGAAGCTACCAATCGGACTATCCACCTTTGCTCACGGAAGAAGAGAGGAGTTAATATTCTCGAAAGTATTCGACTACCTCGCAAGAGCTTTTAGAAAGCATTCGTATCAAAAGCACTGCTACGAAGAGTCATTTTTCATAACTATCTTCGCGACTCATCTCTGAGCAGCACTCGTACGAAAAAGCAACAATAGAAACATTAAAAAAAGGCAGATGGATATATCGAACAAAGAGGAAGTAAGTAAAAAAAAAGAAAAAAAGAAAAAAAGAAAAATGAGAGTTGGCGAAATGCTCGGTGTGCGAAAAATAAGCCTAATGCAACCCACTCATCGCGGCGGGCCAATAATGCGCCTGACGTCAGAGTCCGCGTGGTGCGTTCAGGAGACCTGACGTCATGTTAAATATCGTTCTGCCTTCTCATGCAGAGAGGCTCTCGTGCTCGAGTGAGGAGCTGAAAAAACGCGTGCGGGCCTCGGCTCTCGTAACGGGAATTAAAAATGTAAAATTTGAAATTTCAATCGAACGAACGATCATCGTCTCGTGCTGAGTTTATAATAATATATCCGATGGACCATAGGATCGACTTTGACGTATTTTTAGTTCTTTTACCAAAGCGGCTTGCTTTAGGCTATCTAACGCCTGACTAGTCATGAGAGCAGGAAAATTGCTTACACTTTCGAAGGCTGGGCATTGGCACCCAGACATCGACACTGCGGAGCTTTAACTTTGAACGCTCGAGTCGTTCGGTGAAATCTTTTGTTCAAAAAAACCTCGGCTTGAGCGTATACAGATATTGTCCACGAGCGTTTTTTATACTAGCTCGTAACCGACTCAATCGTTAACGAGTTTAACGTGTACAATTAGTTTTCGATATAAAATAATGTTTTCTCGTCCATTATTTACGCATTATAGTCCCAACAGCGTTTTTCAGCTAACTTACAAAGGAAAAAACGTAATAGAATGCAATATTTTCTGTGTTTTCACGATTCCAATATACTTTTTCAACAAGTAATTTTTATGTAGTTGATGAAAAATACGGCCAACAAAGTCAGTACACTTGGTTTTTTTCTACTTTAAAGTATACAATTTGAATGACGAGAAAACAAATGTCATTACCGTTCATTAGAAATAAATAGTCACAAAAAGAAGCTGTGGGCCTCAGGCATTGCTAGATTACAGTTGGGCCAATATGTTCTTAAAAATTTTAATTTCTACTGCCTTTTGTTTAACATATTTAGGGTTGAAATGTCTAAAATATAAAGAAATGTTCTAAAGACTCTAATATATTGTCATAATTGTATAGCGTTATAAGTTTATGTTTCTGCTGTCAGGTCGATTTTTCGGATAATACTTTCGTTTCATAGCTGTGCCGAAAATGTCATTATTTGTATTTTTTAGAAAAAAATCATTTTCTGTTCGAAGCAGTTCTTGACGGAAAAAGGGTCCATTCGACAAAGTAAGATATATTAAAAAGATCAAAAAATATTAATTTTCTCAGGCTAACATTGCTATGTCAGTTGTGTTGGTTTCTTCTTCCATTTGTTCAGGTTCAGTACTTGCAGAATTTTTCATTTCAACTTCCGCGTCTCATGTATCTACCTCGACTCAATTTGTTCTTCGATGTTCAAATAAGCTTTTTGAGTTAAAGAAGATTCTGAAATCGCTTTAAACTGCATCATATCGACAAGAATCGACAAGAAGAAGTGATCGTTGCACACACTCGCTCGTATGAATTCGGTCAAGTATAATATCAATGCTATATTATAAATAAAAATAAGAATCGAATTTCGCGATTGAGCTTCGGTGCATTCGATACATTCGGTCAAGAAAAATCTCAATGCTGCAGCATTATAAAATTAGAGCGGCATTGCGAGCTTGACAGTGAGCCGGTGCGTAAAGGCTTGGCCTTTTGCAACGAGGAATCAAGTTCGATTTTCGACTCTCACATCAATTACACGTTAGTCAACTATAATTAATTAGCGATCGAACCTCGGAACATTTAATAGGTACTACGAAGAAAGATATCAATACTGCATCATAAATGTAGAATTATATAGCTGCATCTCGTTCGAGTCTCGGCCCGATTGATTTTGTTGGCGCAAAAATCATATTCGAAGCCTTTCCGATGCACATGGAAAAGTTGGCATTGGAATATAGTGTAAGTTATACGATTTATAAAATCGCAGTCGGCTCGATGTTGGACATGCTCGGATACGTTATAGGCCTGTACGTAAATGGCAATGCCCCACACTCGACTGGTGCAGTCGGCGCCGCGCAAGTAGGTCCGCTTTTCTACTGTGCTATATATACACACTACTATATATACTATAATATTGTAACGTGTGCTGCTGCAGCTGCGAGGCTTTGCGGGAGTCGGAGCCGTGAGACGAAACGTGTGTCTCTTGCAGTGCTGTGGTGCCTCGCTCGCTCGGTTTCTCTTGACGCGGCGCCGCCGAAGTCATCGCTGCTGCTGCTGCTTGCTCGCGCATCGCCAACCGAGCGAATATGTGTGTGTGTAGTGTGTACTGCTGCTGCTGCTGCTGCTGCTGCTGCTAGCTGTCGTACACTCGCGGAGTAGAGTCGAATTATCGCCAGTACACGAGCGCAAGCCAAGTAGGCAGATTGGCTCGTACAGCTCTCGAGCGAGCTCGAGCAACATCGCTGTACACTTTATATATTATTATACTCGTACGTATCGTTCGCGCGAAAGTTTTCTCTCTGTTTTTTCCTCTTTCGCTACTCAGATCGTCGCAGCCTATAATGCAGAGGCATACGATGCAGTGCACAGCGCGTTAAACGTCGAGGCGTGCAAAAGTAGCAGCAGCCAGTCTCCTAGCATAAGCACGCGCGTCGCTGGAAAAGTTGACGCAGAGTTTCGCAACAGATGATAAGTAGACGGACTACTGCCCAAGTGTTGTGCCCAGTGCCAAGCGTGTAACAGTAGCTGAATCTTGCTTCCTTTTTTTCGGATCGAAGCAGACGAGTATATACGAGCTGCTTCTCTCTCTCTCTCTCTCTCTAAAAGTGCATCTGCGAGTCGCGAACGTGCAGCCTTAGAAAAAGAAAAGGCGAGTGACTGCTAGTGCGCGAGTGCGTGCACACATTGCTTGTACTATGGAGAGGATGCAGCGAGACGTGCAGCCAGTTCGATCGGGCCGATTGGCCTTATACGCGTAGAGAGAAACTCGCGCGTGTCGATTGATCCTCGCGGCAGGTGTGGGCACATCGTCGCTGCGACTGCGACTCTGGCACAGCCACAACAAATATTGGGATATCGACGCATACGAGATACGCGTCCTGAACATCCCGAAGCGCGTGCACCAGCTCTGAAATCGACGTCGTGAATACTTAACAGGTGAGAGGGAAAGACGGCGTTCACTCGTGTGCATGGCCCTGACGTCTGCTATGTTACATTATACCTTTGCGCGACGTTGTCCCTTGCCCCAAGGGTCATGCCAATTGCTACAGCAACCATGACAAAATCTTAACCTACCGTCTGCCTAAACTAACTTTTTCTTGTCCTCCCTATTCCATTCATTACTGCTCGTAAAACTACTTGAGTACCGAAAGCTGTATTAGCGTTGTATTGCCCAAAACCCAGTCTGCGAGCTGACAGACAAACTCGTCAACCTTATCAAACACTCAATTAAATATCCGCCTGCGCGCCTCTTATCGTTATCGAGCATATATGTAGTGTGGGAGAGACCTTCGCTACTGGCCTGGCTCGCTCCTACGTACACAAGCTTTCATGTGCATGTACTCAATAACTCGCACACGCAAATATTAAAACGTCTCGAGTATTTGTGACTTGTGATCGCAATTTCTGACTCATGCACTTCGGTGTACACGTACCAGTGATCTTGCGTGTCTCTACAGTCTCGCTCGCTCTCTCAATGAACAGGATTTGCACATGCATATAGCTACCATCGTTTCATATTTATATATGCACATCCGCAAGTTCTGATGTCAGTGGATGAGCGCGCGCCGAGCATCACCTTGAAATCGCGCGAATGCGTAATAACGACGACTAGTTGACACTTTTTTCAAACATTTTTCTGTTTGTCAATACAGCATCGCTGATACACAATGCCAGCACCGCCGCCTCCTCCGCCCGCGCCAACTTTCAACCTTGGTGGTGGTTCTGCAGACGGCAGGGGTGCCCTTCTGCAATCCATAAGAGCTGGCAAGGCTCTCAAGAAAACTGTTACTGTTGACAAAAGTGCACCAGCAATCAGTGGTGAGTGAATGACACCAAAGGCTTAATTGACAATCAATAGTTATTGGCTAAGACACAAGATTTTTTTCTTAAAACCTTAATTTTTTTTATACAGGAAGAGTTAAGGGTGAAGGTCCAAGTGTACCTGCTAGCACTGTCAAAAGTCCAGCGCCAAATACTAATAGTATTAATAATGGCAATCCTATGGGATTGGGTGGTTTATTTGCTGGTGGTATGCCTAAATTAAAGCCAACTGGTATGAGAAATAACCTGACAGAAAAAGATAATGGTAATGTCAGCATGAACAGCAGTGGTTCCGCTACATTACCAAGTATAAAAAGAGGTCCACCACCAGTGCCACCTCCAGCAGCACAAAAACCACAGATTTATCCTACAGGATCTCCGCAATCAGTAGAGCCTAATACAAATCAGAATGCAGATACACCAAGAGGGTCATATGGCAAGCCTACTTTGGCTCCTAAGCCTCCGGTTTTGTCTTCCAGTACTGTACAACAGTTACAGCAGAAGCCTTCACCTCCACCTAAAAAACTAAGTTTAACTACAAATAACTCAGTATCCAGGTAATGCATAACAATATGATTAATTCACAGTTGTAATATAAAGTGCAAATTTTAACTAAAACAATTCTTTTCATAAGTACAACAAAGAATGTTATATTGCATAGGTTGCTTGTATTTACTATATATTTTACATATTTAGATTCATGCATTCATTCGAACAAATATGCTTTGGTTCTTGAAAAGCTATTAGGCTAATGAATAAAATTGAGCAATAAGTGAATATTGATTATTATTATTTTCTTTTAGCCATTCAAGGTAAAATCATGAGACTATTGGTGTCAAATACAATAGATAAAAATTAACCAATACATTTTTCATAACATTACAAAAGTATATGCCTCAAATATCTACTCTAAAACAAATCTAGTTGACTCATATATTATGTTGCTACTACACTGACGATCTGTTACTCAGAATATTTTGTAAATATTATTTTTATTTATAGAACACGATTTCACAACTTTTTATTAACACAAAAAGCATACCCTTTCAAAAATAATCCAAAATTTATTTAATTATAATTCTAAAGAAAAAATGTTTCATGTTTAAGGGCACAGAGTATGCGATTACCTCGCTCTCCACCGGTGCTGGCACCGACGCCGCCCTCGCTACATCAGTCACAAGATTGCCTAAATGCGGAACCTCAGCAGAGGACACAAGTGACACGAGTGCTAAGGCCACCGGTGCAACGGCCCCCTTCGCCACCCACGTCACGAGGCAATGGATTGGCTACAAGAGCGGCACCTCCGCCTCCACCGTGTCGAGCCCCATCGATGCCACCACCACCACCACCATTGCCACATCGCAGCGCCTCGTCAGCTGGACAAGCATCATCTGGTACATCGACGCCTCCATCGACGGCGAGGCTTGCACCACCTGTACCGCCGCCTCCGACGCCGCCGACGCGAGGTCAGTCATTACAACGAAGCAACGGCCAACAGCAGCATCACCAGCAGCAGCAGCAGCAACTCCACTCGTCAAACTATCACATCTCTGCAGCGGGTCCTGGTCCGGCTGAATTCGAAGCTCGCTTCTCGGACCTGTTTCATTCAATTGCGAAGTTTCCGCCGCCAGGACCATTCCGTGGAGTACCTAAAGTCTACAGCAGCAAAACCGGTGAGCCCGAGCACCGATCTGGTTATGGAGGACTCTTCCAAGCATTTTCTTTCAAGAGGCAGTCCTTTGAGTTTGACGTTATATAGTTGATAATTAATTGCGTAGTCATTTCTATCATTCACTTTATTCTTTGGCTTTTACTTTCTTCTATCTTTTATTTTCTGTATTCATACTCATTTTATCTCTCTATATTAATTGCAATTATTCTTAAGTTTTGCTGGTCTGGCTGGGTACGTGACTAAAAGTAGAAATGGTTAATGTGATATTCATTACATAAAAACTTTTTAAATTAATATATTTTGAAAAAACAATGTAAACAATAAAAATACTGCATTGTTATATTGTTTATATGAATATCACATTGGGTAACTGCTATTATTCAATGGAAGGTATTTACAATTTGTAGAGGCCTATGTGGTATTGCAAAAATGGCTGTGAAAGCATGATAATTGTGAGAAGTCCTTATACAAATGATGTATGCATTGAAAACTATAATTTTTCTCTTTGTTTTTTTTTTTCATTGTTACATGGACATTTTTGACGCATTATTTTTTACTCTATTTCATTATTTATTCGATTTCATAATTTTTCATGGGCAAACATTAAAAAATTAACTACTCCTGCTTAAATTACGGGGAAAAAAGATATTCTGTTTGATTACCTGTTTTACTTGTAAACATATTTTAAGCAATGATACTTGTTTAATTGTGACTTCATCAAATCCTAATATTTTGGGTCATTTCAAAACTTTCAATAAGTTTGACAATTATAATTATAGTTTAGTCAATATTAAATCACGTTATCTCATTTTCTATTAAAGTCCATAAATTTTTTTGAAAATCAAAATGTACATAAATAAATTTTTCACGCATTTGCTCGTAAAATCTATATGAAAAGCTAATTTTTGTTATTCAATTGCCTTATATTTGGAATGAGGACAAGCTGCTCAAAAAGAAACAAAACATGTATTAATATAAATTAAGACGCAGCTACTTTTTAGATTTGATTTCTTTTTACTAAAGCGTCAGAAATAAGTTCAGATTTTCTCACATGAATTGAATGATATCTTTGGTCTTTGGAATAGTTAAAGTACAGAATGTAAAGGCTTTATTTTTTCTGAAAGCATGTTTTATTGCTTCTTGAAATATTGAACAAAATTCGTAATAGTTTTTAAACGTTACCTTGTAGATAAAGTCAAACTTGATATTTGATAGAATTTAATGTATCATAATAAGTCAGGTTGATGTGAGTTGTAACTTACATACTGAAACGTCTAATCAACTAAAGTCAATTAAAGAGATATATATATAAAAACTGAACATTTTTTAGTTCAAATGCTATTGACTAAATACACTTCTTTTAAATTAAACCAAAGATGAAGTAAACCAAAAAAAGCTATTTTTAATTGTTTCAAAAATAATCGACGACGATTTTAAGTCTTGAAATCACAAGCATCGAAAAGTACCTCATATACTGTGGGTCATTGTTGAGGCTTTTTGTTAAAAGTACAACCAAAAAATATTATACATAAATTAAAAAAAAAACATACATTGTTAGTTTAATTGATATAATATAATAAAGATGTAAATATTCCAAATTATTTGATAGCATTAATAGTCAATCTGTGCACAACACCTTTGCCTTGGCACTTCCTTTATAACAATAACTCAAAATTCATCTTTAATTCACTCTAATCAAAGGTGCATTGCAATTACAAAATTCTGAGCTTTAACACTTACATTATAAGCATCTATGATTAAAGTAAATTAAGGTATCATTGACATGCATCAATCTCACTCAAACCAATAATGATATAAACTCATTCAAAAATAAAAACTCCATTAAGAAAATGAAAAAATATAAATAATGTTTACGTATAATATTTCGTAACACTGACTGACCAAAAAACTGTCTATGTATATTAATTGAAATATTGCTCAGCATGTAAAGCAACTGCTAGTCTAAGTATTAAATAAGACCTAATTAATATGGAAGACTAATATTCAATGTCTTTTAATCGAGTGAATGTTATTATTTTTTTTAAAAGTTGCAGCTGCGAAACAACAAGCGCCAATGCCACCGGTACGTTCGGTTTCGAGTGCGGGGAGCAATTTACCATCGCCTAGACAACAGCAGCAGCCTACGACGCATTGGCAGCAGCAATCCACACAGCCAAATGCGGCCTGCTAAGGCTGGCTTTACTCTTGTCTGTGCTTTTTTACGTTTTGTCGGGGAGATACGAGTCATCTGGATGAGCTCCCTTCGCCATATTTATAATCGGTATCGAATGAAGACTGCATGGATAGACGAGAGGCACTATACGAACATGAATTTTAGCGCGTTGATACACAATTTTTTTTAAATTTATTACTAAATTTTTTTCACATTGTTCATGATTGTTCGATGGCATGTATACATATTTATAAATATTAACGCAAGATAATAAAAAATATATATTATATTAAATAAAAAATGAATTGTCACGACGACATGTGAGCAAAAAGAACGTTAAAAAATTAGCTCATTTTTTGTTATCATACAAAGCGAGAACGTATCATAATGAGCTTATTCGCACAAAAACGATATTGTAAAGTTTTTAGTTGAGATAGATTTTAATTTTATTTTACTTATAAATAGTTACTCATTCTCAAACCTTACTATTGGGTCATTTTTTATTAGCTTAACGTAGTTCTGTTTGTAAAATGAAGTTAATTCTCATTAATAAGTATTGCACTTAAATACAATAAGTTACTGTTGCTAATGAGAATAGATTCTTTTATCCAAGTCTTCCTGAAATATTGTGTAATTTTATATATTCTTGATAATATTTCTTCGTGTTAAAGTTGTCAATCAAAATCTACAGCAATATAAACAAATGAAAAAAATACATACCAGGCACGAGTAATAATTTAATGATTATTCTTAATAATATATTATTCTGCATCAAAAACTTTTGTGATTCAAGCTACTAAGCAATATTTCCAAGCAGGAATTGAGGAAGCTTTAATTATAAAATAGTCTGATTATGCTCAGTATTATTAAATGGGATTTTAAATGGCTATTCAAAGAGACTATTTTAAAAATATTAAAAATCCCATTGAAAAGATAAACAATCAGTTATGGTATTATAATTGTTTAATCTATTCTCATTACATACATCGTAAGTTTACCGTTTACAAACATTCCCACGCTGAGCTATTTAAACGTTAATCTTGATTGAAAATTTCTTCATCAAAATATTTTATGAACACGAAGCTTAACATAATGGAAATCAAAATTGATCATTTTAACACATTGAATTTATTCCTACAGCCGATTACCATAGTTAGGCATTTTGGTTAATCAGTTACAATACTTAGATAGACACTAAATTTAGAGCATTAAGTTCGTTATAGCAAAGATTGCAGTGCGATCTTGTGATTTTTAAAAATACAAATACACCAGTGAAATTTTGATGAGAAAAATATTTAAAAAATACGAGTTTGAAACAAGTCTGTAGAAAGTCAAGGAACCAAAAAATTAAATACAATTTTTAAAAAGTTCCAAACACATCTCATCTGAATTTTCTAAACCATTTTACTGGTATTTTTTGCGCGCAGAAAATTGTAAATATTACATATCATTACAAAATGGTAATTAAGTTTTAAGAAAATATTTTTAAATTATTATATGTATATGTTTAAAGTTTGCATAAATTTATAGTTTTAAACAATGTTAGATAAATTACATATTTCTTTCTAATTTGCATCGTGTAAATAACAATCTGAATAAAAACATTACCATTTTATGAAAAAACCGAACATTTTCTAAAATTTATATCTTATTAACTTCGTGTAAAAGATGAAGGAGGGGGGGGGGGTGGTGGCATTGCGCCCTTGAAGTTTTGTCAAGCGATATTAATATGATTAAATTTTTTGCACTCAAACTTAAGAAACGGCTATGTAAGTTTTACGAATTCGATAAAAACTATTGAAATGTTGACATTGAGCTCTATTTTGAGTAAAAAAATTAATAATTTATTAATTGTAAACGTATTACATAGCGTTTTTTATTTCATTTATTGGCAGAGAAAGAAACAAGTTCGGAAAGAAAGAACGCTGTTCTCTATTGTTTCATGAGAAAGTTTGAATGTTGAAAATTCATTAAGATTGTTGATTAAAAACATAAAAACGTTTACGATTTAAATAATTATTGTATATATTCAAATTTATACATAAAAAAATTGTACAATTTTTCATTAGCTAATACTGCATTTAATTGTTAAAATGTAAATACAAATAAGCAAGATTTTTTGAATCTGCAAATAGCATATGTAATACTACAATGCTCCAAAATTTCTAGCTCCCTGACATCTAAGCTCGAACGATCATATAGAATTCATAGCACCAACATTCATCAAATGCATTTGCATGACTAAGTTGTAATTTTGTTGGAATATATCATAACTAACTATTTTAAGGAAAGGATAATATGAAAAAATATTAAAAACAAATTTAAACAATGATAGTAATAATTTTGTTTTATTATGTAAATTAACATACAGAAACTAATATTTTATCATTTAAAAAGCATGAGAAATGTTATGCCTCGAGTTCTTTCTCGATGATTTGACGATATTCATCAAAACCTCCTTCTATACATTTGATTGAACCATCAGCACACACCCACAGTTCTTTACAAACCATACGTATTAGTCTTTCATCGTGAGATACTAAAATGACTCCAGCCTGAAATGAATTTGACACCATTAAATTTAATTTTTACAAGCTTTTTCGATTAATTGTAAACATTTAATTTAACATATTCGTAACATATTCTTCCTTTCTTGTTTATGTTATGTCAATGAAAATTTCCATTCAAAACTATTTTATTGGGCTACAACTTGAAATAAGGGAGAGAAGTAATAGATTATTTAAACTTACTTGACAAGTGTTGATAGCTTTGCCAAGAGCTTCAATTGATTCAATATCCAGATGATTTGTAGGTTCATCAAGCACTAAAAAGTTAGGCATGGCAGCGCACATGAGGGCAAAAGCAACACGCGATTTTTGACCTCCAGATAATGAATGGATAGTTTGAAGAGCCAAGTCACCCGTTACGCCAAAACTACCCAGCATCCTTCTATATTCCTCTATGGGTTTTCCTGCAATTGAAAATGAATTATTTACAATACTTCTTTACAAAACTAAATTATCAATTGATCGTATCTTATCTACTCACCAGGGAAATTATTTTGTAACAATTCGACAGGACACACCCTCAAATCAAGTTGATCTACGTGATGTTGACTAAAGTATCCGAATTTCAAATTACGGTGTGTATGAATTGTACCATGCGTAGGACTAAGCGAGCCGGTTATGATTTTTAGTAGCGTGGTTTTACCAGCTCCATTTTCACCGACGATGCAAATACGTGATTGTAACGTTGCGCTTAGACTTACGTTAGTGAATACAAAGTTTTTAGTATCAGGATAACGATAAGATACTTCGTTAATTTGTAAAATTGGTGGATTAAGCGCCTCTACGTCGGGGAAGCGCAAAGTCACCTCGTTTTCTTTTTCAATAGGTTTAAGGTCAGGTCTGGGGAAAAAAAATTACAACAATTTTTGAAAACTGAAAAACGTAAAAACCCATCATTAAAAAATACTTACAGTTTATCAAGCATTTTAATTTTACTTTGAACGCTTGATGCCCTATTAGCATTGTAACGGAAACGATCAATAAATCCTTGTACATGGGCTCGTTTGGCCTGCTGTGCCTCAAATTCACGCTGCTGGTTAAGCTCACGTTCGTTTTTGGTCTTGGCGAATTGTTCATAATTGCCACGATATGACTCAATTTTTTGTCCTTTAAGATATAATATATCTGTAGGCACCTATAATCAAATATGAAGAAAAATTATAACCTTCTTAAAGCATCTTGATACATCATAAAAAAAAATGTACTTACAGTATCAAGGAAATTACGATCGTGAGAAACTACAAGTAAAGTAGTTGGCCATGATTGTAGGTACTTCTCGAGCCAAAGAATTGCTTTTATGTCCAACATGTTGGTCGGTTCATCAAGTAACAATAAATCAGGTCTAGAAAATAAGGCACGAGCAAGTGCTAGCCTCATACGCCAACCACCACTGAAAGCTTTGGTAGGCCAACTTTGTCTTTTGACTGAAAAACCCAAACCTGATAATATTGTACTTGCTTTTGCTGGTGCCTTTTCTACTTCTGCAAGCTGCATTGCTTCAAATACTTTAGCTACAGATAAAAAGTATTTTGTTATTGTAAAACTTTTTATAACAGTAATTTTAATAACAGTAGAACCAAGGGGTTTGACTAACCAAGTTCTTCTCCAAGAGTGTCACTAACTTTGTCACCCTCTTTTTTAATGGCAGCTTGAAGTTCAGCTTCTTGTTTGAGAAGCGCACAGCGTTCCACATCAGATTGTAAAACAGAGTCCAAAGCAGATGTATCATCACCTTCAACTTCTTGCTCTACATGTAATACTCGTATGTGCGACGGAATTTGTAATTGTTTTCTAAAAATAAAAAAAACATAATTGGATTTATCGTAACTTTAAATCACTGTAAAATAATCTTAAAATTTTCAACATACCCAGAGATCATGCGAAGTAATGTCGTTTTACCTAAGCCATTTCTTCCTACAAAACCATATCTTCTACCAAAAGCTAATACTAAATCAGCACCTTGTAATAAAACTCTGTCACCATAAGCTACGTCAAAGTTTTCTATCCTAATATCATTTGTCCTGTTTGTTCCACCCTTAGCTTCCATTTTATTGTCTTTTTTACTAATTACTTGACTAACTGTGGCAGTTTCTAATACAAGTGGAGCATTCTTTTTAACAGTACCTTGGTCATCTCTGTTTTCCTGCTTTTGTCGAAGCTTTGCTTCAGCTTTTTCCAATTTTTTGGCATCAACTTTCTATAAAAATATTACAAGATACCTGTACAATTATAGTTAAAAAACTGGTGGAAAAATTAAGAATTTGGTTTGTCATAGTGAAAACTTACCATGACATCATCTCTTGAAGTGACCCATATACTTTTAATTTCTTCAGCTTCCTCCGTTAATCCAGCAGTCATTGATCCCATATGAATAGGGGTATTTAATACTTTATTTACACCATTTTTTCGCCTTTCTATGGAGCCATTGCCCCCATCTGTCAAAATTGACAGTAGATTTGTGCATATTTCTCTATAAAAAAAAAATAATAATAATAATAATAATAACTATCAACAGTTCGGGAAGGAACCTTCATTACGTATTCATGTTAAGTGGTTCATGCAGTAATGAACATAGATTAATGAATAATTCACGAAAAATAATGCAAAATGTAAATGCATTTCAACTACTAACCTAACCTCTTTTTCAGATTTTTCTTCAACCTCGTGCAAAACTTCACCGATTGCTTCATAAACTTCGTTGGCGTCCTCGAAATCATCTTTTGAACTATTCAATATATCTGTAACATTGAATATTAATTGACAGAATTATAATTATGAACGCTTAATCATCACAAGTGTAACCGTTTGCTACTCGAAGTCAAGTTTTGCAAAGTTGTCTTTTAACTCATCAATCATGACAACCATTCAAGGTCATAATGAATAAACGGTATCAATTGCTAGAGCATATTTTAAATTAAATCGTAGACATTTGAAGCAGTTTAGATGGAAAAAAGAGAGAGAGAGCGGGAGAGTCATTGATGCATCGTAAGCAGACACTTATTCTTACTATTACACTTGTCCAAGCAAAAAACATAACATAAGGAGCGTCTTGTAAGTGTCTGCATAACAAATTGAAGGACAATTAATGTACGAGAAGTTCTGAAAACATTGAGGATATCGTACCATTGACATATTGAAAAATTTCATCCTCCATGGTAGGATAAATTTTATGAATGTAGTCTCTGCACCACATGGTCATTGAGTTTCTGCTACACGATTTCTCGAACACTTATCAAAAAGAACACGTCGTATTGACCGTTTTTGCGATCGAAATTTGTTGCGGCAAGGCGATTAAAAAAAGCGTGCAAAGAGATATTATTACTGATGCGTGTTGATGTACACAATAAGCACACGCTCCCGACTGCTACTGCCCGAGTCTGCACTCATGTAGTACATGAGAGACTGCGGCTCAATACATTCTCTCTGCCTCTCACGGAAATTTGATGTCACTAATACGCACGTACGTTGGCGCACACATTTATTCACGCACGCCTCGTATCTGCTTCATACATATATACCTATAACGGAGAGATCGCTTTATACAGCTATACAATAAACGGCCCGCGAGTATAGGCAGCACTCGAATCGACACGAGCAAAACGAGTCGTCTCTTTCGCTCTCGTACACGTGCTGTCCTGTCGGGAATTCTTTGCGTGAAACGTCAGTGAAATTGAGGGGCATGTATGCGATGATTCGGTTGCACGTTAGAGCGCCTCGTTCTTGCGGTGTATCGCGCGATTCAAACGCTGAGCAAGTTACGATTCGAACTAGCTCAAACAAGGACTTTTCAGGGCTTGCCGCCCACTCGAGTTTCGATACTTTTGAATAAAAAATACAAGTTCTAGAAATGGGTTTACGTGTGAAATGATGCATTTTTTAAAGATTATGCATTTATTTGTATTGATTTTGATTGAAACAATGAGACCAATATGTTTTTTTGAGAATTTTCTTTTGTAAAAGTGCCACGTGGCAAAAGTGTTGAAGTGCATATGAGAGTATGGACTAATCACTACAAAATTTCCTTATTAAAAAGTTAATGTTCATTTGTTAAATATACTTTGTCGCCTATGGCGATAAACGAAAGTTTTTATTGCTTTGCTTTTAGACTTGTCTGAACTGAGCCGAGACGCACGACCGTTACGGCAGTTTTTGCCATCTGCCCCCTCCTATACTCCGCGGCTTCAGAGATCGTCGCTTATTGGCTCGGTTGCATTTTGAAACGAGTATAAAACATCCCACATTTTAAGGAACTCGTCACTTCCATCTTGGATATCGATATCTAAACATCGCGTTTTAGTTTGCATACTTTCATCATCACCTCTTCTCAATGGCTCGTGGACGTAAGCCAAAGTCTTCCCTTGCTGTTGGGCGTAAGAAGACCTCGCCAACCAAAACAGCCCCAGAAGCAGCAGATCCTACTCCTGCCCTGGCCGAAGCCAAGAAGAAGCGCAAGAAGTCGATACGGTCGTACAAGACTCACATTTACAAAGTACTGAAGCAGGTGCATCCAGACGTCGGTCTCACCGCGCAAGCGATGAGCATCATGGATAGTTTCATGAATGACCTTTTCGAACGCATCGCTTGCGAAGCATCAAGTCTGACCGATCTCGGCAAGAGGTCAACTTTGACATCTCGCGAGGTTCAGACTGCTGTTCGGCTGCTGTTGCCAGGTGAACTCGCTAAACATGCTGTCAGCGAAGGTACCAAAGCAGTCACCAAGTTTACTTCGGCTTAATACGGTCCACTACTTCCAATCGGCCCTTTTCAGGGCCACAATTATCAACGTAAGAATAAACTTATTAGTTTGAAGACATTTTCTACATTCACTTGGTCAAGTAATCCTTCAGGATTGCACACGCACTGCCTCGTTCATAATGCGAGAGTATGAAAATAGAAGTTGATAAAACTAATGAACTGAAATGAATATTTCAATATCAAAATTTACTATCACTTCATTTTCACTGTCTTCGATTACGACCACATTAAAATCTATTTTAATACATGTGATTTTGATTCATTCAAAATGAAAATATATGAGCATGATCCTTAGTTTGAGGTTACAAGCCTTTGACCACAAGATATCTTCATTCGCTATCGTAATTTCGATTCATACTTGTTTACACAACGCATTAGAATCTAATTATCGATAATCAAATCTCTTTGAATTCGTATATTTTCGTAAAAACATGAGTTTTCATACTTGATACTTGACGCGTAAGCGATATTGATGTTCAAATTTCGAATTTTAACAGTTGAATAATAGACCAATTAAATTTGTTGCAATAAAGTTGGTTACTAACGAACCTTAAGTTAAATGTTAATTAACATTTAATTTTACATCAAATGGTTTATTAACAGAAAAATGTATTATAAGAAACGGTATAAATGTTCTATGAAGTAATAATTGGACTGTGAAGCATATTTATTGATGATGCAACAATTGAACTTCATCCTCGGCGCTGTTCCCATCGTTATACGATTCTTCAAGTAGTACATCATGGAAGCTCTACATGCTACGATGGACCAGTCGAGCAAATGAACTTGAATCCATGTGATTCGAGCATGGAAATCGACAAAATTGCCAACAGGGGATCAAAAACGATGGAAGAGTACACATCTTCCAAATTGATACAACCACAAAAAATCAATAAAAGTCGGTATCATTGAGTTACTGAAACTGAATCCGAGGACCATTTTACTCGGTCACGTCAGTTTTGTTCTATCCGTATTTTTCAGGACTACCGCGAACATGACGTAAAAACTTTTTAATAGTAATACCGTGGCACATTGCCGACCGTTTCGCCAAGTTAATTATTAGCATTGCATTGCAAACAACGTAGAAGCGTCGTTTACTACAGAGAAATGAACTCCGCAAGTCAAGTTGAAACTGGGCAGCCTAGTCTACTGGTTTTTCATAAAAACTTTCATCTTTTTTCAATGAACTTTCACTCTCAACCAGTACTTTGATAATTAAAAATTCGAAAAATAAGAGTAACCTGTGGGTTCGCTCACTTCGCTCAAGGTTCCATCTATGTAATACACTACCTCAGCGCTTTAGCTCAAACGGTTAGTTCTGAATATTACCGTAGATCAGAATGAAGCTGCTTGGACAGAAAATGCAAAACAAGAAAAATTAAAAAGCTATGTGTCCGAAATGGGCCACGAAATTATCACAGTGAATAATATGAATTAAGAAATTTAAAAAAAATAAATACGGTAAGGGGATATCTTTCTGAAAATTGAAATTTTTTGTTTTGATTCTAAGGTACCTTTCACTCCTTAATCCTCCCCCGCATTCATATTTTTCAAATAGTAGTTTAAACAACGAAAAACAAAAGGGTCCTTACATTGTAACATTTGATACTAGAACATTTTTGTAAGCGTTGAGCGATTCAAGCAGATAGCTGAAAACAAGTCTTAGCCGCTCTCTTTCTCTCTCGAGTGGGAGCTCGCAACAACTCGAGTCTTTATCCTGCGTCTGAATAGAAGTACGCGGGTGGGGATGCACCTCCTATATATAGCAACACACGCGAGTGGCGCAGACTTGCAGCTGATTAATCTCGGGCTGCAACAGCAGCGCGGCGCGCAGCGATTAAAACCATACCGTATTCGTGACTTTTTAAAAATTGCCAGCCGCTTCCGAAACTCGTTCGCTGGACCTAAATCGCGTCGCCTGGACTCGTACAATCGTCCCGAGCTCGCGAGATGCAGTCCAAGCATTGATATTTGCAGTGCAAGCCTTCGGAATAGACTCGCCATCTTGCGAAACGTATGCAATAGCGAGAGAAGAGGCCAAGTGCAAGTGACACAGTATCGGTCGCAACAATAACAAATTATGCTTTCTTGAACCCTTCGTAATTCACACTTTTTCAAGGCGAAAAATTTTTACGAAATAATAGATTCGGTTGAAAAATCGTTTCCTTTTAAATAGCGGTAAGGAAATTATTTAGCCCTTAAAGGAAACAAGTGTGCTGCGCCAGTGCGTCTTTACTCGAGTGTCTCGACTGTTCAGGCGTGCGATCAAGTCCAAAACCCAGGATACTTAAAAATGGACAATGAAGCACTCAACAACATCGATGATGAGTCAGAGCCTTTAAAAGGGCAAAAAATTCCACATATCGACGAAAAAACACAATCTCCAGCGAAGACGCCTGTGAGTACATGAGAGACGTTCGATAGACACAATTCTCCATTTTGCTCGTATATATATTTTTGGGCGTGTTGAATTTCGGATTGCTTTCCAGAAACTAGATTTTTTACTATTCCAATGAATTCTTGATTCTTAATGAAAAGAACGAATTATTTTATTATTTTCAAACTTATTAGTTCCCTGTCAACAAGGGCTGATTATCGTCTTCATGCAAATGACTCCATTGTCTTTTTGTATTGGCAAAAAACTGTTATCATAATTTAGTTCGAATTGTTTTCAATCAACTAAAAATCAATGCATTTTTCGTTTTTCTTTTTACAAACGTTGAAACGAAAATGAATTTACGCGTGAAATTTTAATTGTTCATGCTAGGAAGTACTTAACCCCAAACTTGCTGAGGCTGATGTAAACAAAACCAGATGTTCCCTCTATTGACAGTTTTCTACTTATAGAGTGTAATGGATTTAAAAAAAACACGCTATTCAAAATAGGTTTCGTTGTAATATTTCACCAATTATAATTCATAATTAATTTCACGATTATGTATATTTATTACATTGAATGCTAATTTTTATTAAAAATTTCATTTTTATATTAAATACAAAAATTTTTTTGTGTAAAAGTGTCAAAATTATTTTAATCAATCAAAGAATTCTATAGTTCTTGAAGAGAACCATATTTCATGCAACTGTAAAATTTACAGGAAATGGAAGAACCATCAATCGAAGAACAACAAAATGCTCTACCAAAAGATAAATTATATCATTGGCAAGCATGTCAAATGGCTAAAAGTCTAATTGACAATACTATAAACAAATCACTAGAAAACTACCAAAGATACCCAAATGTTCCCAGTTCAGCTGTTTTTGAAGACCCATGGTATCACCTGCTAAAAGGTAAAAAAGTTGAAGATACAGCAATAACAATGGCTATTAGAGAACATGGTTTATCACGTGCATCTGCCTCTACATCATTACAACCACTAACATCTCTAGATGATGGAACTTCTGATAATGTTGAAGGTATTTTTGTTAAAGAATTAATTTTATTTGGTATAATATACTATAATTAATGTTTATTATATCAAAGATTATCAAAGAGCAGACAACTCATATAATTGTCTTTTAATATTCTTGATTATTTTATGTCAATAGGTGAATATTCTGAAGATTCTCATTACAATTTTGATAACCAAGAAGCAATTATTGATAGAGCAATCGCAGAAGCCATTAATCAGAAAGGGTTGAGCGTCCTGGGAGCTGATAACGGTTAATTAAGATTTCACAAAAATTGTATACATTCTTTTTTAGTTATTATTCAATATAGCAATAGCTATGTGAATATGAACGCTTGTAAGTATTTTTTTTCTTGCTCATATCAAGTATCTCAAAAAAAAATCTATTAATAAAAGAAAAGTATTTTAAATATTTGCTGATGATAACTGATAATATCTGATCAGAAATAATTAACTGCAATACATTTTTTGTGAATTCATGTAAAAGTTCAAAATTGTTTAACTGAGCTCGAAGAATTCATATATTGAAAATATAGTATATGGATTTTTGGAAATTCAAAAATTTCAGCAAAATGCATTCAAAGTGCAAAGCCATACATCTAATAGTCATTTTTCACAAAACAGAAGTTAGTAAGATATTATTGTAACTAGAAGAAAATCTTCCAAATTCTTTGAAAATGCCTCTTAACTATTAATATTCTTATTGCAATTTATATAGAGTCATATATTTTATTTATGTAAACAAAATATAATCTGTCAAGTATACAAAGATATACAATTAAGCTGTTAAAAGTAATTCTGAAAAATTACTTTTTTTTGGTGAAAAATATAATGCATCGAAATATTCTGCATTTGGAGAGTGATATTGTTCAAAATATATAAACTTCAGCTAATGCTGAAATTCCTACATAAATATAGAATAATACTATAAGATATAGCTATAGACTGAATTAATGTAAAATATTTATTAATTATTTTAAGATGAAAGAGATTTATTTGACATTATACATACAATAGTATTATTATCTGTAAAATTATTGAAAATTGATTATAATTTATTTTTCATAGACATGTTTATTTATTTTTTGGTATACATATTAGTAATTTTTTGTCTCAGTACTAGCTCAAGTTGTTTTACATATAGATATTCATTTTTGGAAATAAATGGTACTGCTAATGTCTTACAATTAAAATATTTTTGTGTATCGTAATAATATGTAGCTCTAAAATATTTATACTGCATTATTCTTCCAAATTTCAGTTAACTCAAAATAAGTGCATAAATGCCAATAATTGTGCTATGAATAATAAAACATTAAATGAATAAAATTATTGAGGTGCTAATATAAAGATTTATTGTAAAGTAGCGCCCAAAATTCTGTAAATATATACTTTAAAAAAATACAAAGAACAAAAAAAGAATAAAATAAATTTTATTATTTCAAAGTTATCAGAATTCTTGTAAAAAATTTTTATCTATTGAAATTACTCCCGTGACCATGGTTAAAAAGATGAATTTTTCCTATACCAGTACCAATAAAATGTTTGATTCCCACTTTGTACGTTAAATATTCGTAGAACATTCAAAAGTATTTTTTTCAATCGATTAACGCGTTTTCAGAGTAAACTGCAAAAAGCAGAGGCTCACTCAAAAGTGGAACAGTTTAAGTACATTAACAAATTTAATGTTTACCATCCGTTTACAAGTAGTTGAAACCGAAATTTAAAAATTATTATTCCTTTGAAAAAACTCATTGATTGTATTATCTTATATTATTTTGAATATGAAATAATGATGTTAGAATCTGTGTTTTTGTTTTTCGATCATTGACTTAATATTATTATTTTTGTGTCGAATTACAATGGTGCAAATAAATTTTTTATAGTAGATAACGGAAAAAATGTGTGTATAACGGTATATATATTGTCTGAAAAGCGACGACCGAGGCGCCTCTCATATCACGAATTTTGAAAGTCGTCGAACTGCTGAGCTAGATGGACACGTGACGAAAGTTCGATGCACCCTCCACGTGTGTAAATTTTATCATTATTCTTGACACGTTGCAAAAAGCTTCTGTGTACGTATATGCTAAAAGTTCTAAATTTGTTCAAGTTAGTCGAACTTACGAGCTTACGTAACGACAATAAAACAGATTTGAATTGCCTCGATTGTGAGTGCCGTGATTGAAAAAAGGAACAAATTGGCTCTGTCGACGTATTATTTTTTTGTTTCAGTCGGTGTAAGATCCATCACAGGCGCCTATAGAATTGATCCTAGAAAAGAAACAAATGGAATTTGGCGCAGATTGCAGTTGCGCAAGAAACGAATCGTGCCTGCATCTCAACTAGGCAATACGAGCCTCGACGCAAGTGAAAGTAAAAACTGTCGTAGCGCGTCAGTCATCGGCCGAATTTTCCTGCAGCGTCGTCCAAGGCCATTGGACTCGCTCACTCGTCATCGCTTGAATATTATTTATAGTAAAATGCCGTTCGATCCGCTGTTCACACATCCCTCCCGTCTAAAATGCCACACGGACATACATAAACATCGAGTTTCATGCAAAAATGTAGCTTCGGATGTAATCGGAGGCTGATCGAACACATGAATGTAAGTAGTAGGAGCCGGTAGCTGAGAGGTAAGAAGAAAGCCAAGGAGAAGACGCGATGCGCACTCGAAGAAAGGAGAAAAGGGCGGGAGGGGAGAAAGAAAAGGGTCGCAAACGGGTGGGCGGACAAACAGTCGGCATTTGCTATTGCGGCACATTCATTGGACTCGCGACTCTCTGGTCCTATGGGCCAGCGTTAAAATCGTCCCCTCTCTTTTTACAGCAGTATAGCTGTGCAGGGGCCAAGGGGTGGTAGGCTGGCGCGCGTCGATGAGATGAGACCGAGTCGATGTTGTCTCGATCTCACGCTCGCGTCGTGCCCTGCGACGTATACACCTGGGTAAGGCTCAGAATTTTTTAAATAAACCTGCGCTCGTATGTCACCGATCTTGACGCGCTTTTGGTATGTTATAGTACATGGTAAAAAAGACCCAAAACCAAAATTTTAGACCCCCTCCCCCCTCCTACCCCCCACTTCCGGTATAAACGTCCATTTTCTATCTATATTTTTTCTGAAGGCCTGAAGCAATTAAAAAATCTGAAAAAATTCACAAAAATACTTTTCAACAATCCAAACAACCTTGAATTTTTTCAGATTTTTTGAGTGCTTCAGGCCTTCAGAAAAAATTATTGAAAATTTTGAAAATTCATATACGGCGCTACGATGCAATACAAAGCCCGATCTTTTTTTCCACTTATTTTTGACATCAAAATACATAACCTCAAATTTTTTCAGATTTTTTAAGACAGAGCGCTGGCGGTTTTTAGCCGAAAAACGCCCTTTTTTTACGAAAATAATTTTTTTTAGGGCGATATGAAGCTTTAAAAAATCTGGAAAAATTTTTTTCTTGTTTTTCAGGTCAAAATACATAACCTTGAATTTTTTCAAATTTTTTAATTGAAGGCGATAGCATCTATGGCTAAAAAACACTATTTTTATGAAAAACGGTTCCTGGAACCCAGAGGTTCCGGTAAAAAAATTTGAAAAAATTTTTTTCGAATTCTTTGTCAAATTTTAATAAATTTTGACCGTCGCAAAACTTCGATTGGAGCTTCCTAGCTCATTCTAGAGAATAACAAAGATTCGAGCGAAATTCTGAAGACGTTCATCACAATTACATTATTTTTCAAATTTCTTCAGAATTTCGCTCGAATCTTTGTTATGCTCTAGAATGAGCTAGGAAGCTCCAATCGAAATTTTGCGACGGTCAAAATTTATTAAAATTTGACAAGGAATTCAAAAAAAATTTTTCAAATTTTTTTACCGGAACCATCGGGTTCCAGGAACCTTTTTTGTTAAAAATAACGTTTTTCGGCTCCAGACGCTATCGCCTTCAATTAAAAAATCTGAAAAAATTCAAGGTTATGTATTTTGACCTGAAAAACAAGAAAAAAATTTTTCCAGATTTTTTAAAGCTTCATATCGCCCTAAAAAAATTATTTTCGTAAAAAAAGGGCGTTTTTCGGCTCAAAACGGCCAGCGTTCTGTCTGAAAAAATCTGAAAAAATTTGAGGTAATGTATTTTGATGTCAAAAATAAGCGGAAAAAAAGATCGGGCTTTGTATTGCATCGTAGCGCCGTATATGAATTTTCAAAATTTTCAATAATTTTTTCTGAAGGCCTGAAGCACTCAAAAAATCTGAAAAAATTCAAGGTTGTTTGGATTGTTGAAAAGTATTTTTGTGAATTTTTTCAGATTTTTTAATTGCTTCAGGCCTTCAGAAAAAATATAGATAGAAAATGGACGTTTATACCGGAAGTGGGGGGTAAGAGGGGGGAGGGGGTCTAAAATTTTGGTTTTGGGTCTTTTTTACCATGTACTATAACATACCAAAAGCGCGTCAAGATCGGTGACATACGAGCGCAGGTTTATTTAAAAAATTCTGAGCCTTACCCACCTATATACATTTTACACGCGAGGGGTGGGTAGTAGGCAGGCTGCCTCACCAAGCGTACATTTATTCTCCAAATCGGGGCGAAATTTCAGCTTGCAAATGAGGAGAAAGAGTCTGTTGCTGCGGCGCGCGAGAGTGCCCTGCACCCCCCACGATAGGTTCCTTTTTACGTATGTGTATTTGCGCTCTCCCTGCGCGATCGCTACTAACTCGTGTGCGTGTGTAGATGTGTTCCTATAGGTACGTAGGGCTGCGGCGCACTCGCACTCAAAGGCCCCTTGCTCCTCGACTCGCGGATTCTTCGCGAGATACCCTTACATATTGATTTTTATTTTAGAGAAGAAGCAGCGGAGAGAATTCGAACCTAAGATCGTCGGATTTCAAGGCATGGCTTTATCCACAGGACCACGGGGATGTTTGCAATGTTACGTAACAGAGGTTCTTCAAAAGCAGCTTCAACGACTGCTTCACTTGTATACGCTCAAACGTTTCCAGAGCTCACACTGTACGCATACATTAGGATTTACGATTATTAGGTTAACATTCGTACAGACTATTATAGATTTCACACGGTGAGTTCGAATGCAATTCGACAGCAAATTCGAAACACAGCCCGATACTTTATTTTGTGTAAATTTATTATTGAAAAGAATACCCTCAAAACCATAAAGTATACTGGTTTTCATAATTTTTCTCGTGTCGATTGAGACATGCTAGGAGCGCAAAGTAGAATGTCAAAATTGCGTCCACTGGGCGTTAATGGGTTAAGATATATCTTTTATACTTCAAAATATCGTGTGCTCGTTAAAAGTTAAAAGTCATTCTTTTTTTTAATTTATTTATTTGAATTAACAGAAGAATATGAAAAATGTAATGATGCCAGACATACAAAAATGCTTTAAAATTGCTGCTCATGAACTTTGACCAGCAGCGGCCAAGCAAATTTTATATAAATCCTCGTTCTGCAATTCCTCGATGATCACAACAGAGAATCGGTAATCGGTAGTGTATCAGCTCCATGAAAGGATCCAGTGCCCAGCTCTGGAAAAATCCTCTCGATAGTTTCTCGCACAGATGATCATCACTAAGCTCCTGAGTCGTCTCGGGCTGCCAAGTCAACTGGAACGAGCACGAGAACTTCCAGTAGTCCTCATACAGTCATATGTGAATAGTTTTGCCACCTTTTGGGTCGCAGTCGCACAATTTCGTCGAGCGTCAATCTCGAACTTGTCTTTATTTTTTCTCTATTTTCATAGCTTCGAATCATTGATATACCTGGAAATATCCATATCTCTTTTGCTTTTTTTATAAACTTCTCGTCGTCGTACCAACATTTTTCAAGATCCGACGACTTCTTAAACAATTTGTACTCGGCGAAAATGTCATGATCATCAAGGCGTCACTTCGCTTCAGTTGATATCCTCTATTCTCAATTTTTTCGACAACGGCCAACGCGCTAGACGCTAGTCTCAATCTGTCATTGGACGTAATTCTATTACATGATTTATTATATCTTTCGGCGAAGTAACTGTCATCGGGAAAAACGAAACTAGACAGATCAGCGCCACATTCAAAGAGAATATCAATGCATTCTGGCCATAGATTCGCCACAGCCAACTGCAGCAGTGTCCGGCCCAACTTGTCTCGAGCGTCGACCTGCACCGACTGATTGACATCGTCGCAGATATGTCTAATAGTCTTTGATATTCAAAACTTTCTGCGGACTCGTTGGACATGTTTATTGTTCATAGCTCAAACACAATTACCAATCACTTATAACTTAAATTAATTTTTTTAAGAGAATAATCAGCTACAATTACTACTTCTTCGGCATGATGTTCACGCTAAAAATTGAAGAACACTCTAAGTAGAGTAGGAGTAGTTAAAAATTCAGTATTAATTTGGAAAGCGTAAACTGAGCATACTGGGGGGCCGCTTGCATTTATGACAATGCTGTAATAATACCAGCGGTATAAGGCAAGGCATAGGCAACGCCCTTACTTCGCTAGACTGACACTTTGAAATCGTTACCGATTTCAATGACTTCTCCTTCAAGTGTCCGTAGAAGAAGAGCAAACAAACACAAACAAACGAATTTGATGCGACTGCGATCGATACAGCATTTTCTCTTTTTTTAATTAAGAACTAAAAAAAATACTCGATCGAGCCGAATTTTTTCGGGTACTCGCACTGTCTCTTGGTAGGGATATGAAACGCGCGCGATCCAAGTTATATGAACAATAAAATAGCCGATCGGTTGCAATGGTTTTTATCGTCCCCCTTCTGCTCCGCTGTAAAACAATTAAACACTCGACTTGAGGGACCGAATTCGAGCCTACGCTCAACACTCGATTGTTTTTCGAGCTCGTAAAAGCATGGTACATACGAAGGTAGCGGCGATGCACATACGCACACATAAAATTGGACACATCGTCCAGTTGATCATCGGAACGAAAAGTGATCCTCTCACTCATATATAATATACACACATGTATAGCGGGGCTGTGCGAAGCTTTACGAGTGCTTTTCATGGGTCTATATAGTCCGCATGTGTTGGTACTGACAATTGCATGTGTTGTGTTGTGTTGTGCTGAGTCGGTGTACTGTACGTGTGACGTGGCTCATGTCGCAAGAGCCATCGGTATCCTTCGCATTCCCCTGTGCACGCGCGGGGCCTCGTATACCGTCGAGTCCCGGTGCCTGCACCTCCACCTAGTATCCTAGTGCTATTGGTGCATACACGTAGGCAGCTACATTCTCACACACCGACATTCTATATATTCTGCCCGAGAGAACTGCAGAAATTTCGAAAGAAAATAGAAATCCTTGTGGCACGATATGTGTGTGTGGTGCAGTACTTTGAGACATGCACCCGCGGCGAGACTCGCTTCTCGCGCCAATTTATATCTTCGCGAGATGCGAGAAAACACTGTCGTGCTCGTCGGCCGACGCGTCACGAGCGGGCCCGGCTGCAATTCGTAATTGACATTTTCTTTACGATATGGGGTAACGATTGGACAACTTTTGCCGGTCTCCAGTCCCGATGTCAGAAATTTTTCTCGCGGTTGTGCTTCCAATCCGGTCGGCGATTTCCGCGTGTCCTTGACGCAACGTTCGCGTTTCTTCATTGCTTCTCATTGCGGCATGTGTGTCGTCGAGAATGCCGATTCTCCGATTGATGCGAGTAACAAAAGCAGCATCGATTTTCCAATTGACGTTTCGGTCGCGCTAGCGCCAAATAATGGCTTTACGTACTCGCAGAGAAGCAAAATAATAACAACAATAATAATAGTAATAATAACAGCACGAGCAACAATAATAATAGCTCACTCGAGCCAAAGTAGGGGAGTGAAAATAACGAGGCTCGGGCAGTGGGGAAGTCACTCGATTCTCTCCCCTTCGCGCTCTTCCCCACCTTCTCATCCATATGCACGTTACACGTACGGGATAGAAAGAGAAAGGTACATAGAGAGGATCGTCGTCGTCGTCGTCGTCGTTTCCGACGCAGGCCCACCGCACCGAGTAGTAAGTACGTTCGTTACGTTTTTCCAAGTCGTTCCATCTCTCTCTCCCTCGCACTCGTGCGTATCGTGTATGCCGAGCGAGGCAAAAGCAACGCCACCGACGAGAGCCGCAGACTGCACGACACACACACAGACGTACTTACTTACTTACACATATATTGTAGAGAGAGACAGAGGAGTGTATATAGCTTCGCTGCGCGCCAGTAGAGTTTGGTACACGGTACTGGTGAGATACTCTCTTGTACTGTGCTCTACCTTACGACACGATCCAACGACTCATTACCCAACATTGTTATTACAGTATCGTTTCAACGAGTTTAATTCCTGTGGTGTGTACGTTTCGAAGCTACCAACATTGAAGGCTCGTTTTATTTGACTATCAATCGCAATCGTCGTCGTCACCGTGTTGTTTATGCGGCGCGCGAGCTCCTATTCTGCTGCTGCTGCCGCCGCCGCCGCCGCCGATACACTTTAATTTCGTCGTCTGCCCGCGCATCGTAGCGCTGGCATAGGACACAGTGTCAGCATCGCATTGTAAAAGCGTCTCTCGTAGTCTCGCAGTGCCGTAGCAGCGGCCAAGCAGCATCGACAAGTGTGTACGTGTGGCCCCTGGCCAGTGTAACTGCGTGTGCGTGTCTCTTGTGCATATCAGTGTTGTTGAGCGCGGTGTAGACGCGTGCCTTCCGTTGATGCCAATTGTTGCTGAAACCACTGCTTCTACTGTTGCCACCGCTGCCGCTGACCTTGCCCTCGGCAAGTACCTACTACTGGACCTGTGAGCCAGATCGACATGGCGTCCGACGAGGAAGTTGACGAGAGCTTCGCTGGTAAGACCTCGCTTCTTACTCATATTGCTATGGGCAGCTCTACTATACCTATTTTCCTTGCTGCGAAAATGCTTCTTCGCGTTGAGCGTACACAGTAACGTTTTGCTGGCGGCCGGCTTGTATAGCGTAGCCAGCTCTCGTACGCGACGAACATAACCTCAAAGTGTTGTGCGTGTGCAGCTGCTACTGCGGCTGCCCGCGGCTGCTTTAGGGCTTGTAATATGTTATATCCCTAGCGTAATGTCGCGCGCATTATTTCTAACCCTCATTTTTTCAAGCTGACTCCGTTCTCTCTGTCGTATGCCGCTGTTTTTATTATTATTTAGCACGATGCCTAATGTTTATGCTTGCGTGTATACTTTTTGCTCGTACATGATACATTTATTATTGCAGACACCGTTGGCGGAGCGGTGGCTTTCACCTATCGCGCGTTATATACGCTACTTTACGGAACGCCGCTCTGCGTAACTTTTTGACCGTTAAGTATTATGGCTCCTCGTGGACGATGTTCGCACGGAGTTTCCGTCTTTGTCGCTCTCGTTGCTTTTCCGTGCTTCTTTTTCATCGGCCAGTTTTCGTCTCACGCTCGCTTTACGAGAGTGTGCTGTATGCATCTCTCTCTCCCTCTCGTTTTTGCGCCTTCGCTCACTCACCTTGAGCTCGCTGCGTGCTTGCCTTAGCTCTCTGTACCTATTATAATACATCGCGTGCTGTAGCCTGTACACTTGTCGAGAGCTAAAAAATTACCCAAGAAAAAAAGCGATAAAATGACTCTTTGTCTTTGGCAGCCGATTTTAGTGGATTCGTGTCGAATCGCGATCATATCGAGATGATGCACACACATCTTGGCTGCGACAGCATCGTGCAACTCGCGTCTCTCATGACTTATCCACGTGATGATCATTCCGAGTTCTTTAAACTCAGGAAAATGACTTTTCTCTTCGATGCTTGTGTCAATTCGTATGGCTCAAATGATTGCAATAGACTTTTTCGAGAGCCTTGCGTGGTTGTCATACTCGACTCATTTTTAATCGTTGCGTTAGTCGAGAAAAAGTAATTACTCATATTGGGAGATTAGTGCACCGCCACAAGGCAAGAGAGAAAGAGAAAAGTCAATGCCATAATGGAAAGAATAATGGCGGCTAATAAAATTCAGCGCGTGATAAAATCTTTAAATGTTTCCTCGCGGAAAAGCCTCAACGTGTATCGTAAACGATCTCCTTTCAGCGTCTTTCTAACTCGAAAAAATTAATCGCCCGGCCAATCTGTCAACGATAGCATGAATTCAATGGTTAGTCACGGATGCGATTCTCGATGCAGTTACCATTCAAATGCATTTTCAACTCGAAACATATCCATTTTTCTTGTTTCATTCAACAAGCCGAGTCACAGTAGCTTATGTATTATAGTAGCGTTGGTGGCACCGAAACGAGCCGCGCGCAGCCGAGAGAGAGAGAGAAAGAGAGCGGCCCTTACCAAAGAAAATGGCGGCCGGTGGCACATACAACGATACAACATGAAACGATATACACAAGTATACGAGAACCGCGAGGGACACAATTCTCTCTCACGCGCGCGCACACACCAACTCATACAAACGGACATACACACACACGCATACATATAGGAGCACGTAAAGAGCGCGCATTCGAATACATAACGAAAGCCGACTCGATGCAACCGGACGCACACATGCAAAAAGTGCACGAATGTGTAGTTGAGATAGCATTGCTCTCTCGTGCCTTGCTCGTGTATACGTGTATTTAATTATGTACCCATACAGACGCGAGCGCGCGCGCGTGTACACGCACACAGCAACACACACACAGGCCCACGCACATACACTCGCACGAAAACACACTTACACATAGACGGGCGAAGCGACCCCGCGGCCCGGTGAGCGGCGCCGAGTCTGTGTGTGTGTGTGTGTGTGTGTGTATAATGTGTGCTAGTCTACGCTACGCTCGTTTCGTTCGCACGAGGTATATCCATCCACGTATGCATACGAAAAAGCCTCGAACGAGTGCAGCCCGAACCGCAGCCATAGAGACCAGAGCTAGTGCAGGATATCTATGCAGCTGCTCTATGGATGCGAACATTATTCGCACGCGAGATTGGCGCAAAACTTTATATATTTTAACAACGCGATCCGCACGGCTCCTTGTACACGCTCGCGTAGTTCCCCTTTCCCTTGTGCACTTCTTCTTTCGTTCTCTATCTCTCTCTCTCTCTCTTTCTCGCACCAACTCTCAAAGTCTCGGGGAGCTCGTAAGTGCGGCCGAAGAAAACAGCCTTGAGTTCGTCCTTTTTACCATTTTTTTTCACCTCCGTCTCTCTTTATCTCTCTCTCTCTTTTTAATGCTGTGCTATGTACTATGCTGCTGCAGCGCACACAGATACAAACAGTACACCATCGGCGTCATTTTTTCTCTCTTGCTCTGCGGTACAACTGGAATTGCGGTGTACGCGAGTTGTCATTCCAGCCAAATGCAACACGTCACGATGTCATGCACGTCGACTTGGTCTATTTTACTCCGCACGACTCGGCGCACGACGACCACCACTGATATACGTCGTGTTTACATGCCTACACATTCGGCGCCATGTTTGACTTTTAATTGAGCCGAATAAGAAGCAGCACATCTCGGCTCTCGAGCTGCGACGTTCTGGCCTCCCTCCCCCCGCTCCTCTCGTGCTTTCCGAGTCGCGACTCGATTTTCATTCGGCGTCCTCCACACGAGTCGCCGAGAAAAATCACGAAACGATTGATCTATCGAGCCGATACGCACTTAAACTCTAAATCCGACTGCGCTCGAGTAAACACTTGCTTCGCGTGATATAGTTTCAGAAAAGCTTTCGGAGCACACTTGCACTCGATACTATTTATGAGCATCGATCATCGCGACACGAGTCTATAAATATGCAGCTACTTGTCGACACATTTCGAGCGATTAATGCGTGAAATGCACCAGAAAGAGCATATACTTACACGGAGACGGCCGCCGCCCCTCTTGTTTTCAGCGAGGATAATCACGATGACGGATAATGATAAAATTTACGCGTCAGCGAGAAAGCCTCTTGACGAATCGCCTACTAAATTTTCTTGTCTTTCTGTCGATCCGTTCGCGCGGTGTTGCATGTATATGCTCCTAGCTACAAATGTTTTCAAATCTCCACGGCATATTTTTCAATCGTTTTTCTCTTCGATACTGATTATTTGAGAGCTTGACGGAAACGATACATCGACTGCAATAACGAAGCAAGTATGCCCAAACCGTGCCGACAAACATCTGTCGTTATTTCGTGTATTTTTAATGGGACGCATCGAGGAAATGCGGTCTTTTTGTACGTACTCCGGGCAACGTGTACAAAAACATCGATCGAACTATCGTGTCATCGATTATTGCACTTTCAAAGTCCGCGAAGGTATACGGACGCGCAACGTTCCATGCAGCGTTTATCGGAAAATTTTTTAATGGGCGCCGATATTAAAAATGTAAGGACGCATATATGCGGGAGGAGCACTCGGCGGAGCCTGTGTAACTTTGCTCTGTTATATCTCGCGAAAGGCTCTGCATATACTTTTTCTCTCTCCTTCGGCGTCTCGTCATCTTTCGAATTCCAATACATAAATATACGCGCATGTTGGAATGATAAAACGCATTTTCCATAAATTACAAGAGGGGTGTCTGCTGCTGCTGCTGCTGCTGCTTTTGCTACTTTTCTGCGCCACGACAGCCGGCCGGATATCTAGCAACGGTCTTTTCCGGACAGTATTGTCTGTCTTTTTCTCATCACGCTCGACTCTCTCTTTCTCTCTTTCTGCTGCCGCTCCGGGTATAGCAGCAGCGATGCCTCTTCGTCGACGTTGTCTGTGTGGGGGATATACGTATGCATGTAGATGGAGGGGTATATATGACGCGCCGTTGCTGCTGCTGGGATTCTTTTTTCGCGAGAAAAAAGAGCCGGCGCCCCGGTGTATACCAACACACGCACACATACATACATGCCCTTACGCGAGGCGTCTATATACGTATACATACCCACATACACGTAGGGTGTAGAGATCGATAGTGGCTCATTTGCTTATATGCTTAGCGTCACGCCGGGGAGAGAAAGAGAGAGACTTGCCGGGGTAATGCTTCAGGTGTATATGATTTTAAATTTTTATTCATGAAAACTTCGATATTTCCACTTCCTCTTTGTAAATAAACCTTGTTGCCGATACTTGTATTTTTAAAATTGCTTCAATAACATGGGCTGTCTCGTAAAAACCTCGAATCTTCAGAAATTGATGATATTTTTTCTATGAAATTTGTTTTAAATATTTTTTATAATAACTATATTAAATATTGTATATTTGTTTCAGGAGAAGATGAAGTTGAAGAAAGTGGTGCACAAGTTGCTGGAGCTCATGTAGAAGGATCAACCGACGCGGAAGAAAATCCTAGACCGGTGAGTAATTAATTCATTCACCGCCGTCATCTTTTATAACAATGAAACCTAACGATACTTATACTAATTAATTATTTCCTACAGGAGGAAGACGATGACTATGAGCCTGAGGAGCGCAAGAAGAAGAAGGGTAAAAAACGAAAGGGCCGAAGCGAAGACAAAAGGGGCAAGAAGAAGAAGAAAAAGAAAAAGTCTGATTCTGGCGATGTAAGTTTATTTAATCATTAAAGTTTAATAAATAATAAAAATAATTTGCTATGAAATGAAATTAACTAACCCGAATACTTTGCAGGAAAGCGATTATGGTGGCGGTGCGGTTGCGCCAGGCGCTGACGCTGACATGGATGTCGATGACAGCGACTACACGTCCAACCGTAAGAGTCGCAAATCGTCTTCACGCAAGTCGAATCACGGCGCCGCCCCCTCTACTCCTGCGGCCTCGACCCAGAGCCAAGAGCCTTCTACCGGTATGCCGACCGTCGACGAAGTTTGCAACACTTTTGGGCTTCAAGATGTGCCGATTGAGTACACCGATGCCGATTTCCAAAATCTCACAACCTACAAGCTGTTTCAACAGCATGTCCGACCACTTTTATCTAAGGAAAATCCCAAGGTGCCTATTTCCAAGCTTATGATGCTGGTCGCCGCCAAATGGCGCGATTTCTCCGAAATGAATCCACACACCCAACCGGAGGTTGACGTTTCGACGCAATCCGTCGACGAAGATAGAAATTCCAGATCGAATCGCAGTGCAATGGTTCAAGAAGACGAGGAAGACGAAGAAGATGACGACAGCGATCGCAAGAAAAAATCGCGCAGCTCAAGGATGAAGAAAGGCAAGAAAGCTTCAAAAGTTCCTACTCTCAAGATCAAGCTGGGAAAACGTAGACGCGGTAGTTCCGACGATGAAGTCGAAGGTAGCGGACAAGGTTCGGACCGAGATTCCGACATGGAGTTTGAACAAATGTTGGCCGATGCCGAGGACGTACCCCCAGAGAACGACGCCAAAAGCAACGAGGCCAATAATGAAGCACCCGTGGATCCACCGCCACGTAAGAAGGCCAAAACCAAATTTGGTAACAAAAGCAAAAAGAAGAAGAGCAAAAAGGCCGCATCGAAATTCCCTGACGGCGAAACCGACCACCAGGACTACTGCGAAGTTTGCCAACAAGGAGGTGAAATCATACTCTGCGATACTTGTCCGAGAGCTTATCACCTTGTTTGCCTCGAGCCTGAACTCGAAGAGACACCCGAAGGCAAATGGAGCTGTCCCCATTGTGAAAATGAAGGTGCCGCCGACGATGACGACGAGCACATGGAATTCTGTAGAGTGTGCAAAGACGGTGGCGAACTGCTTTGTTGCGACAGTTGTACGAGCGCCTATCACACGCACTGTCTGAACCCTCCCCTTGACGACATCCCTGACGGCGATTGGAAATGTCCACGTTGCTCCTGTCCACCCCTGTTCGGAAAAGTTGCCAAAATTCTCACTTGGCGCTGGAAAGAAGAAGAGGACACCCCCGCCGACGGTGAAGAACCCTCCACGTCCAAGGCCAATAATTCGAAAAAACGTCGAGTCCGCGAGTTCTTCGTTAAATGGGTCGATCGTTCTTATTGGGATTGTGACTGGGTCACCGAGTTGCAGTTGGATGTGTTCCACCCTCTCATGTTCCGCAATTACTCTCGTAAGTACGACATGGATGAGCCGCCCAAACTAGAGGAACCTCTCGACGAAAGCGACTCTCGCGTCAAGCGCATTAAGGACAAAGACAAGCAACACTCAACGAAGCGCGAAGATTACAATCTTGAGGAGCGTTTCTATCGCTACGGCGTCCGCCCCGAATGGTTGGTTGTCCACCGAATAATAAATCACAGACTGCAGCGAGACGGTCGCGCAATGTATCTTGTAAAGTGGCGTGATCTTGGTTACGATCAGTCTACATGGGAAGATGAACACGCCGACATTCCAGGATTAAAGATCGCTATCGAGTACTATCTCGATCTAAGGGCAGCCAACAGCGCGGATGGACCCACGAGAAAGGGGAAGAAGGGCAAAGGCAAAAAATCAAAAACGAAAGAACTCATGGAAGATGACGATCGTGTCCCTAGAAGGTATACCCCTCCACCAGAAAAACCCACAACAGATCTCAGAAAGAAAATGGAAAGACAACCAGAATACCTCGACGTAACTGGCATGCAGCTTCACCCCTACCAGCTCGAGGGTTTGAACTGGCTCAGGTATTCTTGGTCACAAGGAACAGATACTATTCTTGCTGATGAGATGGGTCTCGGTAAAACAATCCAGACCATTACATTTTTGTACTCTTTGTACAAAGAGGGTCACTGCAAAGGACCTTTCCTCGTTTCTGTACCACTTTCGACCATCATCAATTGGGAGAGAGAATTCGAAACTTGGGCTCCTGACTTCTACTGTGTCACTTATGTCGGTGACAAAGACAGTCGTATGGTAATTCGCGAGAACGAGTTGTCTTTCGAAGAAGGCGCCGTTCGAGGTAGCCGTGCGTCAAAGATCCGATCGTCGTCTATCAAATTCAACGTTCTACTCACCAGCTACGAGTTAATCTCCATCGACTCAGCTTGTTTGGGCTCGATCGACTGGGCAGTCCTCGTTGTCGACGAAGCTCATCGTTTGAAATCCAATCAAAGCAAATTCTTCAGGTTGCTGGCCTCATACAACATCGCATACAAGCTGTTGCTTACCGGCACACCTTTACAGAACAATTTAGAAGAATTATTCCATTTGTTAAACTTCTTGTGTCGTGACAAATTTAACGATCTATCAGCTTTCCAAAACGAGTTCGCTGATATATCAAAAGAAGACCAAGTCAAAAAGTTGCACGAAATGTTGGGCCCTCACATGTTGCGTCGTTTAAAGGCTGATGTACTGAAGGTATGTGTTTTAAGCTTAAAATTTTCACTCTTAACACAGTCTATTTTTTCAACTGGAATGTGCTAACTTGTTTTTTTTTTTTTATCATTTTTCAGAACATGCCTAGCAAATCTGAATTTATTGTGCGTGTCGAGTTATCACCGATGCAAAAGAAATATTACAAATATATTTTAACGCGCAATTTTGAAGCTCTCAATCCTAAGGGTGGTGGCCAACAAGTATCGCTACTTAATATCATGATGGACTTGAAAAAATGCTGTAACCATCCGTATTTGTTCCCGGCTGCTTCACAAGAGGCTCCAACTGGGCCTAATGGAAATTATGAGGTCGGAGCTCTCATCAAAGCTGCAGGAAAACTAGTTTTACTCAGCAAAATGTTGAGAAAGTTGCGCGATGATGGCCATCGTGTACTGATCTTCTCTCAAATGACAAAAATGTTAGATCTACTTGAAGATTATCTAGAAGGAGAAGGATATAAGTATGAGAGAATCGATGGTAATATTACAGGTACTCAAAGGCAAGAGGCCATCGATAGATTTAATGCACCTGGTGCTCAACAATTTGTATTTTTGCTGTCTACTAGGGCTGGTGGTCTAGGTATGTATTTAATTAATAACATTAAAAAATATTTATAATTATATCGAATATGAATGATCTAAACAAAATCTTTTTTTTGTTTTCAAGGTATCAATTTGGCCACAGCCGATACTGTGATAATCTACGATTCCGACTGGAATCCACATAACGACATACAAGCTTTCTCTCGAGCCCATCGTATTGGTCAAGCTAATAAAGTCATGATCTATCGTTTTGTTACGCGAAATTCAGTCGAAGAACGTGTAACACAAGTAGCTAAAAGAAAAATGATGTTGACTCATTTGGTCGTAAGACCAGGAATGGGTGGAAAGGGAGCGAATTTCAGTAAACAAGAACTCGATGATATTTTGCGGTTCGGAACCGAAGAACTTTTCAAGGAGGAAGAAGGCAAAGAAGATGAGGCCATTCACTATGACGACAAGGCCGTTGCTGAACTCCTTGATCGTAGCAAGGAAGGTATCGAACAAAAAGAGAATTGGGCGAACGAGTATTTGAGCTCCTTCAAAGTAGCCTCGTATCAAACCAAGGAAGGCGAAACCGAAGAGGAAGCTGATACAGAAATCATCAAACAAGAGGCCGAAAACACTGACCCTGCCTACTGGATCAAACTCCTGCGCCATCACTACGAACAGCAACAAGAGGACATCGCGAGAACTTTAGGCAAAGGCAAGCGTGTCAGGAAGCAGGTGAGCCGATATGTGCGTTACACACAACCATATATTTTTTATATTGTTTGGTTTTCAAACCTCTGTCTGCTTTTCTTTCAAGATCATGTCTTATCATTGGAGTGAATTTTTCCCTGAAAAAAATGTCATAATGAAGTTTCAGTTTATTGATTTATTTTTTTTTTTTTATCTATTTTTTATTACTATTATTTATTTATTTATTTTATTTTTTCGATTCAAGTAATTTGCTCCAAGTGATCGTGATCTCTTTAAGCTTTGGCTGTTATTGAAATTTTAATCTCAGTTAAGCCATGCTACTTTCTATTTTATGTGTTTGATTGCTAATTATCGATCTTGAAGTAGAAGTTGATCATTCTTTTTTATTTATTTATTTTTTGTTTTTAATCATATTTGTCACGTAGTTTTGTAGTCGGTATAAAGGATTTGGACTCGATACAAAGAAACTTACTTCGTCAGGGATAATAAAAAGTATATGGATCCACCTGATGAGTAAATTTATCGATAAAATAGACTTTTTAAATTACAGATGCATGATGACATATTTCTTTTAAAGTTTGAAAGTATCACCCACTCAAATCGAAACATGTGTTTGTGATTACAGGTCAATTACAACGATGGAGCCGTTACTGGAGATCAAGGCAGAAACGATGATCAACCTTGGCAAGACAATATGTCAGACTACAACAGCGATTTCAGTGCTCCAAGCGACGATGATAAAGAAGACGACGACTTTGATGAAAAAGGCGATGGTGATCTTCTCTCAAGACGCAGCAGACGTAGGCTGGAACGTCGCGATGAGAAAGATAGACCATTACCTCCTCTACTTGCTAGAGTTAATGGTAATATCGAAGTTCTTGGTTTCAACGCTCGTCAACGAAAAGCGTTCCTCAATGCTATCATGCGCTACGGTATGCCACCTCAAGATGCTTTCAATTCACAATGGCTTGTACGTGATCTCAGAGGTAAGTGTTATAAATTATTTTTTTACCTTAATGGTTGTAAACAATCTTATTAATTTCTCAATGTTATTTATTAGGAAAATCTGAGAAAAACTTCAAAGCATACGTATCATTGTTTATGCGTCACTTGTGTGAACCTGGAGCGGATAATGCCGAAACCTTTGCCGATGGCGTTCCCCGAGAGGGTTTGAGTCGCCAACACGTGCTTACACGCATCGGTGTGATGTCACTCATACGTAAAAAGGTACAAGAATTTGAACATATCAATGGCTACTACTCCATGCCAGAAATGATTCGCAAACCCGTGGAACCGGTCAAACCAGCAGATGGGGCAGCTACAACAGCAGCAGCTACAGCTACACCAGCTGCGCCTGCTAATGACGCCGGAGCTGCTACTGGCACAGCAAGTAGCACTACAACCCCAGCCACCTCTAATGCACCAAGTCCCAGTCCTGCTGCAACACCGACACCAGCAGCCTCAAAAGAGGGCGAAAGCAATGCCAAGGATGGTGAAAAAGACAAAGATGCTGCAAATAGCACAGAAAATAATGACGAAAACAAAACTAAAGATAATGAAACTGTTAAAGAGGATACAAAGAATGATGAAGAAAATACGCCCCCTAAAAAAGAAGAGGATGGTAAAGATAAAAAAGTAGAGAACGCTGCAGATGAAGGAAAAGAAACGACAGAGGCTGAAGTTAATGATAAAGAAGTTGAAAAGGTTGCGGAAGCAAAAAAAGAAAATGAGCAGGTTGTTCCAGAAGAAACTGACACTAAACCTTCCAAAGAAGAAAAAGCTGCTGTTCTTGAAAATGCCAACGCTAAGCCTAAAGCAGAAAACGTTGAAGACGATGTAGTAATTGTTAAAGATGACGACGAGGAAGCTAACGACAAAAAAGATGGCGAAATCAAAAACAAAGACGCGAAAGACAAAGAATCTGACACAGAAAAACCTGTGCGGAAATTCATGTTCAATATCGCTGATGGCGGTTTCACTGAGTTACACACTCTCTGGTTAAACGAAGAGAAAGCTGCATCACCTGGTCGTGAATTTGAAATTTGGCACAGGCGACATGATTATTGGCTACTAGCTGGTATTGTCACTCATGGCTATGGCCGTTGGCAGGATATCACGAATGACATCCGGTTTGCTGTCATTAATGAACCGTTCAAAATGGACGTTGGCAAAGGAAATTTCCTAGAAATCAAAAACAAGTTTTTGGCCAGACGTTTCAAACTGCTCGAGCAAGCTCTTGTCATCGAAGAGCAATTGCGAAGGGCAGCTTATCTCAATCTTACTCAGGATCCAAATCACTCGGCGATGGGATTGAATTCACGGTTTGCTGAAGTTGAATGTCTAGCCGAGTCGCATCAGCATCTAAGTAAGGAGAGCCTCTCTGGCAACAAACCTGCTAATGCAGTCCTACACAAGGTTTGTACCCTCTTTTTTCTGCTTTTAAATGATTCATCTGTAAAAAATCTATTTAATAATCAATTTGTTGTTTTTAATAGGTCCTTAATCAACTGGAGGAACTGCTTTCGGATATGAAATCGGATGTCAGTAGACTACCAGCAACCTTGGCAAGAATACCTCCAGTAGCTCAACGATTACAAATGTCAGAAAGGTCGATTCTTAGTCGATTAGCTACGACAACCTCTGGGGGAAATAATGCGCAAGCAGGACAAGCTGCGCTTTTAGCACAACAGTTCCCTGCTGGATTTGTCGCTGGACAAATACCAAGCACTTTTGCCGGTTCTGCCAACTTCGGAAACTTCAGGCCGAATTATTCAGTTCCCGGGCAACCACCTCAAGGTATAGATTAAATTCAATAAAATATAATCTTTGATAATATTATAACTGAATTTGTTAACTCACTGTTTTTGTTGCTATTTCAGCTTAAGTGAATCCAGGGACCGGTTTAGATATTAGTGTTTATAAGAAGAAAATGTTAAAACAAGTATGCATCGACTGAAAAATTAGGGGCGTATGCGTATATGTTATTAAAGTATGAATGAGTAGTATGCTGTGTAATCTTATTTTTCGTAAGTTACAATCATCTTCAGATAAGCACATTTTCTAGCTGGGTTCTCACTAGATAAAAATCGTCTTATGGCGAACGCTCTTAATGTTAATTAATATTAATAATAATCTTAAAATTAACAAATAAATTATATAAATATATATATATAAAATAAGATAATTCTAAATTACATCTTTCTGTATTATGTGGATAAATTCAATGAACGGAGAGAAGTAAAACATTTTTGTATTGCAAGGTGTGGACATGAATTCAAAGTTTAATGTTCCCTCAGTTATTTGGAGCAGAACTCGAAACGTGCTCGCGTTTTTTGTATTTATGAATGATTACGCATTACTTAAGTTTATTTAAGATAAAATGTATTTTTATTTGAATTTTAAGATTAAACAAAAATTTGTTCAAAACATTGTGTTTGCTGATTTATTTATTTGATCAACCATACATATTTATTCCAACATACTTTCTATACCATGACAGAAATCGATATGAAGCGAAAGAACTGTCACATTTTTTGCGTTGCAGACTGCAGTGATCACCTATATTTACCGAGCACATTTTGCGTGAGCCACAGCTCAGTCGTGCACGTACATAACTAGTCGGTTTCAATGTTCGAGGTTAGGAATGAGCTTCATCTTAGATTTTTTAAGAAATGTTATTCTCAGTATGTTAGAAATTATATGGTTCGGTAAAAAGAAAATTTCCAACTCCTTGCAAGTTTTCATAAGAATCAAACCTGGTCATAAACTTGCCATTGATTTGGATCCAAAATGGGACATCAGAAATGTCAAAGAGATAGTCGCGCCGAAAATGGGTATTTCACCAGACGACATAAGAATTGTGTTCGCTGGAAAAGAACTTCACAATTCCACAACAATCGAGGTTATTATTGATGATAGTTTTTTAAAACATTTCCTATTTGCAGTAGATCATTATTTTAAACAAAAGAAATATTCTATTCCAGGAGTGTGACCTTGGTCAACAAAGTACTTTGTTTGTTTTGAAAACTCCAAAGAAAAGAAGTAAAAATGATAATATTTCTACTGATATTATTGCGGAATCAATTTCAGAACTAGAATTAGATGACAGTGGTGGCAGTAAGCCTTTGAATGAAACTCTTCAAGATTTATCATTGGATGAATCCAATTACAGTGAATCAAAAGAGGTAAATTAATTGGCATTAATTGAAGCGTTGTGATTTCTAATTTTAATGATATTTATATGCATACAGGAAAAAGAGTCAAAAAAAGCTCATTTTTATGTATATTGTTCATATCCTTGTAAATCTGTACAAAATGGAAAGTTACGGGTGCGTTGCTCCGACTGTGGCGATGGAGCTGTTACAGTTGACAGAGATCCACAAAGTTGGCCAGATGTTTTATTACCTCAAAGAATAACTGTTCATTGTGAAAATGAACTTTGCCCTATCAGAGTTGATTCTCAAGGAGATACAGAAGCGCAAGTTCATTATGCTCAATTTTTTTTTAAATGCTCAAATCATCCAAGTTTAGGAGAAAAAGATGAAGCTGTACCATTGTACTTGATCAAACCTAATCTCGCTAAAATTCCTTGTTTAGCATGTACAGATATTAGGTAGGTAGATGAATTTTTGACGCAAATCATTTTATGAAACAACAATTTCAAATGTTAATGTTACTGCAGGGAGACTGTTATAGTATTTCCGTGTGAATCTGAACATGTTGCTTGTTTAGATTGTTTTTGTGATTACTGTAGAGTACGTTTGCAAGAAAGACAATTCGTTTTTGATGAAGAAACAGGTTACTATACTCTCAGTTGCCCAGCAGGTTGTTCAAATTCTTATATTCGCGAAATTCATCACTTTCATCTTTTATCTTCAACACTAGTTAGTATTTGTTTAAATATTTTTATTGAATTTATTATTTGTGAAAATCGTATGCATACATTAAATCAAATTTTCAGTATGAACGCTACCAAAAATTTGGCACTGAAGAATATGTATTGAAAAATGGTGGTTTATTATGCCCTCAACCAGATTGTGGTATGGGAATAATTCCTCCTTCAACAGAAAATGGTGCCTCTGAGGAAGAATGTAGAAAAATCCAATGTATAGGTGGTTGTGGAGTATGTAAAATTATAAATAATTTACCATTAATACCCGATATAATTTTTTAAATTGACAAAATGTTTAACCATTTTTAGTACGTGTTTTGCCGAAAATGTTTGCAAGGTTTTCACGTCGGCGATTGTGAAAACCAGCCTACAGCTACCACCTCTAGCTCTGGTCGAGGTTCCTACGTTGTCGACCCTTTAAAAACCAAAGATGTTAGTATTATTTATCTATATCATTATCATCATAAAATTATTATAATAGCTTTATCTCGTGGAAACGTTAAATATTATACATAAAACAAGTTTAAATTGTTAGTTTCTTGAGCTAATGTGTGTAAGAAGCGCCTGGGTAAATCCGTGCATGTATAAAATTAAGTATATTTGATGCTTTCGAGACAAACATTTTTATTTCGCTCGTAAAAACAGTCGCGCGTTTGATGCTCTCCACGGGATACCAATTAGCACGTATAATAAGTATTATTTACGTTACGGGGACGAATAATTAGCAAAGAGCTCGAAAAGTACTCGGGACATACACGTACATAATAAAGCCGGGCTGAGGAAGTTTAAATAACAAAGCTCAGCTAGTTCTTTTTTTTCTCTCTCATCTGTTTTTTTTTTCTTATGAAAAAAATTGTTTCTCTTTGCATGCGCAGGCCAAATGGGACGAAGCAAGCAAGAAAACGATCAAGATATCGACGAAGCCCTGTCCCAAGTGTCGCACCCCGACCGAGCGAGATGGTAAGTACTTTGTGTGCCTTATATGTGCGCGCGATTATTACGCACAACTTAACCCTTGACGATTCGTGTGCACTTGGCTGTGCACAGGCGGCTCTTCGTGCACACATAATCACACATAATCACGTCGCAGCACATATAGATTAGTTGTTTGTTTTCATCGATATAGCTTACATATTTTTTTCTTTCTCTTGTCTTGCTCCATAGGTGGATGTATGCACATGTTATGTACGCGAGCTGGCTGTGGCTTCCAATGGTGCTGGGTATGCCAGGCGCCTTGGACGAGGGACTGCATGGGTAATCATTGGTTTGGATGATCGACTCAGCGCTGCTCCGTCTTGTTATACACGCGTTATATTTTGTATACATCTATGATTTACCATTGTACTTTTTTGCTATGAGATATACGTAATACACATATATTTATCCATTATACAATTCTGGCTAGTTATTTTTTTTCGCCCGAGTGAATCCGCTTCGTTGGATTTGAACAAAAAGAAAACAATTTTGCATTAATCTAGCGGCTATTTGGCTGATCTCACAACTGTACTTGGCATTATGATAATTTACAGCTTTACCAATCGAGAGAAGGAAATAAACAAAAGAATGAAGGCTTGCCGTGAATGGATCATTGAGCGATTTCTCACTTTATCTCAACTTGCTCGCCACTTTGTGTCTCCTAGACCAAGTAAGAAATAGAATACCTACGTAAAAGTGAAAATAAATTACAAATCGAATGATTAATTGTTATACTCGAGCGAGCTACGAGTGCTTGTTTTAAGGCATGGTCGGCTTTTCTTCACTACTCGAGCGAATACACGAGATCTCTACGCTCAAATGCACAAAAGTCTATAGAACAACTAATTACAATGCCAAAAGAGCTATCAATCTAGGTAGCTGCGGAAAATTACGATTCGCAATACGGGGTAACCCTTGTGATTTTTGAATGAAATTATAGAATTATTGCTTATCTCGGCACGGCTAGGGTCCAGTGGCGCATTAGAAAAAGTTACGCTCCCACAAAAAACTTCCATTTTCCGCTCTCTATGGCGTTCTCGATAACCCATGCCAGCCAGAGTCTGCCCACCTAAAATGCACCTCATTCTCCTATACCTACGTCGTATTTTACTCAGTGTATACATCGGCTGCATTTTTTCTTAATCTTTGTTAAAGAAAAATTGCCTTTTCTCACGCCAATGCGCTGCATCGTCATCGTCATCATCCGCGGATTTTAGAAGTTAATTGTTGCACGCCACCTGTATACGAAGGATGTGTGGGTACCCGATTTCACGAATTTTACTCGAGTCGAGTTCTTGTCGAGTCGGAAAAATTCAGGTACTCGAGTCATTTCGGATATCCGACTTTTTTCAAGTAGAGTCAACTCACCAGTTATTGAAAGGTTTCCAAAACTTGTGTATAACTGTTACACAATTGTGAATTTGAAAACAATTATCACATTGAACTGCTACGGTTTATGCCTTTCTCTACCAACATTTTATGTACAATGAATTTCCAGTTATTTTTTAATAGATAAAAATAAATAAAAAGAAAATATTATATGCGATATAAATGAATAAAACTTTTTTTCCAGTAAATGGAGATCTTGAAACAAACAACAAACTAAGAATGAAAAAAATAGAGTATTAATAAATTTGCCATTCAGAGCTCGACACCCGCTTCTCGATAATGTAAATATAATTATAATCATTTCAGGTTTTATAAAATAATATTTCAAAATTCGAAAACAGTTGAAAGTACTCTCAAAAAATTCGATTACTCGAAAAGCAATCGGGTACCAAAAAATTTGAGTACTCGATTGAATCGAGTCAAGTTTGTTTTGGGTACTCGCACACCTTTACCGGATATCCAATACCAAGTTTGTTATTACGGAAGATAGATATTATAGTTAGGAAAAAAGTTTTTCAGCGACTTTATTGCTTCCTTTGAGAATTAGTGTACGCGGGGGAGAAATTTAATTTTCGTCGCAATTGACTCGTATCTCGTTGTCGTCGTCGTACTTGAGCACCGTGCAGCTGCACTCTTTATTAAAACAAGTCTATGTGTATACAAATTTTTTATGGCAACCAAATGATTTTCAAGGAAAAAATCGATGAAAAGTAAATTACAATTTTCATAGTTCTCCTATCTTCCCCTTTCACAAAGTAATCCACACGAAACGTCCTTACCGTAATGTCGAAGAGTTGGAAGAAAAATGCATTAGGCGAACTCGCGAAAAGTGAAAACAATCCCAGTATCTGTACTTGGCCCCTTTAGACTCTATATACATTTTATCAATAGTCTGAAAGTTCGACAATTCATTTTGATTTACAAGTTCGCCTATACGGAGAAATATTTGTTGCCGTGCAAGCCCGAGAGAGGTGAGAAAAAACTCGCCTCCACCTGTACTTTTAAATCAGAGTCGGATGTAAACTGGGCATTATTATTGATTACCGAATCCATTTGTCCAGGGAAAATTTCACGCCTTTGAACAAATGAAAATAGCGGTATAGTTGCGCGCGCGCCAAAGGCGAAGAGACGTGCTCAGGCGGAGAATGAATAATTGAGAATATCCGGGCGTCTCGCGTGGAAACGAAGCGCAGCCAAGACAGAACGCGAAAATAGCTAATCAAGCTTCGTGCATATACGAGGATGCTGTACGAGTATGTCCCTTTTCGTCCTGCACATAGTAGACGGCGAATTTGCTCGAGGCTTCGGACACACTTGTATTACCTGGCGTGGGCGTTTATTAGAAATAGCCTCGTGATTCGATTCGAAACTATCGATTTCGTTGCCGTGCACCGAGTCTGAACTCGCTCGGATGGATTCTTTTACTAAAAAAATTGGAAAAGAAAAAAATCGACATTCAATGTCTCGTGAAATATGAAACGATGTATCAAGGGGTCGCGAAGAATCATGGATAAGAATCATCCAAGGGATTCACCGAATTTCAACGGCTTCTGTGTAAAGTATCGCAGCTGTCGCTTCTCATCTCCCAGCTAGGTTTGCTCCGTTTCTTGCTTTTTTCTCTCTTTTTTTTTACGAAACAAATTTAATCGCGCAAAGAGCCCCCGTGAATTTTTACTGCGCACTTGAAATTCGTTTTCGTACGAGAACTTGGTCATCGAATTGTTTTGCACTGCAAAAGCGCATGAATATTAATTCTTGAGAAGCCTTTTTTATTCAAACAACTGAATTTTTCCAAATTTTATTATTGGTTGTATGAGATTTGTCGAGTATTCATTTATAGATACGAGGAAATTAAATGCTAAATGTTAAAAAAAATTAAATAAAAGACTTGAAATAAATTAATCATCATAGTTTGACAGGGTAATTTTTCAGTCATGATTGAGCAAGGAATAGTGTACACGTACATTTTTAAAATTACTGTGAAAAGGGCTGGCCGAAATGTAAAAACTTTGTATGAGATTTTTTCTTATTTTTGCGTTTCTTTATACAATAGCTTTGGGATCTACATTTTTTACCTATTATGATATACGTAGATAGAAAAAATTTCCCAAAATTTCGATTCTGCAGCGACGTTAATTCCATTTAGAAAATAATATTTCCCGGCTTGCATACCCTTTTCAATTTATGAAACGTATTAGCGTACTTGACACGGCTGTAAGTTTGTTTCGGATTTCTGAATTTTCTCTCTCGCACGCGTTCTTATGTATAAAAGCTTGCGGAGAGAAAAAAAAACGACAAGATCTCGTTTGTATTACATCGTTTCTTTTTTCCCCGTCATCTTCCATCCTGCTTATCGCGAGCGAGATAGGAATATAAGTGTTATGGATTCGCATAACACAGCCTCAGCTCGCACGTATGTGTGTGTGTACGCGTTGCACGCGCTGCCCGCCAGTGGCGCCACGCGCGGTGGCCTCAGGCCCGACGGCATACGCGACGGTCAGACAGGCTCGAGCGAGCGATGAGCAAGGCCGCAAGCGGCAGACGCTCTGAGATAAGGCAGCAAGCTGCGAACCAACCTTTTATTACTTTCACTGTTATTCTTCTACCTTTGTTAATTAAAATTAATCAATCATTAACTTTCAAGTGAGTTTTTTTTCATTTCGCCACCTGACACCTGACACTTTGGTTGAACCATAATATAAGAAACGTAAGCACATAAAAAAAAGCTTATCATCGTCCTTGACACTCCTCATCCATAGTAAAAAGCAGCTAGTCACGCGCGCGTATACATACGTATTTGGATTCGCGTATACCGCGGAGATGTTTTTTCTTCGTGTATCCTCGCCGAGTCTGATCCTGCAAAAATCCGCAAAATTTATACGATCCTCGCTCCTTTTTTTACATATTTTTGCGCGCTACTCGTACGCGTGGCAATACTAATCCAATCCTCTTCGAGAGTCTATTGTAATATTCATGGTCCGAACGATTCGTGTACGGAAGACTTGACAAATGTGGTCCTTTACGCGCCCATCCGCGAACGTATTACGCGCATGTCCTTTTGGCGGAAAAGCTCATGTGTGCGTGTGTGCCAGGCAGGTGACTTTTTATACGTAAGTGCAGAGCTCTCACATTAGCGTACTTACAAGCGAGAGTTGGATCGATAAACACTCGGCTTTATAATAACTGTACCGAGCACGAGTATAGGCGCGAGAATAGGTAAAGCGGCCTCTTTAATTTGATGTCGCCGACGCCGAGTCGAGTGGGCCGTGTCTGCGGCCATTAAGAAAATCCTATCGAACGTCGAATAATGAGCGGACTATTGCTCGAGGGTCGTATTAGAGTACGTAATTGTGAATTGGGCTATTTCTCATAATGAGCTCGCGCTATTTCATAAATTTATATATTCGAACTACGCCGGGCATCAATTGTACATTACGCTTGTGTAAAATATATCGCGATCACTCGAGCAACTGCTTTTATTGTACATCCGTGAGCTCGGCCGGTGATAACTTTGCTTCCGTACGATCGCGATTGCGACGATGATTTATCAAATCTTCACGAGCTGAAATGACAAGGTGGGAAAATCGACTGACACTTGCGAAGCTCGATCGAGCTTTAAATAGAACAGAGAGAGAGAGAGAGGCTGTCAAATTCGTACTCCTACGCATTTGTTTATTTGATATTTTTTTGTCTCTCGACGAGCGCATCAAAAGTCTATATACAATCAATGGTCGTGGCCTCAGTTCTCTCACGATAAGTCGAAAAGCAAATAAACAAGAAAAACACGGGCAGTGGTAGCGGCTCGCGCTCGTGCTGTTTAGCCGCACTACACGCAGCCGCTCGCGCTTATTATAAGAAAAGACAAGGTTTCAAGTGTATAAACACTTTGGGCGTAAAATGTGTTTACTCGGGCGCGTACGCGTATAGAAGCGCGCACGGCAAAGAGTTAAATCCGGAAAGCTCGACGTAATTGGCTCGAAAGTGCTCGCGTACGTAGCGTATAGTATGGGTGCGCGGGGGGGAGGACAAGTCCGCACTCGAAAATACACACAAACAAAGCAGCTGCGTAACGCAGTGCGAACGCGTCGGCACACAAAAGTGCGTGAGTATAGTGGCCCGGGCTTGCGAGCAGCTCGCCATGTTCGTACGAGCGCACAAACGAGTGCATCAAGTGGCCTTTTTTTTCAAACGTCCGAGCCCGATCTATGCGCACACGCGTCAAACGCTTTTATACTCGTTGCGTAATAAGGTATATGCGTACGCCTATGTGGCCCTTTGGAATATGGTCAACATTTCCTTTTGCCAACAGTAGGACATTGTGCGCGAGCGTCACAACGTTGGAGCGTTTGCATAAAATGTCGTACGAAAAAGTGAAATTTCGCCGATTTCCTCCAATAGTACATTCGATATTTGCCAAAAGCCTCTTGGGTTGAAACGCACACACTTTATGATCCGCCGTGATAATACGTTAATTATTCGTCATACATAAATCGTCGGAATTTCTCGGCATGAAAATACGAGCCAAGCTGTTGGTTTCTAATGCGCGTATATATTTCTAGCCACGCTCGTTCGGACGACAAATTATGATCAACAGCCACCTACCGATAGGATTACTCAAAATATGTATGTCTTCTTTTTCCGCGCTCGTTCTCTTTTCGTGGGTGTATAAACTCGTCTGTTACTTTGGTCGAGTTAGTTTTCGTTGTCATTGCCGCTCACGATGCACCGACAGCTAGTGAATAAAAGAGAGCGAGCTCCTTTCGGCTGTACGCACGTAACGTCGGCTGCGCGCGAGGAAGTTGACGTTGACGCCGCGCGCAGATGTGCGATTGCAAATTCAAGCCGGATACCGCGTAGTACTCTATCGATGACGTCGTGAATTCTGCATACGTCTGTTGCGATCGTGTGTGAATCTAGACGCGTGCCGAGGAGGAGGACGAGTATTGCCCCCGAGTCGGGCGAAGCTTCGTGCTGTTTTGCGCGAGCGACTTTCCAAAGTGCGCTACGGTTTCTGAGCCGCGCCGAGACGTGCATCTGTACATGAGTAATTCTTCGAAAAAACGCATTTTCAGAGATACAATCGCGGCAACGTTCTTTTTCACTCGATGCGGGTACCGACCATCGAGGGCTGTTTTTTATCACATCGTGTACAGTTGCCGTCGCTTAATTCGAAACGATTACTGAAGTTGATTGAATTGAAGTTAAACGAAAATTAAAAACAATGCATTCTACAGCGCCGAATCCATTCCTGCGATAGATTGGAATCCGTTTCGGCCATCGAAACGGCCCCGTTCTTAACAAACGGACGATATTTCTATCAGTGTAAAAAGCATAAATCAAGCAAAGTAAGGGGTGATGCCTACGTCTACCCCTTTACTATTATTATTATTGTCGCATATGTTATACACGCCAGTGGCCCAATTCACGATTACCACTCGTTGAATAAAAAGTTCTTCAGGCTAACAATAAAGCATTTTTATATCGCAGAAAAAAGTACCATGACATTTTTCACGAATAACAGATGAGTTTTATTGCATCAAGTTTTTTTCAAATTTTATACGCTTTTATGAAATCTTTCAAATTTTTATACATTTTTATTCAAACCGGCTGAAATTTTCAGCCATAAACTGATTGAATTCTTTCAACCTTTAGAAAAAAAAACATTTAAAAAATTTAAAACTCTTATAAACTTCTCCGAAATGCATCCTTTTATTAAACTTTATAGAAGTGTATAGGAGTAATCATTTATCAAATCGCGTGTTCCTGCGTGTTTTATGCTTCTGTGACTCTCAAAAACAATTCCCAATAGTCGGTACCTGCGTCAAGTGAAAAAAAATGTTGTCGCGATTCAAAAATGCGTTTTTTTTAAGAATGGCTCATATAACATATATGAATGCAAACACACCATGTGTGCATATGTATGCGTGACATGCACAGGCTTCTAACAGTATAGACTTGGATTGCGCGAGGGTGTGTGGGTGTGTGTGTTGGGAAAGAGGGCCAGAGACGAGCAGACGGCTACGACGTATTTTGCCGGAATTAAGTTTGAAACTTGCCGCATCGCGACAAGCTCTATATAGCTATACACATGCAGTGCACATGTATTGTGTATCAGGCGCGCGGCAGAGAGAGAGAGAGAAAGAGCGAATTTCAAGTTTCGCAACGAGATAGACATGCTGTAAATACGTATGGTTTATCGATAAATCAAAGAAGCTAAATCGATATGGTCTGGCTTAGACTTGGCTTGGTCGAGCCGCGTGTGCCGTGGAGCGGCAAAAGTTTCGGTCGCGGTGAGACATCTCGACAGATTTGCAGATCGCAAATCGACTCTGGAACTACTTATATGCCGATCAGTGACAAGTTGACACTTGCACATGCGTGCAATAGCGACATGTCGCATAAACGATCGCTGCATCCACGCTTTATAACGCGAACACGAGAAAAATGACCATTCCATCGAAGGAATCGCAGGCAAGGCGCGTCGGCCGGAAGTTCCATCGAATCCCTCAATCGACTGGCAATTATGAATGAAAAAAAAAGACTGAATGGAGCCCGTCGAGTACAAGTACAATTGCGTCGTGGACGTCGAGCGAGTGCGTGAATGGTTTACGCGCGCCATGTGCGAAAACGAAGAAACTCGACAGGCCGCGCGTTCTTGCCGCTGACAAAAGTTCCAGGAAAGACGGCGAAACGGCAATATAGCAGCTGCGCCCAGCAAAAGATGCACTGTGCAGCACACACAGCCGGCCGTAAGCTCTCGCCATAACGTAATAATATAATAATATCGCAGGCATGTAGCAGCGCATGTAGCAACGCGTATACGCAAGTTTCTAAATGGATGTTACACGCGCGCGTGCGTGTCTGCTGCTCTCAGTTCTCGAGTGCGGAATTTAATATTACTGCCTCCGAACGGGTTGCGAAGCTATAAACGATAGAGATTAAATCAACGACGAGTCGAAAACGATGGCAACGAAAAAAAAGAAAAAAAAACAGAACAAGAAGAGGCAAAAGCTTTGACGCATCTTGACTTTCGGAGAATCGGCTCGCGTTATTTTTACATACGATATCGCTAAATTTGCGACTCGGCTCGCGACTCTCTTATCGTCGCAACGAAAGCCAGTTTATATCGAACGCGCGAGGACACATTTATTTTTCGTGCTTACACAGGCGTGTGAGAGGCTCGTTCGGTACAAGTCGCTTTATGTCGCGCTTCCCACTTTGTCGCATGAACGAAATAGCCTCAGGATGCGGCGGCTTCCAACCTTATGTATATGCGACAATGTGTGTTCGCCAGACTTTTTCCAGAGTACATGTGCAATGGAGCAGCAGCAGTGCAGTCGGGCGATGATTCATCATCGTCGCCTGTCGCCACTCGGAGCCGGCTTAAAACGTCAGATTTTAGCGTACAATGTGCGGGATGTTCTTGCAGCATGTATGGGGCGACTGTTTGCTTACGTAATTATGGTTTTACGCTAACCGGAAGCGGCCGGCGACTCAAGCGGACACGATTTTACCGAGGCGAGATGGCTTAACGAACGTTTTCTTTTTCTTTTTTTTTTTTTAATTTTGTCGATGAGTATGTCACACAGAAACGAACGATAATTCGGATATTTAAACCATTCATAAGAGCGTATGTGGTGCATTATTTCAAAAGCGTGATATGACATGTCTTGTTATTGTAGCTATTAGAAAACTTTGAAAAAATGAAAACTAAGACGGTAGAACCTTTCATTTTACCGAATTTTACCTTCCGCAACTATAAAATTTCCATAAAAAAAGACCACATCGATTTGCCAGCCGGATAAACACACCAAATGTCCCCTCCGTGACCTGTCCTGAACTCAGAATCGATTGTTTTCACTCATTAAAAATATTTTTACAAGTATCCAGCAATATTGTGATACATGGGCCTTATTCTATACATCCTAAAGAAAGTTTTTTTGTATGACTCGTCATGTTAAATAGTCTCAAAACAATTGTACATAAGTTACAAATGTGTCCTTAAATTATGTGAAATTTTCCATCATTACAAATATAGTGCCAGTAAACGTGCTAGACAATAATTTTGACCTCTCTAACTATACGAGGGTCATCTTTCAGAACTAAGGTACTCGATTTTTACCCATAGAATATTCAAATCTTAGTTGCAGCTTCGCTATAACAATACTTGCACACGAAAATCGTACTAGTAAAATAAAGTGTCCCCTCCGTGATCGACGAGTTTTTGAGCTAGCACTTTTTATTTTTGAATCTGGTGGCGTAAAAACGTTCGTCTTTACAAACAATTTTTGTGCGTGATCGGAAAAAAAATTTTCAACTTTGTTGTCGTCGTGAAATTTGATGAAAGTGCGATTTGTCCCCTCCGTAAGTGTCCCCTCCGTGACAAATTTTCATGTTTGGAATAAGAAAATAAACGGATTAGATGATGGCCGGTAAAAAGTGAATATTCCATGAAAAAACAAAGAATCAAGTGTCAAAAACTACGGGGGTCCGGAAAAATTAAACTCAAAATAGAAGAAAATAAGTTTTTCAATTTTTCCAATATTGCCCATTTTACCCACTCCAAATATCACACTTTTGAAATAATGCACCATGTAAATGAGCACTCAAAATTTTCCTATTTACTATAAGTATCGGCCATCGAGAGGTATCTTTGTTTTTTGAATATCGAAACACTGTACAATTATGGGATTAGAAAAGGATGCAGATCTGTCGAAATCGACGTTAGCGTTGCGTGAGCTTTGCGTATTCTGTTGTGGTCGTTCGTTGAGGACGCGACATATTTACACCGAGACGATCGCGAATGTCACGCATATGCAATTGTTTGAACAAATATAAGCACGTATTTAATAGCAAAAGTTACCACGACCAAATAAGTTTCGGTCAGAGTCAACAGCGACGACGTTATTTAGCAAACATACATATATATCAGGTCTGGCTGGGCCGAAACTCGATTATCACACGGATCAGCCGCAGCGTAAGTTTTACGCGCATAAAATAATAACGTCTGTACATGTAATAATGTATAAAAGAGTCGGGGCGACGCCGTTCCTCGGGACATGTGTACGAGGAAAAACTCATTACGCGCGTGGGCTCTGCAGCGTACTCGATTACTCGATTTTTTTTCCGTCTCGAGTAAGTATGTGCGTTTCGTATACGTCGAGGGTGGTCTGGAATTGACACTTTTTTTATATATATACAAGCGTCTCTGCTGCTAACATCTTCTCTCTCGCTCGTTCTTTTTCCTCTTGGGCCGCGAGATCGTGGAGCGAGTCGAGCTTCTCGCTGCAAATTTCGAGTTCTCAAAGCCATGAAAAAAGTCACGCGGCTGCGCTCGTCATATGGGTTTGATGTACAGTTGGGTTTTATTAGTCAGCCAAGACACGGCGCACGGTCGTGTCTCCAAGAGTCATCGAACGTGCAGCGACGACTGCGAGATATCTCTGGTCGATCGGGCGAGCGTCGATTCAAGCAATATCAACGATTTTATTCACGTTTTGCGCTCGAGGAAGTCCACACGAATTCGACTGCACGTAAATTTTCGGCAAAAGCTCGAGGACATGTTTTAGCCTTGGCGTTTTATATCATATGAATATGCAGTTGCACATATCATAAGGGTCGGATTATTTCGAATAGCACGAAGAAAAAAAAAAGACCAACTCGGAGTCGATTAAACCGCGGCGTGGAGTCGCGAGAATGGAGAACCGGCGGAATATAATATAAAATGTACACTTCTCGGTATCGCGCTGCTTCGACTAATGAAAATTCAATTCACGCGGCCGTTCCAGCTAGACGCGTACAACGCCTATATTATATACTGCAGGTGTATAATAGGGCAAAGCTCGCGAGGTAGTGTGGGTGGAGCCGCTGATTACACGGCTACGGCAGAGCCGAGCTTGCGTCGAGGTATACTCGAAGATGCCGGCGATCAGCACCAATCGCACGATCATTCGAACGATGAATGAACGAGGGGTTGAGCTGCAGTCGGACTCGATGACGACTCGCCCTCCCCCGCGAGCCGGTAAGCATATGCCCGACGATGCGAGAAGTAGCGAGGCCTCGGAGGAACAAACGAGGACGTAATTTATTTCGTCGGATGTAAGGAGAGAAGTCGCAAGTGCGAGAGAAGTCGCGCGTCCGACACTCGCGATAATTCAGCGCACTGCACTACGCGTAGGCAGTGCAGCTGCCAAGCGAGGGGTGCGCGGGGGTGGCTAATACACCTACGTACATACATGCGTATGTATAGGTAGAGCAGAACAGGAGCGCCGTCGTCGAGTCGGTGGCGGTGGCGGCGGCGGTGCGGCGTTTAAGGCAGCAGCAGCCGGTCAATACTCTCTCCTCTCTCGCTGCCTGCGCACGTCCGTGAGCTCCGTCTTTATAGTAGTGCGCCTAGTATATAGCTACACACATACAGACGCAGAGATCTCCTTGGCGGTGCCGCCACCACCAGCGGTATATAGCAGCGCGAAAGAGAGAGAGAGAATAAGCAGCTTGGGCACTGCTACAGTCTGCCTGCACGAGTATGTGATACGTATATGTGTATGTACGGGTGGATCGACGTAGTGGTGGTGGTATATGTCTAGTCGGTGTGTTGGTGCGACTTGTTATATGTATGTGTGAGCGAGCGGCGCGCGCCTGCTCGCAGCGCCAAAATCCGTAAACGCGGCGCTCCGAAAGCAGCTCGCGCACCAGTACTCGGCTACGAGCCATTCCGTACGCATCGATCGGCCCCCCACGACACACCGACACACACTTACTTACATATAGCGCAAATAATATATAATACGACTCCACAGCGAGATACTCTACACACGCACGTGTAAATGTGCGTAGATTCATGCACCGCTATATACTCTTCCCATGCTGATTGTTGATGAACGCGTGTCATCAGCTGCTGCGCCGAGTGTTCAGTGCTCTCGATATTCAAATTCGTAGACAGCGACTTTGACTTTCGTCTCTCTGGTGCGTGTGTGCGTGCTGCACAGCAGATACATATATATATTGTTACGCTGCGAGAACGACGTCGCAAGCCCACTGCCGACTGCCTATAGCCACTACTTGGGCCGCTCTCGTTCAGGGACGAGAGAAAATGAACGAGATGCAGAAAGGTCAGAGCGAGCAGAAGATTCGCGCTCGGGAGAGAGCAGCGAGAACGACGAGCCTCCGTCCTTCTACTCTTTAATCTCTCGAGCTGCTGCGCTACAACTTGGACAGCACTTGGCTCTGCACGCAGCTGCATATTTCGTTCTATAGAAAGATAGATATCTTGGCGATTTTCAGCATGTTGAGCGCGACGTCTCGTGGAGCAGCGGTCGGCCACGACAACGATGAATCCTTTCTCGCTCGATGCGGCCAGCTTCTCGTCCCGACGCTCGGCAGCGGCTCGTCTTACTCTTAGATCGATCGTCTTGGCATATCTATTAAGATCACCCTGACTGATCGGCCCGCTTGCACACACACACACACACACACAACCAGTGTGAATCTCTCCTGGACGTACGAAAAACAACAGCAAAAATTTACGCATAATATATAATATACCTAGTGCAGCTCTCAGTGTAGTCCCGAGTGCGTCTCTCTCTCTTTCTGTAAGTGTACGTGATGCCGTGTGCAGTTGTCGCTCGCGACATTTAATACAGTGCTCTGTGCAAGTGTGACGGTGCACTCATCGTACGTGTGTGAGTGTGTGTGCACGTGAGTGTGTCTGTGCGCGAGTGTGCAAGCATAATTTTGTGAGCGGCTCTCTGCAAGCCCGCGATACACAAATACAACAACAACAACAAGCGAGCCCAGGCAAAGAGAGAAAAAACACGCCGAGAATCGCGAGACTGGTGTGTGCGCGCCTACGTTGTTGTGAGCAAAGCAGCAGCAGCAGCAGCAGAAAAGGAACAAGCAAAAGCAGCAACTCGAGGATGGAGCGCCGAGTAAAAGTAGCAGCGGCAGCAGCTCGACTGCAGAATCTCTGCTCGCTGGCTTCCCTGCTCCTTTTCTTCCTCCTTCTTACGACCGGTGAGTTTTTCTCGCTTATACATCTCTCTCTCTTGTATATTAACAGGCAAGATACTGCGCGCCCATTAAGGCGTCGATTCTCCTTGCAAGTTGCGGGCAAGGCTCTCCGGCCCATCCTCGCATAGCAGCATCCACGAGAGACTGCACTGGGATCGACGAGCGCGTGGGTGGCGTGCGTACGATACGCGCGCAGTTGTAACGTGTGCGTATACATGCCATACGCTCCATACAATGCAAGCTGTGCGCTGAAAAAGGGACGCTCGACTCCCTTTCCCTCGGCTCCCCAGCTTCGTCTTCTGTATCGACGACCGTGCCTATGTGCTGTTCGTATGCGAGAGCTAGACCGCAGCACGCGTAGCTCGATCCCCCGTGTCCCGTCCGCTGATATCTTTTCCCCTTGGCATTCGAGATCGCGCCGCTGCCTGCTCGACTGCCACCGTCCCGCACTCGCCGTGACAGCATTGCTGATAGCTCGCGCTCTTGCGCTGTCTATTATACGCGCCAATCACTGACAGCACTACTCGATACGCCGCCGATCATTTCTCTCTCTCTCTCTCATCCGCTTTGATATTGCAGCGTCGCCAAACAGATCTTCTCGCGTATCTTGTGTATGTGTATAGGCACAAGCACTTGCATCATGGGAAGTCGCTGGCCGGATCGGACTCACGCGACGAGAAGCCGTCGTCACAGTACAGCTTCTTTTTTCGCGCTGAGCTGTCTCAAGTGTATCCGGGGACGAGCTGCGGCAAGTCGGAAGAGAGCCGGCCTCTGATAACATACCGCGAGCCGTATAATACGTGTCTCCGATACATTTGTCATTGGACGAAATCATTCGTCGCTCGCCGACCGATCCGTCGAGACAAAGTTATCGCGACATAATATTATATTTTGTATGCTCTCGATAGCAGACGACTCGATAAATAAATGTACCCTTCTTAGCCTGCCTCGCTGCTTTTTCCATCCGCAGTTATTGAACGAAAAGTAAACAGCACATTTTATTAATGGCCGTGTCTTCCGAGTCGCTGACAAACATTCGTATACTTACATACTTGTACTTACACGCGTTCAAGTCGGCACATTAAAAAGATACCGGACTGAACTGAGAAGTGGTCTCGAGAGCTAACGTTCCAGTGCCTGTATAATATAATGCGTGCACGCCTGCGTTAAATCAGTTGTAAAATGGAAATACTCGGAGCGATGCGGGGGGAACGAAATGCCACTGGGACCGTGTTCCAGCATATATGTACGCGCGCGCGTACGAGATTATCGATAAACTTTTCATTTTTTGCTACAGCTAAAAAGAGAGAAATGATAAAAATAAAAGAAAAAGAAGAAGGAAAGAGCTGGAAAGGAAAGTTTAGCGTACGTACGCCTCCGGTCTTAACCGATGATGTATGTACTGCACAATGCGACTCCTTGTTTTTTCAACTCCCGTCCGCGCAAGCGTTTTTATTTTGTTTTCCAAAGCGTAACATGCCCTCGCTGTACTTTGTATAGCTACGCGTCCTGCGCAATTTTACGTCGACGATGTTGTACTCGCTGTATGACGCCGATATGCGAGCGAATAATACGTGCACGGCAAACAACAAAAAAGAACGAAAAAAACAAGAAGAAGAATATCCTACCGAACGCATAGAGAGAGAGAGAAAACGTCAACTTTTGACTCGCTCGATTCGGTAGTTGTTTTCCGCCTCTGATCGACTCCGTTTTCCTCCAGCTAGCTCCTGCAGTCGCTCAGGTAACATCTGTAAGCCCGCTTCTTGCCTCCGCTCAATCTCCCTCTTTTTGTTTGCCATCGATAAATTGGCCTCGATCTTGCTTCTTGGCCATGGAAACGCGAAACGATGATAAATGACAATTGTAAACGAGAAAAGATTCTTGAATAAAGACGCAGTTTTTTCTTCTCTCTAATAACGTACGCTTCGAGAATGGAGAAAAATATGCATATGTATGCGCTGCTGCAGCTCGGGAGTCACTTAAATGAGACATTTCAATGGGTACAATAGCCATTCGCGGAAGGTATCGGCGGAAGTTTGCCAAAAACGTCTTTTCCTTTTCAGTTTTTTTTTCTTTTTTCCCCCCATTCGTATAGGCTATGGTCATAAATCTTGGATGGTTAGGCCAGTGGCTGCACAGCCACTATGAATCCGATAAAAATATGGTCTCAATCGATTAGCGTCTATTTCTTTTAGAGCCCACGAGCGTATAGGAATTTTTTTTGCCACTCCTCGACCTGGATTATACCGATTTCGCGAGAGCACGAGAGCTATTTTCGCTATATTTATCTGCTGCTCCTCTGCGTGCTCGTGTGTGCATTACGTGTGCATGTACACATATATACATGGAACGTGTGTGGGTGTACGGATCCACATTGTGAAGCTTGCGATATTTACGAAGGCTTACGCGCGATGCCCAAAGGCAATTTATTGTCACCGGTGCCCGGCAGCAGCAGCAATAGTAATAAATGTTGGTCTCGCCGAGCGAGAGAAAAAACAACAACTAACACGGCAGATGAACGCCAGCAAGATGCATTATTTTCCAATTGAATTTCCGGGATGGACTTTATTTTTCGCTGTAAAGAAATGAGCTGAACTGCTACTCATGCCGCAGAATCGATTTCAATTTGCTGGAATGGCTTTGTCGTACAATCGATGGATACGGAGGAGGGAGACATGACTTTTTACCCAGTGTGTATGCGTAAACGCACGGTTTATTGGGATTTATTCGTCGGAAATAAAAATTATGGAAAAAATGTTGATGTACGATTATGCTGAATGGTCAGGTTAACGTAATACGCGTAATACGCGAGCGCACTAATTTTCCACGCGCGATATAATATACACAGTTGCAACGGCTGCTATCAAAGGATACATTCATCGATCGGGTGCATTTCATAATAATAAAGGCGATATAGCAGCAGCTTTGAATCATAATATGGTCCACATTACGATTATTGCACAATAGCGGGACTCATTGTTTTCCGTATTATCGACGCGATCGAATCGGAATCACATAAGCGAGAGGGAGAGAACGAGATGTTCTCCGAGCGATAAAAGGCTCGCGAGCTATTAAAAAATGCTAAACACACATAGGAGGCTACGCACACCTGCTCGCACACACTCCCTAGAATAGACCAACACAATCGTGGTCGTTTTACGTCTCTGTCGTTGGCTCGTTTTTATCGATCAGCTATTCCCAAGCTGATTTGCCCGTGTGTCCTTTCGCGCGTGTAATATTGACTTTTCTCGACTCGACTCGTCGCTGCTGCTGCTGCTGCTGGCCTTTTTTCTCTCCTTCGTTCCTGCAGGAATTTGCATTTTTGTCGTTGGATGGCCATTACGCTTGGCCACATCGAAATCGAGCTTCCTTCTTTTCGAATACACGTACACTATGTATACGAGCTTTCTCTCTCTCTCTCGAGAATTGCAATTGTAAGATTATTGTCCTAGACGTTGTTTTTCCGTAGAAAAAATCCTAAAATGCCATCACATTTTCTACCACGCTTATTTTTGCTTGTACAGCGTAAAACACGTTTTCGAGCAGACTAAAAAAACCTACCACCAAAACAATGAAGTGACTTATCTCGACTGCCGTTTCGCAGTTAATATTTTCCCGTATAAAAAACCGGTAAACATCAACTCGAAAGTTTTTCCCATTTTTTATTTATCATTTTATTTCTTCTTGCTCGAGAAAAAAAAACGTCTCGTCTCGCTTTCTCTACCTGCGATTCGAGGCAAATTAAACGAGGAAAAATAATAAATTCGCCAACGTCTGGGCGAGACAGGTCTGAGCTCGTAACCATCAGCATATAAACATCTTATATAAACTCGTCCTGTTTGCCGGTAAATTTATCAAAGATGAACAGGAGGAAAAAAGCGGCACACGTTTATGTAGACGCCTATGCAGACGTACAACACGAGCTTTGTGCATATCGTGCGCTTGCAGTAGCAGCAGTATCAGCACACAATGCACGAGGAACACGAGAGACGACAAAAATTCGCATGGCACAAAACTGAACGACGAGCAGATCTGCGCACACATACATACATAGCCATTCTCATTGCTCGGAGTGTCTCATTTTTCGTTGCTCAGCGAGTGGCTCATACTTGCTTGCCTCGCTCCGAGTCGAGCGTGTGCAGTTCAGCTTTTTTTTTTCTTCTTTTCCCCCTCATCCTCCTCCTCCTTCTCCTCTCGTACTAATTTCTCTCGTGGTTTTCAGTGTTATTTCCACGCCGAGTCTCCGCTTGTGTGCACTTCTTCTGTGCACGATCATTGCACTGTATTACAGCACGAATCTTCGACTTTTCCCAGTTTAATCGTGTAAATAAAAATATGGGAATAATAAATGGAAGTAGAGCGTGCGGTTTTTTTCTCTCTCTCTGGAACGAGCGAAATAAAACCGAAGATATACACATTAGCATAGCAGCGTACTTTATCTGCATCAATAACGATATTCTCGCATCAGAATTTGCCATTGGCGGTTTTTTTTTCATTGTACTCAATATACATACGTGATTGCACTTAGCAACTGAGCAATCGAGGCGTTTATCAATGCTTCATTCATTGATTTGCAACATACTCGTATGCGCGCCTTGGTGCATAATGCATATCTGATTATGATGTTGTTATTCTCTGAGTCAGAGTAGCTCGTGATTTTTCCATTCTCTAGTCTAAGATTGTCGTATTGATTATATAATGTAAAACCAACAATCGTTTGCTTGTTCTGTCAATGAATTTTCAGTGGAAGTACAGCGATACTAAAAAAGGTCTTTTTTTGGAGTCATTTAGATAATCCTTTCGCGAGTTAGAAGAGGTTCAATTTTGTTAAAAAATACCACGCTCCAAGACACTAAACGTAATTCGCGCCATGTATATAATCTACTCGCTGGATACAGTCTGGCTGGCTGGCGCGGCGTAAACAAGCTCCGACCTCGTTGCCCTCGCGAGAGAAGAGAGCATAAAGAAGAAGCAGTTTTACCTGCGCGTCCCTTTCGCCGTCGATCATTCCCTCTTAATTCTTGTTTTTGGCTCTCTTTCTGTTTCTCGTGGATAGCTTCTTTTTTCTTGGACTCGGAGCGAGATATACGTATACACACACACACACAGATCCACACTTGGATGCGGGGGATTTTTCTTTTACAACGAGCAGATCGTCTCGCCGTCCAGCGACTCCCTTCTTTTTCTGTTCTGGCGCGCCCTTTATATTATACCCACTCTTTTTCTCTCTTTCTTTCTTTCTCTCTCTCTCTCCCTCTCACTGTTATAATACATAAGTAGAGCGCCATGACGGTGCGGCGCCTGCCCCGAGAAATTGATTGTTTTTATTTTACTCCTTTTTTGGCTCGCTGTTGCTTCTGTTGTTGATATGTTCAGCAGAGTGCGCGCGCGCGTGTGTGTATATAGCCCGCTTAAGAGCTTTTGTTTTCTGCTTCTTTTTCTCGTGTCAAGTGAGATTTTTGCTTTGGCGCTTTTCGAGTACCTGAGCTGCTGCTGCTGCTGTTGCCGTTGTGTGTTGCAGCAAGAGCAGTAGCAGCGATGCCGAGTGGCGCTAAAATTGCATTTTTTTTCTCTCTCTTTCCCTCCCCATTCTCATCGCACGCGCAGTACACCCATGTAAGTAAAAACTGAAGCGACTTTGGTCGCGTACACACGTTCTGTACATTTATTAGAGTATAAACACGGCTGCAAGGTGTACGAGGCTCTGCAAACTTGTCGCATGCACTATGTTTTAAAAGACACGCGCCGATGTACACGGGCACCGATACAGGTTCGTGTAGGACATTGAAGCTTCAGTGGACACGACCGCGTAATGCGCCGCTTCAAAAAATTTTACCTAATGAAAAGTTTTACTTTACTCAATTTTTTGCCATCAACTAAATTCGTTTTACGCAAAACTACGTTTCACTCGGTCGTTTCATTTTATTCATAATATTTTGTTGATTATATAGGCGCGTTTGTAGCATCAACTTAAAAGTCCAACCTTGTTTACGTTTTAAAAACTTAAAACGAATTGATTAAACGTTCAACCGATCGCTTGCTCCAACTTCCATTTGCTGTTAAGTTTTAATTAATCACTTTGTACATCAATTTTATTTTCCGGAAAAGATACACAATTTTTTATCAAACAAGAACTTTAACGAGTGCCGGGGAAACGACAATAGTTTCCAATAAGTTGCATCTATACGAGTGCAACTGTGGGAGTCATCTTCTGGTCTCAATTCCGGGCGTGCGTAGTTTTATCAAATTTAAAACGACAGACCGAGGAATTTCTATTGTAAAATCCCAATAAAATTCGTCAAAGCATTAAAATTCGATTAAATCTTGTCGGGCCGACGCGCACTCGAAAAGTCCGTTCTCGATGTCGCAGTGCTCATACAAATGAAACAGGTCTGCAATGAAAAAATGAAAAAAAAAATCGAAAAAAGAGGCTCGCCACCGCTCGTTATAATCGCTTTTGATTGAAAGGCTCGCGTATATATGCGAGCGTCGACCGGACCTCGTCGAGGTCTGCTCTGCAGTCGATGCTCGCACGCACTCGAATATGAATTTACGAAGGTCCGAAGAAGCTGCCAAAAAATTGGACGAAAGTAAGGCAGCGTCGAGCGTCAAGTCATCGAGGATATAGTCCGAATCTCGCTGTAAGTGTTCTCAAGAGGCCCTCTCAAAACGTGTGCAGTAGCAGTAGCCGCGTTTATATATCTGTAACGCTCTCATTACGAGCTGTGCAGCGCGCGAGCTGCATCGCTCGAGGGAACTACTTTGCAGAGAGTGTTTTTCGGTGGGACTATTCTAAAAACGGAGAAATCCCGTGGCCCGTCGACGGCGCGCCGCTACTGTTATACCGTCGATTGTTTGTCATGCCTGGCATTCCCGTTTGCATGCTGCAGCCCCGAGCCGGCCGCCGACGTCGTGTGTATTATATTATTTGTATGTTGGTGCTGGCGCCAACTGTACCTCTGCAGTCGCATGAAATTCAAGGATGCTCGGCTCCGATGCCGGCGCTTTGATAAGATAACTCACTCGGCTGTACTTTTTCAATTCTCAACTTGATCTATATTTGACCATATCACTTGTGTTGCGTTTAATCGTAATGATTATATTTGTGCAGAGTAATATTTATTCAAATTCTTATCTAAACATGCACTTGGCAAACTAAATTGATACATATATTATAGATATTTAAATCATTCGATAATCATGATTAATCAGACTAACGTGTGTTTATCAGACTTTTATCAAACGAGCAATTGAGCAAGTTACAACTCAGGTCAAAATAGTTGAATAAATGTATAAAAAGTTCATTGAGCTAATCGTAATATCGCTATGCGCAACCGACATAAAAATTTACATTGCCTAAAAAACTCAGAATACATAGTGATCGTACAAAAAATTGTCAGCGAAGCCTTATTATTATAATTTGGACGCGAAAGTACACGTGTACACCACAAGACGGATATTAGAATTGCTAGTCATGCCGTCGACGCTCGGATTGACTCGCTCGCGCGTCGCTTGTCAATGCAACAAATATGCCCGAGCACACATATGGAGAGCCAAGTCTTTGAAAACACTATGCATAATAAATTCGGCGCCACATCGCAAATACATATATAATACATGCATGTACGCGCATCGGAGTTTCGAGCGCATATGGAATGTCGTCTCTCGTCTCTTCGCGGCGAGGAAAGATTTGCGCGCGGTCATTCTCGCTCGATGCATGAATATGTATATAAACTCAGCTCTACGAGCAAATATTGCATTATTATAATGTTTGCGCGCAACGTCCCGTGGTACATGTATGACAATATTCCCTTGTAATCGAATAGTTGGCGACACTCCGCCTGCTCCAGCGTTACTTTCAGCTCGTTTAATTTGGCAATTAATCGGATGCGCACGTATCACGATTTGCTTCTGTATACAAACAGTCACGCATACGTAACATTTTAACTCGAGCGATCGTCGTATTTTTTCAATTGCAAATATCAGCATTGTTTTATGCTAACATTCTTGCACGTATTTTCATTCTAAAATATCATTGCAAAGCGGGAAATGCGTATAGTTACACGTATACATTTTCAACTTTGAAAGACAAATGCCATTGTGTCTTTTCAATTCGGCAATTATTACGCTAACAAATACTTAAAAAATGTGCATCTTTCCAATTGATATGTAATCGACTGCTTTTAATACTTCGCTGAAATTTATAAGCCATTTAAATGACGAGCACAGACAAATTCGTTATTTTTTAAAATTATTAACGAAATCCTACGAGGATGAAATGCAAGCCAAGTAGCAGCTCTTGTGATTTAACGCGCGTACGCGTTATGCATGAATTTTACGTTTCCGCGAGTATACCCGCGTGCAGCTGCAACAGCAGCAACTTGGCCTAGGAATTTACAGCGTATTACGCAAATTAATATTATTCATATTACAGTTTCAATGGGTAGAGAGCAGTAATTCTAGCACTCCTGTGTGCGCAGACATTTCGTAAATTAGCTCGCTATATATACGCGGCAATGTCGAATCATTTACGCAAATGACTCCTCGACGAGTCTCTTTCGTTGGTGGCGCGCGCCAAGCCAGATTTTATTATACACCAAATGAATTCGTCTATGCTTACCAACGCACGCTTATACTATTTGTTATCCTCTTTTCGATTACAACGCGTTCCATGTAATATATATGCTCGAGCGATGTCGACTCGCTTTCTCGCATACGTTTTCAACCGAGGATGAATAATTTTTCAAATTAAGATCATAAATCTTTTGACAAAAAGAAAAAAAAACATCAAATGTACCGTAAGCGTCTAAAGTGTTTTTGTAAACATCTGCAATTAATTATGTGGCTCGATATATCCATCATTGGAATAATTGGCCGATAGCGAAGAGAGCCGATTTTGATGACGTAATAATTTAAATCGCGCACAAAGGATAGACATTTTTCGCGTATTCACTCGTATCGGTCGCTTCAAAAATCGATATAATCTGTCTTTGAGCTGAAATCAGAAAGACCACGGGCCCCTAATCCGATTTGCAATTTCATGCGCGCTTTTTTTTCATATTTTTATTTTTCCCATTATACGGCGTGCACAGGGCGCACATATTAAATTGCTTTATTATACGGAGCGCGCGCAGTAGCATGGCCTAGTCTCTCTCTCTCTTTCTCTCTGTGCCTTGCGTATTACATCCCGACTCCTATAGGTATATCCGTCATTCGATGCAAATTACGAAAAAGTTGCACGCCCGAGCGCAATGAATATATAGCTGGACGCGACAAGACAAAAGGATCCATTTATGATTGTTTTTTCATTTGCATTTTCAAAATGCATCGTCTCGCGACAATTCAACTCTCGAGCAAGGTAAAAAAAAAAGAAAGGAAACGAGAGAGAAAAAAATTCAAAAGGAAAAAGCTTTCGTTGCTGGAGTAGCGAAGAAGCAGCTTCGGAGAAACTTTCCGTCATGTGCTCGCTTCTTTTAATTATATTTTTGTAATGCCGATCGTTGTTGGCTCGCGATGGCTGCGCATTTCATCCTTGTCTTCTTTGTCGTGTATAAATAAAATTGACAAGGCGTAGAAAGTGGAGGATGACAAAAAAATGCGATTCGCTTTTTTGCTCGTTGTTTTATTTTTGTTCCATTATATATATTTCATTGTACTCGGAACATAAATATGCACTATAGCTTATACGCCATTATGCATCTGCGCCCTGGCGGACAAGAAACAAACGCCAGACGCTATTGCACATGGTGTATACGTATACTGCCTTCTGCACTGCGTACACCCTTTCTGTTGTTAATTCATCTTCTTTCGCCTTTACTTTATACAGGTATACCTGCAAGCGTATAAAATACTCGAGAGAGATTTTAACGTTCTTATTCGTTGCCGTGCACATTTAATGACAGTTTTCGTTGGCTTTTCCTTTGGCCCAGACCTCCTCCTCCTCCTCTCTCAACTTTGCGAAAACGGCGCTCGCAACGCGCAGTTGCGAAAATTTGCATTGAATTTGTTCTCGACCGAGACAAGCACGTTTGTTTTATATTATGATCCCCCTGACGAGTCAAACTTTGGCATACGCTTTGTTCTAGTGTATATACTGCATTCGCTGTTCAAATTCAAAAATAACAACGTAAAGAGTAGTCGATTTTCTTGGAAATGCATAAATTTTTCGTACGATAATTTGTCGCAGCAGTTCCACAGCTCCGGCACTTGCAGCAAATCATCCTTAAAACGGAGGACTCGTCGCGTTTCTTCGTTACAATGCATCCTTTTCATTTTCGAGAGCTTTTCAATTCTCCCGAGGGCCGTACATCTGTGTACAGCTCGTGCTCTCTCCGTATTATATGTAAGCTACATCGGCCTGGCACCTCCGCTTGAAAAATTTTCATTTGTCTTTCTTGCCTTTTTTTCTACTTTTCGCAGTGCTCGCGAGTGTGTATACGCGCGCACGTACGCGATTTTACTCCACACACTTTCATTTTTTCTTTTCCACCCTCGAAGGTAGAATCATTTTTTCTCGACGCAGTGGCAGCAGCAGTACGAAGCGCATTCGGTACGCATAGAAAATGCGCTTGCGCGTGACTTGGAATGTGCTCTCGTATTATAACTACCACTAGTTTGCCCGTGCATGTATGCGCGCACACGCGTTGAAGTAGATGCGCGCGCGCGCGGGACCGAGTGTACAGCGTGGAAAGCGCAAAAAAAAGGAAGAAAAAAAAACGAGCTGGTGCAAAAAAGGTGTGAAGAGCCATCGATATTCGAATGGAATGGAAATAGTATGCGTTCCTCGTAGCGCTCGGCTATGCATAGCGGGGCATAGCTCGTCGCGCGCACTAGCTTTTGGGATTCAGGCGTGCGTTGTACAAAAGACTTTTTAGGATTAAAGGAAAAATTCGCTCGTCGTTGGAATGCGATCGCGCGCGCATTTTCCTGCCGTATATGATGGCCCCGCTTATATATACTGCCTAATGCCCGCTCGGGGGTGAATAACATTTTCTCGCGAAAAAGTCTGTATGTTTATTATGCGCGCGTCGGATACGAGCGAGTTTAAGGGATGTAGGTAATATCGAGTCGCAAATTTTGCACGAATTAGCCTCGAAGGGGGGCGAATCTTGGGAAAGCTCGCTCGTTCCGGCGCGCGAAAAATGCCCATCACGTATTTAATATCTGTCTGCGTACAAAAACGAGGACGGATAAGAGGTCGAGCTGTCGACGCCGCTGCAGCTTTATTGCTATATAGCATATACACATACATCCGCGCCGTGTAAAGCTCATAAATTATCAATCAATAAGCTATTATATAGCCGCTTCCTCGGGCCGTCGGTATATAGCCCGGGCTCCGGAAGCTGCAGTGCAGCCCGAGTATTGCGCCCGGCAGCGCCTCGACGTTGTACACGTATACATTTACATTGGCGCGTGCACAACGGCTAAGTCGGCTTACATTATTAATATACGTTTTTTTTTTCATTCCGCGCGTCGAATATCCGTGTATATATGGACGTGATTAAATTTCTCTCGTCTCGCAGCTTACACAGCAGCGGTATAGTCGTTGGCATCGGGGATCCCCGCACGCACGCAGGTAGATTGCACGCGCGTTAGATATATATACGAGTTGATGAAAAATTATCCGCTCCTTGTAGCCGCGTGCGGTTTCTTATTTATCGCTCCTCCAAATGAGTAAAAAAGTAATGAAGATGGAAGCTCGTCGTCGTCGTCGTCCTAGTCGTTGTTATATATAAAAGAATAGGGCGTGCGTATGTGCAAATACCCGCTCTCGAATTTATATACGTATAACACGTACGGACACGTACACACGGACGCGAGGAGGCAAGATAGATGCGTTCGCAGGGCCAAGTTGCAATATATACGAGCTGTATGTGCACGCGAGGATAGCTGAGTATACGTTACGTATGTAGCAGCACACACACAGCTCGCTCTGGGTGTAATCGAGCAAGAAGCGAAGAGGCGGGAAGAGGCGCGCGAGCGAGGAGGCAATTACGAGTCCTTCGGGAGACGAGCCCAGACTTCTCCCAACTATACCTTTGTATACCTATATATAGCTCGTGTATGCAGTAGCAGTGTAGAGAAGCTCGGGCTTTTGTAAGCGCGATGCTGCATGCACATAGCACTAATTTTACGAAAAGAGAGCGAGAGAGAGAGAGACAGAGAGGAGATAAAGTTGAACGAGCGCGTGCGTGCGTGTACGACTTTTCTTTTACCTTTTTCCTTTGCCTGCACGAGTATGAAAACTATTTCAGAAGGCGAATAAATATTGAAAAGTATGCTTCTGCACCTATCTTCACTCTGGATAAAAAAAAATAATGAAGAACGCCAACTGCGAACTCTGAATGAGTCTCGATTGAATATGTCGCAAAGGTTCCATCAAAAGTTTGATTATTCCTTTGGAACCTAAGAACGAATAGAAAAAAAGCATTAATTTAGGAATTACATAGAGTATTTGTTGGAGCGTCGATTAGTTTGCTCGTTATTACAAGATCATCTTAAATGTGTGTTTGATGCAGAAACGGCAGTAGCAGTGGCAGTTCTAAGCGCGCATGTGCGCGTACAAATGTGCATGCGGAGTCACAGAGAGGCAAAGTTATTTGACAAATTCAGCCCGAGACACTCGGTGCATGTAGCGAACGCAGCGCGCGTATAGGTTTACACGCGCGCATCCGAGAACACGCTCACACACACACACACACACAACGACAACTACGACAAGTTCAAGCTCAGAAGCTGTGCAAAGGACAGGATGTAGACGTTATACTTGATCGCTGCCACGCTGCAGAGAGCGAGCGCATAGATACTACGATGTATGCAGCGATCGCGAAACGTCAACAGCACTGCACACGGCACCGCCTGCGAATTTGAATCAAAGCGAAATATTTACTCCTCGAGGCTCTCTCTCTCTCTCTCTCTGCAGATGCGATACTGCTCGAGTTCCACCACCAGCCGAAGGATCGCATTCGACTCGACTGCAACTTCATATATGTAGTTGTTGCGTAGTTGCTGATGCTACACGAGGCAACTCGAATCAAAATATCATAAAAAGTACGAGTTCGAGGCATAGGTAGGTCGCTTACGTCCAGCCGCGCTTCTTCGGCAGTCGTGCACCCTGACGCACTCGTGCTCGCGTTTTCTTCAGCTATTATCCGTATGTGCTTGCATTTTCGGACCTTTTGTCGATTTAAAGCGGCCGTCTCTTATACCTACTGCAATATGGGGTATCGCGCACAGCTCGTCGTGTATTAGCTGCACACACACACCCACCTCTTCTGCAGTCAAAGTTTACGAACGAACTTTGTGCGGTTGTATACATTACGCTTTGGCCAAACTTTTACGCCCCGATCTGCGAATTTGCAACGGAGCTAGCGCCACTGATATACGCGTGTGTAGGTGTGTCTAAATGTTTGTGTTTGGCTCTTTCTACCTAGTGCAGTAATACATGTACGTATCTCGCAGACTCCATACCTCTGCACATCCCGGCTAGTGTTTGTAATTCTCGAGATCGATTCGGCTTGACCAACTATAAACATTCGTCAATGACTCGACGTTTATCTTTGTTTCTCTTTTCTAATGGCCATTGCAGCTCAGCCAATCGACCGATTTATTCATTCATTTGTCCATTTATTATTGAGCCGTGCCTATGGATGACATTTTTTCAAGCGATATTTGCCAAGATATCGAGTTTAATTTTCAACAATTCAGCGCTAAGGTAAAAGCAGACTTTTTCGACGGTACTTTAGTTATAGTCGCAGCGCACGCAGTACATGCCAGGAAAAGATATAATCTTTTCCATTTAGGCGAACTTTGCTCGTCGGCGTCGAGTACAGGTGCGATACCAATCTATTTCGTACTTGTACGCGCAAAATACAAGTTTTTTGCTCCCTGCAGTCTTCCGACCGAAAAATCAATATCGCCGAGATACTGTTACAAGTGTCGCGCAGATAACGTGATAAAACCGAGGCTACTGCAGCTCGAGTCGACTTTTAAGCAGCCGTAATTTTTTTTTACGTCGTGGCCGCGGCTGTAAGATTATTCCTTCAACGATGGTAATTAATCAATGAACCATTAAAGACACTTAACGAGAAATGAAATTTTTTTCACGTTAATGAGTATGAATTTGGATGATCTTTGTAACGGTTTATACTTTGAGTCTCGAAATACATTTTAGCAATCCACGCGCTGAGTGAAATCATAAGGAATCTCACTCGAAACAGGTACTCGGTATGAGTTGGCGTATCAAAGTTTACTTGTGTATAGCCACTACTACAGTGTCGTCTTACTTAAAGCACACGTTTTTGCTTGGAAAAATATATACAGAACGGAAGCTCGTTGGCTTTGTTGCAGTAAAATGTGCTGTCGGCACTCAATTAGCGCATAATCGCACAGCCTGCAGAGTCGTTACAAACGAAGGCCTGTGCGCAACGAAACGAGGCGATATCCTACCCAAGTAATTCGAAACTCATCGTCGAATCGAGCGAGAGAGTAAAAAAATCATTACTTTTCTTCGTTAAGTGTAGTCAATCAATCACGGCACTTATGTAAGTGTTTCATAGGTATATATAGAGCCAATCATCGAGCGACGTGCACAAGCCGCTATAATGCACTGCTATGCGCGATCGGGTTTTGCACTATCGAAAGCTAAATGGAAGCGTAGCCGCAGCCGGCGCCTATCTGAAAATACAATCTGTCCAAGAGGCGGAAGCAGATGACGAAGATGTGCTTCGTGTGCCGTATACGACGCGAGAAGTAGCAGCAGCAACGAGTTAGGCTTTCGACCCGAATACCAATACTTACTCTGCGCGCCCGGCGAGCGTTTAAAATCTTCGATGGCGCCATCGTGGCCTTTGGCGCTCTCAAGAAAGCGAGAGGGAGGGAGACTGAGTGCGCAGAATTAGGACGAGAAACTGAGAGAGAGAAAGAGAAGCAGTGAGAACGATATGCTCGATAATTTTTGCCCGTCTTCTATATATACGGCACGAATATCTCTATATTACTATAGAGCATATAGAGCACGTCTCGCTTGCTCGAGTATCGACAGATCTTAGATCGACGCGGGATTATCGCAGCTCTGTTTGCATATTCTTATTTCGCGCCGCCTATACAGGCAGCTGCCATTGAACGAGCTTGGATTTTTTTTCTCTCGCAGCCCCCCGACGCCTCGACATATATAGAGCGTAATATTGCCGTACGCTTTTTTACGCTATCGGATGTTTTCGCTTGCAAATCGGAAGTGAGGATGTATACGTGCGTAATAACGAATAGATTATAACTTGTTGACTAGCGGCTAATCCGATTAAAAATAACGCATATCGATACGCGCGACTCGTTACGCGACCTCCACTGTACCCAACTAATGCCACATGACGTACTTTTATTAGTATTATCGCAATCAACAATTAGCTATTATATGCATTTTGCGCTATTATGTGCGCCCAGCTACTTTTCAACTTGCGCTTGAAATATAATGAATGAGCGAATTTGTTGCTGCTGCTGGCGCTGTTACTCGAGCCGAGCTTCGCCTTTCCTATGTTTATACAGCCGAAGGTGAAAAGCTTAATCGGTGGATTAAAGTCGTTTACGAACGGGAAATAAACTCATTTACCCGAGTGCCCCCGTATATACGCGTACCATACATATATAGCGAAAAACGAAATTATCAAATCAGAATACAATCTCGATTTTTTGTTCCGAAGCATCTGCCTGGTGCGCGCGATGCGGCGCGCTCATCTCGCAGTTTACGATTCCCTTCTTTATTCGAGAACTTGTTTTTCGACTTTTGTTACGAGCAAAATTAACTTCGTTAACTTTGTTAATTCTTCGCCCAGAAGCTGCTGCTGCTGCTGCTCCCACTGTATCTCCACTGCCGTCGCTCTCGCTCTGTGTATATTTTGCTTCTTGCAAAATCTTCCCGAGCAAGCAGTTGAACTATAAATTTATTAGATGTACTATATAATGTACTGCAGTAGGTAGGCAACGTATTTTAATCACTAAACTTTCCAGGGAAAATATGGTCGAATGATTGCACCGGACTAAACTTAGCTTTTATGCGCGCTCACACACACACGCACACACAAACGTTGGACTTTTCTTTTCTTTTCGGGACGGCACAGCTCGCAAGACAAAACTCGCGTAAACTTGATACGGTAACGGAGTAGCGATTCTCCTTCCGAGAAAAACTCATGTGCCGAATAGGATCCGACGCCACTGGCGAGCCGCCGCTTCGCGAAATAGAGAACAAAAAAATTTATGATGAATTACGAAACACTTAAAGATTTATTTTTCCAGTTTACGCGAACGAATATGATCGATGGTTTTGCCATACGTTCGATACCTTATACAAATGGCAAGATCCAAAACACACGCCGTTAATCGATGTTTAATTATTTTGCAACAAATTGCTCTCGTCCGCGGTTCCATCAAAGACACGAGCGCGAGGCGTGTAATAATAGCAAAAGTCCTGAACAAACAGAAAATGTGTGTCACAATGCTTAACGCACATTGTGAGCCTGGAACAGATATTTTGTTTTGTGCACACAGTGCATAATCGCGTAAAAATGTGAATTACGTTGCCTTTAGACATAAGGGGCTATTTCCCAGTAAATGCGAGATATACACTCGGCAACAAAATTATCGCAACAAAAAAATTCATCGAAATTTTGTCGATTTTCAAATGCTTCTATCTTGGGCTAGATTTATCGTATCGACACGCTTTTTTTTTTAATTTCTTGGAAATTTTGTCCTCTTTAAATCCATATAAATTAAGATAAGATTTGAGTTAATGTTGAGTTACCAGTAGTATTTGAGCGTGACCCTAAAAATTACTGAAAAAAAATGACTGTTTGAACGTGTACCAGTACCACAGTGATTTTTTTATCGAAATCTAACATACACCATCGCAAAGTGCTCTTTTCAACGAGTAATTTAAAAAAAAAAAGACCTCTCTACGATTTTTTTAACGCCCTGTAGGTCGATTTGAAGATACCATTTAAAGTACGTAAAATCCCCCGTTTACCTGAAATCAAGACGATTTTCTGGTCATTTTGCGTACATAAACCGTACCTTCAAATCGACCTACAGGGCGTTAAAAAAATCGTAGAGAGGTCTTTTTTTTTTTAAATTACTCGTTGAAAAGAGCACTTTGCGATGGTGTATGTTAGATTTCGATAAAAAAATCACTGTGGTACTGGTACACGTTCAAACAGTCATTTTTTTTCAGTAATTTTTAGGGTCACGCTCAAATACTACTGGTAACTCAACATTAACTCAAATCTTATCTTAATTTATATGGATTTAAAGAGGACAAAATTTCCAAGAAATTAAAAAAAAAAGCGTGTCGATACGATAAATCTAGCCCAAGATAGAAGCATTTGAAAATCGACAAAATTTCGATGAATTTTTTTGTTGCGATAATTTTGTTGCCGAGTGTATTACGTGTGTGTGCATTCACTAAATAATATGCAAATATTTGAATGTGAGATCAAGTATATATACGCATACAATATTTAAGTAACAAGGGAAAAAGACGACGACGACGACAAGCGCTCCGAGCATTGTTCGTTGGATAAATTCTGCGCTCGACTCCCATACTCATCTTTTTCGCTATGTATGATTAAAATGGAAAAAGTGCACCGATCTCTTTTTTATGCTACTTTTGCGATATTTTACTTTAGTTTGTTAGTTGTATCCAATTCGTTTTTTTTTATCACTTGTATACACACTTTATACACAGAAATATAGCTCTAATTCACAAAAATCGCGTTTACTTTTACGTTTTAAACACGTAGAATAATTGAATTTCTTAACAAAGTAAACAGTAACGTAAAAAAAAAGTTCAATTCTCTTGGTTAGTTGAAGAATTAGATTTTGATCATTATGTAAAAAATTCAACGCACGAAATTAATTTTACGGGAAAAACGCGATGCGAAAAAAAGCGGAAGGGCTAAAATAAAGCTTTAGCTTTTTTTACGGCTTCGTTTGACTCTCTGAGAAATGACTTTTTCAAATCAATTGTCGAGTCATATTATATTTATTGCTAAATAATATGTTTGCCCTTTGTTATGATATTAAATATCTTTAAAGTGATGTAAATATTTTAACCCTCTGCAAAACTTGTGAAAAACACGCGGAATACGCTTAAATGATCGTTACTGGCCGTTAAACTGCATCGCTCATTTTGCTTGAAAAAGGCCCTTATATTAGTTTATTACCCATTCGTTTCTCGAGCGGCCCGGCTCCGGCGAGCGTAACAAAGCGGGCTATACATCTGCGGAAGCTGTAAAAAACTGTAGCTTTTTTTTACATTTTACCTTGAAAACCAATACTCATTCATTCAGAAAAACAACCCTTCGTTTTTATAGCTTTCCTATAAATCAGATTCAATTTGCCTACTCATCGTTGAAGTTATTATTGCAAGATTTCTAGGAATTTCATCATAAATCTTAATTTAAAAATTAATTTGTAAATGAATTGAAAGACAGTTTGATAAAGAACACTTTTATTAGAAATAATGTTTAACATTTCATTCGAAAAATTTCATTTTCCTTTTATTGAGAAAAGACCAAGTGTTTTGATGTTCATAAATAAAGATATAAACTTTTTTATGGAATCCATTCCCAATATTTAACGCATTTTAAAATCGTTAGCTCTAAAGCAAATTTATATAGTTATAAAAAAAAAAGTAAAGATAAAGGAATGAAAATAGGAAGAAAATCATTGTGATAATCAGCAACTATATTACAGTAGTGGCTCCTTTCTTGTTCTTCTTGCCACGTATCTTTCTGCTTTTACGGCAATTTTTGTTGCAACACACATACGCTCGAGCGCATTAGTTTTGGCTTTGCGGCTCCATTTCAAAGTGCCGCGCGCCATACCGCATGCACACACACACACACACACACACACACACACACACACACACACACAGAATGCGAAAGCGAGAACTAAGCAATTATACACTGGAATTTCTCTATTTGCCTCGTTTCTCTAGTTCAACTTCTTTCCCGCTGGTCTAACTCACTTTTTCGCTGAATTTTTTGCTGTGTCGCGCGCCCCTTTGTACGTCATAATATTACGCAATCTCAAAATTTGCGACAAAATTCTGTAGTTATTACAGCTTTAAAAGCTGATAATAAACTTCCGAACTTGGTAAATTATTCCAGAGAAAAAAATGTCGACTTTATGGTTAAAGAGCTTATACTTTTATTCATCATATTGATACAGCATTTGATGAAAATATTTAAAAATTTTTTTCATATTTAGTTATATCAAATGATACTGTATAAAGTGGAATTTTCAACTAATATTGCCACGGTTTATTGACGTAAGCTTCGATCCATTGCTTTGATTATGTATTCACTTTGAATTCATGCGTGTAACCTGCAGAGTACCTATTGAACTGAAGCATCGCGTTAAATCCTCCATAAATCGATTCGCTCTACTTATTATAAATTTTGCCGATCTATATTATATCCGATACACAGGAAAAAACGGCGAGGGGGGTGAAAGGGTACGCGCGTAAGCACGTCATAAAAAAGGTAATATAGTCAAACGTCAGTTTTTTTTCCTACGCTATAAAAAGCTAACGAATCAATTTCATCCATATCCGAGTCCTCGCGTGCACCTAAAATACACCGCTTTCACTGTATACTTTTAGCCACTCATCGTGTATTTACCATAAAGCAAGGATGTACGAGGTTTTCAAAAGCGTATCGCATTATTTTTCCTTTATAAGTGAAAAAAATAAAATTCAGCTCGCGCACCAGTAGCTGGGATCGAGTGCGCAAACAAAGCCACGCAGCGTCACGCACATTCGAGTATTTATTTTTAATCATACAAAGCCTATAGATCGTAAACTCTTATGAAGCGCGCATAGCCGCAAAGAGAGACATGTAAGTGAATGGGAATTCAAGTACTTTGGACAAATTTGAAAGCTGCGCAGTAAGCAAACGCCAAATAATAAGCCAAATGGCTTTATTCCAATATTTGGCGCTCGACTCGCTAGCTCTCACGTGTGTACATATATAATATGCGCATCCTCGTTACAGCGGGCCTTCGTTAATTGAATAAACCTCATCGTATGCGTACATGTGCTATAACGCAAAAGCCTACAAAATGATATTGAATTTCAGTTTATAAGCGCGCGTTGTTATTATCTCGCGCTCTCTTATGGTGGCGCGTGCGAGGAGAGCTGCCATCCCCGTCGGCTCTTGCAGCAAAAGGGACTAGCTGCGCTGCCGGTCATTATTATTGCCATTATCGTCATCATCGTCATCGTGGCCATTATCCTCGTAGCCGAAGCGTTTTTGGCTGAGCCGACCTTTTTGCAGCCGCTTCTATTTTCGTAGCTAAAACGCTCGTGTACAAGCGTATACTTAGTTTGCGACCAATCATTACCTGTGATTTTTAACGTATTAAAAATTTGTAGATAAAAATGTTTTGTCGAAAAATTTAAACACCCACAGTTCAATCGTCTAATGTTTCTCAGACGAATAATTATTTCATGAGAAATGACCGAGCATCGTATTTACGCTTTTTCTTCTGTTGCTGCATGTGTGTGCATAACTCGGAGAAGCATGAGTCATGTGCAATGCACCTAGCCAGTGCATGAACGAGCGAGGGAGAGAGAGAGAATATTTCCCGTGTGCAATCGACAACATCCCCTTTACGATACATCACAGCTTTTCGCAGTAAATCACGAACGCAACGGTTTCTCTGCGCCGCGCGTACTCTAGCGTGCCGGGGCAATAACGATTCACACGTTGGACTTTCTTATATACACGCTCGCCGTATTTATATCGCACAATGAATGCGCGTGTATACCTATATAGAGACTCGCGATGCCTTTTTATCGAGTTTTTTGCTGCTTTTCTTTTTAACTAGAATCGAGGTACACGTGTATATAAGCGAGGGAAAAAAAGATTGCTCCAGACTCGAGAGTCATGCGAGTTTATATACGCCACTAGCATTTTTCTTTCCTCTTCTCGGGGGGTCCCCCCTTCGACAATTGCTAATAGAAAAACACGCGCACATTGACATACACACAGCAGCGTAACACGTTGCGTGCATGCGCGAGCGCAATCGCATCGTGGCCTGAAAGCTGAAAAGGGAAAAATGGATATATCACGCGCTCGCGGCGAGAGAAAGAAAAGGAAGGCGGAATTTCGGCTCGTACTTGCAAAGTCGTACGAGTGTGTATACGTGTGTTGTGTGTTTGTGGCTCCCAAAATAGTAAGCCGTACGCACGCTCTATGACTTGACGCGGTCGTCTTTTCGAAGGGGAAACACCCGGATATAAAGTGCCCAGAAAAGAAAGAAAGAGAGTTAGAAGAGAGTGAAGGAGAAAGAAAGGTGACACAAAGAGATAAGATTGTATATACCACGGAGGATGCACCGAGAGGGGATTTTCCGATTTATTTTTACCTTTATAATGTACAGCTCTTGGCCGAGAGACTCGAAAAGTCGCCGATGATTTGTGCCCACGACCATCGAGAGGCGCAAACATCAAAATGATTTTTCTCACCCAGTTTATGAGTGCTCGCGAGTGACGAGTTATCGATCCGCGTGCGGTAAAAGTGCACGTTCTTGTAACGTTAGTTACAGAATTTGACAAATAATTTGAGTACCGAGTGCTACGCCCGTTACGAGTTGCCGTTGAAAAAATTTCCCTCTGAGCAATCAATACCGTCATCCAATGCAACGGACGCTTTTTCGCGCTGTTATCTCTGACAATAATTTTTACAAAAGCTTTAAAAAAGCTCAACCCTCTTTGCTCTACGAGGAGCTTTTATCGAATCCCAATTTGTCATTGAAGGTACATTCTTCACGAGCTTCTCTTATCTCTCCTTTATATGTATGTGATGACTATTATTTCAAAAAGGACAGTATGGTACATTTAATCCATGCATAGTACATATATTTATTATGTATAATTAAATACTTCTTTGCCAGCAGTTTCAGAGAAAGTTTATAAAGCTTTTGCACGTTGATAATTAATTTGATGAAATAACTTGATAAGAAGCTTAGGGAGGGAACAATTTTCTACAATTGACGACAGTACTTGAAAAAACGGAGCCAGTACTGCTTGCTCCCCTGTATGTAGCACTTTTTTTGAACTCCTGCCGGTAGGTGGCTGCGAGGCGCTAAAGCGGCTTCTATAAACGAGAAACCCAAGTTGTGTACATATGTACCATATGGGACAATGGTTTAATAAAGGTACTTGTTATATATAGGCCAATCAAATTAGATTTTGTACCGGACACAAATCTGTACAGCAAACGGACTACGGGATCATACCAAATTATGAATTTTCAATTTTTGGGAAAAAACACGTTTTTCTGCACTTTTTTTTATTTTTCTCGGAAACTAATGATTCAATCGGGTCCATCAATATCTCGTAGGAAAGATAATTAAATTCTCTACATTTTTTATGAAGCGACTTTTTCTCTATCTAGAACGGTTCGCTTACTAGCAGTAGAAATGTTGAAAATGGGTCGAATTTGTTGCTAAATAATTGTTTAAAATAAAAATGACCACTCTAGAATTGGGGTCTCCGCACTTTTTTTCATCCTTGGAACATCCGTTATAAGATCTCGTGGTCCGTTTGCTGTACAGATTTGTGTCCGAAAACAGACGTATTTTTGCTTATTTGATTGGCCTAATATGACATCCCCACATACGTAATCAAAATAATTGAAAACTATGTAGAAAACAGAACCTTCAAAGTTTTCCTAGGTGATCAAAAATCCCCGAAAGAAAAATAGTCGCAGAGATGTCTCAAGGAAAAATCTTAACGCCACTGTTTTATTATTTACATCAACGATATTCCAAAAGATAAAAACACAGACAACGCCTTCTTCACAGATGACAGAAGTGAAGATAACAGTGAATTAAATAAAAATGCAAATAGCCTGAATTTCCCAATGGGTGCACATATAGTTTTGTTAAAAAATAAGGGACTATAACACGAGCTGAAGACAAGTAACTAACCAACTAACTAACTAAAATTAGCGGCAAAGTTGCGTATTTTAGATTAGAGTGGGAAAAATATATTTTTTGTTTGATATTAAAAAGTATTACAGTGTTGCTTAACACGAGATCTCAGAATTTCCAGTTTTTAGGAAAATTCGACGTCTGATTGCAGCATTACTTATACGCGGCTTGAACTTTTTTATATAATAACTAAATTCGGTTGCGGTGGTATTTACAAAAAGTAACGACGTATAAGAGAATTTACGTAGATTTTCTGTCAGCGATTGCAGAAGAATAACAATGGCAGAGTCGCGTGCTGTTATATAATCCATACGGTGTTGGTAATTTATTTAGGGGAGAGAGACACACAGAGGTGGCAACACAGGAGAGAGAGAGAGAGAGAGAGAGAGAGAGAGAGGCTACACACAGCAAAATAAATGAAAGCTAAAAGCAAACTGTGGCGCACGAGCAACACAAATACATATATGTACAAAAGTATTGTGCCCTTTTCTGACTCTGTGTGTGGGCGCTCGTGTGTCGGATAAACGGCAGTTCTTATCTTTGTTACAAATCTAAATCCTTAGTTATATTGACCTTTTGGCCCGGAATGTAACCCGCGAAAACGACGACGACGAATTCCCGAGACATCACTATTAGTTCGCGACTTTTTATAAAAAAGGAAGGGCTCGAATCTCGTTAAAAAAAATATTGACAATAAAGGAATAAAAATTTTTAATGGCATCATGTACATGCTGCATGCTTAGAATACGCGAAACTTAAGCTGTCTTCACGGAGCTTTTTACAAAAGCATTATGCATCGTTTAACAGACGAGTTATTGCTCTCATTCTTGAAACTCTGCCCTCCCAGGGTCACTATAATGCTATTATACCTGGCTCTCGGTGTATAGTTAGCCCATTGGCTTGGTCAGAGGAAGCAAACTTACTTGGCTCAATTATCCCTCCATATAGCAAAGGGGCCAAGTTTCAGCGGCAGGCGCGTCTTTAGTGCATGGCACAAAAGGTGTTTACAGCGCCAGCCTTTCTTTTCTATATTACATGCCACATATATATATATAGGCTACTCTGAAAAGTTAGCCTTATATTCGCTAAAGGTCATTTTGAGAGATGCTAGAGTACATAAAAAAAAGGGAAAGGCGACCGTTATAAAAAGTCTGCGTGCAAGCTTACATCCCAAATTAGCTTCTTTGTTGCTTTATATGTCTGATTCTCCGGAATCGACCTAAAAAAAAGTTTTCTGATAATATGAAAAACTTGTTATTCTCGATGGCAAAAATGTCCTTAAATTTTGTTGGAATTTTTGGGACAGCCTTTTTCCCTTTTACAGAGGCCTTAGATTGGGATTTTCAAAAATATATGATTATCGTTTATATTTTTTTACATTTATTCCACTTTTTACGATACTCTTGCATTTGTAAAAATTAAAATTATTTCATTAGTCCACTCAATAATATCGCTATTTACAATAAATTGTTTTTCATTATTATTGTTGTCGAGCTTGTCAATTTTATCCTCGCAATAGCGCGACAACAAGCAAAAAATGCACCCGAGAGCGAATCCAAAGGTACGCGCTGCTTCGTTGCGTTTGCTCGAGCGGAATGAAGACTATTTTTTTGTCTGATCAAGAGCAGCGAGTCGCATATGTATTTTGACTAAGATGAGAAGAAGAATTTGGCCACGAGGATGATTTCCAACAACTGCGCGACAATAGAGTGCGACGACGAATTTTTTTTCTCTGTACAAGCCAATCGCCGTAACCCAGACGTCCTCGTGCTTTTCATCGTACTGCGCGTGCACGATATATGTATGCCGTGCAGATACGTGTGTATACGTACTACATTGGAAATCAATAATATCTCTCACTTGGATGCCACTACTGGCGCTATAATACCTGGCAGCGGTAGCGGTAGCAGCAGAGGCAGAGAGCTCGAGATTGAGGGTAATATCACACATGAGATGTGCAGTGTGTGTATATAAAGGTGCGATTATACGAAGCAGCATCACCTCGACTGATAACGCAGCTGGTGTTTGTGTACGAGAGTAGAGTATCTAATACACTAGCCCATACATATGCGTAGTACAATGTCGTGCACTATCTGTAGGACATTGTGTATCGGAAAAAGCGACAGAGGAATTCTGTGCGTGGCTAAGATCCACCATTTCTTGGCGATGAGCCTTTTCTCTTGTATTTATTTTTACTCTAACACGTAGGAATATATTATTTTCAATTATCAAATTGATTATGATTTTGATCTCCTTTTCGAATCAACGGTAAAGTTTTAGGTGCAGCTGCGATAACAAATAGAAACGATTTGAAACGTAAAGTCTACAACGTAAATGTGCAAATTTAAAGACTTTCGTAAGAGTCAATTCGTCTCTTCCTCTCTCGCTTTGACAAATACTTCGTTGGTTTTTACTTGCACTTGTCTTTCTCACTGTTGTTCATACATCGCCTACAGTGACTCTATTGAATGCACCTGACACTACACAGGAACAAATTAAATACTTTTGACTTTACTTTGCTTTTTATGCAATTTTCTACAAAGGTCTTTTTTCAAGTGATAATTTTTAAATGATTCTTTTAACAATAATTAAAATAATTATTAATCTAACCATAATGCTCAACGTGTAGCGTGTGATAACTTGTATTTTCGCAGAACTTATCAAAATCAAAGCAAATAATCAGCTCGATTCGATTTCTTTTCTATTGTGCATATAATACCTAGGCTCCGTGCTATACAAAATGAACGAAAATTTTCCATCATCATCGCACATGGATATCCATAGCCTTTGATGTTGTTGGGTGTTATTAAAACAGAGCACACGAGCTCGTCTACGTGTATAGAAATGGTCGAAGGAAAATTGAAAATACGTATAGCATGGCGTATTCTATGTGTAGGCGGGTGCGTGCGTCATGTGATTGCATGGATATACAGAGAGGGAGAGAAGTGAGAGTTTGCCACGGCGCACACAAACGATTCAATGTGTCAGAAACATAGATGGTGTTATTGGCCTGCAGCGGAGAGTCGAGCTCGTGCAGATGTGCATGTGTGTGTGGTATGGGATTGTATACACACGGAACTAGGACCTGCTTCCTATGTGCCGAGCAGCCTCTATGACACAGACGCTCGCACACACGCATGGAAAGTTGAAAAAAAAAGGGGAAAATGAATATTAACTCACTCTCTCTCTTTTCCCTCGCTTTTGGTGTATTTACATATACATATATATTGCAGTATATATGTAGCGAACGTCGTTACATGGCGCATCTACATTTCAAGGATTCTGCAGATTTTTGCACGCTTGTCACATTCTGACCGAGCAGGGGCTGTGCTGCGGCGCTCCCTGTATAAACGCACTAAAACATAATACCTACGTACGGCGTTTCCTAAACGAGGCAAATTACACGCTGCATGTGTATAATGCTGCATAATGAGCGCAACGAGCGGCGACGACAATGAATCGCGTCGAACGCCTGGACTGTAAGTTATAGCTTTGAAAAGCGCCGCATCGTCGTGTTTATAATAGCTGGCCAGGCTCGCGCGCGGGAGGGGTAATTATTGTCCTGCCAAGTCAGGAAGCAGCAATGTGTGCGCACGCTTCTCTCTCGGTCTCCCTCAGCAACAGCAGCAGGAGTGCCGCGTTTACAGTCGGACTCGTGCGGAATGCGCAATAGGACAACGAACGTGAGGCGCGCGCGAAATCGAGAGAGCCTCCACTATCCTATCCTAGCTGCGTTTTGCGCTCTTGCTGCAAATTCACCGAATTTTCTTCCCACACACACACACACACATACGCGCACGCAGCTAGTCTCTTCCTGCGCTGCTCAACAGCAAACGCAAATACGAGGGAAAAGTGTGTGCACTAAGCACCGCAGGCTGCACCAGCTAACCGCTGTAAAAAATTCATCTTATACTTATACGAGAGGGCTTTGATGAATTACCATCAAAGGCCAAATATTTTGCTGAATCCAAAGTTGCGGCCGAGTGCGAATGTGCGTATGGGAGAAAAAACAACAAAAAATTAAACAAACAGAACAGCGTACCGGGAGTGACAAAAGCACATCGCGCGACACGCGGCTGGGATTAGCCGCTTCAATTTTCTGTTTGCGTGTACGCAGGGGGTGGTAAAGTCACGCGACGGAGCCTGGCCGTGCGTGCAGTGGCGTGTGTCATGCGCGTGTGCAGTGAGCGCCAGCTAATGCAGTCGTAGCGCAGCCTGCCGAGCTCTCGTGCAGCCCAAGCTAAATAGACTCGAGGATCATCCTACTGATTTTTATTCTTTTTTTTTCTTTTTTTCACGCACCAGAGGGGGTAGACTGATGATAAAATAATGTACGTTCTATGTATACGTACTTTGCGTCGGTCTCTCGAGTATCGAAATTAAATCTCGTTTAAACCAGTGATTTGAAAAAAAAAACCAGAACGCACTCATGATTGATGTTTTTCGTTGACTCGTCACATTAATATCCCAAGTTTGTAGTCAAAATTGAATCGAATACTCGTTCACATCCATATCTCTTGCGTTTGCCTTTTAAAAGATATATACCGATACTTTTAATTAAGAAATACATGTTGCATGAAGATGGGAATCGATATTCACGTCGGGCAGACGCCGCGCGGTAATATGTGCTGGCACGGAAAGAGCAATCGTACCGAATAAGAATCTGCTTTGCATGCCCAACATATGGATATGTTTTCCCACCACGAACGCAAATTTATGCCTTATAGACGACGTTATACGTGGATCACGAAATATCAGCCTGCTGTGCCTGTGTAGTTTGTGTCTTTTCGATATTAGGGATAAATTATTTGAGATAAGATTATGAGTTTGTAAGCTTGGAAAGTCAACACCGATGGAAATTGGGGAGGCACGATGTGATTATACAAGCACGTGACGCGTCGCACATTCAAGTCCATTAGCACAATATTGTCGTAAGATGCACAAACTAATTTTCAGATAATCCGTTGAGGTGCGCAAATCGCGATCTTTTTCCCTGTGGCCCTCTTAATCCCAAATCGTCATTAAGCCGAAACATCAGGAGAATAAAAGCTAATCATTTCAAAAATGTGTTCAATAGCAACGAAAAAAAACCTCTTGGCGAATTCAGTCGATCATCAGGTTATATGTGATCTTTTCAATAACTGCGCGGCGACATTATTGCTCGCGTGCAATTTAACGTCTTATCGATTCTTTTCATACACACATACACACCCTCGCCCACACGCATACATAGAAACGCACACGCGAGAGTCAACTTTCGTCTATGGGCGAAATTCAATAAGCCATAATACTGCCTTTTTGCCATGTGGTACGGTACACCGCAAGCTAGCGGATACTTGTTATACATGTGAGTATGTGTGTGTATGCGGTGTACGCCAGAGCAATGCCGTCTGCACAGCTCGAGCGAAGAAGGGCTTATCAAACCTCTGACATCTCTTCCTTTTCACACACACACACACACACACACAAATATCTATCATATATACGTGGAGCGTGCGTCGATGATTTTCCACTAGACCAGTCGCAAGCCCGGACCAAGCCGCCGATACTCCAAAGCGCTATATAAGCTTTTTTCTTTCTCTACTTCAACGAGTTCCTTTATTTTGCCTTCGCACTCGTGACTTTTTTTGTCGAGTCAACGCTTAAGATGTTTTCTCTGGGTAAAAGCTTCTATCCCAAGAGCGTACAGCCCGCGAGTACTTGTTTACTTTCTTTTTTCGCCAGCTTGTCTATTGTTTTCATTTATTCAGAGCGAAAAATTTGTACATTTCCTTTACAGCGAATGGCGCACGAGCTGTTATTCGTTCATGATTTTAATGAAAATTGATTTCCGCTCTTCACTCGCTCGTTTTCTCGACAATCTGTCGGCGAAGCGGATTCGCGCATTGTCTCGCTGAAGGGATGATAATTGAAAGTTTTTCGAGCGAACGATAGGACTGCGCGAATACGAGACCGAGCGAGCGAGCGACGGAACGGAGTGTAAGAGAAAATGGAAATACGCCGCATTCTTTCTTTGCCACATATAGCTCGATGCGTGCGAATGACGAAGAGTCCGCAAGCTCGTCAAAAAGTTTTTAACTCACTTGGCATGTTGGATCAAGGAAACGCGCGCCCAGAAAAAGTTTCATAAAAATGAATGCATATAACAGTGCGGATGCCTGTGGTGTTGAAGCGAGAATATCGCTTCTTCTTCTTCTTCTTCTTCTTCTTCTCCTTTTTCTCTTTCTATTTTTCACCCCTGCACCTTTTTTCACTCTGTAACTCTGACGTTCGGTATATACGCTTTTTCGTAAAATACTTTTCTCGTTTACTCCGATGAATATTTACTTATTGATCGAGACATTTTACTTTTCAGATGCGATGAGAAAATGTAAGATTCGAATACTGCATTGGGTCGCATCAAAATTGTTCATGTAGATATTATCCTACAATTGACAGCGAGTCGAGCAAAAATATATAAGCTCGATTAGAAAAATGTACTGTTTGAAAGAGAATTATAGAAATCTCGCTCGCCCGAAAAGAACATGTCAGCTTTCAAATTACGGTTCCTAATTCAATGATTAAGCTCCATCAAGTATTTATTTCGTTCAAAGTTATGTCAAAAAACTTATCTAGATGCCGGAGGAATTTAAAATGTTATTCTTTATTTATTTTTGATGCAATATAAATTTGTATACGTTGAATCTATTTTCTATTTTTAACGGTATCTCTAAAAATGTTAAATTTTATGGAAACTATAAATTAAATTAAAACGTAACCAAAATTGATTTTTGCAGGTCACGAAAAGTCTGCTTTCGATGCATGTGGTTTGAATATAAACTTTAAAGTCATTGAAATTTGATACATCCATCTGAGTAAATATTCGTTTACCCTGATATAACATAGCTATCTGATCAAATATAGAATTGCTAAATTACTTCTTGGATAATGTCGAAAATTTGCCGAGAAAATTTAATTCGAAATCTAAAATAAAATGTCGCTGAATTCTCTCTATTATATTGCAACACAGTCCAGCCACACTGTTCAATAATCGAACGCGTTATTTTTAAATCCTGGCGAATCCGTAAAGCCCCCGCGCAGTAGCATTTCTGCTGCAGCGCCAGGATAAATGCAATTGCACTATTTAATGACGAGTCTAATTTCTATTTACGCGTTTAACCAATCAGCGCGAGAAAATTAACTGGCAGCAACATGTGATACATTCGGAGAGGAGATTCACCCGTGACTAGGCTGTGCCGTACTGGGTCAATTGCATATGCTTTACAAAGCTGGAAAAGGCATTTGATATGAACACGTACTCGTTGAAAAATTATAAACTTCAGCAGTGGCTCACGGCGATCCACTCAATTTTTCTTTCACACAAGCACTCGAACGTATATTCAATAATATTAATTAATCTTATATAATGAACGAAGAGTGATGAATTGTCGTTTTAAGTATGCTTGTGTACATTGGAAAAACAAAGCACGAATCTTCGATTAACCTAATTTTCGCACGAAAAAGCTTTGAAATGAATCGCTATTGTAAAATATTATCGAAAAATAAAAGAGAAAAAAAATTGGTTGGGCTGGCACAGTTGCGTGAAATAAAATCTTTGAAAATAAATCCAATATTCTGAGTGGCAGTGCAGCAAAAGCAGCAACAGCAGCGGGAACAGTGGCAACAACTGCTGCTGCTGTATCGTTCGTATCCATTATTGAATTTTTCGGCTTTTATCAAACTCATTTGAGATAGATAGAGGAGCTTTAATTTTAGTATACGTTTCGACCCTCTTGATTCCGAGTCAAAAAAGTTGAAGCTTTCTCGTCTTCGCTAATTCTTTATTTTCTCGACAAAACTCTTAATAAGTTTTATCGAAATGATTTAAATTTGCCACGGTAAACTAGCAAAAAATAGCCGTTCCTTTTTATATATCAACGATCTTTCGCTTCTCAGCCGGCCGTTGCTCTCAACTATGCTTCGGTATCGGATTTTCCGTAAGACATACATAGAAATAAATAGGAAAAATACTTCGCGAAGCAGCGCTAGTAACGGCAGCGATATCGACAATGGCTCGAGCTTTTTTTTCCTATTTTTTGCATCTGAATATACAAATAGGAGAGCTTGCAGTAAAGAGCGCGCGCAGGACAACGCGGCGTACGTACACGGCAAGCCAAGTCTATGCGACTTATTTGTAATGAAAAACGTCGAGTGCAGCGTGAAATCCTCGGTATACACGAGCGCCTTCGAACGTATACACACCGAGAGGCACGTACACGAGCTTCATTTGAATTGCCATGCAAGCACAGAGTTGCTGCTGGCTGGGCGTAGCGGAGCCGGGGCAATTTTTTTTCTGTTTTGCCATTCTGCGCGAGTTTTGACCGCTCGGCTCGCTCTTCCTCCGTCGATGTCTTTTGTCGTATCTTCCCCCACACCGCGAGAGATGGAGTTTTGCAAATAATTCAGCCTCGTTTTGCGCGAATAAGTATCTTCGTTTACGGACCCGCTCGCGTCTCGAAAAGTCATTGCAGTAGTCGTCGGTAAAATCATTAGGGGCTGCATTGACAATCATTGCAAATTATACAGCTTCAGCGTCTACTCGATTTCAACTACAAGATACTCCAATCCGAGGCAAAGATATACGCCGTAAGAGCGACTGCCGTGCGACGCGGTAACTAAGTCAATTTAACAAGACGATCGATATATCAATCAGGCTGCAAATATCTATCTACAGATGCGCGCTCCAATTAGATGTCGCACGATAATAAAGGTAACAAACTCTGCCAAAGCCATCGAGGTGCACAGGATATTTTTCGAAACTTTAAACGAATTAATAGCAATGAATTTCGCTGAAAATGAGCTGCACCGCTAAACTATGTAATCATGCGCTTGTACCGTTGGCAAAAGACGCTAGAGCTCTAGACCATAATGACTTGTTGCGACTAAGCGACTTTCACACTTTAAAATATCTACGTGCATGTATAATCATTTTATCAAGATTTCAGCCTGGCGAACTTTCACGCTACAAAAGTTGTAATAAATATTCGAGCGTCGCGCGAAACTCCAAGTGCATTCCGTCAGTTCCTCGTTTTTTTTTCGTCCTCGTCAGCCCTGCAGCAAACACGCGTGCACGTGCGGGAAAATAACTCGATAAATCATCGCTTCCGTCATCGTCCTTTTACGAAAATTTTAATGCGAAATTTATTTTTTGGATCGGCGCACCGCACGAGTCGAGCGGAAAACCTGCGCATGTGTAGCGTGTACTACGTTAAAGCTTGCGCAAAATCCCGAATAATAATGCATCCCAGATTTTCACGACCCCGTAACTTCGATGCGAGAGTCGTAAATGTTACACGGACTCGAATTAAACCTAGCTATATAATGTACATGCATACGAGTGCGTGGGCGTCGCTGGATTTTGCGGTGTCGCAATATGTGCATTTGAGTATGTTTCAAGGATTATACGGTAACGCGATTAAAGTCTCATTTAAGTACATGCTAATACTCGGTCGGGTTTTTTTTTCGTACGTATGCAAGTTGGTCGAAAAAAAATAATAATAAGCGCTTTGGTGGCTTTGTTCGAGTGAAAGAAAGGATTTTAATTTTTGCTATTTCTGTATCCATGATACTTGTACGGAACTCACCGAGTCGCGACGGTGGACTCGTCGGTCGAGCATCATACTTTCATTAAAATTATTTCAATGACGAACGAATGAGAGCACAGATATAGAAAAGCGATGAATCTTTCCTTGAAACTCCATTGTAATACCCACTGCTGATATCGCTGTTATACTGTTATATACTGTGCGGTCGATACCTATCGAGCGAGAGATTTTACGATTGCTAAGAAGAGAAAAGACTTCGGACTTGCGAAGGTCTTTTTTTTCGTCGACGTGCTCTCTCTCTCTCTCTCTCTTTCTCTGTTTCGCAGGGGGTGACAAAGCTTCCCAAGCCAGCTCATAGAGTTCGGAAAAGTTTCAGGGCAGTAAAGTTTTCTCTTTTCGAAGAAAGAAAATTTGTCGTTGTATAACGCCTTAGCTCTTTCAAAAGAACTCGTATAGGCTCTTGGTCGGGAAACCTATACTGTCTTCAGCGAATTATGCAAAACTCTGTGTATCAATCACGCACTTTCTAAATTAACCCTTAATAAATGCCTCGTTTGAGCAATTATTTATAACTGCATTTTTTTCTGTTACAGGTGAGTTAACTATTATTTCAAGCGATAAACCTGCACTGCGTAAGTTTTACATGGTAATTTTTAAAACTAGATAACGACGACCAATTACAAAGGTTGATTAAAAATACTAAATTTTCCTTGGAAAATTTTCACCTGAGTCGTTTTATCGAGCAGTTCATTTTGCTATAAAAATTAATATTTCCATCCTAAGAAAATTAAAACTTGGGCTGTCTGAAAATATTTTAAATTATGTATCCGTATAGTTTAACGCAAAAATCCTTCTTTTCCTTCAATCGACGAATTAAAACATAGTAAAGAAGCAAAACCTACACGCGTGCATCGTTTTTAAATCGCTTTATTTTCAAATTGTTGTATTTATTCAAATTTCGTAAAATGACACACAGGCTTTCATACATTTGTTTTGAGAATTTATTTAATTTACTTGGGATAAATATGTTCAGAAAAACATACCACGCATGTTCAAATATTTACTCGTATTTTTTTACTTTTTTCTGCCGTACCCGCAGCAGTAAAAACTAGGGGGAAAAAATTAAAGAAACGAGCGTCGTGCGCTCATTAGTCGTCGGAAAATAATTAGCAAAAAATACAAACAATCAATGGGTTCATTTATCACACGGCAGGTCACGTGTGCGGCACGAATGCAAAAAACAAAAACTCCATAACGTCCGTTCGATTCGTCATTTTTGTTACGCTCTTTTTTTTGTACATCCCTGCCAGTGTAAGAGAAAATGTACATTACGTCCGAGGCTGGCGGGTTTGTTTTATTAGCCAATGAACTTGCCGGGCAGCGTACGGAAATTTATTCGTTATTTGTCTCAGGTACACAATGCAGTTGTTGCGGGCTATATTTTATGATTCTCTCGCAAGAGGCAGAATCGGCATTGAATTTATTTTCGAATGATCGAATGGCTTCACGTGAGCATTAAAAATGGCCTTACTTCGGCGTCGTCGTCGCCGTGACAAAAAATTCTCAGCAGTCGAATTATGCTAATGATCGTGTCAGATATATAAGAAGCGCGTGCAGCCAGCCCAGATTCTTCGGGGATGCAAGAAAGTTCCAAGTTGGCTCCGTAGCAACGGGGATCCCTGTACTTGCAATTTATGAAAGTATTTTTTTTTCGACAAAAAGCCGTGCAACCTTACGGTGCAGCGCGACCGGGAAGTATTGCATGACGAAAGTTGGAAATTTGTTCGCGTGAGCAGTTAGCAAGAAGCGTGCGCGGCTTCGAGTATATTGTACGAGGTGCACGCGCCGTGTCACTCTGAAAATTACAAAATGATAAACCTCGGGTCACCGATATTAAAATGTTTTAATTTGATTTGTCACGACTCTTCTGCTTGCATTTCTCCGTCCAATTTCGAGTTTCTGCATTAGTTATCGATAAAATGTCACAGTCTTTGTTGAAAAAAGCTATTAATTCTTTTGCCATGGTTATTCGTGGTTTCTGGCCGTATAGTTGAAAAAGTATTCCTGCTGGACTTTTTTCGTCTGCTGTAAGGCTTTTTTCGGTGAGCACATCGTGCACGAGACGTGTCACAGAGGCTCATAGATTATGGCACATTTACACATAGGTAATGCAAAAGAGTGCAAAGAATGTAGGTCGATGCCACAGAGACGAGGACGACATCGTTGGCGACGGCAGCAGAGATTAAATTCCACGAGACTTTGCTGGAAAAGTCATTTTCGCGTAGCTGCATCACCTTCTTCTTCTTCTTCTTCTTTTTTCTCTTTCCAACTACTTGTGCCGTTGCAGCGGGGTGCGGTGGTGTGCACGTGCAGCCGCAGTTTTGTTAGAGAGAAAGTCGATGCAGGCGGAGGATATTGTCGTTGTTGCTGTGTACTCACGTACACTTTCAATCGGATTTCGCCTTGATTTTTGTCTTCTCTCGTCTGCTTCGACTGCTTGTGTGGGTGTGCTTGCGTGGCCTGTGCGGCTGTGCGTATATGCACCCCGAGCTCCGCTTGGCATTTCGCTATTTCTTCGGTATAAACGAATTTTTATTTTTCTCTTTCCACCTATATGTATTCATCGCGCGAAATTTCGACTTATGGGTGTATCTGCCTCGCTCTCACCTGTTTTTTTTCTCTCTTTCTCTCTCTCTTTTCTTTCTGCAACTAGAGAGCGTGAGATGTTTCGCTGATGTCATGCCTACAACGTATATTGTTTTTTCATTAAAATTGCCCTTAGCGAGAAACAACAATATATCTATCGACTTTTTATCGATCCATTGTTAGCAACTATTTCTAGTTTCAATTATACATTTGAAGCGAATGAAAAAAATCACTTTAGTGGTTCGTTTTTTTTTCACGAAAAATCATGAAAGGCAGATACGTCGAGTCTCGAACGCACTGCTCTGCGCAGGAAATTATATTTGAAACTTCATCAAACTTGCTAATCCGAATAATACCTCGAGACAAAAGGCAAAAGCGCAAACTCGCTCTGTTTCTTAAATCTCGACCAAAGCTGCATTTAACCTAAATAACGACTTCATAGATGATTACTCGGGCCAGACGCTGTACTGCACCATAGAAACAGTCAAAACATTTAACATTTTGTTCCACGGCTGTTGCGCCGTTGGCTTGGCGCTTATATATTTCTCCTCTCTTCGTTTTATCTTTCTCACTTTTGCGCTTGTGTGTAGCTCGCGTATATACAGCTACAGCAGCGGTGGCAGCACATCCCGAGAACGGCTGCAGTTCGTTTTCCAGTTTTTCTATTTTTTCGGGGGGATTTTCTTCGCGCTGCGCTCGTATATAAATTTAACGGGTGTGTAGCATCGCAGGCAATTTTCACCACCCTGTATAGTTTATACAGTCAATTTCACTATTCCTCGTAATTTCGACGGTGTACTTTCTTTCTCCAAAGCAACAAATCGTTTGTCATGGTTCGCGTTGACTTTTTTTGTTCAAGTAAAAGAGAAAAAAGGTACGAAGACAAACGCCGCCAGCTGAAAATTTTAATTAAATATATACCCGGCAGGAAAAATTTGGCTAAAAGACAACTCTCGAGGCGGATACTCCGTGCACAAATTACAATTAACTCCTCTTGCTTTGTACAATAGAAAGTGTCAGACAAAGCGAATTTGTATTTTGCCTCTCTTCTTTCAACTGTCGTGGGTGTTTTTGCGTACGCCCAATGTAGCGCTTTATGAAAGGTAACTCAACTCAACGATAATAACATCATCGATCAATTCTTCTTGGATTTTTTCTCACATAAAATTATGAGTTTCTCAATTGGCGTGTTCTAATTTCGATCGGAACAATCCCAGCGAAAAGTAGACTCACAGCGTAGTAGCTCGCGATTATTCGGAAGGGCGCGCGTACACGTGCATCGAGTGATAGATAATGCAGCAACGAGGAAGGAACAATAAAATTTGTAGAGTGCGCACGAGCCAAAGGGCTGCCTCGCAAAGCCATAAATATGAACTAGTAGAGAGAGAGAGAGAGAGAGAGAGCTGCATAGACAAGAGCATTTACACGCGCATATTATAATTTGGAGTGATGTTCCGCTGTTTCGACCATACGAACTCGCACAATAATTCCGCAGGCTAGAATGTATAAATCATAAATAGGAGCAGCTGCAAATTGTGTTGAAAATTTTATGGCTCTAATGTAATTATATTCCTATGGCCAAGTGCAACGAGCGCGTAGATTGTATATTGCGCTCGTATGCAAAATACGAGCTTGAGAAAAGTTAAAAATATATACCTGTATACGTGTGAGTGCGTGTGAAGCGAGTGTATCGAAACTAGAGATGGAAGCTGCGCTGTACTCGCCGTTGCTGCTTTCACGGTAATAAAGCAAGGTAATTTGGCCGAAGGCGAGCTCGAACATTATCTCGACTTTGAGCCGGCAAGGAAACGTCATCGAATGTCTGCAAAAAAGCTCGCTCGGACACGTCTACGTATAGGTATAACGACACAGGGAGGGCGAGGTGGCGTTGGTAATTACACGCGAGCGAAGGAAAAAAATGTTTGCCAGCAATAATTCTTGTTTGGCTGGGCGGAGCGTATATTATACACGTATGCTCCGCTGCTATCGATTTTGTAGCGCTGCGACGCAGTCGTCGTCGTCGTCGACTCTTTGCAGTGTACGGCATACGCGCGCGCGGAAAATTAGCCACGAGTTGCGCCGCTGCAGAACTCGAGCGAAGAGGAGAAAAAATTCTTCCGACGATGTAAAACGAGAGAAAGAGAGAAAGAAAAGAAAAGCTAGCTTGAGGCAGAGGCGTCCGGAAAAGTTAACGCCTGGCTGAAGGCATATAGTTATACAGACGTGATACTCTACGGAGCCTCGAAGCCCAAACCCACACTAACGAGTCTGTTGGAAGTTTTGGGCTAGAGCACGAGCTCGCAAGAGAGAGAGAGCATCTTTCTGTATATAGTGTCTGTCTCTCGCTCGCAACGAAGCGGACAAAGGGCCGACTTTGCACAAAAGGCAGCAGTGGCGGTGGCGGCAGCAGCAGCGCTAGGAAAGAGCGACCGGATACGGGTGGGTGGATGGCTGTCTGCTCTACGTATATACCTGTACCGTAAGAGCATACGGGGAGCCTTTAATTCGACCGCGACACTATTATTTTCCCCGCAGTTTAGTTTGCCGCACGTCGCGTACGTATACGTACATACGTATCCTTCCTATTGCTCGGCTAACACGCGGGCTCCCTATGCCCACCTATACCCACTTACAGCAGCGACTTTTATCATATAGAATAGCAAAATCGAACGACCAACAGCGATAATTCCTGCTTTGTGGACAATAAGCGATTAATATTACGAGCTGGAGAAAAGAGCCCAAGATAGGTATGGGCTTTCCATTGCAGAGGCTCGACTCGAATTTACCTGAAAAGTGTCATCGAACTCGAGTTCGCGAGTAGGCGACTGTGTGCGATATAACTGTATGTGCATATGAGTGGGTGTGAGAGAGCACTAGCTAGTGCGCGCGTATAATTAAAGTCCTGGCGGCGCATCGGAGTTCCTGCGGCGACGATCAGCAGCCGCGCTACATCGGATTGAAATTCCAATGCATTTCGGTGATGGAAAGTATTGCGCGCGCCGGCTGCAACTTCGACCGCAAACGGCTCCCTCGCTCTTCTTCTCGTAAACGTGTAGGACTTGGTCGAATATTCGTCGCAACGTGCGAGGCGCTATCTATGTATCTAGCCGAATGTAGGCCGTTTGAAACATTTTTATCGACAATTTCGGCAGCCAAATAAAAAAAGCACACACGAGTTTTTTCTTCTCTCGTGAATCTATATTGCGTACGTAGGGTCGTGGTGTGACGGCCACTGACGATTTTATACAAGGTACAAAAGCGTGTAGCGTACGCAGGCCGTGAGGCGGAAACGGTGCCAAGGCAGGACTCGGGCCAAGCGCACCAATTGCATTTACGTAAATTTATCGATCGGCTAGCTGCGCCACAGCGAGTTGCGGCGACGTGCGAGCTCGACATATGTATACGCACACACATACACACATGCACACGTGTAGGCGAGCCGAGGAGGAATAAAAAAAAAAGTAAAAGACGAACTGGCGCGTACGTAACGCGCTGCTGTACGTCTTCGAACGATGCGAGGCACGCCAAGGCGTAGTACTACCTAGTCGTAGTCGAGTTGAGCTCCGAGCGATGGCAAGATAGCCTGTGGGTGGTGCTGCTGCTGGATGGGTTGAAAACCGCTGCGGCTATAATCGATCTTCCGCACGGCGACTACCTACCTCCTACCTACCTACCTACCAATGCTACTTACTTACCTACACATATATACGTCAGAGTTTTTTTCGCGACTTTTTCTTTTTCACTCGCCGCTGTGGCTATGAAAATCTCGGCTTTGGCCTGAATCTTCAACGAGCCGTTGTTTATGAAGCATCTCTTGCAGACTTACCGTTGGTACTTGCTTACTTGATGCACTTTGTGTATATGTGTGAATATCAACAACACCAACATCAGCAGCAATCGGATAGTCAGTAGTCGCAGGAGGAATTTCAGCTGAGCATGCAACGAAGCGAGAAAGACAGAGAGAAATAGCTCGGTGAACTGCCATTCCCTCCCTGTATAGCAACTGCACTTTGCGCGACTCTCGTCTACTTCGCTTGTCGAGCTTCCAGCGGAAAGCTCGATTCGTGCTCGTTATAGCGTTTTATATACGCGGTGCGAACGATTTTACTTTTCTCTCTCTTTCTATCTCTCTCTTTTTGCAGCAGTCTCGCCGTTCGACGGACTCGAGCGAGCTACTTGTTTTACAAGTTGGCTAAAATATTTGTTTATTCGCCGTGAACGTGCGGACAATTTCGAACTCAATTTCAGGTGGACATTTTTTCAACTCTCTCTCGCTTTAATTCGAGCCGCTGCTGCTGCGCGCAGGAAAATTTTTCAAACAGAAAATGAGCTGAAATGCGTCGCAATGCTACTGATTTATGCGCGTTGCTTTGATACTCGCAGCCGCGCCCGAGTTAACCAAATCTTTTCGTACATCATTCATGTTTGCAGTTACAATGCCATATTTTTGAAATTCGCCTGGATTTTTCCTCGGTCGAAAATTTATTCCCCCATTTTCGCATTGCCATACCATTAAAAGTAGATTTTCAGCGAGTTTTCAAAGAAATTAAAAAAAAATAAAAATAAAAATAAAACTAAAAAAGGAAAAAGTAGGACGCTCGCGAGTTAAACTCGTGCGCGTGTGTATTTGACCGTGTGTGAAAATAATCTTCGAGCGTTATCCTGCTGCATACACGCGCGGCGTATAGAAGCTCGCTCAGATAATGCACTATTTGAACTCGGCCAATCTTTCGTTGCCTTTTGTTCAGTTTTCGATTCATAGAGTAAAAAGCTAGAGTGAGAGAGAGAGAGAGAAAGAAGAGTGGAGAGCAAAGGAGCAAAGAGAGTTATGGAATATTCAAAAGGAACATAAAATATCGATGCAGCCGCGCGCGCTTTTTGATGAAATCCAAACGACTGCACAGTAAAGAGGTTATTCAATAGATATATAACGGAGAAGAGGCAGAGGTTGAAAAATATCATTAACCGGATGAAAATTCGCGGAGGAAAATCGAGCGCGGCGGGTTTGGATTTAATTTTCGCTCGCGTCTCGTCGTCGTCGACAAACGCGGCGCGTGTAAGCCGATTGTCTAATCCGTGAGTGCAGCTAGGCGTAAACGTTCTCCGCGTCCGGAGCTGCGCGTCGGCGCTACCCATCCTATATAAAGAGAGAGAGAGAGAGCGACGAAGAGAGAAAGCTCTAAATTGACTCGTGACACTGGAAACTCTAGTCATTCGCCAGCTATTCGCACATCAAATTCTCCCGAGTGCAGTTATATAGGGTATCCGGGCGCATACAGCAGCACAACGTCGCCGCAGCGAACGGAATCGCTATGGCACGAGCTCGGCTCGTACTCGCGCGATGTAGCTGCAAGTTTGTAACTGACGGATTCAGGTGTACGCGCGCGTATATATATGCCAAAGAGAGAAGCTTTTCTCTATCCGATATCAGACAGGCGGCAGCGCCCGCGGAAACTGCACGCGCAGCCTCTGCTCCTGGCATGCGTATACGCAAAATCGATATACGCACGCACACACGTATGTACTCCTTTCCCCTTTGCCTCGAACTCGTGTGTGTTCCGCGACGTAGCTCCACTGGTCTCCGATCCACTCTCCAATAGCCAATTCTGGCGATGATGCAAGAGCCGAGCAAGACCAGTGAAAAATATTGCCGTCGTCCCCCTGGCGCTTAGCTGCCGCGAGCTGCATCGATGATCTATGCGCGTACGGACTTTATAATCTCGCGCGGTCAACTATTTACCTTCGGATGAGACGAGCACAGAGCGACGATCGCTACTCCGTGTACATTTTAATGTATGTTTTTTTTCAATCTGCCATATAATATACGTAGACACTTGGGAAGCATACGTATAAAATGGATGATTTGCGGTTTGGCACACGTTGCTGTACGGCGCTTCGATTTCGCAGTGCAGCTATTGAAATATGCGACTCGAGCTATACAGTACCCGCTTGCCAATTGATTCGACTCCTCCTTCGTATACATATACCTGGTTCGAACTTGGCGATCCCATAGATTATTCTTATTACTTTTACATCGACGCTCGGCTATGATGTATGCTCGTACGCAATGCATTCGCACGTGTGGATCATCTAAAGAAAGGATTCAATTGACATCGATGCGCGTAACTCTTGAGAAAAAAACATTAAAAGGCACGCATCGATCCACGGAATGGCATTTTCACTTCGATCTCGCCCTGGATACTTGAAATTGTTTTTGAAAAAATTCACTTAAGCGCATATTATGTAACGGCCAAGGGCTGCGTCATAGGAATATTTATGCATAGGACGAACAAAAGCTCGAGGCGATTCCATCGCTTTCCTTGCAAATCGACGAAATTTTATTATTGGCCGACTGAACGTCCGATAAAAGCTCTAGTGTGCAAAGGCACAATATAAAATGCAAAGCCCAGCGTACACTTTGATAAATAACTGGCCCTCAAGCTAGTTTAAGATAGTGCCTCGTTGCATGTCCATGTCTCTCGGTTTCTTTCAACCGATGCATACGTGTAAAATGACGCGTGTATGTGTGAAGGGAGCAAAAATTTCAACGCACTCAATTTAACAACGCGTCGATGTACAACAGCGCGCCAAAAAGTTCAATTTCCTCGGCGCGCGCGTACGACCGTGAACGGCACTTGTACACTGCTCGAAGTGAGCAATTTTTTTTTTAGCGAATTTCCACGTTATACTCTCTTTGTAGCTACATTTAGCCTAGTACCTGTTCACAGACCTGCACTCGTACACACGTATGCTCGCGCACTCGTTAATGGTTCCGTTTCTTTTTGTTTTCTGTTGCTGTTGGTGTTGTCTATAAACTTGTTCTAACGATGAGCATAAGCAGCGAAGCGTAACCGCATGAACTAAAAGTGTGCAGCAGAGGTCAGTGAGGGAAATTTTTATTCGTTGCACGAGATGGAGTTGGATCATTGTACGTATTGTACTCTTGTAAAGTCGTCATCCCCGTCTAAAGCTGACCGCGACTGGAATCGATTCGTTCTATTTTCAGTTTCGCGAATAACTTCATAATAAATTCACGGCTCGCCATGTGACTCGGAATTATTTACATGCAAAGCCAGAGCAGTAGCAGTAGCAGCAGCGTCGCTGGTGGTGGCGGCAGCAGCAGATCGCGCGCGAGGCTCTGGGGGAGGCAATCGATATCCATCCTTCTCCTCCGCGCCACAAGCTCGAGCGAGCAAAAATGTTGCTCTCGCAGCCAAGTATACCTACTAGCTGTGTACAATATATAGGTACACGCGCGGGTTCCGATTACAGAGAGCTGCCGCGCTTTACAAGTGTAATTATATATCCAGCGCCAATGTTCGACGTTTTCCTATGCTGCTCGATAAATATATTTACTTGCTCGCTCGCGACCGGTGTATTATGTACCCGCTGCTTTGACTGCGACAGGACTGGATCCAGTTGCTCGGCGAATGTAAATCAAGCGACATAAAATGTGTCGCCTTGGCCAGTATTTTTAATGGCTGTGCATTTTTTTCTTCTTGTTTTGTCACATTTTATCATCGACGATGCTGCAGCCACAAGCACACGGACTCGCGGAAAATTTTAATCACCGGCGCGCGTACAGACCGCAATCGTCGATCGTCGAGTTTTACGATGAATTTCGTCCTCTCTGCCCGCGAAAGAAGTTTATACAGTACACAGTAGAATATATGAGCAGCGGAGGACTTGATAATTTAACTGTTTTGTCGATGGCGAGCTAATTTCTTTGCGCTTGGAAGCACATAGCCTCTGGTACTTTTCATTAGGATCGTTTCGCAAATGGATCGCTCCTCTTGATACATATTATATGCAGGCCGAGCGAGGAGAGCAGGTTGGCGAAAAAGCGAAACGATATCGTAGCTGTATCGCGACCGTGACGGGGTGTGCGCGCGACACGGCATCGGCTTATTATGCACTCGCTCGGAAAAGGCAACAATGGAATCTTCTGTCTGCTGCTGCTGCTCTCCATTCCCTGTATTTTGTCGACGATGCAACAAGCTTTTGTTATCTCGATGCTATATGTCGAGCTTTCGCGCATACTCGCACACATGCGACATACCCTCAAATGCAATACACATATACCATATAGCCAGCTGCATGCATAACAATTTCATTGAGTTTTACTATGTATATATACATGTATATTTAACAGGTTTGGCCTGAATCCTTTGTCATAACTTCCTCCTCGCTAGTAACATATAGAGCGCGTATTATTATATGTGCTTTACGCGCCCATATATAATAGCTAGCGAGAATGTGTCCGAAATTCGCTGATTTATATACACACGTAGGCTCGGGAGAGGCGCGGAGGGACGGGGGTCAACCTACGGAGCACCACCACACGCGCACACATTTAGGCCTCGCACACATACAGCTAGACTAATTGCTGCTCGCTTCGCGGATTCGACCAGCTGATGTATTATGTATAAGAGAGCTAGAGTCATTAACTGACGCTGCGATGAGGCTGTGCAGCCCAGCGCAGTCCGAGACTCGATGCAAAGCATTGCGTGTCGATTAATGGCGCCCACTGCTGCTGCTGCTGCTACTGCTACTGCACCTTCGCCGCATCTACATGTCGCGATATATACAGCATATATCGACGCGAGGCTGAACTCGTACTCGCCCATATATATACTACGTGTGTATATGTTTAAATCGATTGTTGCACTTACACGCGTATACAGTACCAGTGCATACACAGTCACAGTCACAGTCGCCGCCGCTGCCGACACAATTGCCGGCTGACACGGCCAGAGAGAGAGAGAGCTCCGAGATCGACGCGTCGCACTGGATTGCTTCTGAATTCAGGGGGGGCTTAATTGAAATTTCGAATGATGCGATTGATTTGGCGTGTAATCGGCTGCGAGTGTGGCCATTTCTAATGTAAGCATTATGCCATCGACAATGCCTGCACGTACCGACACTGAAATTGTCGCCGCACATCACGCCAAACCATATTTCACCGAGCGCCGAGCTTAACTCCAAATAGAAGTTTCAATTTATGCTTCGGGATTTTTACATTTTCGTAAAATTGTAAAAAACCCCGAGCGAGAAACGTTATAGTGTCTTTCCCGGCAAAAAAAGGGTAGAAAGTATAAAAAAGTAATTGGGCCGAGCGCAATCTCGATGGAAATTGATGAAAATTCTCGTAATAACGCCAATGATGAAATTACACACCGAGGTGCTATACATCCTAATTTGGCCGCGCATACACTTTTCTTAATATCTCTCGAGCTAGACCGCGTAAAATTAGCTTCCCTTTGTGTTATAATACACTTGGCGCGGGCAGCTAAAACAACGTCGACACCGCCGCCTCACTTAATTGAAAAAAACGGGTGCCACGTATACCGTATACATGTATAAAATGTATTATACGCTTCTGCAACGCTACAGCTGACCGATTAATTTATAATAATTTTTTTGCATCAGAGCTTTAATCAGAATACTTTTACCCGCGTCTTATCCGTTCGAGTGTAAGAGAGAAAAGTTTGGATATGGATGGCTAAGGTTAAAAAGTAAATAATTGTGTAACCAAGAGAGTCGAGGAAAACTTTAATTGCTTTGCTGGTGCAGTGAAAAGTTTGATTCTCAAACTATAATGAGCTTGCTTGGAAAAGGATAAAAAGACGGAGAAAGAGTGGGATCCCGTTTCGACGACTTTCGATGGCTAAGTAAGTCAAAGTAAGACCCGAGGAGCACAAAAAGAACTAAGAATTTTTCCATTCCGAGCTACATCCCACCGGCGCAGCCGAGACTTGATTTCCAAAACTTATTCAATTCGAGAAGCTGATCGACATCTGCATGAAACACTCGTGGTCGATGCGCGCCGCTTTCCTTACTCGCGATTGACTTTGAATTTTTCTTGCAATTTTTCTTTTTCATGCGATGAGGTCTAACATTTAAAAAAAATAAGATCTCAAACTGTCAAATATTTAGTTCAACTAATATGGATCGATTCATTTTTTCGAACTCAAAATTACATCGATACAAATTTTTTGAATAAACGAATACTGCTACTTAATAATTATAATTTACAAATTATAGTTCGAGTGGAGACGAACCGTTTTCTCGTTGCGGGGGCAGTGATCTTTATGCTTTTCATTCTATTTTTCCTTGGGTCGCCGTTAATTTCTTCCTAATAATTTTGGAAAATGTGTTTTAAAATTTTTATTCTGAAATTTTTACTTTAGCACTAGCTTCCGAGATACTTTAAACCGAAAGAATTTTTCTAAAACTTCATCGTTCTCAAGCGCGTCTTTGATATATGAGAAACTATGACGTTCACAAGAACACGTAACGTCCACACAACATTAACAACAGTAGCGGGGTTAACTAACAACAACAAAAAATGAAAAGAAAAGAAGAACAAACAAGAACAACGATAATAGTAGTGTCATTCAGTGGACTGCGAGGCGTAGGTAGGTAGGAACGCGTCGCACAAGTCGCATCATTGCAGCTACGCACGTATATATGCGTCAACGGCAGTCGTCGTCGCCAGCAACACTGCTGTTATATAATACGTCAGCACGGAATCGCGCCCAAGCTCAGCGCATCTACTCGACCGCAAAGCGAAGCTATGGAAACCTCGCATATGACTGTTGCGGAAGCTATATTGTGCATGCGCTAAAAGAAATCAGCTCAAAAGTCGACGACATCATGCGCGCGAGTCCAATTAAAAAGAAAGAAACAGAGAGACACGACTACCGAGTCGACGTGCCTTATATCTATAAACCATTTCTATGTAGGTAGGTGAAAAACAACAAAAAATTATTTTATATAGTGAAACTTCAACAAAATCCTGCAAAAAAAAAATTGAAATCCAAGCAAATTAACAATTCAATGAAAACTTCAAATTCAAGTACGTAAAACAAATTAAATTAAAATTAAAAATCAATTTTCGTTAGCAGACTCAAATTTCAAAAAAATGGCATGGGTTGCTTCAACAAAATCTGAGTATCGGGATTAAATTTAATTTCTATCGATACAATTTGGTGATTTTATCAGATGGACATGCGATTTTCGAGCCAATAGATAACTACAACCTATGTTCATGTACTGACAGCTCTCTAAAAAATATAAAACCGTTTTACTAAATTCATTTTTATCTATAAATTTTTTCCAAAATAGTCCGGTTTAATATACAATGTACCGTAAAATGTGTGTTCATTAAAAGGAGCTTGAAATTTAACCGCTAGATGTCATGATCGATTCCAAACTTGAAAAATAAAGCACAGAGAGAAATGTTTTCTCTCTCTACAGGTTTTACATGTATCTCTTAAAGGAGAATTTTGTTATTGAAAAGTCAATAAATATTATTATTATTATTATTATTATTATTATTATTATTACATATTTATTAATAATTACTCATTTCGGTGCGTTACTTGTAATTTTCTATAAGAATCTTTTTTATATCATAAATACTTTATTAACATTAATAGCCGCTACTAGGCTAAACTAAATAACTATTGTATACGTGCTGTGCCCCCATTTGTAACTACCCCCACAATAAAGACATATTATAAAATGATAATAAATAAAAAGTATTAAACAACATCGTTTAAATTTTTCTGATGGTATGTCGCGGAAGTCTATGCATAGTATCTTATAGAACAATGTTCTCAGAAGAAATACCTTAACTCGTTTATTGATTTTTAATTTTTTAAGAAAATTTCGTAAATATCAGGTTTGAAATATATTTTTGGAATAAATTTTTCATTCTCGACGGACAACGCCGTTATCGATATTGTAAGCTAATTGTACTAAAATTATTTACGCGGTATAAGAGGCTGCGAAAAGGATTAGCCGAGCTCATAATCCGAGTAAGACAGTGTAATTATAAGGCTTACAATGCCACCTTTGCACAACACAACACGGAGCCAGATACGATGCCGACGGCAACGACGCAGAAGACCCTTTTCTGTATCGGCTAGCCCTGCTCTGTACTACCTCGACGTAGCACGGCGACGACAACGACGGGGGAGTACAATAACGACAGCGTCGCGTTAATTAATTTCGTAACGGGTAACGATAGCTGCGAGGTATATACCTCAAGCCACTCATTCGTGTTATTCTAATAATAGAAAATTTTCAATCCACATTATTGCGGCAATTATAATTGATAAGTAGCTGAAGTAGCCACGTTTCCGCAAAATGCCGCCGGTCAGCAATACATAAACTTTACTCCTAGTTGAGTTATCGAAAGCCATATGAAAGGCCACATGCCTATACGTTCACGAGGCATTATCCAAAAAGTGCTCACTACAATGAATTCGATTATCAAGGGACAAGTCAAAGACCATTCAGTCTCTCTTGCGACACTCTGACCCGTATAAGGTTGTAAGTAGTTTGGAATCGACTCATTATCCTGCCAAGTCAGCTCCGGCTTGCGGATAATAATAAGGGAAAGATTTTTCGAGCGAGTCGGGAGCAGCTCGAGTTAATGTAGTAGCGATTATAGCGCAGTAGGAGGCGCTGTTGCCGCCGAGCTATCCTACGGTACAGAAGCGCCGCTGATACGGAGGAGCTTACAGCGCGCAGGGGTGGAGCATCGAGCGCGCGGCTCTCTCGGATCCTCGTGTATAGCCTCGTGCGCCGTAAGTAAGGCTGCATGGAGCAACCATAGCGCGCCGTGCACCTATCGCAAGGCGGCCAGATGCCGCGCGCACCTTATTGTGTATCGAACGAATTCCAGCCGAGTCTTATTTTCTCTCGCTCGCTCGCTGAACTTGCAGTTTCGCCGAGCGTAATTAATCCCGGCGTCTTGGCGGAGCTGCGCAGAGCACAGCACAGGCCCCCCTCAAGAGTGGATCCAAGAGAGCGCTACATAAAAATATACACACGTGTGCTCTAGAATTGCCTACCACGTACTCGGCTATATACCTGCACATATTCTTTATACATGTGTGGCTGTGTGTGTGCAGCTGCGTGGGTGCGTGTACGTGTGTGCACATAGGAAGCTCGAGTCGTTGGCTCGAGGTAGGATAGCCGTAAAGTTTAATTGGTAGTAAAAGTTTTGGCGAGCGAGAGCTGCAACAGCAGCAGCTATAATACGGAATAGACGCGAACTGCGTGAGTTTGCCTCGAGCTCGTTTTTGAGATGAGATAAAGCTAAATGAGAGAGAGAGAGATGCGCGCGTTATATAGCCACTGCATGTTCCGGGGGGTGAGAAGAGAGTATGCAATCGATGCGCGGCTGATTAGAAGCTCGATTCTACCCAGGATATATACGTATACATATTATTCGTGCGGCTCGAGCCGATGATGCCGTCTAATGATATGGTTTATATCGCGCACGCCTGCCACATATAGGCTCGTATAGTAGCTTACGCGCGACTTGCCAATTGCGAAATCCGATCGTAGATCGTCCCGATGATACATAGACAAGCGATATTATATATTACAGTTGCGACGACTCCTCCAAGACCCCCACGCAGCATATAACGATATTACTCTCTGACACAGCTCGTTTGATTCTCGAACGCATCGCGAGAGGAACTTTGGCCAACTTCAATTGCCGTTCGAAGCCTTTCGAGAGAGATCTTGGAAACGAAGAGGAAAAAATGCGGCTCGATCGATGGACTCGCTGGCCCGATGGCTGTTATATACATATCGCGCTTACCTACATCGCGCACGCTCCCTCGCTAACACGGAGAAAGAGAACAACTGGGTTACTACATTTTACAGCGAGCTCGCGCACTTCTGCAAAGGAAGCACAAGGACGAGTCGTTGCGAGTACTTCTCTCGTTGCAGCAATGCCAACTGTCGTGCTGCTGCTGCTACTACACGTATCTAGAAGCGCGAACGGAGCAAAACCTTGACACTGGGCGCTGCATATTGTGTACGTGTCTTTGTGTACGAGCATGCGTTAGCCTGACGACGACTGCTCTGGATGTTTGCCCCATTTATGGCCCGCAACGCCGCGGATAGCAGTCGAATGAAAATACCTTCGCTTGTGCGATATTGCGCGCACCATTTCCAATGTGCTCTTTGACACGAACACACGACGTCATACGCTCGCGTATACGTGTATACGTCACGCGTCGACCTATTCCTTTCATTGATTTACATGCGATCCGCGGATCGCGTATCAACTGCCGGATCGAGCCATAAACTCCGATTCAAACGTGCGATTGTTGACTGACAACAATTATGACAGACTTATTCGGTTGCGCTTCTTTTATGATCCTATGCCCCGTTGATTTTATATGCCCGCAAGGCTCGAAGACGAGTAAAAAAAAATGAATGATTCGCCGAAGGAGTACGACTCAAGGTTGAACTTTAAATCGCCTTATTATAACAATGAGCGCTATATCTATATGCATATTCCTCTGTTTGCTTTGTTAAACCGTGCGTGCACTTCTTTATTGGTTGAGCGAGGCAAGAGAGGAGGAGTAGACGGGCCAACGGAGCCATGGAGAATAATGGAAGAGATACTTGAGCACGTTTGCTGCTTAGCATACTTGTCTCTCTCTCTCTCACTATATGTATGTGTGCCTGCATGTATATGTGCATAAATATAGGCTAGACAGAGAGGGAGAGAGGAATTATGAGGGCTGAAATATCCGCGATTCCTGGGCTACGAGCGCGCAACATATCTTTTCGGCCGATTTGTATGTACACCCGGTGCCCGAAAGTTTCGGACCGACTTTCTGGAGTCACGAGAAGCCACGGGGGTCGTACTTTGCTCAAAGAAAAGAAGCCAAGCTACACAACTGATGTATAATCAATACGAAAGCTCTCGCAGTGTCTTGCTAAATTAAAGCGCATAACTCGAGCTGGAAGGATGGAAAAGGCCGCGTATATACCGCACTGAAGCACTTATACACGTCGCTGCACAGGCTTCGCCGAGAAAAATGGACTCGTATAATATTTTTTTTAATTTTCCTTTTATTTTACTTATCTCGGGAAGCGCAGCATCCAATATACTCTCGAGCAGCCATCGAAATTAATCGACCTCCGCTAACCCGATTAATCCCAATGCCCCATCCATTCTGCGCTGCTACGAGCTGCGGACCAAGAACAAATAAAAGAAAAACAAGCGAATTACTATATCCGATCGAAACTGGAAGAAGAAAAAAAGTTGAGCTTTCGAGCTCTTTGCGCATCTCGCGTAGCTAGAGGAGAAAGAGGAACGTCGAGAATCCGCGAAATGCCAGTAGTATTTTGGCTCTCAAAAGAGCCGAGCTAGTAGTCCTTTAGAAAGCAAAAAAAAAATAACAGAAGAAGATAAAAGATTAAAAAAGAAAAAAGAGAAGGAAGAAGAAAAAGGAAAGAGTAAGACTGGAAGGAGATTACCCTGGAGAAAAGTGCGAAAGACTGAACACTCAAGAGGTTGAAACCGTTAATTCCACGGGCTGCTGCCTGTGGATAACTGGCTAGCCTCTTTTGACTTTATATATGACGTAGCGCGGATGACATGTAACGACGAGCAGCCGAGTCGAGGGTTTGTTCTCTTATGCTTTGCGCTCTTTTTTTTGCCGCTCGTCCAAAGTAGCTCGCCTCTGAAAAGTGAGTGATTTTATAAAAATGTCCACTACTATTTCTCGAGAGTACACGTATGAAAAGCTCGAGTTTCATTCGCAGACTCGTCGCCGAGTAGAAATTCAGCAAAGACTCGACTCGGGACGGCATATTTTTTTTCTCATTTCCAAGGCTCAAGGATATTTGAAAAATGCCCAATGCAGTCGAGTCGTCGCTTGCCAAACAAATGCGTTCGAACATCAATTGGCCACGTAGAAAGTGTCACTCGATCAAGGGTTAATTATCGACCAATAAAAGCTCGCAGTTGGCGGGTAATTGGTTCGCGCGCCGACCGATCGTCCGTCGCAGCTGCGCAGCTCATGCAACTAGAAAAAAACGAAGCTTAATTGCTTCAACTGCGAAGCGGCGCGCAGTATATCTTTTAATTATGCAAATCCTACACGCGCCTGGCGCTTTGCTCATTATCTGCTTTGTCCATGCGTGCATATTGGCCACGTACACCCGCCACTACTACTACATGCGCTACATTCGCATCGACTCGCAGCTGTAGCAGGAAAAAATTGTCTCGTTTGCGTTTTATTCGGCTGAGCAGATAGTTGGCGCTCGGCCGCGAGAGCTCAGCTGTCCAGCTGCTGCTGCTGCTGCTACTATAGGTACGCGGGGGGCTATAAATTTTACCCGGCCGAGCGCCGAGCCTCCGACACGAAGACTCCTAAGCGTAGAATTAATAAAAATGCTTTCTCTGTATCCCGAGTTCCACGCGCACCATCGATTGATACTATGTCTATACTCACAGAGATCTGATAGTCGATCAGCAGAAGCTCGGGGGATAATAGAGCGATCAGTTTCGTTGTAAAATGTCTGCCTATCTATATACGAGGCTTTTACACACTCTAAACTCTTCCATCGAATTGCTTTTAATGGCAATTGAGTTCCAACTATCGCGTGCTCAACCGGAACAAAGTTAGCAAACTCTTTTCTCTCTTCTTTCCTCTCGCTTCTTTTTTTTTCTTCTTGCCACTGCGCGACTTGCCTCTAGCTGGCCGTATATGTATAGCTTATAATGAAAAATTGTTGCCCATGACATTTTGTAATCCTCGCTGTATTACGCAAGAATCGATCTTTGAGGAAACCCCACGCATTGCAAACAATCGAGATCGTTGTAATTTATTACTCGATCGTGATTCGGAGATTCGGAGGACTATTCTAATTAAGCGAATTTTCATTAATGTCTGCGAGTGCGCACAAAAAAGAACGCGTTATTTGGTTTGTAAGAATAAAAAATAAAAAACTCGTCACCACCGCTCCCGCCGCAATGCCGCACGAAATGATCGTATACGCGCCGAGAACTTGAAATTTTCTCGCTTGCACGATACGCGCACACGTATGGTACAACTCGCCATAACTCAGGGGCATGGTAATAAAAATCCATCGGGTAATTGCCGCTGGAGCTAAATTTTTATAATACTCGTCTGCGTGGCAGAGAGTCACACACACACTCGCTCGCGTACTACTTGGTTCTCCATCTTTTTTATGGCCCTGCTCGACAAATTCTTGTCACTTCATTTTTTCTCTCGGTCTCGCGCAGCTGCGAGGCGAGAGCGTATACATACGCAATTCGCGTACTACTGTATATGTATAAGAAGCGCAAGCCTAGGCCATCTCACCTCTTTCTGTTATCAGCTTCACACTGCTGTCGGTGTCACTTTCTCTCTTTCTTTATTTCTTTCTTTCTCTCGCCTCTTTTTTTGTATGCAGAAAGCCTCGAGCACACGAGAAAGCTCTACGCTTTTTCTGTCTCACGCGCGCGCGATCCACTCCCCCCGCGGAGACCTTTTTTCTTGCGCTTCGCTTCGTAGTATAATGTAGGTGGAGTACTGCTACTGCTACTACTTCTCTTTTTTATCCTATTCTTCTTCGCCTTATTCTGCTACTACTATATACTACGACTACTACTATTACTACTACTACTACTACTACTACTACTACTACTACTACTACTACTACTACTACTACTACTACTACTACTACTACTACTACTACTACTACTTGGTACTACCAGTGGCAAAAGTACGATTGGATAAGAGTTTCGTACATAAAAGAGATTTTTCGCATGTTGAGAAGGGAAAAGGAAAAGAATCAAATTCTTGGAGCGAAACTCGCCCATGCGCTGCTGAGCTGTTGCCGAGCTGCTCTATTTGTGGAAAAAGAACACAGCTAGCGAAAAGTTTTTGTCTTGGCCCCGGATCAATAAGGTATTTCGTGCGAGCTGCGTGTGCGAGCGCCCGAGCATGAAGCACACAGCTAATATAATATAGAATCGCGGCGACGACCAATGAATCTCGGAGCTGGTCATTAGTCAAACGAGAATTAAGTTTCGCGAACGAGTGCGAGATCGATACTTTATATGCGGGGAAAAAAAACACGTTTTCTAAGCCCGCGATTCGTTCGTTTAAGCGATGATCATCAGAAAACGATCGACTCAAGCGCGTAGAGAGCTAGCATAAGTATCGATACGCGCATAAATCAGCCCGAGAGAAAGAGTATGTAATCCTCTCTCTCTCTCGAACGCGCGTGTTTGAACAAAAAAAGAAATTCGCTCGTGCAATAAAGAACAGGTAGGCGAGTGTAAAGTGGAAAATAGCCCCGAAAAGCAGAGTAATATTTTGTCGGACGCGGTGCATTCCCTCGCTCGAAACAGTTTCTCTCATTTCGCTTTGGTCGCGGTCGCTCGGCGATTTGTCCACGTTACACACTCCTCCTCCTGCTGCTGCTGCTGCTGGCCCCGGTGCAGCGCGCACACCCACACACTCACGCTCGTAGGGCTTTTTATTACCCACAGCATTAAGCTCGTTTTTGCCTTCACACGTAGTCGCGCGCGGCTGGCTGGCTGGCTGGCTATACGCGCGTCGCTTCAGCGAGCTCGCCGCTTGTGCCCCGGCTGCTGCGTTGGCCTTACTTTTTTGTGTGCTCTGCTGCCGCTGTACGCGTGGTTTTACATGCATTCGTGAGAGAGAGCACAGCAGCTCGTGCACGGAAGAGGAGGATTTTCACGTAGATCTAATTTGCAAACGCAGTGTGGAAGTAGCATGCAAAGCTACTGCCTCACCCGCTACTTCTGCTGCTGCTTCTCTTTTGTTGCAATGTATATCCCACTCGCAGCATATAGCACATATATGGCGCCCTGTATAGATGTACGTATGCGCATGTGTGCAAGCTATTGCCGCTGCAACTTCTATACGTGTGCACGTGCATAAAGGTATTATTAAAGTTCCGTTTCTCTTAAGTTTTGCCTTGGAGTTGCCTGGTATAATAGTTGCGCGTAGTAAAAGTACAACTACTACTACTATACGTTTCCAGCTGCAACGTAGTGGTAAACAGCAGCAGAAACAACCCTTTGATAAGTACTCTCGTTCCTTTTACTTTTGGCAAGAGAGAGAAAGCTGACAAGTAGGCAAACTCGGAGTTTCGAAAGAATAAGCGCGGCAGCAGCTGCTTTTGCCGTTTATACTCGCGCTCCTCCCTAAGCGCCGCTCCATGTACCTCAACCTTTTTTGCCTCGACAGATTATGGAATTTTCATTATTGTTCGGGATGTTTATAGAATATACATGTATACTGGAGCAGCTCGAGCTCACTCGGGAGCTATTTATTCCCGTACAAGCGGTGCATTTAATTGTGTTGGAAAATGCTTTTTGGAAGATATCTTGCGGAGCGCGGCTCCACTTCCATCCCCGAGACTCGAGAGCTAGTTCTGCATCGAAAGAGCGAAAGCCCCAAGACGCGCAACTACTTGGCAATAGCGAATATAGATATACGAAACCCGCACTAAAGTATTTACTCGCTGGTATCTGGAAAATGTTTGTACTTTGTGGTTTCTGCATTTTGCCTGTTTTATTCTAGTAAATAATGCCGCGATGTAAAAGCACAACTGCGAGAAGAACAGAGCTCGCGAGATACCTTACAAAAGATTCAGATTTTAGAATTATTCGTGTAATTTCATAGCGCGTATAGAGAGTACACAAGCATTTATACTTATTCTTTTTGACAATCGAGCACGTACGAGAAAAATAATTGAAATTTCATTGGAAATGTTTCAGATGTCGCTGCCTCGGTGGAGGTGCACTTCGAGAGCAAAGACGGCGGTTTCTTCCTGAAGCACAGTCCGCGCCAGTATTACCCGAGCAATGTGCGACCCGACCTCAGCCTGTCGTCGATCTTCTCGACGACCTCGGCGTCCACGTCGGCTTCCGGATCCTCGTCGTCGTCGTCGAACGGACAGCAGCAGGCCGCGAGCTCGGTACTGTCGGTCGACAAGTTCACGGTGTTCCAGACGAGCGAGCCGGTCTCGGTGCGGGCCACCTACGGGCCCTTCAGCACCAAGCAGACCGTCCCAGCCAGGTACATAGTGCCCGACCCGCTCGACGCACTGCCGGCCCAGAATTTCGACGGCAAGAAGGCCGTGAGCAGCAGCAACGCCACCCTCCGAGACGTCCAGGAGATCGGAGCTCGGCATCTCGACATGTCGGCCCACGTGGTGAGTATCTCCAATGATACCATTGATTTTCGCACGCGTCGCGACAGCCGTGTCACAGGCCAAAATCCATATCGACGCAGCCTATACATGTAAAATGCACAAGTGCACGCGCGCAAAAGCTCTGCCTCGGTCGCGTGCACGACGAGAACAAATCCATTAGCGGATGGAAACTTGACGTAACAAAATGGATATATCGCTCGGAAGGCGGTGTAGCGTATGCACTACTTGGGTATACAGTTTGACATTATCGAGTTACAGATCGTGCGGCGCTCTATACTCTCTCGAAACTGCGACGCACGGAGACTACTTTGCACAATTGCCGTGCACCTATGTATATAGTATAAACACGTATACGTCGTCTGACACACTGCGGCGTTTACCACTTACGATATATACCGTTCCTCTGCAAATTTCCAAGGACATACGACGCGAAGAAGCCATCGTGGCTTCCGGACTGTTTAGATTCACCACTATACTCGACTGCCTTTCTCGATTTGCAAATAAGTCGAATGCGTTTCGATCGCTGCGATTGCTCAATTATTACGAATGAATTATATTGATGAATAACGCATTTTAGGTGAGTTCGAGCATACCCCGGGACTCTCCGGTGCTGCGAGTGCTGTTCCACGCCGGCAGCGAGGCGACGGGCCGACGACAGCTGCTGCTCGGCCGCCAACAGCGGGTCTGCGTCCTGCTGCACGCCACGCCGAGCATAGTCCCGAGGGCCGCCGCCGAGGCGGGCTCGGACTTTGTCAGCGGGCCGCTGACCGCCGCCTGCACCCCGGACGGCCAGGACGGCGTGTGCCTGGCTCAGATAACGATACCGGCCAGCTGGTGGCCGCCTCTGCCGCCGCCCGACTCCGCGGGACGCGTCAAGCTCGTCAAGGTGCGTACAGATCGTAAATACGTATCGCGTGTGTGCGGATGCATCTGCTCCCGCGCACGCCATAATCTTACAAATTGTTCATAAAATTATTATTACCTCGTCCATCGGGGAATTTTACGGGCGGCATAAAGGGACACACGTGCGTGTAATGCCGCTCCGTCTTGGACGCGCGAGCCATTCGCAAGTACCTTATACACATATATATCCCGACTACGAGTGATAGGTACAGAAAATCGATCGATGATAAAGCTCGAGCGTCGTAAAATATTTTTCCAACTACCAGCCCGGAGTTTCGAAATTTAAAGCTCCCTCGAGGGCCCTTGTGTTGTGATAAATTATTAGCTGCAGCTAAGAGTATTATTACCAACTTTCGGCAAAACAATGTTAACAAGCGGCGCAACGACGCGACCAACCAACAATTCGTGACTAAGTATAATACGTCGCTATATAACGAGGAGCGCTTCTCTGCTCTTCGCAACATGCGAGAGGGCGCGCGACACGCAAGACCCATTTCTGAGCTTTCAGCTAATTGACTGGCTCTTTTAGGTAATATCGATTGATTATTCTTTTCGTTTGTTTCGCAATATATTTCAGACGCTGCCACGCACGGTTCAGTTGTCGTACTCCGTGCTGGAGCCACGAGGCCCCGAGGACAGTGGCTCGTCGTCGTCGTCGTCACAGGGATCGTCTCACCACACGCTGGACAGCGGAAGCGGCTCGTCGGCGGCCTCCTCGTTCTGCCAGCCGCGAGTCCAGATCCAGCCCATCACGCCGCTGGGCCAGGTGACCCTCGTGCCCAATCGGGCCACTTACAAGGAGCTCAAGACGGACGAGTACCTGACGCTGCTCGTGCCCCACGGGCCGCTCTATCCGAGGTCGAGGCTCCACATACCCGTCTTCCTGCAGTCGCACTCGTCCAAGCAGGCCACGCAGGGTAGGCCGCCCGTCGCCGCGGTCGTCTTGAGGTAAGCTATCGCGTATCGGAACCAGAATACATCGTGTATACGAATTCATCATTCGCGGATTAATTGATCGCGCGTGTGAGCTTATGCGTAAATTCAAAATCGTTCATTAAACACGCTTAGCTGTTATTTGCATAATATGCGTGAGCGTAATATGCATACATCTCATTTAGCGCGCGAGTTTAGGACTTATTTGCATACAAAGGTCGCAAGCTCCGAGCGGGTTCATTGAGCTCGCGCGCAATAATTTAATCGGTTATTTCGCATCGATTTTCCGCTGCACACAGAAGGAGGCGCTATTCCATTGCAAGAAAACGGAAAGCACGGAAGGGAGAGAGAGAAAACTCGGGGAGGCAACAAAACAAAAAGAAAAGAAAGACGGGGAGGAAAATTGAAACCAAGCAGATGTTTATTTTTCGCCAGTTATGAATATCGCAGTAATTCCGCCGGGAGGGGTGGTGCCCGAGCGAGCCTCGAGCTTGCGATTAAGGGCACAAACAAGCGCGGAGAAGCGGAACAAATGAAGAGATTGTCGAATATTTATGTTTGTATAGTGCTCGCCGCGTATATATCTGTGTTCAGAAGCGGGGCCTCCGAGCCTCGAATACAAAAGCCGATACGAGAGAGCGTTTATATGTAGTGGAGTAGCGAAAAGCGGATAACTGACTTACATATACTACGATGTACATATATAACGTGTATACCTATGATGGACGAAAGAAATGGCACTGGGGGTTGGAAAGGAGATGATGCGGCAGACAACGTTTTCGACGACGACGATGCTTGAATTAAGACGAGGGGTAGGGTGGTGGCCTGGCCTGATGCTAGCTAGCTCGGCAGTCAACATCGCTTTAAGCTTTCGGCGACATTTTCGTGAAATCCTGACCGTAGTGCACATAATCGAAGCCAACCCAGCCACAGACCGTGTCATCTATATCATACGGACACACACGTAGTTTACACGTACGTATACGGGTGTGTGTGTATGTCTACGGGGGGATAAAGGTCACCAGATGGTCTCATTTTTTTTCACTGTGCAGCAAACGTCGTTTCTCTTGCGGGGGGCGCAAAATAAAATCGATGGGAGCTCGATTGGCGAGCAAGAAACTCATTAAAAATATTAAATGTCTTTGTTTATGATCATTCGAGTTCATAAATGCCACTCGAGGCGAAAAAGAAAAAATAAATAAATAAATAAACGACGCCATACGTGTGAAGAATGAAAAAACAGTCTATAAGATCGACGATAAAAAGTTATTCAAGAACGTCGTAAGTGAGGATATCGATTCTGGAAAATTGCGATTTCGAGCGAGCGAAGAGCCCAAGAAAGAAAGAGGCAGAAAATGCAATAGTGTACCATTACAGCTTTTTCTCTGATAATGGACTTGATTATCGAATAGAGCTGAAAAGAAAAGAGGGAAAGGGAAGGAAAAAGTCAAGATTTCCGTCGCCGATAACAGAGAGAAAGCAGGCGAATTTTCATTTAAAACGACGATTCTGATCGCACGAATCGCATTGCTCAACGTTTCGTGCGCGACGCGCTGTCTTTTATCTCGAGACGAAGGAGAAAAGTATAGGTGCTCGCAAACAGGTGTGGACGCATCTCGTGTGCTACATACGATACATAACTTTTTGCACTTGAAAATTACGGCCAAATAAAAATGAAAAAATTTTCGACACCGCTGCGCGTTGTAGCCGTAAATTCACTGCGTACATCTTACGTAGCCGATCGTTCGACGCACCCGTATATGGTCTATGAAAAAAGGGAGGGCAAGCTAACTTACAGGGTTGGTACGTCGATTATTGTTATTATTTTTCCCCCCTCGAAACGAGTTTTTGTTGTATTTGATGGAATTCGAGAAGCCCGGTGCAAAAAATTCATTGAAAAATTTAATTAACGAGAAATGACTCGGTAACGCAGTGAACGTGCATGTGTTGGTGCCGTGTAGGTACATAAAATCTCCGAGGTATGGGACTAAACTCTCCTTCGCTCAATTATACACCATACACATTTAATGCACCCCGGAGTGTGGCTGTTCTACGTAGCCAGCTCTGTCGCAGCGGCTGTAGCCGCAGTTCGCTATATGGCCCAGCAAGCATGGCATTTGACTTACAGATTTTGTCGTCGCTTCGCGAGCCCAGTACACGGTACACGTATAATATTAAGCGCTCGTACATGTGCGTGTATAGATATATATACATACGTCAAGTGCACTTGGAATATATTCCGAGCTCTTGCAGTAATAAAATCCGAATTTGATTCAACATTTTTTTGTCCCCGTGAATAAGTGAGTCGCGCACGTAAGCGATGTTACGGAGCTCTGTTACCTCCCTCAGCCCGACCGTCATATTTACTCGCTTTTGCTCGACTATCGAGATCGAGAGAGACGCTCGCACTCTTATATACTGCTCTGCTACATAATCGTTAAATCGTGCTCTTTTTCTGCGATGTTTTTTCAGAGCCAGAGTCAAGGCCGGAGTGAAGATTTTGGACGCCTCCACGAGCAGTCCCGACTGGATCGTCGAGACCGACATCAACACAAAGAATACCGCTGCCACTTTCACGGCGAGGCGCAAAGAAAACATCTCCCGGCTGCCGAACGCGTAAGTAAACGTTTGCCCAAGGAACATTTAATTAATTACATCGGCCGCTCTCTTCCTCGTCATTTAGCGCAAAATTCATAGCTCTCGTTCTCTTTCTCGTCGCAAGCGCAAGACGAGAGCAGAGCTTAAAAGTGCATGGCAATGCAAACACCGGATTTTCTTTGAAACCTATGATTACGTTTCGTGTTCTATCTAGCAAATGAATTACAATTTTCTTTGCAAAAGTCGATTCGACAAGCGAGAACGGGGCACACCTTATGCAGATTTCAAAATAAAAGTATCATTAAGGTTGCATCAATTATATTGCGCATCGTTGGAAAACACAAAAAGTGGATTTATTGATTCTCGACGGAGATGTACATTATGACCTTTAGATGAACTCGATTAACTAGTCGAGGTGAAATAATTATTCATTAGCTGGATTTTAAATCGAATCAACCCAATTTTATTGTAAATGTACAAGTCGTTGCTCCAGCTAATTTTTCTCCCTTTGGACTTTTCCAACGCGAAAATTCATCATGCATTATTTATTTTTTTGCGCACCTTCATTTGTAATAACGTTATTGAAGGTCTTCTATGAAACGGACTTGGCCAGTCAATTAATATTTTGCAAATTTCAGCGTCGAAAAATGCCAAATCAGGAGTATTACTTTTTTGTACAGAGATGAAAAAAAAATATCCCTTTTAAAAGGCTACATTTGCTAATTACTCGCTCTGATTTTTTCCAGTTTTAATTAGCGCGAATACAAAAATGCTCGCGGTGCTGCTCTCTGTAACATTATATATTCAGCGCTCGTGCATAATGAATACATATTTCAGAGCAGCTCCGTCATGTTCATGCATCCATGATATGTTTATAAATGACTTTTGTCTCTTAATAGAGTACGCGACTCGGATTAAACGCGGACGAGTATAATAATTACTCGAATAATAAAATGACGCTTTTTTCATGCCGTCTTTTTCTTCTGTTTTTTCCGCTCTTGAAACTCGGTCCGTGTCACGCATACACACACAGCTCGGCCGAGGAAATAATGACGATGCTGCTGGAGGCCAGCGAGGAGAGCGCCGAGAGCAAGGAACACGGCGGCGGCGGCCGTATCGTCTGGAGCGTACGCTACGCTCTCGAAGGCGAGGAAGACAATGTCTCGCTATCGGGGCCGTTCCAGCTTACTCAGCCGCACCAGCAACAACAGATGCAGCAACAGCAGCAGCAGCAGTACCAACAACAGCAGCCGCTGCAGCATCATCACCATCACAATGGACCGAGTGACCGAAAGAAGCTCCAAGCTCATCTGGAAATTCAAAAGGACGATATTCAGGCTGTTTTGCCGATCTCCAAGGTACAATATGATCGCTTTTATTCGCTGCTTTTACGAGCTCTCGTTTGATTTTCCTATATCGTTGGCATGTATCTCTCTTGTAAAACGCGCAGCTTAATGTCATATCGCGTGGCGATCGAATCGCTATTACACAAACATTTATCGCTGGCGATATAGCATAGGCGTTTGGCCAGTTTAAAATTCATACATGCCAGCTGCAGCAATTGAAAGCAAAGCAAAGCTCGTGCGTTGTTGTTATTCGAATCGAAGCACTTGTCGCGCTTTCAAAGTATGCGTAGTTTGATTAAACTCGCTACATATACATCGGGTAAAACCATGCATGTGTATACGTGCCGCTGCGCGTTGTAACGCTCGTACATCACCGTGGTGGCAACATTATTGAAACTCGAATTATATCATGAAAATCGACGAGGTCGAAAAATATTTAACGCGCGCGCGTGTTTATTGCAGGCGATTTACATTTATACGCTCGGCGCGCATTCGAGCAAAAAGGAGCTGCTGCGCGTTTGCGTGTAATACATAATATAACATAACATATATAAGAGGCGCCAGCGTCCATTATAGACGCGGCGCGATCAGCAATCAAAATCAATTGGGAATCGAGAGTTTGCGCGACGGATGATGAACGATGAATATTTTATTTTATTCTCTTTTTTGTTGCTGCTGTTGTTGTTATTTTGCCTGTTTCGTGATTTTTGCAGAATTGGGAGGTCATCAATACGGCGGTACTGACTGGCAGGCAGATATCGCAGGCAATGAAAGTGTTTATCGTCAGTCAAGCTGGCACCGTGGCTGACGTCACGCTCCAATCATCTTGTCATTCCGAGGATGAGAGCGTACTTAAGGTAATCGTCCAGCTTAATTAGTCGCAATAACTGTTTCCACCAGTTGTGCGTTTGTATACGGCAATCAGCCATATATGTATACGTACACGACACTTGTCCGCTGCTCTATCTGTATATATATACAAGCGCGTAAATATGTATATTCTCGTGATTCGCATCCTGCGATGTATAATGTATTCGAGGCGCAGAGCGGAGCGCGCGCGAACCTGCCAACTGCGGGCCCGAGTTAAACTCGTTTTATTAATTATGCATTGAATTAGTCCTTATTGTCGTCCGGTCGTTTCTGTCGAGACCTCTCGAGAGAGGCTTGTATTATTAAAGATTCGCCGGGTTACGTTTAAGCCTCGGCTCCTCCGCGCACTAGAGGCGCTAATTATTTTCCTTTGATCTCCGCGAAAGGGGCATTGATTAATATCTCAAGTAGCCCTCATTATTTTTCACTTCGAGCCAAGTCTCAATTACGAGTTTTCCATTTTTCGCGTACTCGACGTTTCTAGCTCGCTCTGTTTACGTATCATACGAGCATATTTCGTTTTTTCCGCCCCTTGATTCTCTGGCAGTTTTTTGACCCAACTTGTAAAATTCTAGGTCTCATCTTCGTGCAGCAGCGTGTACGTCGACGGCTCGGAAATCCGTGGCTCGAGCAATGCCTCGGTGCTCGTTAAATACGGCACTTACACGGGTCTGGCTCGCTTCACAGTCTGGATGCCCGAATTTCCGTTGGAAGTGTCGGTGGTCGACACGCGTCTCAATCAGATCAAGGGCTGGAAAGTTCCCGAGGACAATGTCTTGGCCAAGAACAAGCGCAGCAGCTTGTCCTCCGATCTTAATTCCATCGTGTCCCGAGCGGACGCCAAGAAGCCCAGCAAGATTAAGAAGCGCAGCGCCGCTCTGGCCGAGCAACCGCAAGTGGCCACCGGCGGCGACAAAGACGACGAGGCCGATTACGAGGACGAAGACGAGGAAGAGGAGGAGGACGACGAGGACGAGGAGGGCGAGGACGAGGTGGACGAGCCCGAGGCCATGGGCGCAGGAAGCGGCAAGATGCGCTTCCGCAGCGCCGACAAGTGGGACGAGATCAATGCCATCGATAGATCCTCGGCCAGCAGCAGCTGTCGGCTGCGTTTCCAGCAGAGCCCCGTCGAGGTAATTCATCGCGGCCACTCCCATCGTACCTTCCCGAACTTTTGCTTAATGTCTCGTTTGCGACTCCACAGGTGCACGCCCGATTCCTCGCAGCCGACCACGACTCCGGTAGAGTCTCGTACTTCGTGAATCGTCGCACTTGGCTGCGCGTCACCGACCTCGTCGCGGGACTCCTGCGAGTCTCCGACCCACGAATCGCCACCTTGCTCCAGGGCCGCATCGTCCAGGGACGCGGAATCGGACGCACGGAGGTGCAGGTTCTATCGCCGATCACCGGCCGCGTCATCGGCGCCCGGGAGGTCCGAGTCGGCAACGATCGCGTGGCCATAACTCAGCTCTCGGTGAAAGTCGTCTCGGGGCTGCAGCTCAGCATCACTCCGGACTCGGCCATCGAGAACGGCTACGTCGCCGAGACATCCGTCACGAGGAAGTTGACGGCGCAGTACCAGGAGGGCCTGTTGGATATCGATATCGAATTCTCCGACGGCGCGAGGACGCCCCTGAGGGAGATTGCGGTGAGATTTTTTTTATCTTTTCCTATGGCCTACTCCTGTCTTGTATGCACTGATTTCTGCGAGAAACAAGTCGAGCGGCTGCAGTAACAAAAGCGGCTTGCTCGAAGCTTCTCTGCGTGACAATGCTTATTTGCAAATACACCGAAAAGACGGCGCGCAATATCGCAAATTGTACCGGCTTATTCTTTCTCAACGAGTTTGATTTAATTACACAATCGGATGCTCGAATAATTTTACACTTTCTACGAAGCCAGATCGCCTAGGTATAAACGGCCTGTATACACAACTGCAAACGACGCGCATATTCGAGCTCGCTCGTTTTCTCTCCTTCGGCGCGTCTGACTGAATCGATCCTGCTCTACTTGTGTCAGGGTGTATATGTGTGCGCGCATGTATGCGAGTGCATTAATTCACGCCACTGCTTCGAAGCTTTGCACTTAAGTGTAACTTTCCGATATCCGTTTTGAAGATGTACTTCGCCCAGATCCATTCGTTATTCAACGACGCTTGAAATAGGACGAGGACAAAAAAGTCGGAGGAAATCTCGTATTTATAAATAACACCCTGCGGGTTACTGAACCATGCTTAATTAAAATTTTGATACGTGGATATTTCTATTTTAAAGCTCTGAAAAATGTTAGTTTCCAATGAGATCGGTTTTTTTTATTTTCTCTAAAAGTAAACATTTTCATGTGACTCCAGGTGTCGAATTATCAACTGGTCGTTGAGAGTCTCGATCCAGACGTGGTGGCGTTCGCGCCCATGGCAGCTTCGCATCATCCGCGCGTGATAGCCGTCGGCGAGGGACGCGGCGAATTGCTGCGAGTGAGTCTTCAGCTGGCCGACGCATGTCGAACGTCCGGTCGTCGCGGCAAGTCGTCGAGTTCGCCGCAAGCCCGAGCCTCCACTGCATCTTCATCGTCGTCCTCGTCGTCGTCGTCGTCGGCGGCGTCGTCATCCTCGGCGTCTTCCAACGTGGCAACGCCCCTTGCGTCGGCGACCGCCAACGTCGAAGTGGACTTTGCATCGAGTGACTTGCCCAGCCGGCCCGAGTTCGTTCAGAACGACGGGGGTGGCAATTTGGGTTTGAGCGCTCATCATCGCGAGAGAAAAGCCGGAAACAGAGAAATGGCTCCGGATCTTCAGGACATACTCATTGGTAAGCGATCATATCAATGCTTTACTAATCGCCTTTATCGATGATCTGCGAATGTTCGATAAGTCAGGATTTATTAAGAATACGTAATATTATCGCTGAGTCGATAATTGGGAAAGTTTCAAGCTTGAGATGCATACCTAAAGAGAATCGATCGTAAATACTCGAATCACTTTGAAGCGGTGCATTCGAGCGTCAGAAATTTAATTTGGCTATTAAATGCATCTACTATCGTCCGCAGGCATGGGAGGCGTGGGTATTCGTCCCAACACCGACCACCACATGACCCCGCTGGAAATAGGCATGTACGTGCTCTTGGCCGCCTTCTGCTTCGCCATCGTCGTTTTTGTGGGAGCCTGCGTGGTCTACGCGAGCAAGCTCAAGCCCGTGTCGCCGACGAATTCCGACTCAGCGGCTCTGCCGGTGCTCGAGGCCGCCCGCGCCGCCGCCAGCCAGTTCGCCAGCAATCACAATCTGCGACCCAACAGGCAGCCCCGCGAGTCCACGACCAATGCCCACGACTGGGTATGGCTCGGCAGGGCGACGCTCGAACGTGCCGCGTGTGCTCCCCAGCAGGTCTGTATATGTGTACATCGAAAATCTCGATTACTACCGTAAGCTTTTAAATCAAGATGAATTTCGTTAATGAAATGATAAATTTGCAGGTAAGAGTAACGAGCAATCCGCTTGCTGCCGAACCCGAAGAAGAAGCTTTGAATAGCTTCGATAATCCGCATCACGTCGAATTGCCACCGGCTCGTTCGAGTAGCTCGGCCTCGGCTCCTATCGACTCCACGACTTATTGCAAACGAGACCGCCAACATCGTGGCTTATCTTCCAAATCGTCCGCAAGAAGCACGAGCCATCTTCGCGACAAGTTAGTACAGTCGGACTCATTTTCACTTCGAATTTTTTTCAAATCCGAAAAAACTGACGTCTTAACTTTTTGTTCTCCTCGGCGCAGCGGAAATAACGAAACTGCAGCGCCACCCTTGCCACCCCACAAAATATCATCGGCCATGTCGGACAACGGCAACGAAGATTACAAGCCACCGGTACCTCCCCATCGAGGTAGCCGTCTCATGCCGGAGACGCCCAAACGTCATCGTCACCATCATCATCAACGCGCGGCGAGTAGTAGTAGCAATAATGCTGCAGCTGCAACAGCTGCTCCGGCGTCGAACCCCAGCAATGGCTCGGATCATCATATGCCGAGGTCGCGTCACGAATCCTCCAAGCATCATCATCATCGCTCGAAATCGGGCAGATCACGAAGTAGCAGCAACAGTGCAGCAGTGTCCAACGACGTGATCAACGACAAAGATAAAAATTCCAACGCTGATGAGATTTTTGTAGAAGTCCGTGGCAAATCGGTAAGATTGCATTAACATGGATTTTTATGCTACCGCAATGACGGACAATTATAATTTTTTGTTCATTTTTGTTTTTATCGCAGGGGCGCAGCAGGGACGTCGAAATCCGTCATAAAAGAGGTCGTTCGCGCGAATCGAAAAGAGCCACTGTTGTAGGAAATCCGATGTTCGTTTCATCAGATTCATCGAATAATTCGTCGTCGGGAAATACGTCGCAAAACGATAATAACCAACAACAGCAGCAACCACAGCAAGAGACATCGGCATCATCGATTACAGCCCCTACTACTGGTGGCTCGACGTTGGACGAACTAAATCTAGACATGGACTACAATCAAATCATGCAGTATTTTGACAATTTAAAAGAATCGAACGCCTAGGGCAGGCCTAAATGCGTAGCTATCACGGAGCTTAACGAAGGTCGTTACGATAATAATGACCATGACAATGATTATGCTCGTCAGCTAGCGCAATAAGAATCGTTTTTACATAACGCACATAAAATCGGACTTTTCGGCTTAAATCGATAGAGAATTTGTTTAAAAAAAAACTGATGAATTGTAGTTTGGCACTTTGAGAACCAGTTCGAACACAATGGTTATTCGACCCCATTTATTGAAGAAAATAAAAAAAAAATTAAACAACAGAAACGATGAGCAATAAGTATGAGGGTATGTAAAAAAGGGTTAGTAGGTATAGAGTAAAATCAGAATGAGTCGAAGGGTGGTTTTTAATTGTAGTTTGAAAGATTAGATGCGTAAAGCATTTATTTCTTTCCAAGAATATCATTTGTCTAATTGACAAATTGTGTCTAGCTTAGGCGCTCGAGTCGTTTCTTATCTAGTCAGCTTTGATAGTGCGAAAACGTATGAAACATAATTATCGCGTATGATTAAAAGTAATGAAAAGGGAAATTTTCGTGTTACCCTAAGCAAGAAGAATAAAATTTCCAATGCAGAAAAATCTTTTACTAGTATTTGCATGAAGATTTAGGTGAAAAAAAAACACTAATTCACAATGCATTTAATATAATATCTTACACACGCTCACGCTCTCATACACCCGATTTATCAATATAAGTATATAAACGAAGAAAATATATATATATATTTGCATATAAAAGAGACTGAATGAATGCGATGCTTTTATACGACGACATCGATGGGCTGAAAGAAAATGAAAAAGCCATAACTTTCCCACATATGCGTTATGCGCTTCTAAATAAACTCTGTATGCGTGCGTGCAAGTTGCTCAAGACTAATTCGTATCGCAGGGTTTTACAAGCTGTTATAAATTTATAAGCTTGCGAAATTTTCGAGTTGTCTTGGTGTACTTCATCTTTCGTTGTAACGAGTGTAACAAGCCTTTCTTTCAACGCGTGAATCGAAAAAGGCTCACTCGTTCTGGAATACGTATATTTTATTAAGTCGAATAGATGATTATTATAGTTTTTTGTACAAAGAAATGATTTGTATATACTTGCGATGTAATATATTATTTCAATTTGTGTGATTAATCGTGGCTTGAACGATTCACTTGTACTTCATGAATATTTGCAGGCGAGATTAATGTAATGCGTATGAATGGTATATTTTCGGTCCCGTATTCAGTTGACATAATTAAAGGAATGCGTAGTAGGTGTGTGTCTTCAGTGCTAGAATAACTTCTATAAGTATCAAAAGAATAAGGCTTACAGTGTATTGTATAATATGTGTTCAATTTAACACGAGCGACTTGTTTGAAAATGTTTAGGAAAAAAGTTATATAAATATTACGCTGGAGATGTTCGGTGGAAACTACTAATAGAACAAATAGCTTATACGCCTCGATATTATATAACAAACCCAGTATTAATATAAAAGTAAATATTGATGCGTGAATGCTTCAATTAAATCGTGATTGGGTAGATATAGCTTATATTTGGTACGGCAGTACATTATATGTGTACGAGCAACGATTCAATTTTTATAAAAGGTATGAAAATAATCTATTCACAGATTTATTATATTTATTACAATTATGAGAAATATGGTTTTAAATGATAATTGAAAATTGGTTGCTTTTATTAAGATTTATTGAATATTCAACTGTCTATGACTGCATTCACTGCCTTTTGTTATGTCTCCGGAAAAAATGAATTATAAAAATATTACTCTGGTTCAATGATATATTGTTATACTGTATCGGTTGTCACTGCACATGATCTGCCGTACGTTGTGATGTTTATAAATGTTTAAATTTTAAGACTGTATATAATATACGATAATGTTTATAAAAATTATTCAAAAATTTGAATCGAAAATTGTTTTTAAAAGATTAATCATTGAAACAGTTGCTATACGAGCGCCACTTTATGATTCCTCTAACAGAAAAAATTCTTCTATTGCTTTCAGTCTTGCTCGTGCATTTGTATTCTAAAATAACGATTCATAAGTATTATTAAAAATGTCTTCCGCACTGATCCAAATATTGCACAGAAAATGTTTAAATCTTTGATTCTTTTCATTCATTTGTTTTCATTATATGAGATAATCTTTAAATTAGTTCATGCCATACATTTATAAAATAACTCATATCGACTTGTCGAAGAAATTCGATAATATAAATATGATATATGTATACATAAGGACGCAACGGACGATGGATAAATAAAAAATCGGTACACTAAACATGTATATCGCCTAGTGCATCCGAGGATCGATTATTTTTGCTGAATGCTCAGTACCAGTAAAAAAATAAGTATCGAATTTTTACGATGATGAATCCCTTTGATACAAAAGAAAGAAAAGTATACTTATCACTTGTTATTGTTTTCTACTTCACAAGTCTCAAACGTGCACGTTTTTAGCTTGCAACGATGTGTCATAACAGTGTAACAATTTAAAAACGATATTACAATAAGATTATTCAAATTACATTAATGAATGAAGAATATGATTGATAGATTATTGAAAAAATTATTTGAAACATTGATATGGCTGGCTATCAGGTTGCTAATTATTTTTCATATAACTATTTTATTTTGTATATATTGAGATTGAATCAATTACATAATAATTAAAATATATTCAAAATTAACAAGAGTATTTTTTGGCAAGTATAATATATGTGTGTACTTAAATATTTCTTTTTGATTTGTACAAAACGACCAATTTTACCGAAAAATTAGCTTATTTAATGATAAGTATGGTAGAATTTCATGCTGAATAATCAGATACAATGATGAATTTTGCGCATAATATCGTATTGTACATGAACTTCATGCAGTCAACGAGTGCCATCGAATTTAAGAAGGTCCTGACCAAAATTCTAAATGCAAAACATAATGTAATGCTCTATCGATAATGTGTATGCCAACTCTAGAGAGCTTATAGCTTATTCGTACAGGTCTTGGTTAAAAGAAGTTGTATATTTTGTTTCATTGTAAGGTCTGCGTGACTTGACTTTTTTGCTATAAAAAGAGAGCTTTAAAAATTATAGTATTAGCCGTAAATAATATTAAACTAAAAAACCATTAAGTTGCTATACTTCATTGTATCAAAAATTATTTTTAATTCAGTATGAACACAATTCTTTTAATGCGTAATTGCATATCAAGAACGTAAATTTGTACCTAGCATCAATTGATCATATTTCACTTTGAATTGCTTCAAAGATTTATTTTTTGTATATAATTCATATCAACCACGCTGAAGTGATGAATGCCATTATCCGAATGGGAAGTGACGATTATGGAGACAGGTTTATCAACTCTAAAAATGCATATTATTATAATTCACAAAAGATATTTACCGATAGATGCGAATTAAGGCGAAAAATAAATGCTTATTACATGCAGTATAGCACAGAAATGTGTGACACACACCTATATATATTTACAAATATATGAATAATTATATATACAAACACATCGCTTATTATTATAATTAATGAAAAGATTTCCATGCAAGACAAATAACGAGAGAAAAAAACATTTCTATAGATGAAATAACATAATAAAAGAAAACGGATGATAGATGAAAATATATAAATGAAAAATATACATAAATATATGAATATTAACAATAAGAGTCTAGTCCTGCGCAGTGTTAAAGCAGCAACTAAAAAATATATAATAATGATATGTGTACAATGCGTGATTTGACACTGTTATTAAATCGATTAATTGTATACAAATGTGAACGCGTGTCTGCTCTCCCTAATGAACTAAATTTATAATGTACTGTCTAAAGAACTAGATTCAAGCTTGATACGGCTATTTGTCAAACCTATGTATAATTGTTATTTTCTTAATTTCTGGAGAACACTTTGAACTGTCTGTCGTTTAATTATGGTGCAGCGAGTGCTTTTGTTTTAATAAATGAGCTTGTGAAAATATTACGATTTCACGCGTTAAATATAATAATTAAAGTTCGCTTCGTACAAGTTCGGAAAATTTTATAAATAATTAACATGGCGTCTTGCATATTATTGAATTTCCATGACAAAGTATTATAAATAATAAATTGACGAGCAAATATAAAAATGTGAATGGTGGACTGAAATTCACGCAGTCATTAAGACTTACCGGACGGTGAATTATCAAAAAATTGCCTATGTTTTTTTTTCTAAGTGGCAATGTTGATCGCTTATACATTTTATAAACTTCTCATAAGTTAATTGGGTAGTAGTCTCATTCAATTTTTGTAAAGAGAAAAACGTATTGTAAATACATTTTAGTTGGAATTGGCAATGCTACGAGTTGAGGATTTTTTCAAAATATTTGAGGCAACCAAATGAATTTCATCTTCTGTTTTAACGATCCATTTCTATAAAAATAATAATAACTGTGTATAGTCTCAATTACAAGACACCATTATCATGCAAAGAGTAAAAAATATTTTACCGACGTGGTTTAGAAATCATGTATAGCAATTCGATTACCAAGTGACACGTAAGAAGTATGTGCTTGCATGATTGCGTAGACACAGTCTTACGGAAAACAAATAATAATATTGATGAAATATCCTGACAAAGTAAAAATACATATCGGTATGTACAATGAGAAATGAAGAATCAATTTTAATTCATTATTTGTCCCTTTTAGTTAATCTGAACTATTTTCTAATCATCAAAATATTTTTTCGTCAAAATTAAAAAAAAGTCAGTAATTAATCATTTAAAATTGATGTAACTTGAAAAAAGGAGTAGATTTCACGAATCATCTTAAGCCATATCGAGGGATGACGAAACTTCAAGCAGGACGATAACATAATATCTGCATACAATAAAGAACAGAAAAACAAAGACTTGAATTAATCATTCCTTTGGCACGACTTGTCGCGCTCTAATACCTATTGATAAAATATAAGTAAATCTAAGCACGAACAAAAAATAAATATAACAGTGAAAGATTGAAATGAAAAAATAATTAAGTAAATGTAGCATAACTTATATTAATACGCTATTGCAGTGCGCCAGAAATAAGTAAGAGAAAAAAAAATCGATTCTTGTCGGTGCAGGCAACGACAACGACCCTGTTCATCGCGAAGGCATTATAAATCATCGCTTACTTTCTCGGTCCATGAAAGATAACACAATTCATTGTTAATTATTACTTAGAGTAACCGATGCTTTCATTGTTACAGATAAAAGTTGACATTAATAAACAGCATTGCCGTCGCTGCGCTACACTATATATTTGTATAACGTACGAACGACATTTAATGTGTCCAGGTTGTCATTGTTGCGCCTCTTAACACATGCACATCTGGTCGTAGTCGTTGCTTAACCATTAAATATATATCATGCTGAAATATATTTAAAAAAATAAATAAATAAAAATAAATAAAAATAAAAACATCACTATTTGATAAGATACGACTATTGCCTACTTAATGTACAATATGTAGTATTTACCTGTTGTTACCACCGAACCTTCGTCAAAGATATAAAAAAATTGTCATTGTATCATAAAAGATTGGCTTTACTTCATTTAACCCATTTCCCTTACATTATATAAAAAAAGGTTAGATGGATATTACAATTTAAATTTTCTAATTATCAACTGTTTTGATCATTACTTTATTTGAAAATCTTGACTTTTGAATGGCTTTTAAAAAACTCATTTAAAAATGTATAAAATTTTTCCAACAACAGAGTTCAAATTAATCTTATAAATTAACAATTTTATCTATGCTTATTGTACCAATATTTATCAACTGGTGCTATCCACTGATGACAACCACCAATATTGTTTTGTATCATATACTTCCATGTGTAAGGATTTTGATTACTTTCTTCTATATAACGCTCATCTTCATGCATTTGATCTAGGATTTCTTGACTAACAGCCATAGCTTTGAATGGTAATTTGTGAGCTATTTCCTCTAATACTTTTCTCACCTATAAAACATTTGCATGATACATTTTTATAAGTCATTCATGTTTAGTCTTCAAGATAAAATTACCTCCTCATATTCAAAGGGACCTCCAACTTCTATTATGACGCGTCCAGCTTTAACAGGAGTAACATAATGATCAATGGATCCTTTTCCTCCACCCATTCGAACACCATGACCCTACATAAATAATTGATTACCACATTATAATTGAATAAAACCCTACACCAGATTAAAATATTATGAAATTTACCCGTCTAGTCACCGGCTGCCATGGAGGATCAATACGCCATAAACTGAAAGCACTATGGGGTAACTTTTTACCACAAGTCCACCTGACCATTTCTGTGTGACCGTATCTTAATCTGCCACCTATCAAAGCCTATTTATTTTTTATTATTTAATTTTTCTATAGATTTAATAAAAAATTTAATGTATAACTCGAATACTTACAATAACACCATATTGTTTGTGTAATAGCTTATTTAATACCAATTCTGGACCTCTCATAAGCTTTAGTTTTCTTTGCATTTTGAAAGGTTTCAACTGTGGTGGATATTGTGGTACTTTTGGAAGAATAGGCAACTTGTGTCCTCGAGTGTCAGGCGGAGCTTCCACATCTAAATAATAATTCGCATATTTTTTTTAAGACTCAATAACAATAAACAAAAACTACTTTTGATAAATTATAAGTACTTGCCATATTTGACAGGTGGACGAAAATATTTGAGTCCAGCCACAGGTATACAATACCCATACATATTATGAATGCTTTTGATGCCTTGAAAGTAAAATTTAATTTTAATGACAACTACTATCATTTTAATAAAAAAAATGTACTGACCTGTCAGGCATTTACTTAATAGTGACTGGGCAAGCATTTTGAATTTATATTATTTTTCCAATGCTTTATTTACACATTTTATAGTGATGTACTAGAGGTTGGAATTATTTGTCGTCGGCGGTCGAACTCGGACGATGTCTACCAAGATTGCGTATGTTCTTGCAGACAGCTTTGAGCTTCGCAATGATTCCACTAGGTGATTAGGGCTTATAGGCCTTGTGAGCGCTGTACAGCGCCCCGAACTGCCAAGGGCTTATAGGCATCAATAGTCAATACGCTCATAAGTCATACATGTCTGACGAACAAATAAACGAAAAATTTAAATAGTTGTAATTGTTCTTCATTTTTTATCGAAATTCAAAAATAATCCTAATTTTTTTATTTTCAAATAATTTTTTTTAGTTAAAATTTCTTAATAATGAGAATAATTGATTACCAATTAATTCACCATTTTTAAAAAAATGTTCTCACTGACTATTTCCTCAGACACAAATTGAGATTTAATTTATACACAAAGTTAGTAAATTAGGTTGAGAAACGTCAATGGTTACTGGGCTTCAAAGTAATTGTCAAAATTCATACAGCACCTCCTTAGATACTAATATAATTTGTCAATATCACATTATTTGAAAATGACAGAGACATGATAAACTTTGCTCTTCATCTATTCAAATCCTATATTCCAGCTATATATTTGCGCTAGAAGTTTCAGGGTCTCTATGTACAACAAGGTATCAACTTAGTATAGTCTGATTCATTTACTTCATAAAATCAATCATGATCATTCTCAGATTTATGTTTAAAAGTAAACAAATTATTTTGCATGGATCAAAATTATATCTCATTTGGATTTTTTTTAATTTTTTTGCAATGAGTGAGGAGATATTTATGGGACATTGAATGAAAAAGTTATTTGTTTTTATTCAACAATTTTTTTATTTTTTTAAATTAATTGTAAGAAATAAATTATCTCTTTCCTCCGACTCTTGGAGCCGACTTTTGTTGGACTTTAGTGGCCTTCTGTTTGATGGGTTTCACTTTAGCGGGAGCTGCAGCCTTTTTGACAGCCTTTGCTGCTTTCTTCTGCTCTTTGGCAGCCCTGAAATTAAATATTTGAAATGTTAATAAATGCAATATAAGTTAATCACATAAGATATTTTGAGTATTTGTATGTATTTGTAAGGACCCGCAAAGCCAGACAGTGTTATCACGTAAAAACTATACGTATTCGCAATCCTGGGTGAAGCAGCCCTTTATTTATTAATCTAAGACATTCAAAATCAAATATGAAACAGTAAATCATATCCAAAGAACGAATGTCTAATAAATCCAATTTTGCAAAAAAATTGTAATTCTTACAACAGCTTGAAGAATTTGAATTAAAACCAATTTAATTTAATTATCAAATCTAATAGCTTTAAATAAAAGTGAACAACTCACTTGATGGCTTGTTCTCTTTGAGCCTTCCTGATTTCTGGCTTCATGTTACGCTTGGCCATAATGTCAGTGAGAGATGCACCAACGATGGCACGCTGGTACTTTTGAGTCCTGCGTGTCCTCTTCTTGGCCATCTCTTCTTCCTGACCTTTCTTGTGCTTACGTCTGTAAAGCACAGTCCATGTCACCTTACGTGGATTACGCTTCATCAAATGTGCAGATTCACATTTTGAGTTTAAGAACGTGAAGTTCTAAAAAATTTCAAACCAGGATCATATGGTTAGTTCATTATAGCAAAAGGAAAGGATATGTAAAAACAATAAAAAATATCTCTACCGAAATGAATGTAACTATGGTAAAGTATAAAGAACAGTAAAATTCATGATTAAAGTTATAAAATAGCATAAATGATTGAAGAATGGTATTAAATTTGGTAATAAGCAAATACCTTTCCGTCGACCTTAACCATAGTTTTTCCATGGCCGGGGTAGATTTTGTACCCACTGTATGCACACAAACCGATCCTGAAAATATCAACGACGCATAGATTAATATCAACATAACTCCAAGACAGCAACTCATATTTTTAAAAAATGTCGCGATTTTCTTTAAATAAACAGATTATCTGAGAGAACTTACTTCATCGTGGCTGTGTATTATAACCTCGTTGGTTTAAAAAGAAAGAAATTGAAACTGAACTCGTGGTGTTAGCTTGATCGAGTGTATACAGCGCCGTTTCTGCATGTGTGTGCGTGCGAAAGTGGGTTCGTTACGAGCATGTAAATTTAAATTTGTGACCAGGGAATATGAAAAATGAGCGCGAACAACACAGCACGTTTATTCAACTATTTATTGATTGTGTTTTTAAAGAATTAAAAATGTCTTTAATCGTCGTCATATTAATAATCGATCAATCTTAGTCACCGCTAAAAATGCACTTTATATCTGCAATAATTTTCAACTTTAAGAATTAAAAATAAACGAATAGAAATTGGCTCGATATAAGAAAAAGTATTTATCAAATTATTTATAGTTTCACCTATTTTATTTTATTTTATAAATTAGATCTTGTTATGAAAGAACTAAATAATTTCGTTGAAATTTCTTAAATCTGTTGTAGACCTCATCAAGACATGAAAATAATTCATGTTAATTATAGAAAATATTTTTTCTTCGTATCTTGACCGAAAACAAAATTTCCCTCCCACTGCGCGGTCGGAAAATTTGATTTATATGCCAAAGTATAAAGAAAAATTGTATACACAACACGGGAGAAAGGAGATATTGTCTTAGATAACATGATATACCATCACACAATTATACACAATTACATTTAATCTGAGACATTCTTTACTTTTACTCCCTTGTTGTGTAATATACTATAACAAATTTTTAATAATTAAAATACTCATATGTAATCACAATTGTAAAGGTATTCACAAATTCAACATTTTTTAAAGTTATTTGTCTTTCTTTCAATTCGATTAATTTTAAACGTTGATAAGTATTTTTAAAATTAAAATAAAACAATTTATAGTTAATCCGAATTGTTTTATTGGTGATTTAAAGGCTGGTATGACAAAAAGAACATTCCTATGATCGCAGACTTTTGTTATTCAAATAATAATGTCCCTGATCCTTTTTACGTAAATCCATGAGCGAGCTGTATTAATCATTCCTTCTACGCTGACAATTTTTAGCAAGAAAATCCTCGTGTAATGTAAATTAATTCGTTCAACTTAAGGTAACAAATCGGAAATAAGATCGACTGGCATACTTAATTTTTTATTTTGTTGCCTGCGTAAAGTAAGTGTTTTATTAATATTTATAAGAACTGAGCTGACATAAAGAAATTAAATGCGATTTTTGTGAGATGACACTGAAAATCACGAAGCAAAATGAAAAATAAATATTTAGCAATAATTTACACTTCTAAGACTATCTTTATAACTTTTATGAGATTTTTAACGGTTCGAAATTCATATTTATTAACGTATTATCTCCCGACAGATTTTAATAAAATGTGAAGATGACTATTCAATCATAAAAAATGTCAAGGTTTGGAATCAAGGTTTGGAAAAAGCTGTGACATTTTTTCAATGGGTCATACCAGTAATCGGCTCGGGACAGACAATGTCTCTATATAATGAGTTGGAACCCGTGCGTGAAATAATTCGTTTCAAATACCAAAAATTTTTCCGATTTTTTTAAAATTTTTTAAATTAATTGTTGTAAACAATAGTTAAAAAAACTAACTAATTCTGTTACATTCAGTTATTTTTTTTTATGATTATATATAATTTTTAAACTTTCATTAATTTTTTACACTTCATTGTGTTCAATTTACCATGAGCTAAAACTATTTATTAACTTGAATTTTGCTCGCTGCTGGCTAAAAATATAGATAGAATAAAGATAACACAGATATTACGTATCCACTGTATCGATTTTCTTTTGTTTACTAATTAAAGCTGTGAAAATAGATGTAGATAAGTAAATAACACTATAAACACATTCCAAATCGTAGATTTGCAACAAGTGCGTGGTCCGTACGTCTAGATGAACCGCATCCAGCGGAATTATATGAGCGCCGGCATTTAGACTTGTTAATTCACTCGCATGTTATCGATGCTTTGAAAGTTCTATAGAAAACTGAAAAAGTTTTAAGTGAAACATTAAGTTTTTTTCGAAACTCATGTGAATTATTTCAGTTATTGTTCACAAGAACTTGTTTCAATACTTGTCACTTTCGATATTATTGAAAATTTATCGAAACTCCAGTATTTGTGTTATGAAACTAACCTAAAATAACGTAAACATTCATTAGATTGTCATTAATTGAAATACGACGTAGGTAAAATGTTGCTGCAACGAGGACAATTGATAGTGAAACATTTGAGAGGAATCAAAAAATTACTTGTAACCGAGTCACCCCTTTTAATTACACAAACTGAAAATTATGCGAGATGGGGTGCAAGACAAGTAAAAAAAATTGTCAATGAAGATGAGTTGTTTGAAGTAGAAAATTATGCTCATCCAACTCCTCCTACTGTTAAAGAAGCCAAAAAGAAACCAATTCCAAAGCAAGTAAATCAAAAAACTCCAACAGCAGACAATGTATGTTTTGACGAAGAAATAACATTTAGTGAAGAGACAAGTATCAAAAACCAGGATGAACCTGCTCGCAAGCTGAAGATTTCTACTAAACTAGAAGCGAATGAAAAACTCATGAAGTATGTATTTTAATTCACGTATGCACAATTTATTGTTACAAATTTTTACATAAAAAAATTTATTTTATTAGGACTATTATGATGACTGTAAAGTTGAAAAACAAACGGAAGAAGCAAAATCAAATTCTACTTGAAGGACATCGCTACATCAAAGATGCTATTGACGCTGGCTTGAAAGCAGAAACAATTATTTTTAGTCAATGGGAAGATATCAATAATTTACCCCTATCAGATAAAAAGACACAAATATTGAAAGTTCCGTATAGAACAATTCAATTATGGTCTTCATTGACAACTGCTCCAGGAATGATGGGTAAATAATTTTTTAATTTTACTATATATTTTTTTTATGAATAATATTATGCTTGTTTTAAATATTTGTAGGAGTTTTTAAAAAACCAGAACCTTTGCAAATATCAAGGAAAAATTCTCTACCAATTACCATAATTTGCGATCAGGTTCGTGATCCTGGTAATATGGGCTCAATTTTACGAGCAGCTGCTGGTGTTGGATGTGAAAAAGTTCTGTTGACTAAAGGTAAAAAGATTTTTTAATAAATTTTACTTAGCTTATTTATAAAACTAAACATAATTTGATTTTGAATTATACTCTTTTACTTAGGCTGTGTAGATTTTTGGGATAGCAAGGTTGTGCGAAGTGCAGCTGGTGCTCATTTCAGAGTACCTATTTATGGTTCTCAAGAATGGGAGGACATTCGTTCACTAATACACAGTGATGCTCATGTTTATGTTGCTGATAGCAATAAAGAAACTTTCAGTAATGAAGACTTTGATAAAGTTTTGTTACATGAAATTGAAGAAACTTCAAATAGTGACAATGATCTGGAAGATGTACAATCAAATGATGAGTCAAAAAAGAGTGAAAAACCTAAAAGAACTTACAGAAAAAAAATGAATCCACTTCTAAAAATGACTCAAATACCTGTTATACCATACTATTCCGTTGATTACACACAAAACCAGATTATTTTGATTGTGGGTGGTGAAACAGAAGGATTGAGTCAAGAGTCATATGATTTGATTAACTCTAGAAAAGGAGTTCGTGTAAACATACCTCTGGATAATAATGTAGATAGTTTAAATGCAGGAATGGCTTTAGGTATTGTTGCTTTTGAAGTGAAAAGGCAATTATTGCTTGTGCGTGAAAAATTGAAGGCGTTGGAATAATTATTGTAAATGTATGTTTTTGAAAATTTTTGTACTAAAACTTTAGTAGAAAAAGTTTAGAAATCAAATTACATTCAATGTAATGTATGAATTGTTGTCAATTGTAAATGTTTAGTTATGCATCGTATTAATTTAATTATTATTACAAATTTTATAAGATTGTAAAAATAACTTGTAGGAAATGAAACAACTGTAAAATTTAGCTAAATCGAATTTCAAATCCGTACGTGTTCTTGAAAAACACGAATAATTTTAACGATGCTCGTGTCTGATCGATTGAAAATGTTTTTGTTAAGTTTTTGTATCTCTTGTATCGTTTGTTATTAAATTATAATAAATGCAGTCGAAATTGTTGATTTTCTAGAAAAAATGTCGTTTCAAATTGTATGATTGTAAAAAATGAAAAAAATTTGTACATTGTAGTTAGTGTTACAAAAGGGGTGAAGTAAGAAGTAAGTCGTGTCATAACAGCGCATGGGACCGTTTCCTTACACATAATATCGATTGCAACAAAGAGAGACGAGAGAGAGAGAGAGAGAGAGAAAGAGAAAAAAAAAAGAAGAGCGACATAGGGTGTAGCTGCTAAAGCTCGTATACGAGCGAAGGTGGAGGAAGACCGCACCCTGCAAAGTTTGCGTGCTTTCTCTCTCTCTCTCTCTCTCTCTTTCTGTTCTTTATACGAGGGTACGTACGTACGTACACGCAGCTCGCGGGTGATATCTTCCAAAGCTCATGTATACGTATATCGGCGCGTTGGATGGTATAGAGCGTAGGCAGTATTAACGATGCTCGTTGTCGCGTGCTTGCACCTTATATATTGAATTTAAGGGCGAGTCTCGTTTGCCATGAGCGCGCCACTGGCTTTTCCAAATGGACACACTACATAGATCGCGCGCGTCGAAAGGTGCGGTCGGCTCGGAATAACGATTCACTTCTTGCGTTCAGCTTTAATAAAAATACGCAATTCGTCGGGATCCTCTCGGTCGAGGAAGAGGCTATTTCATCGCTTTTCTTTGCCGATCGAGCCAGTCGATCTTTCGATACTTTGTTGGCTCGAGCGTATATCGTAATTAGCGCGGGCAAAAATTGGCCTGTACGTAATTACATTGAATCTAAAACGCGGACTGGATGCGTAAGTACATACATCGCGCACATGAACAATGAATCGAGCTAATTAAGAAAAAAAAATAGCAGCGGTGGTACGGAGTAGAGCCGGGTGCGCATCGATTACTTCGCGAAAGCTGCAAGTACAAATCGTCCCGAGATATTACATACTTTCTCCTCGGCCGCTAGCGAGGTTCCGTAAAGTATGTAACTAAAAAGTATATAAAGTAAGTACGCAAACGTATTATCGTACACACATGCACACGATGCAGAGTGGCCGGCTTAAAATTTTGCTCGTCTTTTTTCGCGCTCCGTGCAGCTGCGTGCGCGTCGTCGGCCCTGTTGCGGAGTCGAGTCTCTTTATAATAAACTCGCTCGTGCACGCGACGAGTGCCGCGCGTACAGTAAAATTTGGCTCATATACGCACAGGTGTGGCTGTATATATGTATTGCATAGCAGCCCGTACGTTCGTGTGTATGCCTCCTAAATTATTACGCATGCTTGAGGAGTTGGTTAAACTTTGAGTTGGTTCGCGTCGATATTACGCTGTGCTCGAGGCGCGTCAAAGCTCCAATAGCGCTGCAATTCTGGGCCATGCATATATGCAGGAGACTCGACGCGTTCAGCAACGTAAAGGGCGCAAAAGTATATCACGCACAGGGTTAGAAATGGTATAGGCTAGTCGGAGAGAGCTAGCCAGTTTGTTTCTCGCCTGCAAATATGTGCACGTGCTCAGCTGTCTTATGGCAGATATCGTGCACATACCGTGCGATCGCTCGGATGATCGATTGTTTACACCATCAATTGTGCACTGATGGAAATAGGCCGCCGCTGCCGAGGTGTGTATTCCCCATCCCAAGATATCCTTCAAAGTCATCATAGCTATAACAATATGCGAGTCTATGCAATATTTTACCAAAACTCGAGCTCGATTCGAAGCATCGAGCCGGTTTATACGCAATTTTAATTGCCATCGGTCAAGTCCCTGAGTCGAAATGAAAAAGACGTTCTAAGGCGTTGCGTGCGCCAATACAGCGAGTTGGTCGCAAGCTCTATATAATATCATGTCATGCAGGAACGAACGCGTACATAAACGTGTGGAACTGCCGAGCCATATTTTTACCGAGCTTTTACGTCGTCCGCGCCATAATACGCAAATGGACGTGTTTTTAATTTATTCAAGCTCGTAACGTCGAAAGCTCGATACTCGTCGAGCCTACACGTGTATAATATTTCGCCGAGAGATCGTTGCTACAGCGGAATCGAGCAAGTAGGCACAATATTATTATGGCTATAGGAAAAATGAAGGGCCGAAGTGACAGGTAGCGACTCGTACGTAATAATGTAATCATTGGCTGCATCGCCTGAAATAGTCGAGGCGCGCGCAGTAATGAAAACGTCGGCCGACCGCGAGGATAATACTTTAAAGGGCTCGCACACACATACAGAGTCATTCGAGCGGCACTGCATGGCCTCCTTCGGCTACATATATATATACCAAAGTTACAAGGAATGATCGATGCGCCTCCGTACGTTGCAATGGGCTGGCTTAATTAGAATCTAGCTTACGGCTAGCCCATTCGTCCGACAGAGATAGGTACACGTCGAATGATATAAGCCACGTGCGTTACCCTCGCGATCGCCGTTTAATTTTTCAACCGAGCCGCCGCTGGCCTGCGCCCCCGTTTATTATATACGCCCCCCTTATCGAATTGAAACGCGAGTACGAGTTGCAATTGACAATTGCGAAATTACGGCTTACAAAGATGCCGCCATAAATAAGAGGTATACGTCTTGTGGATGATCCGGCTCTCTGACGCTTACGTAAAAGCTGCGACCCTATATATAATTTTTACAAAAAATTTCTGCTGTACATACGAGAGCTTATCGCATTGAGCTCTCGTTGGCAGCCTACACGCAGATAGGCTGTTTACGTTCTCGCTGTAAGTGACCCGCCAACTTTGATGATAACCCTCTCGACTTTTTCTCTCTCTCTCTTTCTTTCTTCTTCTTCGTCATTTTTTTCAAGTTTGCCAGTGTTTAGTGCATGTGTGTGCGTGTGCCGGAAAAAGGATTCGAATCGCAATCGCGTATTTTACAGCTCTCCGGTCTCGTATGTTCGACGATCGATCGAATGATTTCTTCGTCGAGCTTGTTCATTATATTGTTTTGTTAGTTGCATAAGTAACTGCACCGAAAGATACACACACATACACACGAAAAAATTCGCTATCGCACAATTCCGCCGACGTGAATAAAAATAAATAACGAAAAGAGACCAGGATTCCTCGTCGATGAGTGTGACAAAAATACACATCATTTCTATAAAGACAAGAAAAAAATTTCGGGGCCACAAAAACACGTCATACCTATGTGCCAGCAGCTCCCATACATTTTATCGCTAGACGTTCGAGATTTTCTTTATTCGATGAAGCGTGCAGGCGTGTACTTGTACGATACGCGCTTTTGGATTTCGGTAGCGTGTCGAGCAACTCTCGAGCTTTCTCGAATTTTCGAGATTTTTCGTAAGAACACGCGTACCCGCGCCTCAAACTAATTTATACAAATATTATTTTGACAAAATCTTCGGCTTTACTCGCAGAGTCAAATTCGAGAGATATGCTAGTCAGAGCACAGCTATTTCTTTAATCGATCGTTAAGCAGGTCATTTTTGGCCGCGTGTTTGTTTTCCTAAGCTCCCGAAATTTGTAAGCATTGCGCAGACCGTATAGATAGATATGGAGATTATACACAATTGCAGAGAAAACGAGTCGCTCGGAACTGAGGCGACACGAGCAACGTTCCAAAGCCCCGCGTTTGTCAGAAATTCCAATACAATACAACGTATTTATTCGTCTCCATTGGAAATTGTCACGAGACAACACATTATAAACGTATTCGGATGATGTTTACCAAATTTAACATGCGTTAATTTTTCTGAAGGATCCGAGAGTGTGTAAACAGAGTATTATCAGTTGAAAATGCTATTAACGAATCAAAGCTTCGATTTGACAGCTCGACATATTACTCGGCGTGACCCGTCGAGCAATTTTTCCTCGTGCCTTGAGTATCAAAACCCAAGGCCAAGAGCTCGACTGATTTTTGCTGCTAATTTTTATCATTGCTTTGTTGGAATTAAAAAACTTAGATAAATCGATAGAGTATATCATTCCCCTTTGCCGCGATCCTCGTTAATTTCTTTCGCAGGACAGTATTCGAGCGCGACGTTCATTGCCGTATGCATAATAAAATTCATTTCATCTCGAATGTCAACGTCGAGGAAACAAAAAATATTCCTCAAGATCGTCGAGAGGTTTTTACTTCTCGTTTCCATCGTCTATACGAACGCGATCGTTTTTTGCTTTTATTACGTTACGTACGTTAACGAAAGGACGACACAGATCGAGACGAGCCTCTTTCCTTGCGCGACGTTTCAATCAAGATAAAAATGCAAGAGCAAAATAGTCGAAGAAATAAACGAAAAAAAAGTGAATAATTTATTCGACTGGACAATGGGTCGTGTATATAGCAGCTGCGATTCGAAAAAGGCCGATTAAGTGAGTCGCACGCAGTCCATTTATGCTCGCTCGCTCGAGCGATGCGTGCAATACGTGTATAAAGTTCTGAATCATAGCTGCGCGGCAGCGTTTCCTTGATCGGCGAAAGGGCAGAGGTCGGCGCGCAGCAGAAGCAGTTTGAAAGCGCGAGTTTGTAAAGCTCATTAAGTGGCGGCCGATAATAATTATATAAAGCTCCTCGAGTCGGGCAAATTTATAAATCGATCGGTCTGTATCGGCGTTTTTCTCCTCTCTCTCCCTCTTTTGTTTTATTGTTTTCGTTAGCCGCGCTCGAAATATATAAATGTAAAGAGGTGCGCGCAGTCGCTCGCATAAATATATATAAAGAAGAGTCAATGAGGCTTGAAAAGCAGCGGCAAGTGTGACTGTGTGTGCGTCAGAATGAATATGCAGCGTCGAGCTCGTAATTTGGCCTTCGACCTCTCTACATTACTCGTGGGGACAGCCTATGTACGTTTGTGCATGTGTGCGTGTTAGTGATCGCACTCTGCGCACACGTGTGTAAATGCGTCGAACAATATGAGACAGAGAGAATATCGGCTCGCTGGCTCGAGCCTCATACATATTTATGCCGCGCGTATACGTGTATACACGCATATAGGTGCACCACTCGGCGAGCACACATAGAGGCACACGTGGCGTCGATCGTCTCGTAACTCGAGCTTGTATACTCGCGCCTACAGGACTATACGTGGCACAGAGAGAACAAAATCTTATCGAGCGCACGAGTGACTTTTTTATCCGGCTCGCTCCTCTGGTTGCTGCTCGCGCACGAGCATCAGCAGGAAGAGGAGGACGACGCCGAGGACGCATCGTCGCACTCGCCAAGAGGGGGGATGGTCAGGAAGTGCTCACACATGCACGCAAGAGGTGTATGGAATATATGCGCTAACTTGCGGCTATCGTCGTCGAGGATGATGATCGCGACGCCGCCGATGATTATTCAGTCCGCATCGTGCGTGCACTAGTATGCGTGTGTGTGTGTGCGAGCATAATCCGCGTATCCGTTCGGAGTCGAGCGCAGCCGCTGCCGCTGGCCGCCGTCGTCGTCGAGTTCGAGTAGCGAAAATTTAAAGGTTGGCAGCATTGCCCGGAGAGCGAGTAAAAAAAATAAGCGTAAAAAAAGAGTGTGCGCTATGTGTGTGTGCGTGTGCTTGAGCGCGCGAAAGAGTGGACCAACCGGTCTCTCTCTCTCTCTCTCTCTCTCTCTCTTTGTCTCTGTCTCGCTCGCACACACATAGCGTACGCAAGCGTTTATATATAGCATGGAACTGCGATTATAATATACACATACACATATAACACAGCTTCGAAACGAACGGGCGTATGATGTAGAGTCTAGAGAGAGGAGCTCGTTTAGCGAGCGCGAAAAAAAGACGGAATAAAAATGCCTATAAAAATACATCGGCCGAGGTACGGACGTGCTTGCAGGAGGTACTCTCCACACGCAGCGGCCTCGTGGCAGCTCCGACTATTATGTTGTACGTGAAAATGCGCGGATCGTCGCTCCGAATCTCCGTTTTCCTGCATCGATAGCCAAAGAAATGGCTGCGACACGCATGATATCGTATGAACTCATTCAAACTCACAGCTGTATTCTTAGCATTGAATCTTAATCGTCGTTGAAGATCGAAGCGACGAACGATCGGTGGAGCTGCGGACTAGTTTTGTTAGCTCCTAGTTTTTGGTAGATCGTCGTGGTGGTCGCCGAGGCGAGCAGTTGGACGCCACGAATTGCCACGACGAAAAAGCTCGCAGTCGAAGCAGTCGCAGCGCGTATCATTATTATTATTACGTGTAACTCGTACTACGTAGCGCATACACATAGCGCACAAGAGCCGAGGAGAGGTAAGTGGAGGAGAGGAGGCATTAGCAAGTTAAAGATAACGCCGAGTCACGACGCGCGCGCCAAGATAAGCGTATGTTAAATTATGCTATTTTTGCATACGACATATATATTTTTGTACTGCACACGACTGTGTATGCGCTACGTTGTACGTACTGGAGCACGAGCTAGACTAGCTATAGATATACAGCATAAGCTCGGACTCTGGAACGCGTCCGCGTCGAGTTTTTAGCGATCGTTAAGCCTCTCGACAAAATGTATATAATATACACGTACATGTATACGCGACGAGTCGGTTTGTGTATAGCGTCCGCATGGATCTATATGGCAGCGATTGGCGGAATAACGTAACGGTGCAGTAGCGGCAGCATCAGTTACGCCGCGGATGAGAATAAAAAGACAAATAATACGATAAAAGCTGGAGAATTTCACTCGCTCGCTCCTCGTCGTGCTCAGCTGTTGTATGTACTGCACCTGTTGCCGGTGCAGCGCAGAGACCTGCCCGAGGAGGACTCGCTCTCTCTCTCTCTCTCTCGCATCTCTCGCTTGATTAGCATATGTACCTGCAGTATATAGGCTCGCAGTATATGATTGATACTCTTGCATAGATTACGAGTGCAGCAGCAGCAGCTAAAGTTCCGATAGCTACTTAGGCATATTCTCTCGAGCGAGCCACCCATAATCATAAATCAACGATTCATTTATTATGCACTGGCTTGCATATATAGGAGCTCGCGAGCTCCAAGTATAGGAGAAAGCTCTTAAACGAATCAACGAGAGGGAGAGCTTCCAGAGAGAGGGGAAAAAACGAGCCCCGGCCCCCGATGTTTATTAGCGTACTGCAGGACGAGCCGCAGCGTCACCACACCCACGTGGCTCGACGTGCACCGATCCTAGTATGTACGCTGCGCGTCTAGGCCATCTTCATAACTCGTTCGCGCGCCTCTATCAGCTATTCCATTTCAGCGATGTTATAGGTAGAGCAGGCGCTCGGCTACGGCCTCGGGTGGCAGCGAGCCACAAACTGGTTCGGACACGATGATGCAACGCACATACCTAGCTTTAATTCGTTTATTAAAACGTTTTGAGAGCAGCTTAGGAGCTCGAGCCATTTTCAATCAAGCGAGAAAGAGAAAGAGATACTCGCTGTATTTACGACGCGTACACCACCCTGACATTTAGACATGCAAGTGCCTGCAAGATCGTAACGGTAAAACCTGCCTCCTGGGCTTCGATCCGTATTCGTGCCATTATTCTTTCCGCTCGACAATCCGACGAATTTCGCGCTTGATTAACGCCACAACGAATATGCCTGTACGATTAATTGCATCGCAGCTGGTATACGGAAGGCTAACCAAAATCAGTTCGCAGCCGTTGACGAGCTTTCGCGAGCAAATATAATATATGAAAAGCTCGCAAGTTTGCTTGGATCGATTGACAAAAAGGAAAAAAAAACCAATTGTATGCGAGTGACGGATCTTCGGTCGGGCCAACAAACACGATTATCGCGTGATCGACTCTCTTTCTCTTCGCTTCTTGTCACTTTTCGTCACTCTATCAAATTTTCATCGAAAGCCTCCTTACACATTTCTTTTCGACTCGTTTCTCTTTCTTCTCTTTTTTCTCTCTCGCATCTTCTCTTGTTTCGTCTCCGATTAGATTCAACGTCCAAGTATATGTTTTTTCCATGTACGGCTTTAAATTCACGCGAGCAATAGACAGATATGGCGTATTGATAAAAAGTCAGATCCCGAGCTTCCAATCTCTTATCTCGGGCTATATTTTTGTCGATTAGTAAAGCGCGTCGCGTTGATGATTATCGAGCTGCGCGACTCGCCTGCGCCCATATCACACATTTTCGTGAAAGTTTCCGATATTTTTGTCTTTGCGCCTACTGCCTGCTATATAATATACACGTATTTTAATTAATGAAAAGATCGACGACGTTACTGCACGAGTTTAGAGCTCGACTCGGTGATTGTTATCGCGAACGCTACGGAGGAAGTGGAATCGCATTACCGTCTATATATGCACACACACGAACACGCGTGCATTATGCAGATTGGTTAGAAATCGGCCAAAAATCGACTAGCTTATGCAATAACAAGAAGGATGCGCGAAAACATATAAAATGACAGCTGCCGTACGAGCTTAGCGATCAAAGGAGTCGATTTATTCACATACGGATTCGACGACGAGCACTTGGTTCGGACGCATCGATTATTTATGCGAGTTCTACTTTTTCATTCCATGTTGTTGTTGATTTTTTTTCTAATTCAACTGCGATTAACATAGTAAAAAGTCGAAACCTTTTTATTCGCCTACGTACATGTGACTTCCGCTACCGCTGCAATGCAGCTTAATCTGTATAAGCTTGCTCGATAGAGTTTATAATTACAGGCGATCACATACATAATCGCTGCGATTAGGGAATGTTTATCTGGCAATAATATTTTTCTTCGTTTATGTATAAACTGTAATTAATTCGACTCGACGCTCCAATCCATTTTCAACTACGGATCGTTATGGGAAAAGAGAGCTGCGATAGAGCATTTCTAAAAGCATCGCAATGCAAGAGACAACAATTCGTAGATTTATATAAATATACACATTAAAAAATCTATACTTAGCTCGAGCTCACAGGTTTACTCTCGTCAAATACTTCAACATTGCTATCGTAGCCGCTCATGTTGGCCATGCGTAAAAATCCACCTCCTCCGAGATTCGAGAAATAATATCGCGCGCAGCAATTTGAGATACGCCGCGATATATATATAAGCGAGACAAAGGTCTATCCGATAAATTCACTCTCGTTCTCTAAATGACTCAGCGGGTCGACGTATATATTTTTGAATTTCAGACTTTGGCTGCCAAGACTCTTTTTTTTCCTCTGATCGGACAATGACGATCCGTCGACTCGCGTACGCGCTATATGCATATTCATCTCATTATTCAATTGAAAATCTTCTTTTTTTTTTGGTTTCACGAAACCAGCAGAGATTTATCATAAACTTGGATTCTCGTTTTGAGGGACCCTGTTGTGTATTATTAATTCGTCGATCTTACGAAAGTAAACAAACACAGTACATTAGCGAGAGTAGAGGTGACAGACTGAGAGGATCAACATTTTCATTGAACTTGAAAATGTCGTAGCTGTGTATAGCCAGTATAAACTTACTGTGTATGCCGCTAAGGAATAGATGTCAAAGCTCGTTGTCGGAATCAAAATATACAGACGAACCTGTTGACATTCGTGTGTATTATAATTGTATTATGCCTAAATATGAGTCGAGAAGCCCCGATACAAGCCTATAATTGGCCAATGACTTTGAAAACAGACTTGGAGCACTTTAAATCGATCAAACTCTTTTGTTTGAACCGTTCGACGCTTCTGTGTATATTTAAGTATATGGCCTCATCGTGTTGATGCTCACACGAACAGATAAAGGAATTTTCACTTTTTATTTTACTAGAAACTTTTGGAAGCGAAATAAATGGAGATCGATTGCACATTTTGTACAATATAAATTTATTAGACATTCGAACGATCAAAGAAACATTATGATATTTCGGAAATATATATATTTTTTATACATTTATATAGTTATGTGGTAGCATAAATATTTGTGCATCTATATACGTTTTATTTCTTCTGATAAGGCAACTTTGTGTATCTCTATATAAGACAAGTTACGTATCGTCAATCAATTATATAACAATGAAATTTTTTAGCAGAATTCTGAAACCTCTGAAAAACATCGAGAAATATATAATCTTATACATAATTTTTTTACACACACTTATGACTGTACGTGATATAATATATTTTGATCTGTTTCTTAAATTGAGTCGGGGTTAAAATGGGGTACCATCCAAATGATCCAATTTTGTTCGACAAAATTCATCGCGCACGGAAATCCAAAATAAGCTCCATTTTCGTACCCTCATCTCCTCCGAATAGACCCTATGTTATTAATTACTTTAATTAAAAATACACACTTTATTTACTTGGGACAGATTGCTATGTCGAAACTATTGGTTCACACAAATTCCAAAATACGTAATTACTTATTAAGCGTGCAGGTCTCTCGTAAAAGAAAATTAAAATATGTATATCATCACTCGCTTAGGCTATATAAGAGACACATAACGAGTAAAGGAACTTCTTAACCGAGTAATTCTACGTATTTATAATGGTATGCTGCTGGAGCAAATTTGAGAGGAGAAATCTAGTCAAATTAGCTTTGAGATCCGTATCAGCGGCTTGTACTTGAAATTTTTGCACGTTTTTCTCTTATTTCGCACGCGTCGTGAAATACACGTATCGCAACATACACGCACTCGATAAAAAGGCACTAAAAAACAAGTTGTATTTTAGCAAAAATAGTTAGCACTCTCTATGATAAAGATTTTCAAATTACTCGCTATACACGCGCCTATGAAAATATACAGAGACTCTATTCGCGACGAGGCTTCTCATTTAGCGTCGAACAATCTCGAGACAGGGAGAGATGTACGTGATATAATTGCATAGGTGCACGATATGAAATTGATAATTGCAGCTGCGCACGGAGGACTGGAGGACACGGGGAGATTTAGAGGTCGGTCCTGCCGCCGCCGAAGAACTGCTTGATCAATCTGCGCCCGTCCTTGAGTATCATGTTTTTCTCGTTGATGCAGAGCTTCTTGTACTCGATGTTGACGGTGCTCTTGTGGCTCTTGTCCTTATCGCCCAAGACGCACTCGATCCGCCGCTCGATGTCGTAACTCGGCAGGAAGGCACTGGCCGGCAGCGGCGGGGGCGGCGGTGGCGGGGGCAGGTCCACCGACAGCTGCTGCTGCTGCTGCTGAACGATTTTGGTCTTGTGTTGCATGCAGTCGTCCCAGCACTTGATGCTGTTGTTGCTGTTGTTCTCTTTGATCTCGATGGCCTCCTGCATCTTCTCGAAGCGCATGAGCCTCTGCATGAGCTCGCGCTTGACCGTGTCGCGCTCCTCCAGCCTCATGATGCGATTCTCTATGTCGTACTTCTCCTTCTTCCAGGACTCGCGGAATTTGCGCAGGTCGTCCTTCACCTCGTACATCTCCTCCTTCATTTGCTTCTGGGTCTCGCGTATCTTGGTCATGTCGCGGATGATCTTGCGCAGCATCTCCCGTATCTCCTTGAGCTCCGACGTTACCGTCATGCTGCTCGGCTTATCTGCTCTTCACTTTGCAAACTCTGACTACTCGGTATACCTGCGAATTAAAAATCGATCTATCATTTTGTCAGTCGAAATTAACGTTATCGCGCGCGTTTTATTTTATTAACGGCAAATCGCGACTCGAGGCAATTGAAAGTCTCAGTATGATTATCATCGGGCGACGAGAAGCGCCCGACAAACGGAGCGGAAAATCGTACCGACTTGAACTTTATTCAATTTAGCAGAAAAGTCCACGTGCAGAGCACGATCTACAGATGCGGTATATACGCAAGTACGGTTGCGCGCACTGCGAAAGTCGCGTGGCGAACTTGAGCGGCGCGAGCTATCGAACGATCCAAGTTCCGAGCGTGCACACAACAAAGCTCGCAGTTAACCCGGAAGAAAAAAAAGAAGAAGAAGAGGAGGAAAGCGATCGATCGCGCACATTCGACGCACTGCTCCTGTGAGAGACTTTGAGAAAAATGTTCACCTGCCAGCTGCGAGATCGATCGAAACGCCTGTTATTCGCCTAATAACGATGGATAATGATGATGGAAAAACACAGACATGCACGAGCCGTATACGTACCTGCAAGCTCGCGATGAGAAATCCTTCGCGATAAAGGATACGTGTGCGGGATAATTGTAGCTCGTGACTTTGGGGCGCAGGCGCAGCTACTACCACTACTTCCAGCCAGAATCAACTCGTACACGCACACAACCCTCGGCTGAGCAGCAGCAGCAGAAAAGGCAGGAGGCCGCGAGGAAAACTCGGCTGCTATCTACGACGTTTCTTTCGTGTACAAGTGCGTGTCCGTGTGGAGGTATTCAACAATCGGCGCTGCACATTTCGCCTCGTCACGCTTCGATGTACAACGAGATTGATCGACCCTCGAAAGATCCGCCAGAGCAGCCACGGAGCAGGTACAGAGTTTGTTTTGTCTGCTGCTGCTGCTGCTGCCTCGGCGATCTGCCTGGCTGGAGGAGCGATTTAGACTAAGCGCTCCTTGCTGCAGACGTTCTAGGACGAGCCTCGCGACTCCACGAGGGCGACTGCGCGCATAAACGATGATGGGGTGGACTACTCCGCTGCACATGCTCTACATTACACATATACATACCTATCCTCCACACCTACGCCTCACACACGTGCGAGTATTCGTGTATACATGTGCAAGTACACGCGCGCGGCGGACACGAAACTAGCGCAGTTGTGTGCGCGACTCGCGTAGAGGGGGATGATTTTGTATGGACATACCGACGTTGCAGGTGTTGCGCGGCACAACAAAAAATACACAACAGACGAGCCAAAAGATTTTTCTACTCGCACCCGACAAAGAGCTATTTTAGCCGAGCAGAGGCCGGCTGCGTGGATTTATCCAGCGGATCCATGCCTCGTGGGCGCTTCGATTTTTCAAAGGATCTGCGCTCCACGAATCAAATGCCGTAGTGAAAATTCTTTCTCTTCTCGAAGAAACAAAAAATCTTATTGTATACTTGCTTCGAAATTTTTTCGCTACAGCGTCTTCTTTTTTTCCGAGTCGCCGAGAGGACGTTTAAACGGGATGTTTTGGCTCGTCGACAGTCTGCATTTCGCTTTTAACGCTCGCTCGGCATGCCAATTTTCCAGAGAAACTTGTCTATACGTAAGAGCTACATTGAGAAACTTTGTTGTTTCCTAATATACACATTGGTGCGGCCGCGAGGCGTTTAATATTGTTATGAAGACAGAAAAATCGCGGCTCGAGCTCGCGCGCTTTCAAGCTCGTATTATTGGCAAACAAACTTTTGCATCATAATTAATTTTTGCAGCGATTTTTTTCTCTCTCGCACGCGCGTGCACATAAACACATACACACACTTACGAGTGGTACGAATATAAACAACCAAGTGGACTCGTTCAACGACGATGATGATGATGATTTTTTTTTCGTCGCAGCTCGCGCTAATGTACAAGGTCAAAACTTTTTTGCTCTCTATGCGCACATTAAACATACATCGTGGATACAATTAATGTTACAATATTTATTGCGCAAGTAAGAGGAGATTTTTGCATGGACAATGAGATTTTTCTTCAAACAAGAATATGCATTTCTGGTAGCTTGAACAATCGTACAAAAAAATCTTTCGTTCGGTTGTTTACAAAGTAGGAAAAAAATTCCCATCCAATCGTCTTCTTTATTTATTTTTTTATTTTTTGACGCATAGGCATTAAAGAGAGCAAAAAATTGATCACAACACGAATTTTGCAAAAAATTAAAATTCTCCGTCGTGTAAACTCTGGTATATAAAAATGTAAAATATCCGCTTACTTTGCTTTTAAAAAAAGTCCCGTAAAATCATCGACTCTACACGTGCGACGCGTCTATTATGAATTTTCCAAAGAAAAAAAAATTCCTTGAAGGTCAGAACTCGCATCGTTGGCTCTTCCAACTGTCGTGTTGTTGTTATATCTACCACGGCGACGACGACGACGACGACGACGATAGACGCTAAAGATGCGCGCGTGCGTGTAAGTACACGATTTGTGCTCGTCCAAAAAAAAAAACATTCACATTGGACGGGCTTCTGTGTTCATCCTCGCGCTGGCATTGTGTGTATTATATGAAAACTGTTGTTGCGTACCGACGGTTGTCGAACCCAAAAAATAGTCGACGCAAGCGAGCGCCGAGGATATAATTAATATTTGCGCCCCACGCTGTTCCTCGGCACTTTTATATTTTCATTAAGTTACTTTCACCCCCGCTGCGCACGTGAGCTGCCTTTTGTGCTGTGTGCGAGTCCGTGCCCATTTTTTCTTCGCCGCAAAGAGGCGAGATTCATTTGCTTTTATTATTTATTCATCGGGGGCTGTTTATTTATTACCAGGCAGTTTTCTCCTCGTTTCGATCGACGAGTTTTTCCCCCTGAGAGTAAGAAAATGGATGAAACGCTGTGCGCGCGCGAAAACTTCATAAATCATCTCCGTACGTGTATATAATGCATACGCAACTTTCTTGTAGATGGCGAGCCGCGACAAATCGTTTTCGCCGCGCGACTGAGAAAATAGCAATATTACAGTGGCTTGTGTACACGGTGGTGCACTATCGTGTATTGGAAAATCAACGCGAGGCGCTAGCTTTTCATGGCAAATGTGAAATGCCTTTATAACTTAATCGCTGCTCGCATACGACTTAAAATTCGATCGACTCACGCGGATTTTTTTTTATTCTCGAATAATATACATAAATGCGCGCGAGCATCTCATAAATGTGCTGCGAATCGGTGCCTGCAGCCGATAACCTCGTAAACTTACGTCATCCTCAAAGACAGAAATGACACATCGCGCGGCTCGTTAGTAAAGTGAGGCCCGATTTTTCACGCCGAGTCCTTGTGGTCTCCTGGTGCAGCGATCCTCGCATCGATTAAATTAAATTGATTCCAGCCAAATTACTGCACTGAAAAATCGATTAATCAAGCTCGGCGCTTTAGGTGAAAGTTTGATAAAACGGCCGGGTTCATTCGATGTTAATAACATCATTTTTTAACATTAAAAAAAGAAAAAAATATGCTTGTGTTTCACGTGCGTCGCTAAAAGTTGTGGCGCGCGCACGACTGCGAAAGCATCGATTTTCATTTTCATCGTCGTCGTCGTCGTCGTCGTCGCCATCGTCTGGTCCGAGGCGAGGTACTATATAGCTATTTGCTTTCTAAAAATACACTCCGCACGGTGCGGCTGATTTTCCGTGAAAATTTATACGTCCATTTCACGTAACTGTCGTTTTCACTCGCGTTGAAAAGTAAAAAAAAAGATATCTCCGCAAATATAATGAACGCATCGAAAGATTTGCCAAGAGAGCTAAAGAGCCAAATATTTTCGAAGCTGCTTGGAAAATACAGTAAATTGCTTTCGAGACTTTTGCTGTCGCGGCACTTCTTCGCCTCTTCCTCTTCTCGATCGCTACAACATTGTAATATTAGACGCGAAGGACGTCGAACTCTGAAAAAACAAACGGCTCTAAACTGCCCCCGCGACCTCGAGGTAGTGCCTCGGTGCGCGAGAGCTCGAGCTTTGCCAAGTTTTAGCGCCGTGCCGTAATTTCGGCTCTCGTATCGCGATGCCTCTGGAGCTTATAATGAGGCGAACTATAATATATACGGGCGAAGGTGAAAGTTTTCGGGGAAAGGTTGGCAGTGATTTTACCACCGAGCGTAGGTTCAAGGTCGCTCGTGAGATTTCGATTTTATCGGCCGAACGAACGGCGTATCCTCGTCTACCTATATATATGTAGAGTATATCGTCTGTTTCCTTCGTAGTCCCAAAGAAAGAGCCGCGTGCGTCAGCGAGAGGGAGAATGAATGCAAACATGCAACGAGGAAGCTTCGATTCGAAATGGATCAAGGGCAATTGGGCTTTTAGATGCACAAATCGTTGCCTCATCCTCGAGAGATGTTTAAAAAAAAAAGTCAGATATATATAAAAATGAGCGTATCGAGCGGGAGCTCTCCCAGTTCGAAATTCACGCAGGCGCGACGTCGCGGCTTGAGCAATCGTCCGCTTTTAAAAACGTCCGAGACGAGATTGCCAATTCAGCGTCGCGTATAGTTTGCACTTTTACCTATTTCGTGCGACTAAATGGAAAAAAACGAGCCTCTCTTCGTTGTTTCTTTGGTTCGATGCAAATCACGAGTGAAATTTGCGAATGCGAACGCACTTTGCACTTGCGGACAGGCAGCACAGACCCCCAACTCGAGGCATACGTGCAGTGCGGCAAGTTTGTAAAAATCGTTGCAGTGCGCGAACGAGGAGAAGTGTAGCGGCGTTGCAGACGATCGTATATGCATGCATGCGAGTGTATATGCACGCGATAAAGTGTCAACCAGTTTTGAAGTCTCGAAAAACAGGTTTCTTTACGGAAGATAAACTTCGAGCTTCTCCTCTCTCGCGCGCGGGACTCGCATGCACACACACGCACACACGACGACGCTATAAATAGGAGCACATATTGCAGGCGGCCCAGGCCAGGAATTTCGTGCTATGTAACATGTACGAATAGCTTCATATAGCCACGTATTTTCGACAAAACCCCAGTACTTATGGGATGGCTTATAGCGAGAGATCCATGCAGAATCAAAAGAAATTCGTACGAGTGTGATATTACGCACTTGTGAATTATGCCTTGAACGTATAGCGCAATACCGATTCGCCTCGCAAACAGGTTTAATTTACCAAACATCGTCGTCCTCGTCGTCATCGTCGAGGATATTCGCATCTAAGACCATCGCCGGCGTTATATGCAGCTCCTTCTTTTTTGTGCAATCGGAGATATATAAAAGTTTACGTAACGATGCGTAGTCATCGATCGAGGCTGTATCGTCGACGACGCCAACAACGAGACGTGTTTCGAGGATTATTGAATCATCGCGAGGCTCGTCAATGATTTCGACGAATCGATATACGTGTATCATGGGCAACGTATAGGGGGATTTTATTTGCGGATCGCCGAGAAAAGGCGAGCGAGAGAGAAGGAAAGTTTCGGGCGGGTAGGCGTGAAAAACAAGGAAGCCTTAAATGAGGCAGAAAAGACTTGTAATATCGACAAAGAGCCACAAGCTGCCTTGCCAGAATGCACGTATGGTATAATTCTCGAGCGAGAGAAAGAGAGAAAGAGACAGAGAGGGAGCGGGGCTGGCAGCCGCGCATGAAAGGAGGATGATCGCATACATATATTTATATGTAGAAAAGAGTTGAAACAGGCTCTCCTGTGGCGGAGTTGTTTGACCAGCTGGCTGGAGCGATGCCGCTGCTGCTGCTGTTGCTGCCTCGAATTTGCCTTGCGAGCTGCACATACACACACACGCCATATAACTGTATGTAATATTTCAAAGACGCGAGGCTTTTAAATTAAAATAAAAAAAAAAGGAGAAAAATATACGAATGTGATTTCTCGTGCACTACTTTTGGAAAGTATGAAAAGTTTGGCTGGTTCGGATTTTTATTTTCATTTTTCTTTTTCGCTCAAGATTACTTAATGAAATTTTTTAAAAATTCTCGAATACGATAATGAGCTACTAAGTTCGTGCTTCCGAAATCGAACATTTCAATTCCAAATAAATAGTTCCACGTCTGACATAAGAGAAATACATGCGGGCGTTCCACAAGATAGTATTCCTGGACCCACTCTGTACTTATTTTATACACGTCTGACACTCTATCTTTAACGAATGTTTGCATATTAATAGACGTATGGTACTGCTATAATAGGCATATGGTACTGCTCGGTACAAATACAAATCTCGTAATTGCCATCGGGAAATTTTCAGAGATATTTACGTGAAGTTGAAGCATGCCAAAAACTATTGGATAACGCCATTAATAAAATAGAAAAAGAATCGAAGAGCATCGCAATCATCTTGCTTCAGAATACCTGATCAAATGAAGTGAACATTGCCTAATCCGCAGCGATTTGTTAAAATATCACGTAATGGCGGGACCAATTGGGAAAATCTTACATTTGGGCCAACACGAGATAATCTAGAATAAAGACCAAAATAAATGTACTGAATTCCGTTAAGATATCAGCAACGACACTCAACAATAATCTTTTTCATGCTACCCCATCAGAACCTAATCTCTTTTGTCTCAGCGGCCAAAACATGTGCCGTGTTTTACTCCCACCCTCGTGTATTAATTTATCTCGCTCAAAACAGTTTGGTCCTAAGGCATTCAAGTGTAGTGTGCAGGGCTCAAGTTTAACATGGATATCGTTGAAACCAACGAGGCCATTAACAAAACTTAAATATTTCACGTTCGACAGATTTGGATGCATGGGAATGAAAATAACGTCTAATAATCCACTCAAGTACTCAAAAATATAAAATTCTTCAACCCATATGCTAGGGGGCGTTTTTTAAAACTTCTATTGAATATTTTTCTAAAAGGCTCTATGGTATTTTATAAAATATTGAAATGAAGGTTATCATTGAAACTTTGGGAGAAATACTAGGTAAAAATTTCAGAAAACAAAATTTAAAATTTGGTCTGGATTCGTCACCATCTTGAATCTCTAAATTAAACTTTTGACTTTCTAATGTTAATGGCGTACGAACGAAAACATACTTTTTTATAATTAATTGTTGCAACTATGTGATTATTGTTTCTCATATGATAGATTGTAATAAACATCTTTAAAATACTCCCAATGTTCCTTTCAGTTCTTAATGTACAGTGTGGCTTGTTGTTAAGGGGACACGTACACCTTAAACTCAAAAAATGTTTTATTAACATTTTGAGTAGGATTTTTCCGTCCCTTTCCATTGCATTTTTTGAAATTCCAAAATTTTGATTTTGTACTGAGATACAGCTGTTTCCGTGAGCCTTTTTCCTATACTTTACGTGTTAAATTTTTTCTTCCTTTGCGTTTTCTGGCGAGTAGTGTTTTTGGTCATCTATCTTAACTTTCAGAGGGTACCAATTAAGCTTCAGGACCAGGGTCGCGTACACTTTTTCAGAACATCAATGGTTACGGTCACTACCTCGGATGAGACGATCGAACGGGCAGATTGCTCTGCATGAACAGTTAAGCACACATTTTTTTCCATTTTTCGTTTTTACCGAAATTTAAGTCATAAAAGTACTGAGAGTGACCTATGAGTTGAATTGTCTCAGCTATAGTAGTGGCCGTAACCATTAATGCTCTGAAGATGTGTACGCGATCCTGGTGCTGAAGCTTAATTGGTATCCACTGAAAGTTACGTGAGGTGACCAAAAACACTACTCGCCAGAAATAGCAAAATAAGAAATATCTTAACATGTAAAGTATACAAAAAAAGCTCACGAAAACAGTTGTGTCTCAGGGCACAATCAAAATTTTGGAATTTCGAAAAATGCAATGGAAAGGGACGGAAAATTCTACTCAAAATTTCAATAAAAATTTTTTCGAGTTTAAGGTGTATGTGTTCCCTCAAGTAGCATCATCACGACACGTTGATATTTTCAATACTCCTTGTCCTTCTCGATGTCGTCGAGTTATATATTCTTTGATATTATTTCGTATATAAATACTCGACAACTCCATTTCTGTGCTCCGTATGAAATGTATCAAATAAAAAAGCTCGAGTGGTCGCAAGTCGTTGTCGTCGTCATCGTCATCGTCGTTGTTTTTCATCATTACGTTGGTGAGAATACACCAAATTGGTTAAAAATACAACGGCCGTAGCCTCACACGTGCAGCCGCGCGTCGAGATAGTTCCAACTTAATTTGGAGCGATACAATCGCCCCGAATTCGAATTTGAGATATCTCTACATGTGATTACAGCTGCAATGTACACGAGTAAAGCGTTAGATGGAAAGTTTTGGTTGCCCGTGGGATGTGGCCTACACATGCATTACAGGAGTCAAAATACGGTACACATGGTCCTTTAAATTTCCGGCAGTTTTTTTCCTCCACAGTCTTACGTAGGCTTCTTCACATTTCTATGACCAGGTGAAAGCAACTATCCGACGGGTCCGAAGAAATTTTACATAAAAAGTCATAAAGTAAAAGTCGAAAAGTCGCCGACACAATACATGACGTAGGAACATTGCAACGTTGCAAAGTATGCTATAGACGTATACTATGACGTGGCGAGTGTGTGTACGCGTGAACGCATTTGATGCAAGATAATTGACGATGATACGACAAACAGTTGCCAGTCGGCTATTTGATCAAGGGTTAGACCACGTGCGCGATGTCGGCCTTATCATCTATCTGACTGGGCTTTTGCGCGTTCGGTAGCAGTTCTTCGTCCTCGCTATTGTTCAAAGCTTCTACGTACATCGTTAGATTGTGCTTTTCACATGTTTTTCTCGATTTATTCCCCAGCGCTTAAGGAACAATATTAAATACTGCTCTTCGTTATTTTCTTGAAATAGATGTCGTAAACGAAAGAGAGAGAGAGAGAGAGAGAGAGAGAAAGAGATGATAATCGCGCGAGGAACATACGATGCCACTCCACGTAGAGCAGCAGCGGAGAGAGAGAGAAAAGCTATATTTAGACAGAGTCAAACTGTACGGGATGTTGTGCTATTTTATCTGTTATGCGAGTGACGAGTTGCTTTCACGAGTCGCTCTCGACAAGCAACACAAATTATAATGAAAATAAAATGAAAAATTTGATAATCCACTTTAATGTTTAGCCAAAGAAATAGGTTTGCAATGAACATGATTGTTTTTCTGGCTTTTCGATTTTTTGTATTGTTGCGAGTATTTCGACGCACGACTACTATCTCGACTAAGACATTAATAAACAAAGAACATTTTTCCAGCCTGATGGTTGGATATTGGTCCGGGTGGTGTGTCAGCTTTTGGCAAAGTGATTTATGAGCTGATCCCAGAGCCTGTATATTATCTGCACAAACTGCGAGTTACACTCGAAGGATCAACGATTTGACGAGTCTTTGTTTCGAGTTCAAATTTCAAGGTGAAATTCAGAGTCCCAAATTTAACGTGTATAATATTCCTACCATCATGAGGCAATTTCATCGAGCTATGTACAATATGTGTACAGCGATCTGATTTTTGTATCGATCGAGTTGCGCAACGTTGAATATTCATCAAACGTTTCTTTCTCTCAAGTAAAGCCGTTAAAACGGAAACACGAAAATCTCTCTTCCACAATCTTACTTTCACCTATTTTTAATGATAATAATTTTTACATCAACATTTTCCATTATTAATAGAGAAAAGGCGCATCGGTGATAATGGGAGAAAAAAATGTTGACGCCAGCCACGTACGTAATAATCGCTGGAACGTCTGTTTGGAGCAAAAAATTGTATGCTGCGCTCGTTGGGAAATACTTATAATCTAAACGCGCGCGCACACAGACAATTACACGAATTATATACATGTACTTGATATCGAAACGACTGAAGCGACTGGCTGCCTCGCGGGATGTGTGCGTGTGCGTTTGTATAGGCTACATTTTGATAAGATTATGAAAAAAATTTGGCCTTCTGGAAACGTTTGCCTCTTTCGCGCGCTCATGCACATCATATTCACACACACACACACACACACGTGCACAGCGCGCACATACACACGTTTCAAGAGTACACAGACACGCGCAAGCTGTACAATATACGCAGCTGACGATGCTACTCGGAGCATAATACGAATTTGAAGAAATAATAAATTAAATAAAATTATCGTAATCGTAGATTGGCCAATAAGGACTATAATATAATACACATTAGGTCTGAGAGTGTGGCAAACGAGCTGAGGTTATCAACACGACCGACCCGCTTCGTACGAGCCATTTATTATCTCGGACGTCTTGAAAAAAACGAAATGGAAAACAGACTCATATTGTGAGTTTCGATAGAGGAAGAAAAGCAAGAAACTCCTTTTTACCTGTTAAAAATCTGTGCTAACCAACTGGCTAAAAGTGTAACGAAATAATAGATTAAATAAATGATTGAATTTCCTCAAATCGATTGTACTTAGTTGAGCGATGCAAAAAGCCACTCTCTCTCAGGCACAGCGCGAATCTGCAGCGTGTCTTGCAAGAGACGCGTCGACCTAATTTTTGCTCCCCTCGTCGTAAAAGCTTATGCGTATGTGTTTATTCAATGGATATTAGATATACATTTTCGATACATAATCGCGCGGTTTTGCCGCGAAAAGACCGCACAATGCCCGACTTGGAGACCATAATACTCTGTTTCGAGCTTGTGGTCGGACCATGAGGGAGAGAGAGAGAGAGAGAGTCGATTCTTCGTAAACATAATATTTTATTGGATCAATATTCAATGATGTACGTTTACGAAAAGGGATTCAAATAGGGACGCGAAAAATGCTTATACTTTCACCAATTGAAAAGGAAAACAAGTAAGGGCAATTAATTTTCTTAATTTATACCCGTTAAAGAAAAGACTGGAAATATAGTTTGCGTCGTTATTCGGTAACGAGACTGACTACCGCAAACCACTATCTAAGCGTACTGTTTCATTTCTAAAGTCTCTATGACTTATTATTTATTTATTTTTAATAAAGCGAGTTGGAAAAAATTATTTCGGTCATGGCTTGTTGCGTGTTCGTGTGCATACGAGTGAGCTAGATTTCAAAAGCAAACAATGTCCATGTGCTCGTCCCGATTCTAATTACATATAATATATACTATGTAGTATGTACTCATGCCGGCACATAGGTCGGAGTCTACCGACAGAGTTAACAACAAATATGCGTGCGAACTACTTGATATTTTGACTGAAGGATCGGTCGATGCGCGCAAACACGCCTATACACGCGTAGAAGACGAAAAACTGCTCAATGTCACGCGACGTAAAAACCAAGCAAGAATTTCATTTATTTTGAAAACTATTATTATAGAAATCACAACAGCCAAGTTTCCGTTACATTCCTGCAATGAAGAAAAAATTCGACAAAGAACCTCTCCAATATAATGAGGCTTTTCGAGCATGCTGTCAAGGATGCTGTCTTTTTTCTTTTTTCTTTTTTAAGGCATATCGTCAATCGAGAATCGTATCCTGTCAATCGATCTTGCCAATACTGAGTAAAAAAAATTGTTTGGCTATGCGGAGAATTTTGAACGCGAATTTTATTTTAATACTTTTCAGCGATTCAAGGACATGGTCGATGTTCATGTGATTTCCCAAAAAACTATGCGCTTTACATTCCCGTGTGACAAATAATTCCCGATCTAATGCATAGTCTATATATGCCCGCAGACAGATTTCTGTTGCTCTCAACATACACATGTGTAGGGTACAAAAGACAGGCCAGCAGCGATGCGGTACACAGCGAGTCTCGTGCAATAGCCGAAAAAAAGTGAAAGAAAGAAAGAACAAGAAGAGCGTTTAGTGCAGTAGCAGCATACAATTTCCCACGACAGAGCGAGAGAAGCACACCGAGCACGAGCACGAGAAGAGCGAAAGGAGAGAAAGAGAAAAATCCCGACAATGCCCTCTACTCCTTAATACGCGATATAGGTATAGGATACGCGCTGCTGCCGTTACACATATAAGCGATCGAGGGGTCGCCGCCGCTTCATCTGGCTCGCACATGTGCGTCCGTTGCCGGTGTGCGTTGCTGCTGCTTAGCTACCGCTATGCTGCTCTACGCGCGATATATATACGCCGCACTGAAAAAATGTGCGAGCGATGCTGCAAGAGACTCTATACTACCTCCCCTTTGTATGTGTGTAAGTGTATGAGAGAGCAGAGGAGAGACCCTTCGGGGGGCTAACACTTCTCCGCGTCGCTATGTACTTTCCTTGTCTCGGCAGCCTTACAGTCGGAGCGGAGCAGCAGCAGTCGTCGTTGTCACTCCGCAACGCGCCGGCTCCGACGACGGAAGCTTCTGGAGACTCTCTTTTAGATCAGCCGATATCACGAGACTCGACAATCGCTATCGATTTTTTCGGCTGCTGAGCTGCCGCACATGCCATTATCTTGCCTCGACAGACCGACCAAAAAAACGTCCATCAGCTGCTTCTGCTGACTCTCGAACGAGCTACGAGCCCGTGTTTTACGTAATATACGAGCACGAGACTTCGGAGTAGGAAGAGCAGTTGCGCGTACGAAATTTCGAAAATGAAGAAATTTGAAAAACTTGAAATCTTTATTTTCATTCAAAACTTCCTGCACGGATTATGTAGCAAGCTGCTCGTGTACGTATACCGAGAATCGATGGCCATTCAAATGTATAAATTTTACTTCACGAGTTATTGTCGCACACTACGCTTACACTGTATACACGGCTCTTTGTCGTGCGTGAAGTTTTTCAAAGCTATACGTGTGCGTTTCGTGCGTACGCTTTACGAATACAATACGAATCGCCTCAGACCCTTCGAAACGAAAGCGAATCTTCGGCTTTCAATTTCTTCTCGCTCTTTTGTGTACGTAACACACATACACGGATCCCATGTGCTTCGCGTCGAGGCCGCGTACGAAATAGTTTCGGCCGTAAACCAGCCGCCTGCTATGTATTTAATACTACTGAAACAAACGACTTTTCGGCGAAAATCCAGTGCTCGATCCAATTTTAAAGTTTCAATGCGACGACCATCCATAATGAAGTTTAGCGAGGCAAAAATGAAAATCCGATGAATAACGAAAAAAGAAAAGATGGCCCTCGAGCAACGGACGCAACGATTAGCCATATAGAAAGTACTTCGCGGCCACATGTTTTTGCGCAAAGCCCGCATTATGTGCGTGCGTATGTTGCATTATAATAGGCGCGCCACGCGAGCATACGGTCTTAAATCATATTTGCTCGGAGTAGCGCCGAGGTGCGCGCTTTCAAACTTCAGCTAAACACGCGTTTATGTGTATAATACGTAATTTCATTCGCACACAAACTGGTCGCAGAGAGAAGGAAAAAATTGCGCCAAGCCGCTCGGCTGAATCGGGAAAAATATCAAGGCTTTCGATTGGTCGACAAACGAAGACTACACATGCGGGATGTATAGCTCGAAATCCTCGCGAAGAAAGTTCACGTTGGTGCGTGAACATTCCGGGTGCACGCATGGCTTGCTATTATACACTTCTTCATCGTGCACTTTCGCTGACGGTGCTCACTCGGACGCGGTGGAGCTCGGCAGACGCAAACTTTTCACTGCTCTTTTTTTTACTTTGGATTTTCCCGCGAAGAACCGAAATCGTCGCAAAATTGACTAATTGATTAATCGAGCCGTACGAAATTTTTCTACCTGCGTGAGCAAACACTCGTGTGCAATATTTCGCCACTTTACGTTTAATTAGTCATCTATATCACAAGAAACGTTCGAAAACGATGAATCAATGAGTTTATATATATAATCAACGGTTTGATGAACAACGAAGCGCCTCAGTAGCAAAGATGCGTAATCGAATCGAATGAAAAAATAACGTTATTTACAAATTGTCGTGAGTAATAAGTCACGATAACCCGTACACAAGACAAAATAAAATTTGCTTTGTCGTGAAACATCGTCGCCGTTGGAAAACAAAAAAGAAAGATATGGCACATCGCGCGGAACAAAAGAAATTATTCAGCATCGTACCATGCAATTGGCTCCTTGAAAACGAGGAAGTTGCAATAATACACAAATTTCGACCGACCATGCGCGTCTACACGGATTTATGCAGTTTTTTTGTTGTTGCATCGCGTTCACGGCTTCAAGGTGTTACACGCTTATACAATTTGAGTAAGGCAGCCCCGAGGCGCGAAAAAATGTTTTTCAGATCGTTTGTTAATGAGTTATAAGTAAACGCGTTGAAAGAGCACAAGAGACGAGGCACAAACGCGCGCAGTTTCGATGAACAACGACGTTAATTTTATTTCAGGTGCTAAAAATTGTTGTTCTTTTGCCACTTATTTTTCGGCATCTCGTATTTATTGATAAACAAGCTCGAAAAAAGAGTCACTTCCCGAAAGATGGAAAAGACGATTTTTTTCTCTTTCAACGACGTGCAGACTTGCGAGCGCGCGACGATTCTCGAGAACGTTCTTAAAAATAATCGCGTCACTCGTCGTGCATAATTTACAGAGCAAGACCCGTAGGAAAAAACAAAAGTCGCACAACACAGCCAGTCAGTGTACTCTCCGCACTGTGCAGCTTCTTCTGCACGAAGAAAAGCCGCATCGGGCATAATGAAACACGCATACGCACACCAACACACACACACATATGCATTTAGCAGACTCGCGAAAGCACGCCAAAGAAAGTACAAGATGAAAATACAAAAATGATGCCGGATACGGCCAGCACACACTCGTACATACACAAACTTCGCAGTGAGGGAGAAAGAGAAGGAAAGACTTTTGCTACCACTTGTAAGTATGTACGCGCGCGTATACGTGTGTTTCGGCGCGTCCAATTGGCGCGACGCAAGTGTCAACTGTTTAGAATTCTCCGGTGCTCGCGCCTGCCTGCACAAACGCACGGCGACGTCGAGCTTTTGGAACTTTATAATTAGAGCTCTGCTCGGCGAGTTTAATATATACATGTATATTTGAAGGCACGCGAAGCAGAAATGCGTGCGAGCGACTGCTGTGTCTGCTCGAGCCATGTGTTATCGTTTTGTCATATATAAACGTTTAAAGCTATGATCTATTTGAACACGGGCTTCATTTCTTATTTTTCGTACCGACAAAAATTGCTCCGAGACGCCGATTGTTCACTGCTACACGCATTGTGAGCGCAAACGCGGTAACGAAGAGACAGAACAAGTCCGTCGCGCAAGGCTGACTCTACGTCTACACGAACTACTGCCTGTGCTCGCATGGGAGCACTAAAGTTCTAGATTAAACGTCACGATGCTTCGTAAATGTCACTACTCCTCGTTATAGCATCATCATCGGCCAGAGCAATATAACTTCGACTGTTGATTTTTTCCCGTTATATATATATCGGAGTTAAACATCCTCGATAAATTTATCCATAAAAATTTTATGATTTTCTAAATCAACACGGTTTTTATGAAGAGTCTTTCAATATCATGTTGGTACCTTGATTATGTAGATCGAGTGCAATATGTGTTGGCTTTTTTATGAATTTTATATTAGTTTACGATTAACAATAGCAAAAGGTGTTTTAAAAAAACAAAAAATAAAAAAACCAACACTGGAATTGACTGAATTAAAATCTTACGAATTTATTTTCAAGTATGAAATCGTACTTTTATTATACTTATTTTTACATTCATGAGCCATCAAAACTTTTACCGAATCATCAGTTTTTATGTAAATCGATTAAAAATATCAATTTCATTTTCGATTTCTCGAGTGAATCTTTATTCATGCATACTAACCTCGCGCTGATTGTAATACTTCATTAGAAATTTAAATTTTTCAGAAAAAAATTCAACTTAATTGGGTATCTGGTAACTGACTCAATTATAATTATAAATCAAAATAACGTATTTTCGCAAGTTTACTCATATCTGTTTTCAGACTATAAAAAGTAATTACTGCTTTCTGTTGAGTGAATAATTAACTCATGTTTATTTTATATATTAAAGTCTTTTGAAACAGAAATTAGTCTTCTATAACCGTTGATAATTTCTTCAATTACATCTCTCAATGTTTGAATACAAATGATTAGTAATGTTATTAAGTTAACCATTGAAACTACGTTTATCGTCACGTTTGAGTTATTTTTAACAAATATGACGGCAAAATAAATATATAAAAATTAATGTATCGATAAAAGTCAATTTTTTAATAACATCAGTTAAATTTTCCAAGTTATCAGTTAATTTACGAGTATATTATCGCTATCAAGTAGTGAGTGCTTTATCATCGATCGATTACAAAATATATAGGTTTTTATGCATTGACAGGTGTGATTGAGCGATATAAATAACATCATGAAGACTAGATTTTTTGATTGTTGCTACCGTAAAATGAGCACCTGTATTCTTGAAATGATAATCTTTTATAAACATTCAATTTACCATTTAATTTCCGTAAATTATTATTGGAAACATTTAAAAATTAATCATAAAAATAATTATTTAAATTTTTTACTTGTATGATATCGGAATGTATCTTACACGCTTTAGATATGATAATAGGTAAAAAATGTAAGATGATTTTCGTCAATAGACTAACGATTTCATGTATCTCCAACGATGGATTAGGGATCCTGACGACATCTTTACCTGACAGTATTAGAAAATTTCGTTTACCATCTAATGCTGCCCGGTAAGATGTAAACAGATAATCCGTCCGATGATATCAAATCTTGAGCTGTATCTTCTCTTTTCTTCATTGTAGATGCCGAGACCAACGATCATTTCAGCTCCAGCATAATTTTACGTGATAACTGATGAAATTTCCTATTATGATTTATTAAGATTTGAAACCTCTTTTGTTTAACACTATCACAAAATTTCACAAAAAAGTTAAATATCTTCATTACGGCAACAAAAGAGCAACAAGTGATTACTGAGCTGCTAGATACAAGAAAATCACATAGTAAGACACGCACGCTAGCAGTAAAATTTATTATACAGAAACTTATACAATTATGCAGCGAACGATATCGTTTGAGCGCGAATTTCTATTTTTAAAACTACTTCATTGTACGCCTATTGCATTTCTGGCTCGCACATACAGGCTTGCTTTTTTCTTTCATTCGTTTTCTTTCTTCCGCACGCATGCATTTGCCTTCCGGTGCAGCGATGCGAGTTGAAAAAAAGCAAAAAAGAACTAACGACGTGAAGCACATGCCATATCTATTCCGACTGTATAAATTGTATAAATAAATTCGTTCGAAGAAAAAGATATCTCGTCCATAAATTCCAAGATTTTGTGAATATAAAAAAAATTAAGAAAAAAAATTTTCGATCGAAAACAGTTTTGTCTCATGTGGGTTTAAAAATATAATCCATAAGGCATATTCGTTTATACACATACAAGAGACTTTTTAAGTATGCGTGAAAGGCAAGCGCTCGTTTCGAAAATGACTTTTTTTGCTCTTCCCCTCGCTCATCGTCTCTTTCAGATTCTTCCACTTTTTTTTCTTTAAGAATGCGAGATACGAGTCCGAAATAGGTAAGCTTCAACTTACGAATCGCAATCTGCTGGCGTTAATTTTGGGTATGAGGCGTACATTTCTACTTTTTTTTCGACATAAAAGTCGGTGAAATATTGCCGATAAATTTCGATGAATCGCGAGAGATTCACGATAAAATTATTAATCAAAAGTGAGAAAAGGAAAAAGTTACCGAATGACTGTTAATGAGAGAGAATAATATTTGAGAACGTCGCGAGGGCAGAGCAACGAGCGCTTGCGGGTACAAACGGGTGTGCAGTTATTTCGGTAGTCGAGAGTCGAGCGCGCGCGAGAGTCAACGACCCTTTTCAAGGTGATGCGCAGATGAAAGCTTAATACGGTCGCCGGTTAACGTACAACTCTTCTACGACCAGGCAGACGCGTCGGCTTTGACGAGACTTGTTTAAAATTGGAAAAATTCACAAAAGTTCATTGTTGCTCCGTCGTATCGCAAATACAAGTAACAAAGGAACGTAATATCTAAATGCACTGAACGAAGTTTAAAAAAAGAAAAAATCTGAAACAAAATTCAACAAAGAACTACGAATATTCCGGTTCTGTTGGCAATAATAGATTTCCGCCGAGCACGCATTAGACCCAGAGCAAGTTGCTCGTCGAAACCGGCTTTGTAGAAAAACATGCGAGAGGGGTCAAGGTACGACCGACTGTTTAAGATTCGGTGAAAAATCCGGAACATTTTTCGCCAAGACGAGAAAAGCGTAATGCGCGATGTGCAATGTGAGTATGAAAGGCGTAATTTATGTATGCAGCGAAATGAGAGGGGCCCTGGTATGAAGACACTACAGCAACTACTGCAGAGCACAAGTTCAGAAAGGTCGGCGTTGAATAGATCTTTGAAAAGTACCACAGTGTCGAAGAGGGGAAAGACAGGTGTCGGGCAGAGGATAATGCAAGTATTCACGTTGAGAAAAAGTGCTGCTGTATGTGTCGTCTAGTAAAAGAGAAATTTGTCTCTCTCTCTCTTCGAGCAAGAATACGAACATATATCCATGCGGAGATTCGCGAGAAACCAGACGAAGAGAATCGATAAATAAAAAATAAGAAATAAAAAACAAAAATTGCGATTTCAAAAGCTCAAACTGTACGAAAAGACGATAAGATTAGTGAGAGGTCGAGATTGCTCAAGAAAAAAAAAGAAATAAAAAAAGCGATAGCCGAGAGCGAACGCAAGCATTATCGCGAGCGGCCAATGAAATACCATATATCATCCTTCTATATATAATAATTCAATGATAAATTTCTTTTAGCCGTTTCACTCGAAACTTCGAAATCGATGAATTTTTCCACGCGCGCTTGTTACTGATTATTTAAACGCGATCGGTTACGCAAATTTAGAGAATTGACGATTGTATCTGTAGCAGCTGCCGATAGATAACGACTCTCAGTTGGTCAAACAACGAGCGATATTTTTGTAGCAAGAAATAAAAACTCGAGTATTTTTTGCGCCAAGAAGCAATAAAATGATTTCAAAATATATTCGCGACCGACCAAGTTCAAATCGTCGACCTGTAATTTTTCACGCACGCAAATACATGCACAGCACAGAGAATAAGCTTATAAATGTGACACGCGATGACTTTGCACATACATGTAACAGCAGGCCAGAAATGAACAGAAAGCAATAGAGAGAAAAGCCTTGACTATGTAACGAGTTTGTGACGAGTATCGGGGATTTTTGATGCACATTACGCGCGTATTACAGCCAAATCGTTAGATAAATTATGGCAAGCAGAATGAAAAATCGTGTCATCGTAAAAACGATAAACTGTAGAGAAAAGCCGTCTTTCGAGGCAACGAGCCAAATATGGCGCGACTTTGCAGAGTGATCGACCTTAATGAATTCTCCTCTTTTGCGCGCACATATGCACTCACATCCTCGTCCGTGACCAGGATGGATAGGCGGTTCAGCGGCTGGAGAGAAGATGGAACTTTTTATTTCGAACGAAAATTACTGCTGCATCTGTCCGATGCTTTGAAAATTGAACCTTGCTTAAAGAAGCGTAATCGGAGGGGTCCCTCGACGCGCGTACCGGCAATGACCGAGCATGTGCAGAATTAAACGATGATTATGGGCTTTTGCCGCTTGTGAGCAGTCCAATTTTGTTAGTTCGTTAACGATATGATCGATGCAACGCGCACCACACGTTTAGCACCTCGAAATCGTACCGAGTTGAGAAATAGTCAAATAAGTAAGGCAGGAATATTTTACTCGATTCTCAGCAGGCGAGTTCTCGGTAAAACACGCTCACGCGCGCGTAGACGAGATGGAAACAGAAGTAAAAAATATATACTAGACATGCAAAGCGTATGCAGAGAGTGAAGCCCAAAAAACGCTCAAAATGGCCGGCGTTCGTTTCCGAGTTTCTTTCATACCGCGAGAGGCCATAAAAAATCATTTACGAAATCGAAAATATTGTGCGAATTTAAAATGAAAAAAAAAAAAAGAAAAAAAAAACTTTGAAAATAAAAAGCGCGGGAAAATCGCGAATGTCTCTCTATATTAAATATAGGATAGATAGAATAGAGGCCTGTATTTTTGGAGATTTGAACGCCCGTATGGTTCTAATTTCGGCACTGCTAATTCACGGCGAATTAAAAAATTCCAGTCCATCGTCCAGAGTTCTTCGTATAAACACATATCAGCACGCACGGCATAGAAAATGAAGGCAGAAAAAAGAAACTGAGAACCGGCTTTCGCTTTTACGTAATATAACTCGTTGGCCGAGACGAACGATAGAAGAGGAGACGAGACCGCAGCGAAGAAAGCCGAGACACACGTAGAGTTGGTCTCATGCTATTAATAGTCTTTGAAAAGAAGCATGTGCGAGCGCGATCTAATAAACAACGAGACGCTATTTAATCATTAAAAGAATCGTATCGAAAGTGAGAAAGTTATTTACTTAACAAAACGGCGAGTTGAGATAGGATTTTCGCGTAATTAGGTGAGAAAAAACGTACCCAAACGCTGGTCGGTCCGATGCCAAGAGTCAGAAATACGTCTTGCACGTGTCTGCTTCTCTCAACGAGCGAGGCAACACTGCTGAAATCGCCGTATGGCATGGCGCGCTCCAACTACCTATATATCGAAGCGCCGGACGAAGCGACGAGCAGCGGCTCGATATATACGCGCGTTGGGCATGTGCGAGGCGACGACGACTGCGGCAGCTGCAGCCACGCTCGCAGCGAAATAAAATTGAGGAAAAAAAGACGAGTTGAGAACGCCGTGGAATTCGTGAGCTCGTGCGTGTGTGTGCGAGTAAGCTGGCGTTGCTTTATATGGAGAGAAAGAGATCGCGATCGACTTGTGCGACGACGAAAGATGCTTCGCACGCCGCAACAGATCGACAAGTTCTCGGGTGAATTATTAGAATAGATCATGAGGGATAGGATAAGAGAGTTATACTATAGAGAAGCCTAAAGCTGAAAAGAATAATAAAAAGTACGTAATGAGTGAAATCGTATACCTTACACTTCTTATGAATGAAGAAGATAGTGCGAGCTAGAATTATGTGGCACTTTATTCGCGTAGCACACGGGTATTATTTTCCGTTTTTCAACGGACACTCGTGATTGCGATATCCGATGCGATGATCGAATCGGCCGGCGACGACCGAATCTGCCACGTGTCAAGCTGCGAGGAGTAACCAACATTGCTTTTTGGTTACTGCGAGTTCGTGCGAGTTGAAACTCTCTTTCAAAGTTCAAGTTGAAGCCGAACGTTGAGCCGAGTTGAGTACAACACTCGCGAGTGAAAATAAAGAAGCAAAAAAAAATTAGTCCGAGTTTAACCCGATCCCGAGCGAATTGCTAGCCGAGCAGAACGAGTACACGGCACTGAGGCTGCCGGAGAACTGAATTGACTGGCGACCCGTCTGTAGCTTGCTGGCTGGTTCTTGCCTCTCCCACCTTTCTCCCTCTCCGTGTCGTCCCGGCCCGTGTGTAACGTTTCGCGGTGTATACCGAGAGCGAAGAGGGGGTCCTGTAAAAGACAAAATACAAGTATAGCAGAGAAGGAGGCTGATTAATTATAATAAAAAACATATCCATGTAGCAAGCATTAAATTCGTAATTATATGAAAGTAAGCGCGTTGAATGGAAAAAGAATGTGGCCAGCTGGACCCGCTTAAACGATGCGTTAAATTTTGTATTTCACCAGTTAGGAAAAATTTCCACGTGTTTTTCGAAATTTTCGTTTAAAACTCACCAAGCGGCAAAATATTAATGGAAGTTTTGGAAGATACTTATGGTGGTCGATAGAATATGGTGACAAAAGTGGGCAGAAAAGAGATAATTTTGATTTTCTTTTCTTTTTCTATTGGTATATCACTTTCGCTACTCGAAACTTTGATCAACCTGTAACAGAAAAATAGAAAAAAAAATTAAAATGATATCTTGAGTAATATTTAGGTGGTGAGCTTTGTAGAAAAATTGTGGACGATTGCTAACATGACCAGGAACATTAAAGATGTATGACTCTACTAAAATATACAGAGTGATTTCGAGTACATAATAAATGACAAAATAAGTGTAATTATTTTTCATCGATAAACACGGCGTTCTATTATTGTAACAAATAGTACACGTAGCAACGCTTGCAACGAATCGATAATAAATGCGGCAAGCAATGATAAAATGTTACTTCGTTCTATGAAAATAACTTCAAAAAGGTGTATGGTTTTTGGTTTTTAATACTAGAAAAGATCGGTTGGGAACCGCAGTATGCATCCGCACAGAGCCTGCTCAATTTTGTAATTAATTCCGTGTTTGAAAAACGCCTTAAAATTCAAATTTTGAAATTCAAAAGTGTAATGAATTTAGGTGATTCTCAACGAACAAGTTTCGGAAAAATTTGAAATTCATTCAGACTAAATGTCAATAAATGTATGATGAATGTATTTAGAGAAATAGTATACGTGGGTATCGGTGTATCAATTGGCCAAGGGATTGGACAAGGGATAGAGTAAAAAATGTATTTGTTACACAGTTTTCCTATGGGCAAATGACTTACGTGTTCAACAGTCCTGCACATATCCGTTAAAAATTGACAAGACAGTAGTGATAACCTTAACAATTTTTATCGGGCTCTGAACAAGTAGACGTGCAACGGAGTTGACTCAAGACATCGTTTTACAATCGCTTTTCGAGGATTTTGAATTTAAAAAGGTTAAAAGCAACTTTATTGACACGTTCACATCAGAATCGAACTGTATCGGTGGAAAATTAATAATAAATTGACTACCAATCCAGTGCTTCGCTACCGTGTCAACGAGAAACAGGAAGGTATAAGATTATAGTAAGTATAAGTATAAGATTTATAGAAATATACTCGGAAACGAACTGATTTTAATTCATTCAATGATGATGATGAAGAATGATGAGTTGTGCTTGAATTCTTCAACGGCTGCAAGAAGAGTTTTTAACTTGGAAAATGAAATTTAAAATTTTACGTGAAATCGAATTACTTGGGAAATTCTCTTCTTTGCGAATGAAAATATTCATTTCAGAGTATTATAAAAGGGTGCAAAGGGAATATACCAGCGTGCATCGTGATTTCAAATTAATAATTTTAATAGTATCAAACACAAAAATTGTATAAAGGTTTTGAAGTTATTATCTTATGCACAATAATTCAAAAAGACTATCACGAATTTACTAAAATAGGTATCGAGAAAATATGATCAGGGCCATGAGGACGACCAGAAGTCTCAGAAGTCTCGAAATAACGGTAAGAACACGTGCTTGCAAAAAAACCGAGGTTATGTAAAAATAGTACGTCATTTAAATTGTTAAATAATCATGATGCCTAATGGAGCATCAATTGAAATATGAAATAAAAATTTGAACTTACATGAGTGAAACGATTTTTGCATGATCATCTGAATAGAAGTAGTATTCAAATGATAATTAGTCCAACTCAGTCTCACATGAAAGTTGTTCGCTCACTGTGCGTGCTTATACGTTGTCGGCTTTCAAAAGAGAAGCGTAAAGGACAGCAACCTATGTCTCTGGAGTCTGAGCCGGCTTCCTACTCTTACTTGTTTGCCGCTAGAGTTCGCTATTGTACACAATATACACCAGAATTATACATTGCTCAATTTCAAAAATATATTTCGAGAACTCTGAACATAAGGTATTGCGTGGCATGAAGCAAGTTAGTATTGCGGGATGTAGACATCTAATATCGTGTAATTCTTTCATTTCCCAATAAGAAAATTCCATTTCTTTGTCCTTTACTCGAGAATATATTTACAGAAAAATTAGTATTTTTACTAAAGTCGTTATGAAGAATTAATGATGGGATAAACATTTAGTCCGAGGGCTCAGAGGATTATCGTAGACTAGAATCGGATAGATTTTATTTTTACATGTTTATTCACCTCAAAGTGAATGTTCCGAGTGAATTTGCGTGGAAGGGCCTAAATATTTTCTATGAAAAAAAAAATTATTTAAACAATCCAAAATTTTCTTTCGTTACTTAAAAATCATTTCCAGGTTCCTTGAACGATTCTCAATAAAAAATTACTATTATGATTTTTTCGCTTGAGGCTTCGTTTTAGCCCCGTGTGGACCCTGTTGAAAAAAATCAGCAGAAAAATCAGCAGAAAAATCAGCTGAAAAATCACGCCAAAACGTCAGCTGATTTTTTTGAAAATTGGAAAACGCTCGTAGATGACATCACTGCGGCCATTTCTAAAGACTAGATAAGATTTTATATTTTTTCATGGTAATTTTGTAATTTTTTGGACTTCATGAGAACTTTCATGAGAAAGTTAGAGATTCGATATTCAATGTAAAATTGAATGAGGAATTGAAATTTGTTGTCAAAAATCATATTCATAAGCTTCTGCTCCATTAAAAAGTGAAAATGGCATAAAAATCAGAAAATACATGTGTTCGTCTCCAGCGATTGGACCAATATTGCAATATGTTCATCTGTACATCAAAATACAACTTCTGATAAATTTTCAACCGATGATCAAAACTTGTAAGAGGTTGAATTTTGATGCATCAATGTACATATTACAATATTAGCCTAATCTGTGGAGATAAACACATAAAACCACATTAACACATTAAACCACATAAAACCAAGTAGATTGATGTGATCACTTGGAAGTGACAACCGGTTCCTTAAATGTATCAAATGCTTGGCGTTAAAGGTCTCTAGTCTTATAACATTTCAATTATCTGTTGTTATATATCTGACTGGACAAAGCACTTTTAATTGATTATTCAAATAGACTATTATGCCTGTTTTTCAGAAAATAATTTCAATAACTTTTACAGCCTAATAAATAAAAATACTAGGTCATATTATAAAAGTGTAGATGGTTCCAAAAGTGAAATTGGAACATGAGGAATTCAGATTTGTTGTCAAAAATCATATTTATAATCTTTTGCCCTATTATAAAATCAAAACACCATAAAAGTCAAAAAATAAATTTTTTTATCTCCACAGATTAGGCTAATATTGTAATATGTTCATTGATACATCAAAATTCAACCTCTTACAAGTTTTGATCATCGGTTGAAAATTTATCAGAAGTTGTATTTTGATGTATAGATGAACATATTACAATATTGGTTCAATCGCTGGAGAGGAACGTGAGGAGTGTGTATGTATTTAAAAGTTTGACGCTTTAATGTATTTTATGAAAAAATAAATTCATGGAAAAACGTCTTATGAATAAAATTAATTATGAAAAATGGTTTCGGAAAAATGTACTACAAACATTTGAATGACACCCAAAGAATAACTGTTGTTTTAAATGTTTCATTTTTAAATAATTAGAAGTTTGTATGTCTGTTGCTTAATTCCAAAGAGAATGGTACATCTCATTTTCGCCTAACTTTCAGATATCGACAACAATCATGATACCCTATTAACATTCAACGTTGTCTAAACGTTTATTAAAAGTTTAATTTGCAACCTTTGAACGTTTAAGAGAAGGGTTGAATAGACGTTGAAGCAAAGTTGTATAAATGTTTAAATGTCCGCTTCCTAAAATCTTCTAAACGATGTATCAACGTTATAACTAGGGCAGTGCGAGTACTCGAGTTTTTTCGAGTAATCGAGTTTTTTCGAATACTCGCAATATATTTAAGTTTTGAATGAATAAATGATGAATTAACAGTCTCTAGACCCCTCCTTTTGTGTGTACGTGCTTGTAAGTGTGATGAAGTGCGGTACAATTAAATTATTTTCTTCTTACAATCCAATCCGCTGCGAATATCACACTTATAAGCATGTACACATAAACAGAGGTGGTCTAGAGACTGTTAAATCACCATTTATTTACTTAAAGTTTAAATACATTGCGAGTACTCGAAAAAAATCGATTACTCGAACAAATTCGAGTACTCGAATTTTCCCGACTCGACTCGAACTCGAAAAATCGGATACTCGCACAGCCCTAGTTATAACAACGTTGAGTAAACCTTAATTAAAAGTGTTAATCAATCAACTATAGTTTCAATCAACTATAGTTTCAATCAACTATATTCAACGTATACGCGTTCAGAAAATTGCAAAATTAAGCACTTTTTAATTATAAACGTGCTGACTCCTTCAGAAACTGTGAACTGCTCGGTGTACCTTGACCAACGCTTTCATTAAGTACATGTATGTGTACGTATAAATTTCCTTAAATTACTTTTTGTGTAAATCCGAATCAATTGATTATATCAAATGGTTTTAAGAGGAGAATTTGATACCATAAATACACTATTACCTAAAAGATGTCTCGTATTTTTCAGTTAAATCAAAAAAATCCATTAGCCGAATTTTTAATCTAGATTATTTGGAAGTAACGAATTATGGTCATAATTTAAAAGTGAGTATTGATCATTTAATAATTGCAACCACAAACACTTTCCAAACATAGAATAACAATACCTAAACTACTCGATATATAGTATCAGATGCTCCTCTAAAAGTCCAACTACTCAATTGTATAATCAATTGATTCGGATTTACACAAAAAGTAATTCAAGGGAAGTTATACGTACACATGCATGTACTTAATGAAAGCGCTGGTCAGGGTACACCGAGCAGTTCACAGTTTAAGGAGGAATCGGCACGTTTATAATTAAAAAGTGCTTAATTTTGCAATTTTCTGAACGCGTAGTTGATTGATTAAAACTTTTAATTAAGGTTTATACTCAACGTTGTTATAACGTTGATACATCGTTTAGAAGATTTTAGGAAGCGGACATTTAAACGTTTATACAACGTTGCTTTAACGTTTATTCAACTCTTCTCTTAAACGTTCAAAGGTTGCAAATTAAACGTTTAAAAAACCTTAGGCAACGTTAAATGTTAATAGGGTAATGATAATTTGAAATTTGAAAAAATATAAACATTCTGTACCAAAGAAGGGCATAGTGGCTTGATAATTTTTCGATCCTGCTATCTTAGCATGCCATATAATTGAAAATTTACTGATCGATTGATCAAAAACTGCTGTGAAATTTTCATCTTAATACTTCAAGAAACACAGAAATGAGTTAAAAAAACTATAATTCAGGACTTAGGGATCCAGTCGTTTGTATATTATACATTTCATTACAAAATGAAAAGTTGTCAATGAATCAAACTGAAATTTTTCCAGTTAATCTATCACACTGAGTAGCATTTACTGTATGAATTTCAGTTGGAACGCCTAAAAAACCCAGGAATAACATCAAAAAAAGTATAATGGAAAATTTACTGATCGATTGGGATGAAAAATTTGAGCCCGGATTCTGAAAGGGCATTAAATTTTACATAAAATTATGTATGCGCAAAGTCTTTTTGCGTCTCAAAATATGAAAAAAATCGCGTCGATCGCGAATGGTTTCATCATCGTTTAAATGGTCTTAGAGTCTAAATGGCTGCCTCTACATAGAGCGTTTCGGCTGTGTTTTTGTGCGTGGCGCAAAAACGCAGAGTAAATATCGTATGCGCAAAACGCGGAATTGGGAGATACCAAATTTAAAATAATTCTTCAGAACTTAACCTCATACACGTTCAATATAGGGTAAACCAGCCAGTTACCGGACACTGCTAGTTTTCGGACACTTTCAACTTTGAGTTAGAATAATAAGATAACGCCTACTTCTAGCGATGCGCGGTTTTTTTTAATGAATTCAGCATGCAATTTTCTTCAAAATGACATAGATTAATAAAAGATTGGTTCATTATATCAATCATAATTTAGTTAGATTTGCAGGCTACTTTAACAATGTATGATAAATTGCCAAAATTAACGAAAATCATTTAGTAAGTGGTTTTCGTAAATCTGACTTAATTACTTGAAATGTTAATTATTCATAAAAAAAAAAACTATTGGAGCATGATCAGAAGCCTTTTTTCAACAATTTCCCATAGTTTTATTATTTTCAACGGGTCAAATTGAATAAAAATTTTGGTGTCCGGTTATTGACCGAAGAAAATGAAGAAAATTTAGTTTTCGGACAGGTGTCCGAAAACTAGATTTAATAATTATTCTAATATGCTAGTTATCGGACAACCCGAAAATAGCGTTTATATCTATCCTCGCAGCATAAACGTGGGTCCCCAAGTCATCTTGTCATTCGACAACTTTGGTGAAAAATTGTAGCGGTACTTCCCAATGCTCTAGTACTCTATTTCCATACCTGCTGACTAGCTAAACCTCGAAAATTGCGCACTGCTTTTCCCTTATGCATTTTGAATGAATATTTTTTTAACTTTGCCAATAGTTTTTCTAAAATATAATATAAACATTTTGTAGAAAGATGTTAATTTTTTTTATAATATAAGAAAATTCAAAAAGCTGAAGACCAAATTGAAGCAGAATTATTCAAAAAAATTAAAAGGAAAGTAGGTCCAAAGCGACAAAAGATTCAAAAAAACCATTAAAAAATTTGAAAAAGTAAGAACAACGATTTCATCAAGGGATCAATTAGTAGTATGTACATGAGAAAAAAATTAAAAGGGAAATTATTGATGAATTTTAAAAGCCGAAAAAAGAAGGATCGAGAGAGAGAAAAAAAGTTGTAAAATTAAATTTGTAAATAATTTTTTATTGTTAATAACATAATAAAATGGTTCAGTATATAATTTTTTACCCTTTTTAGTTTATTAATTTCATTTCTATTACTCACATCAACATTATTATTGATTTACAACCTAATTTTTAGGGTGTCCGAAAACTAACATTTTCGGTTTTTTTTAGAAATTCCTCTTAAAATAGCTGAAAAAATTATTTTAGGTAAAAATAAACATATGCATTAGAAAGAGCAGAAAATTTCCTAAAAGATGGTATATTCAAAAAAAATTTTTATCAAACGAGTAAGCTCCCCCAATCGATTATAATAGGAAATTTCCTTAAGTGTCCGATAACTGGCTGGTTTACCCTATATTGGAGTTTGAGCTTTTCGTATCTCCCAATTCCGCGTTTTGCGCATACCTACGATATTTACACTGCGTTTTTGCGCCACGCGCTAAAACGCAGCCAAAACGCTCTACGTAGAGGCAGCCAATGAATTGCTAAAAACTTGGTCTCTAAAGTTTAGTAAGTTTTTATTGGCATCATAGTTGATATACATTGCCATAGCGCTAACTTGGTCTCTAGTAGTAGTAGTGTATTTTTTTTAACACTGCGTGCGCGAAACACGGGCTTTCTAACCTTGAAGCGTCAGAAAACCCTAGTTTCTCGCAAGCAGAGTTAAAAAATATCGTTTGCAACTAGTCCGCGAGGAAGTTGACTCACCCAGGAGTCTTTGCACCCTCGCTACGCTCGGGTGAAAACAACTCCTGGGTGAGTCAACTGCTTCGCGCACTTGTTACAAAATATACTATATTGGACTTGATCGTATGATGATACATTGCCAGAACACTATATACAGATGGCGCTTATACATATAATACATTTTGGTGGACAAAATTTAGAATTCAAACATATCTGAAACTTAAACTATAGTAAATCTGAGGTGCATCTGGTAAGATGTCAGAGAGAATATGATACTACACATTAATATGTATTCAATATGGAATATAAGGGTATTAATAATGATAATTAAATTTTTAAATTAATATGGCACAGAAAGTCTGTAATCGGAATTAAAGTTTCGGCTTTAAGCCTAGAGATAAATGCAATTGTAGAGTAGGGTTCGTGATAATTGTTTTTCTTTAAGTTATCGATCAATTTCAGTCTTTCTTTGTCAAATTTTTTACATTTCCATAGAACATGGTCTATGGTGTCTTCAGTTTGACCATGACAGTCACAATATTTGGTATTCGTTATTTTAAACCTCCCAAGACTGCTGTTTAGTGACGTATGATTAGATCTTATTCTATTTATTATTACAATGGCTTTCCTAGATAAATTTTTAAAATCGGTGAACCACAACTTAGTGCTAGCTTTATAGTAGTTTTCAAAGAAGTGTTTACCCTTGTCGTGTGAGTTGTTTAATATGTCGTTCAAATCGGCTCTAATGCACTTAAGTTTTATGTCATTGAAAATATCAGAGTACGGAATCTCTGTTTGACTGTAGGCTATTCTCGAACTCGCCCCCGCCCTCGCAGCAGAATCTGCATGTTCATTGCCGGTGATGCCAGTGTGAGACGGAATCCAGATGAAATTTACTATCTTATTTTGTATGTTTAAATTGTAAATTTTTTCTTTTATTTTAGTAATCAGTGAGGACTCTGTTTTTGAACTAGATGGCGAGGACAGTGCTTTCAAAACAGATTCTGAATCGGAAAAAATTCTAAAATTGTAGGCGTCACAGTTACTTATTTTGTCCAATGCGGCAGAAATGGCAAGAGACTCCGCTGTGAAGATTGAGGCGAGATCGTGAATCCTGAAAGCGAACTGAAAGGATTCGTGTGACGACCAGGCTGCAAAACCCGTGCAACTTACATTGCCATTTTCATTTTTTTCCTCCAGAGACAATTTTGAGCCGTCCGTAAAAATATCTATACAATCGTTATCACAGTTATTATTGAATTTACTTATAAATGCCATATTAGGGTCATCTGATTTTCTTATTAATTTTCCAGAAACGAGGTCTATTGGTGGGTCGACGAATGCGGACTTGAAGGGGCTGCAGTAGTGATAATGTCGATCAAATTGATTAATAGAGAGATTGTAAAACCATACGTCGTCATAGCATTCCGAAAGCAGCGATTTTTGGTGATTGTTTGAGTATATAAGGGTTTCGGAGAGATCTTTGATACTTTCTAGTTGATCAATTATACGATTATTGTACATTGACATTTTTTTAAGGACGTAGTTGTATCCAAGAGTTTTGAATCTACAAAACAGAGAGGGAATCTTAGTTTCGGCAGCAATTACGTTCAGCGGGGTGCTATTTCGATAGCCCATTGCAATACGCAAGCACACGTTTTGCAACTGTTGCAGCCTGTCAAAATTGCTCTTTGAGCACGGCTGTGTCAAAAATCCACAATATTCAAACCTGGAACAGACGAGAGATTTGTAGAGCATTAACAGGACTTGTGGGTCGGCACCCCACCAAGTGCCTCGTAGGCAACTGAGTATGCTCACTGTGTTTCGCGATTTCATTATAATTTGATTGATATGGGCCTTCCAATTAAGCCTCTTACCCCGACGGAAATTTTTCTCACGAGAAAGTTTTACAAAGTCTAAAAAAGTCTAAAAATGTCTTAAAAAGTCTTACAAATGTTCAGATTTCGCACACCTGATTGATAATTTTAAAGAGTTAATAAGAGTTTTTGAAAATTCATAAAACCTTTTGGAGACTCAATTTTTTAGAAAAAATGTTAAGATTTTTTTTTCATTTTTTTTTTTCTATATTGTTCATATAGTTGCTTGTATAGTTTTTTCACCGTGACTTTTGGTGAGCGTGGATACCGATCAAAAAAGTCTTTAAGAATATTGAAAACTTTCATCAAAACTATATAACTCTTAATAACTCTTCATAACTCTTTATAAAAATTATTGTAACTTGTAAATATTTTTTAAAATTCAAAAAGGGATTGCCTTACCCGTCTGAATATTTCTATTTATATCATTTAAAACTCTTATAAAGTTTTATTAACTCTTAAAAATCATGGTACGAAATCCGAACATTTATAAGAATTTTTAGTACTTATTTAGACTTTTAAAGAGTTTTTAAGAGTTTTTAAGAATTAGAGTGGCGCTGAAATTTTCGTAGGGGTATCTAGGGTCACTCCTAAAAACTTAACAGATTCCGATGGGAAGATGGTGGAATCATTGACGTTAAGTGAATGGAGTCTTATTTTTTTCGAGCTTTTATTGAATATGAAACTTGGTCTCTTGGTTTAGTAAGTTTTTATTGGCATCATAGTTGGTATACATTGCCATAGCGCTGCTGAAAACTTGGTCTCTGGCACAAAGTGAACGTCAGTGACATCTGCTTGAATCTGCTCGTGTTTCAATTGAAGTTACCATTCATCGCTCCATTATCGATCGAGTATAAATATACAAATTAATGAACCATAGTATTTGACTGTCACAGCAGCAATGGCCGCGGCATGTCTACTTGTAATGATCACTTAGCTAATGAGAAATAGGAGCGTAACTAAGTACAGATAAACAAAACATATAGTTCATTAAGATTTAGAGAACCGGGAAGGTCATGTTTTGCATCTTTGTTTAGTTATGATCAAATGATAACCTGAAATGGGAATCATTTTAGAAGGGCTTCCAGTAAGTCAACAGAGTTGTAATACTTCGTATCAAGACATGACATGCAGAAGCTAAAAAAGCGACATCTGCAGCAAAAATAGCAGCTAATTTAAAATACTGTTCAAATTTACTAGTATTTTAAATTTTTAAATATCATAATATAGCGTATGGTAAAAACATGATTGCCATACGCTAAGTCAGCTTACCAAAGCTAAAAAGTTAATTTCCATTTCTTTTAATCACTCTCATTATGTTTCTACTTAATGATCAATAACTTAATGACCAATAATTGGTAATTGTATAGTGGTAATTATTATAAATTCAATTTACGAATTATTTTAGAAAATTGATTAATAAGTTAATTAAAAAAGAGCCAATGCATGCCGTAAAATTTGAAACTGTCATGTGCTAGGGGGCTTAAAAAGATTCTCGAGGAACTCGGTTAATGATCCAAACTCTCCGTAAAATTGGAGAATGAATGACGAATGAAAGTCAAGACACGAATAAAATTCGAAGTGTTAATGAGACGCCTACACTATTTCAATGTAACAATAGATAAGATTTAATAATACGTAATACATAAAATTCTTCAGATCGTACAGGTCCACTCAAAGAAATACGCCATTTATTATCAAAACAAGCTCTGACAAGTTTGAGCTAGTTGCGCGATCCCGCGATTTCGCACTTCGCATTAGAGAGGCATCATATGAAATTTATACTGGTGCAAATCAGCTTGACCATCCGATGACTGTATACAAGACAGACAAAGCACGATCAGTAAAACTCGAAATTATTGTAATGTTTTTCTGTCATTCCAAGCAGGGGGGGGCGTGAGGAATTAAGTTCAATCTAGTAGTGATGAATAATTTGTTATTTAAGGCACCGCGATCATGAGCCAGGCCATCGGAGAAAATTCTCGCTCACCAGAGGGCGCTGCATTCGACGGTACTCCCACCATGCGCTCACCCTGCTTCGTCGTCTAGCAATCCACTAAACTTGTCTTTAGTAGGCAAACCGTCGAGTCGAACGGACTGCCCAGCGCGAGCGGCTGCCAAGCTATCCCGTGCCAAAAACGACTGTATTGTCAGTGGCGCTAGTGCATCATCGCCAAATATACGTATAGATATACACCTAGTACATCTCTCTGTATGTACACAAGCGTATGTCTATATACATACTTATGTACACAGGTATATAAAAGTATACATATATATATATATATTCGCACAACAGTGCGTCGATAGAGCCCCATCGCTTCAACATAGCCCTATACTGGACTTGTATTACTGCCGAGGTTGCAGCAATTAAGTCTTTTTATCACGAGGTAAGTGCAATTATCGATTTTTTTAGCCCATTCATATATTTAACGTCATTTTTACGTGAAATTCGACGAATGGTTAAATCTATGTGTTATTATATGACAGACAATGACTGAGACATGTTTGCAAAATCGAAAATACGCATGCGTTTGAACGCTAAATGGCGCTGTGTTTAATTAATGTTGCTTTTCGGGACAATCGTTGCGTTTTGTTTTTTTTTCTTTTCAAATGTTCGACCTGATTTCTTATAGTAAGCTTATTTTTTCGCGAATATTTATTTTCGATAACTATTTTATTTTTTTCCCAAATTTTTTATGCTTCATTGTATTATTTTCTAAAACTTGATTCTCCGAAAATTTAATCGCTATTTTTTTCATTAGAAATTTCTCCCTATGTGTTCTTTAAGAATCTTAATTGATATTTTTCCCATAAGTCTTATGTAGTAACTATATCTATTTTATTTTATTGTTAATTTCTTCTGCTTTCGATATTTCGTTAGAAAATATGCATATCAAAAATTTGTTGGTCAATATTTTAATCATATATTTTACATATTTGTCCTTAAAATATGTTCGAAACAATTATTACGTGATTATGAATCATTTTTTATTTTTCTTATTAATGACTATCAAATCCTTAAGTACTAATAGAGAAAAAATTTTAAAATGAGTGAAGCATAATTCGATGCTGTTAAGGAAAAGTAGCACGTTTACATTTGAAAATGTATAGAAACGTGCTACTCTTCTTTAACAGCGTCGAATTTTCAATTAAGCAAATTTATATTTTTTTGTAATAATATATGGGCTAAATCGCGTCAACTGTCCCCCCCCCCCTCATTTTGTTTTGATTTTTCATATGTTATTCTGCTTTCCAAGAGTGAATAAGAAAAAATGATTGAAACATGATTTTTGACATCAAATTTGAATTCCTCATCAAATTTTACATAAAAATCATGTTTCAATCATTTTTTCATATTCGCTCTTGGAAAGCAGAATAAAATATGAAAAATCAAATTACAACTTTGATCCAAGGGGGGGGGGGGGACAGTTGACGCGATATAGCCCATATATACTTATATTTACATATTCTAATTTTATTTATTATTTTTCAGATTTAAAATGTCAGTTTTGGCTCTTGATATTTCTACAAAGATGTCATTACCACCAACAACGCCTACCAAATATAAGAAAAAGAGAAACAGAAATAGAGGCCAGAAGGCAAAAAAATACAAACCTAGTTGTGCACATGTTACACCAAAAAAATTTTTGCTTGGTGGAACTATTTCAGATCCTTTGAATTTAAAAGGATTGAGTAATACTGATGATCAAAAAGTTAATAATACCTCTTCACCAAAGTCCAGTCCTTCAAATGTACAGGGTTCCAATACAGCAATCAATTATCAGCCTTTACCAATACCAATTCATCAAAGTGATCCTTTAAAATTAATGAGTTGTCCAGACGATGAAGAGTATCGAAAACATCCACCTCTACCTCTGCATGATAATCCTCCAACAAGTAAGAAGAAAAATAAAAAACGTAAAAGGGTAATGAGTACTTTTGAAGAGAATGAATCCAATTGTAATGAACAGGTAAATAATGAAAAAACTTTTAAAGAGCCATCAGAGGAAACTCAGGAACTTCCAGCCCAAGTCATTTGTACTCAGTCCAAAGCTTCGGCACCTGAAGATGAATTTAATCGAGCTAAAAAACAAATAAAGCGATTAAAAACACCAATGCCAGAAGATTATATAGTGAGCCCTGTTGTTCCTCAACCAGGGGCTTTTCTATCCAGAACTGTGAAATATCCGAAATTCAATAAAAAAAATGAAAAATTTGAATATGGAAACTATAATAAATACTATGGGTACCGTAATAATTTACAACCTCATGATATCAGGCTAACTGTATTTAGGCAAAGACCAGATTTATTTTATGACAAAGATATTTTAGATATTGGTTGCAATATAGGTACCATCACTGTTGGTGTAGCCAGAACCTTTTATATCAGAAGTATCATGGGTATTGATATTGATAAAAAGTTAATCGATATTGCTAAAAAAACGATCAAAAATTATATACAAGTAAATCAACCTGAATTTGAATCTAGTTTATTTCCTATTTCTATGAGTTTAACTTACGGACCCATTCATCCTCCTAGAATATCTCACAACAGTGGACTATTTCCACATAATATCAAATTTAGTCAAGTAAGTGTTTTCATTTTTTAGTTGATAGATTCATAATTTTATTAAATGATCTGAATAAAAATTAAAATGTGAATATAATATTGATATATTTTATTTTTCAGGGTAACTATGCATTGGAAGATGATTCTGGACTTGAATATCAAAAACCTGAGTATGATACAATTTTGTGTTTATCGGTCACCAAGTGGATTCATCTTAATAATGGAGATGAAGGTTTAAAACGATGTTTCAGGAGAATGTACAAACAATTACGGCCTGGTGGAGTATTGATTCTTGAACCACAAAGTTGGTCTAGTTATGGACGAAAAAAAAATTTAACCGTAAGTAGTTGATAAAAAATGTTCATTATTAAAGAATAATTGTATAATAAAAGTAATTAATTTAACTATTCTCATTTAAGGAACGAATCTATCAAAACTACCGCAAAATTACATTTTTACCGGAGAAATTTACACCGTATCTTCTGTCTATTGGTTTTGAAAAGTGTGAGGAACTTTCCACACCGCCACATCCATTCAAAGGTTTCCAGCGACCAATTTATCTTTACACCAAAAAGAATGAGCCGGAAATGGCAGAGGATGCAGTAGCTGGTCCATCTGCAAAAAGGATATCTGAGGAAGCGGGGTAAGTAGTCAATAGGATCGCAAGAGAAAAATAATTATGAATCAGTAGAGTAAAATGAAAACAAATAGTTTACATATTGAAGTCGACGTTCAGCGCCAGAGCGAGAGAGAGGTTTGTTAGAAAGAGCGTTTCGCGCCAAACTTTCTTTTTGAAAGAGCTGTAATTGTATGGAACAGCGAGAGTCACAAATCACTCTTTCGATCGTCATAAATCACTCTTTGATTCTGAGTGCGCAGTAATGAATGTAAAACTTTTTCAATTGCTTGAAAGGTTAATATTCGGAATAAATTCTTAATAGAATTATTTAAATTTCAGATCTCCTCAAAAAATTTTCCCAGGAAGCGTGCAAAGTGATACTACATCCTTCTATGATAATTTGCCATATATGTATGCACCGGGGATGGGAAATGATAGTCCAATTTACTCAAATTCTCGCATGATGGCGTTTCGAGGTAGATACGATGGTTATTCACCAGATTATTCACCTTACATTCAAGACAGAAGTTATGGCATCATGTCACCTGCACCACGACGATTTGTTTATGCATCGAATGATTCCCCACGTAATAACTGCCATCAATTTCAACCACATACTTCAACCATCGAAACCGATGGTTCTTCACCGTATCAACCGCCCCCATTCGGTATGTTTCATATTTACTTTAGATTTTCATTAAATTTTTTACTGTACTGTTAAAAACAAAGAATTCGTTCAATCTATGCAAAAAAAATTATTTTAATCTATTTTCTTTCCAAAGAGTTACCGAAAAAGGAAGAGCGGGCTCCTGGAACCTCTTCAAATTCTCCGAAAATTCCAGAAATGGAAGCAGGAGCGACCAAGTGTAAGCCACCAAGTCCAGAAATGGAAGGAGACGCGGCCAAGTTTAGTCCACCAAATCCACAAATAGAATCAAGAGAAATGATTCTTTCAAGGAAATCTACCTCTGAGAATCAAACGAACAAAGATGAATCATTCAACGCTCTGAATGAAGTTGAAGATCAAAGATGAACAGTATGGCTTTTATTCAAATTAAAAACAGTGAATCCCTATTTTACGTTATTAATCTGCGAAAGTGAATTTGTAAAATATATCCGATATCATAAACATTGAATCGCAGTTATCGGGTCTCGATAATGATCACTATTGTAATCTTTATTCCATAATCTCGATTATTAACCCCTTAGTTAGTTCTTTGTTGAAATTATTGAATAGTGTAACTAAAATAAACTCCCTTTGATTATAAATGTATTAACCATTACAGATAAATGTACACAAAGCAAACACTTATTAGATGTAAAATGAAGAATCCTTCAGTAGTTATTCAGTAGTTAAGATATTTAGTTCTAAATGAGATACGACTTAATAATTAAAGTATGAATGATACACATTACTCCGTCGTTTTTTTCTTTGAGTTTATCCATTCGTTATGTTTGCTATATTTTGTTTACAAGAATCGAAAACATTCCTGTGGAACAGAGTTTGGCTAAATATATAAGTAATTCACCTTATTTATCGATATAGTTTTTTTATTTTCATTTAAGAAGGCTTATGCATAGTAATTATATAATAAGATTTGGATTATGAGGTGCATTATTTCAGAATGTATGGATGTGTTAGTCTAAGTTTGTGTAGATATTAGGAGTACATCATTTTGCTCGACGTAATTGTGAATATTTTTTATTCTCTGAGTAAAATTATTTTTAATCGTCTATCTGCGTTGACCTGCAACAGCATGAACACATCTACATTTTCAATAATAATGAGTGCTTTTGCCAAAGAATAGGGTTGAGTTTGAGAATTCAACAAAATTCTTAATTTTATTTTTTAATTATAGTAATTTCATGAACAAAAAAGTTTCTTTAAATGTGATATAATTTTAGATGAAAGTTGGCAAAAAAAAACATTAACGTAACATCAAAGTCAAGTATTAGTTTAGGCATGTGAGATGTAAATTGAAACTCAACTCTATTCTTCACTTGTTTCATAAAATTGTCACTATTAAAGTATTATACTAATTTCACAAGATATTATCCATATGTTTGAATTACTATTAAAAAGAGACGCCAGCGCCTCGAATTGGAGAGGATTACTCTTTCATTTTATTTTACTGCTGATACAGTCATTCTAATATTTTTAGCGTTCATACAATCACATTTGCTTTGTAATGATTTTTCTGTATCAATTGTACAAATTTTCTCATTACTAATGCCGCTTATTCATTATGCATTTTTCTAAGTTCAATAATATAAATGAATTTTTAGTTTTTTTTTTTTTTTTTTAACGTTTGATTTTTGGATTATGATTTTTCAAATCATTCATCTGCCCGAATGATTTTGCAATCAAATTGTTAAATACTATGTAAATTTTAATCTACGTTGTACATTAAAATAAAATATATAAAACATCACAATGTATTTGGAAAAAATGTATATGCGGCAAAATTTAAGTAACCAGTACTCTAAATGATGTCTCTCAGTACTGTTCGTAAAATAAACATATTGGAATACAAGATTTTGCTGGTATTTGATGACTTGATATTTTATTTAACCATGACCGACTAGATAAACAATGGAGGAACAACTAATATTTATTTTGTAAGTTTTGCAAAATATAAGTTATAAACATCAAACTTTCAACCGTTGAAAGAAATTATGATCATTGTAAGTATGTACAAAATTACACAGCGTCTAAAATGGAAAATATATAAATATATAAATAAGTTAATTAGTATTTAACTACTCAATTTTGTTGAGTTTTTCGTTGCAATAATTGATTGGAACTTATGTTTTAAATTTCATAAGTAAACATGAATATTAAAATGACCTTATGTTTGTATTCGCTTGTGGTAAGTTTGACAATTTTTATGATATTTTTAACAAATAAATTCGCAATGTTTACTTTGGTTTATAATAAAAATACTCGGAGGGTATAGATGAAAGAGTTACACGTGGTTATTACACTTCGTACAATCATTATGAAAGTATCGAATACATTTTCCTTTTTGCTGTTTGTATGCAAAATACAAGAAAGACAAAATAAAAAAATATTCTTATAAAAATGTTCGAGCATCGTGCGAGCATTTTTATTGAAATTCATATTATTTATTCGATAGCGGATATTCGCACGAACTTTTTCGTCTTGAATTTATTTCATTATCTGTTGTAGATGTAATGAATGTTGAGAGGAGCGATAGGAAGAGAAGGGACTTGATATTACATTAAGAAATACTAGGACAGTATTTTAATTTGGATTAGTGGGCACTGGAATATTTGAAATTATGGTGGGGACCACAGGCGGTGCACATCAATTATCTCGGCTAATCAAGTGGCGGTAGCGTATAATACACCAATATGTATACTTTTGCCAGTCAACGCGTTTCTAATAACAGCTTCACGCAATATCGATCTATATAAATATGGGTGACTTTTCACCCGACCTCAATCAATCGCTCGACCAATCGAACAAATTGCTTCGATATTTTTTTTACACAAATTATTGTTATGACGCTCTTACGATTGACAACCAAATATTTTACACGATTGAGTATTCCAAAGTACATTCATCGAAGCCAACTTTGTAATCGAATTATTTACACGAAAAGAGGCGAAAATTAATTGCATATAAAAACGAAACGACGGCTGAAAAGTAATCGGTACGATCGAGTCCAGTTATTGTCACTCGACAGGCTCGTTTTTAGCGCTGCACAAATTAATTCGATAAAGTTAAGCAGCCTATCTACGCGTGGTACAATAACATGGAGGATTTCTCGGTCTCTCTCGCGAGAATTTATACACTTCAGGGACATATGTATACGGGCGAGTAGCTCGTGGGCGTGGTGCGCGACTCGGGCTACTCGTCGACGAGCTCCCAGAGCATGAGGGCCGCGTCTGTTCCGCCGACGGTCACGACGTTCTGGTCGTTGTAGAGGAAACGGGCGCAGGCCACCAGCGAGCTGTACACCTTCTCCTCGACGTACTCGCTCTTGGCGCTCGTGCACGGGTAGCGGAAGAGGCGCAGGTAGCCCTCGGCGTCGCCGCTCACCAACATGTCGTGGGCCGCGGACCGGCTCGAGGTCGTCACCACCGTCGTTAGCGGATAGTAACGATTGTTCCACATTCCTGCGACGACAAATTCAATTGGGTTACTCTTCGATCTTATTTTTGTAAGGCAACACCGGGGCTGCGGCTTTGGCTTTACTTACCGGATACCATGTAGCCAACTGTGCAATTGTGCGTGTACCACTTTACGTCTTTCATGATTAAGGGACTCTTTTCCGAGGATAAGGCCTTGACATCCCCTACGAAACGAGATTAGATTGTAGTGGTTAATTATCGTTGGAAAAATAACGTATAGACTTACAGAAAACGAGGTCGTAGTCTTGAGTGACAGTTTGTAAAAATCGACTGTCGGAGCTCCAGTCGAGCTGCACAAGCGGCTGCGTGCCTCGGATTTTGTTGCTCTTTTTGTACGAGAAACCGTCTCTCGACACTCGGAACAAATAAATACTTCCGTTTTGCGAGCCCATAGCTACCATCTCGCCAGCTAAAAAGCAGCAAATATTTATCGCCGTTAAAACAATTTTTCAAAGTTATTTGTGGTTTATATGAAAAAATAATATTTTCCTAAAGAATAAATCAAAGCAAAAAATTTATTTGCTTATATTAGGTATTTTAAAATAAAAAATACTCATGAAAAAACATAATTAATATTATCTCATGAGTAAAGCTATTGTGTGGTTTGATCAAAAAAGATGTTTGAATAGAAGTTTAATGAGCCAAGATCATCAATCAAGTCCACTCAACACCAAAGAAACATAATAGGCGCATGTGAGGCATGTAATAGATGTAACAGATGCCGACACTTGAAAAAGTGAAAGTAGGTAAAATGTTACACTAAAAAAGTGCTGATGAGTAATTACTTTCTCATTATTACAATCTGAATAAGGTATTTATGAGTGGGCGTGGCTGGTCGAGTGTGAACAGGATATAATGTGACGACAGCAACATCATTTGAATAAAAGCATTAATACATATTGTATTGCATTGTAATGCGTAGCTTCTATTGTGGCTGCGATGAGTATCCAAATAATACCTAATACTTCATTGATTTATGAGCAGATAAAAACTTTCAACTTCTATAGGGTACTTATACCATTGATTGACCGCTTTCGACCAGTAAATGACCACTTTTGGATGTGCAATAATTATCGTTTTTCCTTATTAAATTATGATCAAACATAGAAAACAAGATGCATCGTTCACTAAAAAATTGAATTACAACCATACAAATATATTTTAAATTGTTTTTCTTTTGATATTTTCCAAAATGGTCATTCACTGGTACCCGGTCATTGATTAGTCTGACTACCCGATTAGTATAACGACGCTTTACAACTAAATACTACATGTCTCAATCTGCTTTTATTTAAAAGTTATTTAAACAAATTTGCCGGGAAACTTTAATTTAAACTTTTACGCGTTTTTCGATGACATGATTTTTTTCACGAGTAGAAGTTAGTTTGTAACAAATAACAAATATATCAGTTGGTTTGAATCAAATTTAGAAAAAACAACTCTTAACTTTGTGTAAGTACTCTTAGTCTATCCACGAATCACTGATCATATTTTTATTACGCAATTAGTCCTACTTAATCTTTTTGCGTTGCTGCTTTTTCAATTGCAGGCCCAAACGCTAGTATATCCCCCCGAATGAAATGTTGTCCCAATAGGTGCAGATTTCTCGAAAAGTCAAAAGAAGCTTCGGTATAGATAGAAAGCTGCCGAGCTCACTTGGATTGTAACCGATGCAGGAGAGAGGCGAGCCGCAGACGCGCAGCGTAGCCACGGCCGCGCCGGTATCGGCGGCCAAGACCAGCAGATGACCCTCGGACGAGCCGGCGGCCAGCGCCACGCCGAACGGATGGAAGGCGATGCAGATGCACTCGAAGCCGACCTGCGTCGTCCACAGGAGCTTGTGACGGCGCCACAGGGCGATGTTCTTGTCGTGGCCGGCCGTGGCGAAGACCTCGTCGTCCGGGTGCACCGCCAGGCCCCACAGCTGACGGCCGTGGCCGAAGACGACCTGATTGAAGCGCCGCTGCAGCGAGCCCTCGAGGATGTTGTTGCGCGTCGTGCCGACGTAGATGTTGCCGTCGTTACGGCCCGGCCGCTGCGGGTAGATGCTTCGCACTCCGCCCGCCGACTCCGGCAACTGTTGTTTACCAAATCAAATTACCAAATCAAGTACATCGAATTACCGAGGCGAGCTGGATCATTGTTAAATCGGATCACGAATTCGTACCTTGGTGTCGGTGATGCGCTTGTAGTTCTGCAGCGAGTCCCAAGCGGCGATTTTCCGATCCTTCTCGCCTCCGGACAGCAGAGTGCCCTCGGACAGCATGACGAGCGAGCTGATGCCCTTGTTGTGCGCCTCGAACTCCATGCGTATGAAGTAGGCGCCGTCCGCGTCCACCGAGTAGACCGTGATGAAGCCGTCGCTGTCGGCCGTCACCACGTCCCCGTCCTGCTCGAACTGGACGCTCGTCACGTGCGTTCGAGACGGCTGCCGACGCAGAACAAACCAGTTTTTCATCCTCCTGCTTAGCTATAAAATTACCTCCGTTCTCTACTTACAGGTTTGATGATGTCCGTTCGCTCGAAGAAGCCGTCTTTGCGACGATTCCAGAATGTCAAGTGTCCTTTGCCGTGGGTAATGAGAAGATTATCGTCGAGCGGATGAAACGCTGCTCCCGTCAAATCCTCTTGAAGAGTCTGCAGAAATACAAAAATCGACGCTGGAGAATCGGCTGCGATAATAACGCGAAAATAAGCGACGCGACTGTACTTACGGCAACTTTGCCCAAGAGGTGGCCCCATTGCCATTGCCAAACGGATAGAATAGCTTCCCTGCCCGCGTCCACGACCAGTACGTAGCTGCCGCCGTTCTGTCGATAGACGAGCGATTGAATTTCACGCCTTCTTCGCGCGTTAAAAAATGAGCACTGCGTACTCACCAGCTGGGAGAAGGCGAGCGCCGAGACGCCCATCTGGAACTCGGTCATGCCGAACACGTAGAGGGTGAGCAGAGTCTCGGTCGACCAGATCCTCACGTGGGGCTGGGCCTTCCTGTGGCGGCCGGCCCTCTGGCCCGAGGCGACCAGCTCCCGGCTCGGGTGCACCTCCATGCAGGTGATGTCCTCGGTGTGGCCCACGTAGTGGCGCTGGGCGTTCTCCTCGCGGTCGTACAGCACCGCCACGGCGGCCACGTAGTAGAGCAGCTCGCCGCTCGGCAGCACCCACAGATTTCGCCGGGTGTCGGTGCCCCGATAGCCGTAGACCCACTCGAGGGCGAGCTTCTTGTCCGGGGGCGTGTTGTCGACCGGCGGCAGATGCGACGGCGGATAGAACGAGCGTCGCAGGCCTCGGATGGTGACGCGGGCCGGCTCTTCGCGCAGCACCTCCACCACGCTGTAGTCTGTAGTCGTGCAAAACGTCCAGTAAATACTCGCTAATCGCTCCTCGATAATACCATTTTCTCTATTTACAAATCAAGCTGTAGTCTTTTTACACGCATCAAAAATCAGTTTCTGTTTTGTTTTTTTTTTTTTTTTTTTTTTTTTTTTTTTTTTGGCCTATGGTTGCACACACATGTATATTTGTACAGCAGCATCGTCGTAATGGCAGAGTGAAGAAAAATTAGCACATTCGAAGTATATTACACCAGACGTAGTGGAGTGATGGAACGAGAAAACCAACAGAAACCATGAAAAAAAAAGTGAAAAAAAAAATGGAAGAGAAAAAGTATCCCAAATTGGCAAAAAGCGGTAAAAATGCGACTGCGCTGTAGCGGCAAAAAACACATTATATGCATGTCAAAAAACAAAAAACCAAAATTGGTCGGATCGTCAATAGCGTACCGTTGATTGTGTACAAGGACGGCGAGGATGCCTGATATCCTACACGTCGCAGTACGGGTTGATAATTTGGCCTGATTATGATTTCGCGATCGTCGATGCCCAAAATACTCTGTACATCTATATCGTAGGATATTTTCACAAAATACAATACAGAACTCTATGTGTGACAAAAAAAAATAAAATGCTGAAAGCGCCCCGAATAGGGCAAAACACAATTGGAGCTTTCAAGAGGGACGTTGATAAAAAAAGTCAAAGCTCTCGTAAATATGTTCAGTCCAAGATTTACCAGTGGCGACGGGTTGGATCGAAAATTTTGCAGATCGACGCCCGAGACTCGGCGCTGCAGCTGTTCTCTCTATATACGAAACGTTGTACGTTTAGGTAGGATAAAGACTTACCGTTGACTCGCACGACCTCGGAGTCCGGGGCGTAGAGGGCCCGGGGTCGACTCTTGCTGCGGGCGCGACGCTGTCTACCGGCCACGTCGTCGGACGCGACGGCGGCTGGCGGTCCCCTGGAGCGCGACCTGCGCGCCGGTGAGCCCATGATGGCCGCAGCCATACCGCCACCCGCCGTGCCCGTGCTCAGGTAGAACGTGTCCACGTCGGCGAACTCGTTGCGCAGCTGCGAGAAGCTCCGCACCTGTTAACCGCGCAGAGTCGCGAGGCGAGCTCGTCATTATCATATTCGACTTTCCTTCCGCCTATGCGTGCCCAATTCCGTGTCTATTCTTAGTTATCGTAATTGCTTCTCGATAATGATGCTACTTGTTCGGGGGATATTTCGTATTGGACCGGCTTAATCGACTCTACTTTTCTCTATTCGATGACGTTGTGCTTACGCGAGTATCCATCTATAACTCCGATCGAGGATTGCAGTCGTGCAGAGTTGTGACGGGCTCGATAGGGAAAAAAGGATCGTGTATTGGCTTGGAGTTTTTTGCCAGTTCTTTTCATAAATAAATTGTATGCAACTGTAACGGAAGTCGGAGGAAAATATTGCGCGCACACACATACACAGTCTAGTTTTACGTAAATTCCAAAGATAAAAAATCGCGCACTTTGTAATCCGTGCCACAAAGAGGGGCTGAAAACATCGGGGGCTATATGATATAGTACGAAAATTGCAACTGCCTTACAAGTGGCTATAGGACACGTATAATACCAGAACCGCTCGAGTCCATTTGAAATTCATATGCGGTCGTGACCTGAAAAAAGCTCGACACGTACGGCAGGATCGTGGCGGGCTCGAGAAGCCCCCATACGCTGCTGCTCTCGGGCTCCTGCGGCTACTTACAACTTGTACCGTTACTGCCTGCGACTCGAGGCGGATCATACGAGAGGGATCGAAAGATTGTCGAGTCGAAACGAGGCCGCGCATAGCTAGGTCAATTTTCGTCCGATCGCGTGGCCGAGGCGAACGAAAAGAAATCGCTTTGGCACGTCATTTCAACATTACGTCAGATTCCATTGTATATAGCGTGCGCAGATAATATTGAATACCACGCGCGTCTCACGACTTGCCAATAATTCAACTTATTTTCATCGTCATTTTTGACTTTTGACTCATACCTTTTTTTTACTTCCTTTTTTTCAATCGAGGGAATTTGTATTTTTTCGCGCAAAAACCCTTGAACTTTACGTATACGCGAGGACTCGAAGGAAATCTGCTCGCACAAAGGCGCATATACACGTTTACTGCATGGGTCGCGATGACATAATCAAAGTTGTATACTATAATATATGCGGACCCATCGATCGATTCTCGGCCAATCGATTTTTATTCTCGCTCGTGTCTGGCGTTGCGGCAGACACTAAGTTTCCTAATTATTCATTCATTTATGCAGTTCGATCCGGAAGTGGCTGTAAAAAATGATGGCATCGAGTGTGTACGTGTGTGCTCGTGCACACACATATTTGCAGTGAGCCAATTAAAAGTGATAGATAAGTTTTTTTTCTGTTTGCCTGCATTATTATGTACCGAAAAGTACGCATAACGGACGGAAAATATAATAAAAGAAAGGAATAAAGGCAGTCATTAAACACTCTCGGCGCGGTGCTTAATCATCCGACAAAACAACTCGTATTTTCATCCCAACTGATGTGTTTGTATGTAATAAATATTACAAGTACTCGGGTTATGCATACAATATGCAAGTCGTGTTGGGCCGTGTTATTAGGTTCATCGCGATAAAAAAAAAGGTAAACATGCTTAAAAGACTATTTATCTTGTGACATTTTTTTCAGTCCGAGCAATGGTGTATGGCTCGCGACACGGCCCGCTTCCACATTTATAATCTCTAAGCATTACCATATATCTTATTTATAAATATGCAAATTAGCCTGTGCTCGGTCGCGATGAAAAAGAAAAGATGAAAAAAATTATCGAGAGCTGCATTACTGGAAAAATTTGATTTTCGAACGATAAACAGTACAAATGCATAGTTTAGTGGCTCTCGCGCGACCTTATTACGTCGTCGCTAATTTTTACGGGCGTCGTGCTGCCGCATACATACATACTCACACACATACACTCATTGGCGTGTTTGATTCGAGCTGATTCCTTTGGATTGTCGCAGCGCAGCTACGTACTACTACGTATTATACATTCGCCCGAGAAGGAAGTGAACTGCCATTATAATATGCGCCAAAGTACACGAAATCTGCAGCTTTTTCACTCGCACGCGCCACAAAAGTTATTATTCGATAAAGAAAATGTGTAATTTCTGCGCCGCAATGAATTACGTACATACATGTCCGACGCGTGCTTATTTCACTTTCGAGCTTGCGCCGCAAAGCTGCCGTAGTCGAACCGCATTGGCCCGAGCCGCGCGAGTAGCTGCTTCCGCATGGCATGCGAGTGGAAAACTTGAAAAGGCCTGCATGCACTAATTGCCCAGTCAACAGGGCTAATCGGCGCGCTCGGCTTACTTTCGAAAATTATATATCTAGGTCCCGCCAGGAAAGCTTCGCGCGAAGGGTGGCTCTTTTTTATTTGTAATTTTATCGATATTTACCTCTTGTCCGGATACGGTGAACATTCTCTTGGCTCCGTTCATCTTGAGCACCTGGCCCAAGTCCTCGAGGACCTCCTCGAAGGGCTGCGACGTGCGCAGATTCAGTAAAACTCGACACTGCGCTCGACAATTTCACGCGTAAGTATCGAATAATAATTTGTCTATCGAGTGCTCGTTTTTGTACATGATTTCCTCGTACCTGTACGGTGTGATCGAGGTTGTTGACTATGCGAATGACTCGACCGGAGGAGGGCTTGGCGCCACCCGCGGCCGGTACCTCGTCGTTGATCGAGGCCTTCCTGCTGAGGCTGGCCACCGCCGGACTGCTGCGACTCTGCCAGCCGCCGAGGCCACCACCGCCACTGGCGCCGACCCGACTCGCGCCTCCGCCGCCTCCGGCTGCTCCTCCCGATGTGTACCACTGGTTAATGCTCTTCTTGCCGTAACTCGCCGGCTAAAAACATTTCACGCATCTTTCCATCAGCTATCTATCGATGAATTAAATTATTCGAGTAACGATTGCCTCAAGAATTGCTATTTTATGATAAAAAATATTTTCCAACGTTACGTAACTCGATAATAAGGTAATTTCCCCGTTTGCGTTCGACAGTCGTTGAGTGCCCTACAGATCGCGAGCGACGAAATCACAAAAGAGGGAGGGAAACGGGGTGATTTGGATGCGAAAGGTAGCCTAGATTCGTCGCTCACATCGTACACGTACCTATACAACGCATAACATATAAACGGGGGGGATTTGACCAGTCGGCCCATTTCTCTCGTTTTGCGGTCGCGCATATAGCCTACTTTTAAGCCTCCCTCCCTTCAAAGACTAATGTCCTTTGCCGGAAGTTAGAGTAGCAATTCTACTTGTAGAGACTTTTTTTTCGTTCATATAATCCTCCCCCCTTCAAGTCAGCCGCCGACCTGACGGCTCGTACAACCTCGTTCAACATATTGAATGTATTTAGGAAATGTTACGACGTGTTGCCGTGGCTGACATTGTTATATATCAAGCTTCCCTCGCTAAAATGCTTCTATCACTTGTATATCTTGCAGATTTATGTATATCACGCGTGACGCGTTACATGTTTGGTGAACGATACATATTTTTTAAATTTATTTATTTTCATGAAAAAAGTTAAAAATGTTATTGGGACTGCCAGCGAGTGTTGGTGTCCATCGAAGAAAATGATATACCTGCATCATGTCGGCTGGCAAAGATATAACTTCGAAGGAGTCGCTCATCAACACGACGAAAGCCTCGTGACTGCAGTGCTCACCAAAGTGTTGATCAGGTCCGTAAGGTAGCGGCTCGCCGTCGTAACTGTTGTCCTCGTAGTCGTCGTCCAGTGGGAGCTCGTCCTCGTCGGCCTCGTCCTCGGCTGCGTCGGCCTCGCCCAAGCTCAGCAAAGTCGTCGCGGAGCTGCGCCGTCTCAAGTTGCTGGCGGCGCTCAAAGTGGCTGCGGTGCTCGCGGCCGAGCTGCGACGTCGGCCCGTCGTGGCAGTGCTCGTCGCGATCGACAGGACCGTCGAGCGGCGGCGTCTCAGGCGCGACGTCGTAGTAGTAGTAGGCACCTCGAGACTGTTGCAGAGCAGCGACGAGGAGCGACGCGTCTGCGGATTCCGATGTGGCTGCGAGCGACGATTGGGAGCCTCGTCCGCGCCCGAGTCCGAGCGGCAAGACGAGCTCGCCGGCGACTCAATGGTGGCAGCGATGCCCTCACTGCCCGCTGCCTTAGATTTGCCGCGAAATTCTTTTCTATCTTAGCTCGATGCGAGGCTCCAATTTATCGGGCTTTCGCTTCGATTGATATCTCTTTCCGGGAGCTTTCCTGGAGAGAGACTCGATTTGCCTGCACGAAACAAAATTTCATCTTCGTACAGGCTAGTCTTAATTGTTGTAACTCTTTATTTGCGAAATCATCGCTACTCTTTTCCAAACAACAAGTAAAAGATGTGTTCAACGTTTAAACGAAAGAATCGAGTTTCGATTTTTCCAGAAGCAAGGCAGTCGATAGCCATTCAAAGTTGTTCAAAATAATCGCAATAATTTACGTTAAAACGTGAATAGTACGTATAGGAAAACAGTAGCATAAATTTAAAATCGCGCTGTTTTACAAGCTCTGCGATCGTTAAAATTGACTTTATACGACTCTGCACCGGGTAGAATCCGCATACCGCAGCGCGCCAACTTTCAAGCAGAGATTTCAATGCAAGAGCGAGCGCGTCGAGACGAGCCTTGGAAAAGGAGCCACGTGAAATAGCTGCAACTTCTAGCGTACCTGCGTGCAGAGATGCGTCAGCAAACAACTCCTCCGAAGCGCTTAACTTTTAAGACTACGTTGCGAGCATAATTGTGTCAGTTCAGTCTCGTTTACTCGTGCGGATCGCCACTCGGATAATCACATTGGCTCGGTTGTATCTGGTTCGGCGCGACGAATCTTCCGAGTCGCGGACGCTTATCTTTCTTCGGCACTCATCTTCTTCTCGACTTCTTGCCTGTGGCAGCTCAAACGCGCGGCAGCAAAAAACAAACTGTTACAGGACGGAGCAGCGACACGGATCTACCGCGTCTCGTTCGATGATCGACGAATCGACGTCGAAAAAATTGTTACGCGCCGCACGGGAGATGAACGAGTGATCACGAGGTAAAAATCCAGAGGCACGGCCAGCCGCGCTCGATGATGATACATATGAAATAGAAAAAGGATGAAGGGGACGAGTGTCCTGCGCGAGTGAGCTGCCAGTCTTCCTGCGACTGGGCCGAGAGTCGAGGATCGCGTCGCGCTTCGCCTCCCGAGCACACACAAAGAGGAAGAAGAAGAAGAAGAAGAAGGGAAAGGGGGTCGCCTCGCGCGCCCGCGCCAATGGACGGGGCAAAGAGGGTCGCTGAGCTTTTACCCCCAACTCGAGCCAGCTATCCTCTACATTTCGTGCACACCCGTGTTCGTGGTAGACTTCCACCCCCCTTAGGGCCAACATCTATATAGCCACTCTAGCTGTCTATATTTCGTTGACTTTCAAGGACGACATCTCTCCCTTCCTTGTAAAATCCGATAGTTTGATTGAATGCCTTCTTCACTTATGCAAAGAGTTAATTTCCTCGAGATCGTGTCGAGAAGCGAGGTTCGCCCAAAGTATCTGGGTGTGATTTTTAATTTACCCAACAATCAATCCAATTTCTAAACTTTCAGTTCTCATATTTTCGTAAAAAAAAATAATAATTATTCAGCAGAGCCTACGCTGGAATAAATTTGAACTTTATAGTAGCCGACATTTTACACGAAAAACATTTAAAATGTACCATGTAAAATAATTATTAAAATACATATATCAAATTTTTTGGGTCAAATAAGCGTTGGGGTATAACGAGCACAGTTGCATGCCACTGGATTATATAAAAGAGCAATAATTAGCCTAGAAAATATTCATAACGAGTAGGGAAGGGAGGAGTGGTCATTTTTTTTTTAGAGCGTAAAAGGAACTCGCGAGGGATATATAATAAATATATATGTGTACGCGGAGAACACGAGAACACATGCGGCACGTAATAATCAAACAGCCGAGATTCGAGGCATGAAAATTGCCGCATAGTACCCCACACGTCTGACCGTGTTGCAGACCTGCTCTACTCGCCAATCCAGTTGTTCATATATACATATGTCTCATATTATGTGGAATACTGCGTAGGTGGATAATGCAGATTTTTTAACGGCCTATTTTATAATCTTGGCTCGCTTAAATAAAAAAGAAACGTTGAATGCAGAAAATTACTTTCACGTAATATTCCACGAATTGCGTAAATATGGCGTTTTAAGTATGACGAGTAGAGTATCGAGAAAGTCGACGAGATCGAAGTTCGTGAATGAAGTCATGATGCTTTAGGGGTAGGGCCAAAAAGCGTATACAAAACCAAGCGAAGAACACATTTGGGCAATGTTTATGCGTAGTGCATACATAAGATATGTTTATGTATACTTTGGTAACGCTGGCGCAGGTCACAGTCAATAGCAACTCAACACACATAATGTACATAAAGCGGCGGGGCGAATGAAGTTTGCAAACGACGACGACGACGGCTTTCGCGTGCAAACGAGCCGTCGTGTAGGACACATGATAGACCCCTCGAACGGCACCTATTTCTCACTCGCGCCACTCGAAAATCTTCGTATAATCCAAGAGGCCTACACAGCTGTATTACGCACATCTATATGAACTCGATATATCGCCGTCGTGTATGTGTATGCGTTCGGTACAGTAGTACGGCGCTCTTGCTGCAACCACACGCGGCGTTTATGTTTATGTAATATATAGTGGGCTCGAGCAGGCTGCAAGAAATAAGCGTCACGCCACTTTGTACTACGCAGCTTCATTCCATTTTATTGAAACGGAGTGAGTTATCGGCCCAATTTCATTAAAGCTAGTGGTAAGCAGTAACATTTTGATTCTCAACAGTTTAAATTTTTATGCACAGAAGATGGTAAAAAAAAGTTTTGATAAATACCGCGGCCGTGCCAAATGCAACTCAACCATTTTGACCTTTGCTCGAGAAATTGGATTCTTCTAATCAGCTTTCAGGGTTTCACAGCATGTACTCGATAATTTGATTGGCTATCAAAAATATTACTCGATTGCTGTGATTAGTGTTTAAACTTTTTTTTGTAAAAAAAAGAACCTTGCCTTGATTTTAATGAGTAACAGGCAAGGTGCATGCAGCATTTTAAAATGAAAAATTGCTGATTTCAATGACGCTTGAAATCTTTAATCAACCTATGAAATCAAATTGAAAAAGTGAAATCTATTAATTTAAATTAAAATTTGATAAGTTGACAAATAGCAATTGCAAAAGTTACCCCAAAAACATCTGCCAAATTTGTGAAATTTTCAATTATTAAAACTTAAATGTATTATATAGGTCAGATCAAAAAAGAGTTGATGGTTCAAAAAATAAAATTAAAATTACTCTATAAACTAAATGTAACTAAATATTCTCTTAAAGAGTGCATACTTAGTTTCAATTGCATTTTTTAAACTATCAACTTTTTTTATGTAACTCATACATATTAACGTATTATTGTCTTACGCAGAGAGATGACCGAAATTCGAGCGCAATAGCTCTATGTCCGCAAGAGCGCAACGGCGTAAACGGAAACTGGACTCTTGCTCTACTGCCATCAATTAGCCTGATTAGATTTTGAGACAAGCTAAGTGATGGATTATGCGCCTCATATGGATAAGCGGCTAGTTTCATTGGCAGCGAAAAATTTGAAGCAGAAAAATTATTACAGAGGGCTGACCAGGTGCGCGCGCTACACAAATTTATTGGTCTTCGTCCGCAGTTCGGCTACATTATATGCGACTTTTAATCGACCCGTACTGCCAACGGCATGAAAGATGATCGAGTCGTTAATCAACGTCGATTAGGATTTACTTATGCGCGTGTTATAACATTGCAGCCTGTTACTTTTATTCAGGTACTCGCGCACGAGAAAGTATAAGGAACGAGTTTTTATACCTTCACGACAATTCTTGCTAAATCACGTAACAACTCAAAATTTCTGTTGAGAAACTTTTAAACGTCGACGTGTCGATGTGCGCAAACCGCCAGTGAATGCATACGCCAATTTGATAAAAACACCAACAATTTCACAAAGTTAATGTCTGTACATTAATTGTACAATACTTATATTTACTGAACTTTACTTTTCCTCTTGCGGGATTTAAATAGTCATGCCTAAGACGTAGACGCATTTTGAAGAGGTCGCGTAGCGGCAGATGAGAGTACTACGTGCTTGGCAGTCGAATATCCGACTCGAGAAAGATCTAGAGAAGATTGACTTCAGTGTCAATCGGTTTTCGCTGCGAATAATATTGATAATAAAGGATATTTATAACGATTTTACCTACACGGAGAGAAAAAAAGCGTAATTTTTCACCTTGGGAGGGTAAAAATTACCCTCCCGTGAGAGTAAAGCCCGTCCAATTGATGTAATGCTATCGTAGTAGTGTCTCATCAATTTTTATAGGCTGTTTGTTGCGTGGATAGGTTTAATTTATTAGCATAATTGGGTTACGTCGGTTAATTTATAATTTTTTTTCTAATTCGAAAAAATTTTTTTGTTTTCATAAATTTTATTAAATTATAAAAAAATTATAAATTAACCCACGTAACCCAATTATGCTAATAAATTAAACCTATCCACGCAACAAACAGCCTATAAAAATTGATGAGACACTACTACGATAGCATTACATCAATTGGACGGGCTTTACTCTCACGGGGGGTAATTTTTACCCTCCCGAGGTGAAAAATTACGCTTTTTTTCTCTCCGTGTAGATATTAATTATTGTGGATCTCGAAATTCGTGATTTTGAAGGCCAATTCAACGAAATTAGTTACACATACATCTGAACTGAGGAGATTTGTTGGAAACTATAATCATAGAAACTAAAAATTGTTTTCTTTTTGTCACCCTGTCTATTATATAAAGTTTTCGCTGCAAGCCGTCGAAGATTTAGAGATTCAACGAGTCGAAAACAAAGTAGATTTTCGTTTATTATAGCTCTGCCTCGAAACATCGAAAGCTGTACTCATTGCCTTGGAAAAGAATAAAAAGGATATTTTGTCATTTTACAGGAAAAATAAAACGATGATTACTTCCAGTAAAAAAATAAAGCGACTTTATAAGCCATAACGATATTGTGACAAAAGTGCCTTTTTTCTAATGCCATGACACTTTTAGGACGCATTTTTATACCTCCTAGTAGTGTTCAGCGTGTAACAAACATGAAATTTTCCTTGGAGATCATAGAACGCATTATAAAGCGGGTGAATTTAGACGAATCTTGGCACGAAGAAAAAACAGTTCATGAGAAAAGCGAAAAAGATAAAGATAAGTTCGAGTCTATCGCTCTGCGACGTAATCCGGCTATGACCCGAAGAGGAAGAAAAACTAGTCGCGTATTCTACATTTTTTTATGAATAATTTTAACGATTTCTGACTGTTGTGAACCAAATATGAACTTTTTACTCCTATAAGAATAATAAAAAAAGCAATGGGATCTATGGGGCTTTTTATTCACTTTCAGAATGTCACAATGATTTCAAATTGGTTAGCTAAGTTCAAAGCTATCTCAGTCGTTCCAATACGACATTGTTGAAATTAAATACAACTTTTGCGCGAAATGATTTACGTACGCTAAATATTGGTACATGAAAAGTATAATACGTGAGTCAAGGTCAACAGTTTCGTTTGGGTCGTCATATAATTATTAACTACATTCATAAACTTATAAATAATTATTTTATGACGTTTTTCTGATTTATGGTAAGTACAAGAAAATACATCTAAAGTGTATGTTAAAATAAATAATATTAAAATAATAGAAAATACATCTAAAGTATGTGTTAAAATAATTTTCAATTGCCAGTATGATATTGGTAAAGATTGTTTACAATACATAAATTATAAAGATTTGGAAGTAAACACTGAGGTTTATTTTGTACACTTCATCTGAATAATAGTTTGATTGATGTATAATAAAACGTCAGTAAATCGGTTAATATTTCTGACTATATTTTAAATGATAAATAACTGAACAAAGTTCGAAATCAGAACCTTTTATTTCTATGACAAATTTTTCATCGTCATCAAGAAGCAAAGTGGTAAAAATCACGATCACGATAAAATGTTCGACGGCAACAAACTCAAGTGGAAGGCATGTTTGTTTAGGTAATATTTACACCGGAAGTTAATGTCGTTTGCTCGTCGCTCATGAATTTTCATCTTGCATATGCATGCATTAAACTCGCTTACATTTGTAAATTAAATGATCTCATTTACATTTCGATGTTTACATATATAATGTCATTTGTATTATATGTGAGCGACGAGAATAATATTCGATGGAATCGCGAGTACACATGCATACTTTTCCAAGTTTCTTCGCTTGCTTTGGTGCAATCGACGCGAAAGATTCCTCAGTCGGTCCGATATCGTAATCTTTTGTAAAGATCAAATCTCTATCGGGACATTTAGTGAGCTACAACGAACTGTTATGCATATAATATGTCAATATCGCATCTGAGCCAGTGTAATTATAATAATGTATTTGGTCTTCTGTTGAAATTACTGGCAACACAAAAGCTCACAAGCTACACACTCAATACTGTAAATTATTTTATTGCTCTGCGATTATAAGTTCAATTATTGCATCGATAACAAGAAAAGAAGCAGAACGCGAGAGAGCTTGCACAGATACAACTACAGGAAGGTTTATATCTTTGCCAAGTTTGGCGATCCGCTTGTGTTGGACTAGCCCGGCCCGTGTGAGACGTCGCAAGCGAGGCCGTGAATCAGCTCGAGCTTTCAAAGCTGTGCGCCACCCAAGGGTCAAGGTCACTTTCCATATTATGTACAAACGATCATGTGTATGTGTGTGAATGCGGCTGCACACACCCACCTTTCGATTTTTGTAATCGTCCCTCTTCCCCGCAGCCTATATAATACATCGGCTGGTTCTCTCTCACTTATACACGTATTAAAATGTGAGTATATTATATTGCATACAGATATTTGTCGCGCGCAATAGCGGCGAGTTCGCGAGCACTTGCCGCTGCAGCCACGACCGCGGCTGACATTTATTATGTTTATCGTGCGATTGTGTGCTCGGCTTCGAAGACTTAAATCTCTTTGACATGCGATTCTTAGGTGTCTTTATTGTATCATATGAAATAAACTCGATCGGCGAGCTTTGCTCAAGAAGACGACCTCTACGACCTTTGACCCTCGTACACACTTACACATATATTATGCGCTTTGCTACTTTGTACTTGACTTCTTGTTTTTTTTCTTCTTATACGCAGGAAGGTCTTTTTTCCCTCTGTAATTTTTTGTTTTGCATAAGCAGGTTATGTCTTTTTTCCAAATATTTTTATTTCACCTCGTCTTATATTCAATCTCCTAAATTACTACGTACTCTACTATTTGCTAGAAAATTAAAGGCCATAAAAATTTCTTCCAAGCTCTATTAGATAAGAACTTTTTTGTTTGAAAAGGAAGTGAGATTGTTTAGATTGTTTTTTTTTGTGCTAAGTATAGTGTAAAATGAAGATATGAAATATCTACAGAGTCATTTCTTTCTATAAGGAAATAAAATTTTGAGTATGCCTAATAGATGAAGCCACAACGTGTTATTATCTCATTAATTAACAAGTTTTTTAAAGATAAAAATGCACTGGCAGATATTTTTTCACTCTGAATTATTTATGTTCAAATGTAAATCGCATTCCCTTTCATATTCGCTTAGCATGATGAACGAAAAGAGCAAGATGCAAAAGATATCAATTCGTTAAAATTATTCCTGAGTAATGAATTACTTTACTTAACTTTTGTTACTATCAAATTATATCCAACGTCTTTATTCAGACTTTTTTACCTTAAATGATTTGATGTAAAATGAAAAAAAGGGGTTTCGTTGATCCCTTCTAATGGTCTGACAATAGAGAAAGATGAGAAATGTGTATTGTGCTACCAATCAAGGTTTTCTAATCATCTAGTAACATCGAAAATGGTCCTTGGGTACACGTTCAGCTCACACATAATTTGGTCAGAAATAAATTTGGTCAGAAATAAATTTCTTTGCTTCAACTTTAATGAAACAGTTGGGACTTGAGCAAGCTAAAGTTTATGGCACTTTGATGAGTTAAGTGCACGGTTACAGTAGCCACTCTGTAACCAAAGAAGATCGAATTCATCCCGGAAAGCAAAAAGAATATTTTGTCTCCCTGTGCAGGGAGTTCCTACATTTTTTTCAGATTCTGATGGGCATGGAATCGTAGAAATTATGGGCTAACTCGTCGAATTCGAGTCAAGTAAAAAATATTCTTTGAATTACGTACATACTATAATGTTATGAGTTTAAATTTGTCATTACTGGTTTATCCTTAATTTTTAATGAAATAGTTTTGTCCTGAGCTCATAAGAAACGGCTCAATAATAACAATAGTAATAATATGGAAAAATCGAACAGCTCGCGTGTATGTGCAACATGGAAGAAAGGTGAGGAAAAAAAGACGATGTGGAGTGAGGAAAAGTTGAAACGAAATCGCACTTGTATTACGACTTTGATTGATCGCGTACGATATCTCGCGTGGAGCATCTCGTCGGCAATAATATTGTGGTTGCTTGGCCCTATATGGTTGCTTTGCATATCATTTTCAAATCGTCGCACGCTCGACACTGACGTGGTAATTACTCCCGCATGTTTGCCGCCAAGCCTATATTTGTGGCCATATTAACGTGACTTGAGGGAAAAATGCTATGCTGTTGCGCAAGCTCAATAGCGTCGATATAGCCGAGTAGAGAAGAGGTGACTGGCCCACTCTTGGGTCACTCAGTCAAATGCCGTTTTTATTACTTAGAAATATATAGCGTCAGAAGCTTGTTGAACTTTTATGTGCGTATAAACGTATGATCATGTTGGTTACTTTGTCATAAAATCGAATACAAAAAATAATATAAATATGAATATTCACCATAGTAAATATAAAAGTATTTAACTGCTTTCCAGCTAAATAAAGATTAAAGTATACAATTTACTTCATAAAGATTTATCATAACAAAGTTAATTTGATTGAGAAACATTAATATGTCTTATCTTATGTCATTTTGAATGACAGAACATGGCACTATTTTATAATTTTTTAACGCAAATTGTTAAACGAAGCTTAAATATTATGCAGTTTTAATGTAAAGTTTTTAATGAAGGGTAAAAATACCAGTGATGACATTTATAGTTTCTTTTGTATGGAATTTCATTAAAAATAAATTTTCCATTACTTTTTCTGTAAAACAAGTTCTGTAAAAATTCATGGAATTTTAATCCCAACTACAATTTTCAAGGTAGAAAAGAAAAAAATTATAAAATTTTTTTTACATTTAAAAAATATATTTCAAATATTTTAAAACTGTTTATTCTTTTCACCTAATGACATCAAATATTTGGGAAATTTAAATTCTCAACATATTTCTCAGTATAAAAATAAAATAAATGAGTTTTTCCTTTCTATTTGAAATAAAAATTCATGTTTCTAGTACAAAAATTTGATGAATTTCAACGATGACCGAAAACGACTTTCATCGTTAGGTGGTGAACATCATTACAAGTAATTCTACCCGTGTCAAGTAATAAATAATGGTAAAAATAGCTCCTAAAAACTCCAAAGTGAATGAAGTGTGACTAATAGAAAGGAAAATACAATTATATTACACACTTATAAAAAAACACTGCATTTTTTATTTGTCTAAAGTACAAAATGTAGAACTATCGAGTGGGCTCACACGTTGGTTGTCCCTGCACATTGTCGTCGAATTTTTCAATCGATCATGATAAATATTCATTGAATTTTCACGATGCTTCCACAGATCAAAATATACAATTGGCTGCACTGCCCACCATTTTAGCATTGTCGCGCCGCCCACTCGATAACAGAAGTACGTGGCATGTACGCTCATATAATATAGATCCACAAAGGGCGCATCAGGCCGTTTGTCTCTATAGCAATGAAGCATCGATGTCTCTTATAACCGGAAATGCGCACGTTTTCGAGCTTCGGTATAGGCGCCGTCAAGTTGCATATATGACTATTGGATGTATGTAACATGCCTACTTCTGTTGAATCAGTACATACACTATTTGTAAGTATTTTTCAAGATTCGTAGAGGTTTAAAAACAAAACTTAAAATAAGAATTAATCGACTTTGATACATTTCTTTCATTTTTCTCATTACTTTAAAGTATTAAAAATTTAAAACTCAAACTCAACATCTTATTGCAAAATTTAACAACCTATCAACAGTCAGTATCTTTCAAATGACAGTTCAATTTTTGACAAGAATCTAACTGTAGCTATTAGAACGACGTGGTTAGTGTATTAAACAATTTCATATGAATAAAATAGCTTATCTTTAGCCAAGTAAATATTTCTTCTACCAATTTCACACACTTTTTTTACTTATAAATGTACAAACTATTCTAAAACTATTATTAAACATAAGAGAACACAATTTTTTTCTCTAAATGTCTATTTTGCTCAAACTGACCATTAAAGATCGATTGAAATTGTGATTCAATCAATACATTTATTCTTTTTAGATCTTATCAAGAGAGATTCTTAAGTATCTCTCGTTTAGGTCACTCAAAACTTAATTAATAATAAAATATTACGCTACGAATGGGATAGCCTTACTAGGACTCCCTTTGTACACAGCTTTGTTGCATTTACAATGCCTGAGATACGGGGTTCCCGTTCCTCCTGAGCAAAGAGGCATAACGGGAAAACAAATATGATCTCCTCTCTCTATGTGCTCAAGAATTTCTATCTGTTTTTTTCTGAAGTCCTCGCCTGTTAAAGAAAACAAATGTTGTAAAATAAGCATGTTTTTTCAATTTTTTTACTATAGAATTTAATTAGTAAAATAACTTTCATACTTTGTCGTAGTGGGAAGTTGCAATCGCAAAAGAAAGGATCCGAAGAACCAACTCCTCCTGAACAAGATACTGTGTAAGGTTTGGGGCAGTGTTGTGTTAACAAGTCTCTGGATTTCATTTGAAACAAACGAAGTTTCTTGTTGTTCAGCCCTATTTCATCTAAAAATTAAACAAAAAAGAGTTTTTAACATATTTTAACACCAATTTGAAGATGTAATGAGTTGTTTGATAAATCAATGCTCCGTTAATAATTATATACCGACCATCGGCTGGTTTAGCTGCTTCCATGTCGCAACGACAGTATAATGGATCTGGAGTCCCAAGTCCTCCTTGGCAAATAACATGTTTAGGAAGTTTACATGTTTCTCTCATAAAGTATCTAGATTCTTCTTGAAAAAATCGCAGTTTCTCAACATCTACATCAGCTAAACAAATACATAATTTACAAAGTTAGTAACAAGTAATGAAAAAAATATCAATTAATAGTTTTTAATTATTGCAGGTAGGAATATGTACGCTTAAAAATTGCAAATGTATTATTTTTCACGAAACGTATTTGTATGAAAATTTTACACATAATTTTTTCATGTTTTCTACTTTAGGTTCTTTTCAATATATTTTGAAGTATTAAAAACTATGTTTATATCTTTCTTATACATTAATCTCATAAAAAATAACAATCATGTACGATTCTTGAGTGTACTACGTACATAAGTGTACGTGTAGTGTGAATAACCGACTTCAATTGCATCTACGTAGTGTGAATGATATTTACACCGTTTTGTTTTTTTAAGCAAAATATATGATGCCTCCAAAAACATGTTATTAATCTAAAAAATCAATGGCATAGTGTTCTTGTCTCATGTCAATGAATATTTGGAATTAGTATGATAAATATGCAGATTTCAAGAAAATTACTCATAACTATACGATAATATTCCATATGCACACGACATTAGACAGTATGACTTCCTTCATCTTGTTAACCCGTGTAAACAAATGACATCAGGCAAAAACAATAAAATTCTATAAGAAAGAAATCGTAAATAATCGATGTTTAAGTACTTACTTTCAACTGCGTCAGTTGCACTCAATAGCATGGATAATGCACAGAAAACAAAACACACTTTTTGAGATATCATGTCGAGTATCGATTGATCCAAGCCAGCGAATCGAACTTGACTGAGCTAATCGTCGTGTATTTATAAATTTATCTCTTTGAACCGTCGACTACTCCCACTCTTATGAAAACGTTTCAATATGAAATGAATTTTACATAAAGATCTCGGAATTTCCGTCGTAAAACGACCGGCCAATCTACATTGTATATGTGTATCAACGTATACGTCAGAAAAGTAAACAAACTTGCTTGTGGTACCATAGAATAGATTTAACTTTGATCAATGATAATACTTTTAATCGTAGTTTTGGTAATCCCGGTATTTTTTTAATTTCATTAATGTCTCTGTAGTAAAAAAATTTTAATTGATCAGATTTCTCCCAAAAAAAATTTTTTCAAATCCCAAAATATTCCACGTTGGATCGGTTTTACCAGCATGGTATACGAAAATCGCATGAACAACGGTTATAATCTTAGGTAATCGGCATGATTAGCCTCGATTTTTGTGGGCTAGTTTTGCATGCAGTTAAATCCACGAAGTCCATAGCAAAAGGGCGAGACTCGATGTATATTTAAGCAAATAAGCTCTTGTTCCCTTAGACATAGGCCGTAATTTAATTTTTTTACTCAAACTCATATTTCATAAAGCTGTAATGACATGAGCTTTATTTTTATGCACTCGGATGCACCAGATTTTTCAACCTTGTTCAATAAAGTGATTATTAAAATATCTTAGTGATTCAAGAGCCTCGAAAATAAAATTCTTTTCATTAAAAAATTGTTGCCTTTTCTATAAATATCAAAAACGAAAGAATGCTTAATGTCTTGTGTAAAATGAGTATTATTTTATAGTTAGCAATTAAAAACTCAGTAAGTATATATGAAAAAATCGATGCGATGTAGTAATGTTATTCATAAAAAAAGTAAACATATTAATTAATAATGAAAAATGTTTGAAGATTTCTCAATAAATTGAAAAACCGGTTTTATTGGTTTTGTATCTAGTGAATCACGTTTTGTTTTGAAATTCTGTGATTGGCGAATATATTTTTTTAAATTAAAAACCCAATGTGTAAAGATGTAAATATCATTTAAAAGTTTAATTTTACTATTATTTATATTCATTTTTTTTTTTTTTTTTGTAATTTTTTGTGGTAACGATTCAATCATACAATTCGGCAGGCAGAAAGATCAAGTCTCAGCGGTACTCAGTCCGTGTGACATTTGTCTTCGGCAATGGTAGCGTCTATTTTCTCGACTCGAGCTGCAGAACTATATGCAGCACTCGGCAAGCCGAAGGCGTAAGATTTATGATCGAGCGTGGCGTACCCTAGGTAGGCAGACGCCGCCGCGGCGTTCTTAGCGTGTGTGCAGCTGCGAAAAAAATTAGCCCGTGCGGAAATGCAAATGAAAGTTCGCAACTGCGCGGAGGGTCTTTGCCGCACGGTGCGCTACAGCGACGTAGTTGATCGAGAGTCGAAACACTCGAGTGCGTCGTCGAACACTACTTAAAATATCGAGTAATTATTCATACATTTTTCGTCAAGTCATAGAATGATCGATCTCTACGAATTTGGCTAAAAATTACTAGCACTAGTTGAAAAATGACTGATTAGTAGAAAAATGCATAAATTGAAAATTATGAAAACAACGTATCGTTTAACTTTTCGCTAGGTAACGTTGAAATCGTCGCTAGAACAAAAAGAAAGGACCAAGCTGGCGAGGTTTTGGCGTGCAGAAAAGTCGTTTGCGCGCCGACAGAGAAAAGCAAAGACAAAGAGAAAGGCCGAGATACTCGGCAATAAGGCGCTTCCACATGCTTAGCTTTGCAACGAGGAAAGGAGCATCGAGGGCTGCTCGTCGTACCTACATATGCATGCATTAAGCTGCGCTATCACACAAGAGCTGCGCCGTTATAAGCTGGCCGCGCGTATCGACCGGAGGGCGCGCTGACCGCCGGTCAATGAGATACGCTCCTTCTCTCTCTTTCTCTTCCCCTTCGGACGCGAGTGCAGAAGGCGGAAGTCGCGCCGACCTCGCCGCCGAGCCCACTGCGCGTTGTGAATCGTGATTCACCGCCGCCGCCGCCGCCACCACCACTGCTACACCACCTTCGCGGCTGCCGAGCTCAACGCTATGTGTAGTACATGGCCACTTCAAAAGTCTCGGGCGGATCGCGAAAAATATTATCGACGGCGCTGCGCGATAGTATTCCGCCTCGCGCGCTCTTATTTAGCTATATAGAGCTAGCTGCACCAAGGCAGATGGGTGCTCGTTAGTCGTACTTTGCAAGCCTCTTTGGATCGGACTCCGAGTTACGATGAGCTCTTCGATTGATTCTCACCTAGATGCGTGAACGATTTGCGATTCTTTATACAAAGCTGTAGACTTGCTGCTTTATCGACTAAAGTCTATTGATCTCGGAGCTTTGTTATTCTTTTTTTTATTTTTCTCCTCGGGATTTAAAAAAAAAAAACAACAAAAAATGTAATTACATTTGTGGATCCATGAATGCGTATATGCGCGACACACGTGTCACAAGTCGTACGACCTCAATAAATTCTCGTGTAAAAAAAAGCTGCAGTTTCGTGTCGCACGAATGTCAACTGTTTTTCTCCTCGCCCCATTAACAGGGCCGCCTGTATGCTTTAAAACACTCGGTGAAACAACCACGAGTTTTTCTCCTAAATCTTTATCATGAATTATACAACGCCATGTGCTCTTACTTTGCGAAAGAGAAAGAGAAATCCCAAACGAACCCCACGCGTATACTTACATTATACGCAGTACGTGCAAAAAGAACAACGTTGCATGTAAATTGCCACTATATATTCGCAAGGTCATTCCACCCCATCGCGGGCGGGATCGCATTCCAGTATTTTCAGGAAAAAAAAATAACGATCACTATAAAAATTCTGCACTCTGCGGCCTTACCGTAAAAAGAACGAAACAATAAAAAGTCCGAGGAAAAGATACAAGTTGCCAAATGCGTTCCTCGCATTCTTCGTAGCGTTCGCAGTACGAACTGCGGCGCAGTAGCGGTGAAGCCATAGTCCCGTGTTTCGCGCCTACATCGAGGAGCGACATGCAACAATGGCCCACTGCTTCAGATCCATTAGAAACAAATAATATTTCTGCCCGCTGGGAATTCGTTACGTGCACGCGGGAGCAGTCGTATAATGACGCTTATTATGGTCAGTAAGTGCATAATACGCCTCGAGGGAGATTGATATTTTGCGCAATTCAGACGCAGAAGTTTCTTATGTATTTGAATTTGAAATTTCGCGAATATTCGTAATTATACGTCGAGTTGTACAAGTATGCTGATAAATATGACTAATGTGCCTCGATTGCGGAACGGCCGCGCGTTCATTTTCTAGATATTTCCAGAACAATGAAGCTTCATTACCGTCGTCCAGCAAGAGAGAAAAAGAGAATAAATTTCGCGAGCCAAAGTGAAATTCAGATGTGCGATAAAATTCACGCAATAAAGCTTCGTTCACTATCATTTTGAAATTTGCCCATAAGACCCGAGCGATTAAAAGTAAAGTCTGGGAAATAACATTGCGGCTTTGCTTGAATAGCCAACCCGAAAAATAATTTTTTTCGACACCCTAATTATCTTGTCCGAGTATGCAGCCGTCCAGGGGTACTTGCGACAAAAGTTCATGAGCGTACAGATTTGGCGCGCATATATACGAGATGACTCGCCGACCACGTGCTCGAGCTGTTCTTTTGGAAAAGAGAGAGAGGGGGAGAAGTGTGCGCCCGTCTACACGATCGAGCTTTATACACGTGAATTCATAAAAACAGAGCTTCTGATGACTCTTCTTTTTTAGCTTTTTCCCTCGTCACCTCGATGGAATGTTCCAAAAATAATTTGTATAGCTTATTTTAAATTCCAATCGTATGAAGCTTAAGGATGCCGATTTGGTGTTAAATCGACGTTTACTTTTTACGCGAAAAACGAGAGCAAAAGGTAATCGTCATTTTCATTTGATCTATTTTTAGGGCTCTACGTTCTTATGAAAAATAATACTTATATACGCGCGTGATTAAGTGGATAAAGCTCCAATTACTGCACAATGAGAAATGATTTGCCGATAAGATCCGCTGGCACGGCTTAATTGCTGTTAAAAATAACCAATGAGCCGCGCAGCCTTGCAAAGAACTCATTCGAAGGATCAAACGTAAAAATAAAATCTTAAGATATTTTTCACTCGTGTTTATAATATGTCTAGGGTCAATTTTGTGCGAAATTTCGTAAGCCGCGAGAAAATTAAGAGCCGCACGATGCAAATACAGAAGCGACAAACGCGTTTACAATAGGCATACACGTATAGGAGCGAAAAAGGCTCGAGTTCGCTTGATCTATCGAGCCGAGCCAGCTCGAGTAATAGCCGAGGGTGGACGTTGCGCGACGCGTTGCGTGCACGCGGCCGATCTGGGCCAGATTTATGCACGCAATTGTTGTTGGCCAGCCGTCTCGAGTAAGTACCGTGTGTGTGTACTGTTATTATACACACATAATCCCCCTCGTTTAGCTCCGGCCGTACGTTTACCTTTTCTCACTGACTTACTTTCTTTGTCAATTCCTCGTGGCCGATATGTGCGGCTACATGATCTTTTTTGCGGGTCAATTTATGTAATAGAAAAAAATAATAATAATAATCAGCAAGGAGCTTTTGCGCCATTGCAAGCGCGTGCCAAGCTCATTGCAAGCTGACATTTTTGAATATTTATAGAGCCGAGGCACACGATCGCTTCATAAATCTGTTTAAGCCAACTCTGTACTCGATTTGATTTAAAATTGTAGAAATAAAGAATTTGGCCTACGTCGCGCATTTAGTCGAGAGAGAAAAATTCGAACGAACGTGTAGGCGAAAGATTCTCGCTGATCGCGCGCCGCATTGGGCCATTGAATTTAAAATTCTAAACGGCGGCTCAAAAAAGCCGCTGTACACAGCGACCCACATGGGACATGGAAAATCGGTCGGAAACCAAGAACTGAATGCATACTCGAGTGTCAAAGTAATGCACCCTGGTCCGTGGGAAAAGATTTATTCGCTATTACCCTTAATTTCACAAAGGAACTGGTCATTCCTGCGTACATCGGGGTTGGAATCGCAAAAAATTTCTTTGTTTTCGAAATTGAATCAGTGGTCCGAAGCATCGAAGGTTTATTTTAAAATCGCAGCGTGCCATCGTCGTTATTTGGCAAACACAAAAGAAAAGCTCAGGCCTATGTATACAAAATGCAAAATCGATAAGCCGAAGCTTACGTTACGACAGTCGCACGCATATCGCGCTCGCGACCTTGGGGCTGTCGAGCGCCTTTAAGGCTAGCACACGTCAAACGCGCGATAATCGCTGCTGACCCCGAAAAAATGTAAGCCTATGTGCAAGGACTGGGTTCAATCATAAAGTAATAAAAGTAAAAAAGAAGTAAATAAGGCGAGGCGCGAGCTTCGGGCGGCTTACCTTGAATGATTTGTAACTGGAGACGACGTAGGAGGCGCCGTCCTCGAGCTCGTCGAGATTGAGCTTGCGGTCGCCGTCCATGGAAAATATGTGCCTGGCGCCCCTCGGCAGGTCCAAGCGCTGCGACAGCCGATCGAGCAGAGCCTCGAGCGAGCCGATGTCTCGTCCCGGTTTGAACCTGCGACACGTCATTTTCCAAGTAAACAAAGCATTCGCGTAGAAGCACGACCAGCAGACATGCATCGGACCGTTGGAATACATCAAAGAAGTCATAACCGATCCTTGGCGTTCTTTGTTTGTACTTAGCAGCAAGTTAAGGAAGCCGTGGCGGTCGTGTATGAAAGCCGAGAGAACCCTCGACAATTGACATTGATTTTATGAAAATGTCCGGTTAACCGCTCCTACACATACTCTCTCTCTCTCTCTCTCTCACTCGCTCCCTCTTTCTTCGCTCCTTCTCGAGCCTATACACACGTATACGTTGCGTGCAGTGATTTTGCTGTTGTTGCCGCTGGAACGCCATGTGCTATATACGTGCAGTGGTATAGGTGTTTGTGCGCGCGCGTCAATGTGTGTTAACGGGGTTAAATGCATGGTGCAAAAACGATTGCCATCGTTGAATCGCATAAAAAATAAGTCGCGCAGCTGGCGAGTGAAAAAGCTCGTTTGGTTCAGAGAAGAAAGCTGCTCACCTGAACTCGACGCCGGGAAAGTACGGATCGCCATTTCGGTAAAAGGTGACTCTGCGGGCGCGCCAGTAGCCGAGATTGTTGTACCTGGATGGCGGCTGGAGCTGCTGGTGCTCGTGGCGGCTGCGGGGCCTGGCGATCGTCGAGGCCTCCTCGGCCAGGGCATTGGCCGGGAGCAGGGCCGCCGAGGCAGCCGCTCCAGCTCCTCCTACTCCTCCAGCAGCTGCTAATGCCTGCTGCTCCGGGGGCGGCATGCAGCGGGGACTGGAGGCTCGGCTCTGATGATGATGGCGCAAGCTCCAGTAGCCACCGCCGAGCGCGCCACTAGCGCCACTTGCCCGACCGCTGCTGCCTCCTCCTGCGCCTCCCTCGAATCCTCCTCCTGCCTCGGCTGCTTCGGCTTCGGGGTAGTCGAGTCGAGCTGGTCCTCCCGCTGGCGCCACCGCTTGATCGCGCCGCGAACTGCGCAGCCCGTTGCGTCGAGCTGCAGCGCCCCGATCGTGCAGCCGATGATCCCTGTGATTGTGCTGCTGCTGCCTGTCGTAGCCGCGTCGTCCCTCGGACATGGCGGCCGCCACCTCGCCGTCTATCCCTTCCTCCTCGTAATCGTAGTACATGTCCTCTCCGGCCATTCGGTGCTCCTCGTAGTCCTCCTCCGCCCCCTCGTCCTCGTCCTCTTCCTCTTCCTCCTCTTCGACGTCGTCCATGTCGTCGGCCGTTAACGAGCTCTGATCTTCCAGCTCTCTGTCTGGAGCTTTGCCAGGGCCGCCGATCGCCTTGCTCAGGCTCGCGACTGCGCCCTTTACGCCCTCCTAAGTGCAATACGAATTCTTTACCGAACCTGTTGAAAAGCTCGATCGCGATGCGCTCGGACCGCCCGATTAATAGACATGTTTTCGGTGTTCTGCCTTTGTGTATGCGCTCGTCCACGTCCGAGAGCTTCGATCGATCTTGGCAATTTTTTCTTCCGCTCGCGCATTTTTACGTTTCTCGCGCCACGGTTCGCGGGAAAAATCGATTCCCTTTGATTCTCCGCTCGCGGCGTGATACCGATGACCGAGCGATAAGCTCGCGAGCTCCGACAAATACACTTACCCTTGGATCGTAATCCTCGTTGTCGTTATTGTGATTCATGTTATTTATGACCATGCGCTGAGCCGCCGGCGTGGGCTGGTGCCCGTTGGTCTGCCTCTTGGGCGAGCCAATCATCACGGCGCTGCTCATCTTGTCGATTTTGCTCTCCACCGAGGACACGGCAGAGTTCAGAGCTTTATTGACTATAGCGCCGTTAGTCTGTTGCTTCTGCTCCTTCGACGACGCTTCTTCTTTCGTGCTCTGCTGCTGCTGCTTCTGCTCACCGTTGGCATTCGTCGTTGTGCTCGTCGTTGTCGACGTCGACGTAGATGCCGTCGTTGACGGACTAGCAGTGGTCGGGGCCGCGTTGTTGTTGCCACTCGTGCTGGTAGTAGTAGTATTGGTAGTAGCGGTCGAGGCAGTGCCGTTGGAACTTGACGTATTCGCGAGTGCAATGGCCTCGCGAGCTCCGTTCGCTGTTAGCATGACTCGCTACTAAAGGGTCTGGCCGACCGATTGCCTTTTTCTCTTCAGGCTGCTCAGATTTCTTAGTTGACTGGAGAAGCGGATTATCGACACCGCTACCAACGTCTCTATCGCCTCTCGTCTTTATCAATATGATTTCTCGATTTCGAGTACTGCTGTATCGCTGAAACTATCAATCAGTGAAAAGAAGGATCTCAATTGCTCCGTTGCATTTTATTTCTGTATCGGATTCTTCGCCTAGAAATCCAACTGATGTCTTACGGGGTTGAGATTATTTCGTCTTGCAACTCTGAAACAGTATCTATTCGATACTTATTCGACAAAATTTGCACCCTGAAAAATATAAACGATGCATTTTCAAGTTAAATGAACAGTATTATAATTTTTAGAAATTCAATGCGAGATAGTTTATTTAACTTGCGATTATGCATTGCCCAGTGGGTTTATTGAGTTACTGCTATAACTGTACATTTTATCGCTTAGATTTACTGTACTACAGAGGTAATTTCCTCTCCTCGCGATAAATCAAACTAATCTTCGTTATAAATTATAAAGAAAGATGTAAAGTGCTACGGCGGTAGCGAGAGCTTTGAAATGCATTCAAAAGTAATGAACATGATACAGCGTGAGCTTTTATTTTTGCACAGTCAGGAAAAAAATGACTATTACATTTGTTACGTTTGATTAATAGCCGCTTTATATGAATTAGCCAACTCACAAAATATGATGATTCAAATATTGAAGAGAATAAGAATGCGCAGTTAAAAAAACAGATCAATAAATTACTATATGCTCACTCTTAATCGTGACTTGATATCTGATGTATGGGAAATATATCAAAAGTCAAATCTCTTGCTTAATCCGAGCTCAAACAAGCTTGATTATTAAAAACGAATATATTTCCATTTGAAATGTCACAATGTGAACATAACATGACTTTTTTTAGGTCATCAAATTACTATAGAAATAATCGTAAAAATATATACACTCGTCACGCATCTTGGCATGAAGTTTGAGCGCGGTTCCGTGCTACACGAAAAGCTTGCTCAGGTGTATTTCACCTTTAGCATTTAGAGCTTGGCCTTATAACAATCTTTTAATGGTATATTTTCAAATATGTCTGAATTTGAAATATCATTTTTACATTTTTATAACTCCTGCCATTAAATTTTCGTTTTCAAATAATTTCACATAAAAAAATTTAGCCAATAATTGAATTTTTGATTTTATATTTTAATTTGGAACTGGGGAAAAAGTGGTGTGGTCTGTTGTAAACATTTTGAAATAATAAAAATTTGCATGAACAAATACTTGAGATGTAGGTACTACGTAAGATGCAATCTTTGACGAAAGCTAACAATATTTCCATATTACTGTAATTTTAAAGTTTTTTGCAGATTTGAGCTTGCAAAATACATGTATATTTATGAGTGTACTAAAATGTTTTGAAGCTATGCTGATAAGTTACCTAGTACTATGTTCTTAACTCAATTTTTTAATTGGGCTTCGAAAAATTTTTTGTTTGTAGTCGTTAAAGTAAAAAAATGTAACAAGTTTATTGTGCTTGCTCTATTTTAAGAAAATGATTTTGAGAAAAAGAATAATTATTCTTAAAACTTATTCATCTAAACTTAATAAAAATATTTGATTTACTTTTGTAAATTAGATCGTTTATTCTAAAGTTCGTAATTAAATAAAATATACACTTTACAATAATTCAATATGATATCCAAAAAGTCGAATGCACGAAAACAAAATTTATTGAAGGCATATCTTTAATTTAAGGTTAAACTAAAATTCAAAGTATTCATTAAAAATTATAAAATAACGCACATCGAGATTCGCAGTTATCATTATTCATTGTCTAAACAATGAAAAAAACAAAGAAACCAAATTATTTAGAAATGAAAAAATGTTTATTTTTTGGAATAGCAAGAGCATTACTTACCAAAGATTATAAAAAAGAGTTCCATAAACAGCGCTTGATCGTGCCCCTGCTTAAAATAACAACTAACTATAGTCAAACTTCCTGAAAGCTCTGCAAGCACGAGTTAAAGTATAAGAAGCTTATGCATGCGCCTGCTTGCTTGGGGGTATGGCCCCCCTACCACTCCTTGGATTTATTTTCCGTTAATGACCGCGCGCGCTTATGATTAACTCGGCTTGGCTTCGTAATAGCCATCGATCTTTCACACTCTATTAATTTTTTTATCGTTTAAATCGCAGAAAAACCTCAAAAATCACAAAGCAATTTTCAATTATTAATGAGGTAGTGTGCGTCATTGATATATAAATTAAAAGAAAAAGGAGAGTTTGCGATCAGTTATCAAGTACTTAACGATGATTTGACAAGTCTTTAAGGCAACTGCTACGACGAACACTATGGTAATGATCATTATTTCAAATAAATTTCGATTCAATTTACGTTACGATGCGAGGAGAAAAATGACTTTGTCGGGAAAATGCAGTTTCAGAGTGTCATAGTCTATTTCACTGGCACACATCACAATTGATAATGAACTTTTCCAAAGAGCAGAGACAGCAGCGAGATACTATCGAAGCGGCCTTGAACGTGTCTCGGCAGCTGATACCGCTGGCAACGCGACGAGTTGCCGAAACAACCCCAGAGAGTCGTCGCACTACTACCGACACTCGGCACAAGCTCGCACCGCTGCCGATTTTCCGACGAATAAACAAACAAATAAAACCACATTTATCAGTCATTTGAATGGAAATTCAGTAAAAAAAAGGCGTTCAATGTATGCACGGCTCGGTGAAAAGCGTATACGAGAGTGTCTGTATAATGTGTCTTTCGACGCTGGCGTCCAGGCATCGAGTGGGTAATGTGCAATAGGAGCGGCGGCGGCGGCGGCGGCGGTACACAAGGAGCAGAGTGTCGAGTGGCTCGCGAAAGCGCTGCCCGCTGCCAACGTCTGATGGTGGTCAGTGAACCTCTACGGTCTGCACTCATACACACGAACGTTTGGTATACCTATATATTACACTAGTCGCTAGGGCGCGTAGTCTAGCGTCGATCCGCTCAGACTTGTTGCTGGGCTTGCTTATATCAATTTCTCAATTGCATAAACTTATTTGAAGATGTAACATTTTCTCTGTACTTACTGAAATAAGTTACCAACAATAATGTATGAAGTAAATAAACTATTCAAAGAATAAATAAATATAAGATGAAAATGTCCAAATTCCCAGGAAATAAAAACATTTTGCCATGAATGTTAGAAGCAAAAATTCATTTGACTTTCGAGTATTCAAATTTCCTTCCCCCGAAATACGTATCATCAACACCCGTGTGTAGAACATGTTGTTTCAACTGGGTGATAGCTCGCATTTAATAACGTAACGTTACAATCGAATAAAACCCCGTACAGTCGTTGTACTAGGCGAGCATACTGCAATCAAGCGAAATGAAGAAAGCTACACACATGGCCGGAAGTTTGTGGCGCAAGCGGCAAGATGCCTTCCTAGCGATAAGCTCGACTTTTCTAAAGACGACGAATGACTCTCGCATATGCACACTACGTGCATTTTGCCTTCGGGATTTATTGCGACGCGCAATGATTTATTCAATGATCATCGCGGAGAAAAGCTCGACGAGCTTTTTACAGAAAACGTGTGGTCTTTTTTGACAAAAATTTAGGCTCGTCGATCTCTTAATAGAGCAAAAAGAGATGCTCTCGATTTTCGGGCAAACTTGCGACACGAGGCAATATAATCTGTCTGTGCAATGTTTGCATACAGCGTAGAGCTTTACGATCCTTCAAAGCCCTTTTAGCTAGCGCTATTTACTCGGATCGTTCGCCGCTACGCGAGCAGGCCTATAAATGCAGCACAGAGTCCTCGTGCGCATAGCATTACACGATCGCTATTACCGCAGCGAGCATTACGTTAAACAGCCAATTACGATGTACGGCGTTGCATATATATAAAAGACCGGCATGTGCATAGCAGCTATATAATATAAACATATAGAGTACTCGTCGAGAGGCGAGCGCATACGGAATCAGCGCCGAGCAAGCCATCGAAAGCACTGATTAAGCGGCTCCTGGCGGCAAAGTAGCCTGTTCATCCTGCTCGTACCTACATATATATAGACTGGGCTGCGGCAGAACGAGGCGCGGTCGCGCAAGCCCGACGAAAGCTCGCGTTCGAACGCGATTGGCCGCGCCTCCCCCGACTGCGAACCTGCACTGCTCGCCGCAGCTTGCGTATACCACTCCTGTGATTGCGCGCACACACACGCATACACAACACACACATATATTAGTTGCACATTGATATGGCTTCCGGAGATCGTGCAATGGCGCTGCGTCGCGCTAACCGATCGAAGTCCACCCACCACCGCGGCCAGCGTAATTCCACAAAGAGCCACGCTTGCATTTCACCAGCTTGCAAGCTCGACGTATAGATTTTGGCTCTGACTGCGTGGCACGCGCCAGATCTCGAGCTCGATGAGTTGCCACGCGAGCAGATCGGATTTACGAAGAATTTTTTAGTCATTGTGAATAAAGTTAAAGACATCCCTCTTTGGGTAATAAACGAGATGAAAAGTATACAACAACATTTGTAAATTGTACTCGAGTTGAATAATTCAGGTTCAAGAGCTTTTTACACATGTATAGTCTTTATACTTTGAGTGGCTCTTTCATTAATATTAGATTATTTTCATGTGGATTGAGAAACTACGATATAACTCACACTTTTTCAATTATTGATAAAATGATCATAAAAAAACCTTAAATAAATAAAGATTTTTTTTTGTAAAAATAAATATTCGTTTTCTGTAATTTTAAAAATTGTATGCAAAATACTTCTTATAACAAATTTCACCTTTATTCAATTTTCAAAATCTGTTTTTAAATTATGTAACAATTTTAATACGATCTAACTAAAAATTATCAAATCCTGCGACTGGTTTCATAAAAAAATGTATAGTTTGTGCTAAATTTTTTTTATCAGATGCATCTTTCATAATAATAATACTTCTAAGTCTTCATAAGTATTGATCCTCTAAAACTATGCATATAAAAAAATATATGAAACTTTAGTTAACAGTTTCGTGCGCGATGCATGCGGATTATCGCGTAAAAAAACTGGTATCACGAGTTTTCTCGAGGTAGTAGGCGGTCACCGTGTATGTACCGAACGAAAAGTCAAGATAAGCCGCAGCTATTATAAAAAAAACTCGAGAAAGCGCGGCCAAATTAGTATACAGAACATTCTGCATACACGTATGCATACGCGTATTTCACATATAACAATATGCATGTGTGTGCCGTACATGCGAGAAAGTATGGGTGTATACGTTAAAAAAACGTGTCAGCGATTTTAATGTAATTTAAGTCATGTATTCAATTTCCATACATAATGCATAGCTTGAAAAATGTATAAAAAAGATGTTTAAAAAAGTTTCAGTTTTTCTTAGAAAATCGTTGTTAATGATTTTCTGATTTTTCATCATTTTTCTTCTTTTTCTTTTTCTTCTTATCTTTCACAGTTACTTCATCATGCTCCACGATGTTGTCTTGTTTTAACTCAGGTAAATTTTCGTTTATATTGGTAGTGTTATCTGTGATTTTTTTACTAGATTTTTTCTTTTTTTTCTTAGGACTTTCATCAGTGACATCTTTTTCAGTATTATCAATAGCTGATTCATCGAAATTAGTATCAATTTTGTTTTCTATATTATCTTGATCAGCTATTTTTCTTTTCTTTTTTTTCTTTGGAACTTCTTCAGTAACATCTTCTTCGATATTATGAATTACAGAATCATTAAAATTAGTATCAATTTTGTTTTCTATATTATTTTGATCAGCTATTTTTCTTTTCTTTTTTTTCTTAGGAACTTCATCAGTGACATATTTTTCAGTATTATCAATTACTGATTCATCAAAATTATCATCAGTTTTAATTTCTGAATAATCTTGATGATTGGATCTCGTCTTATTTTTTCTCTTTTTTTCTGAATCTTTACTTGTATCTTCTTGTTGGTTATCCAAACATGTTTCAATTTCATCATTTTCAATTAAATTTTCCTCCACTTCTGCACTAGATTTTCTTTTAAAGACAGCTAAGAAAAATCCATTGCAAAGATCTTTTTCAGGAAGAGCATATAAAGATTTCCCATCACTACAACTGTACCTACTGTGCTGAGCCCCGAAATTATTCCACTGACCATTCAATTTTTTTTCTAAGTTAACTAGTTTAAATTTGTCACTAACTTTTCTGAATACTTCATCTACAACCTCTTCATTTTCTTCAGGATATAAAGAACAAGTACTATAAACAACTTTCTTAACGTTTGGAAAATCACAAAGAGCGTGTGTGAGAATCATGGCTTGGAGATTTCGAAGTTTTTTCAAACGAATGAATAGATCTCTTCTATCTTGGTTCATGAATTCAATTCTAGCCATACCTGAACCAGAACAACTGGGATCTACTAAAATGTATTCTACATTTGGATATTGCTCAGGCGTAATTGTCAATGCATCAGCTTGAATAACATCAACGCATTCAGCACCAGTATGACTGACAAATTCAGACAGTGTTTTATGTCTACCTTCATGCAATTCCACTGCATAAATTTTCCTGAAATTTATTTTTTTTAATTAATTATTTCCAATAATTTTATATAAAATAATTTTAATTTTAAAAGTAGAAATATATTATTTTTACCCAGTATTATTAATAATGGCCGCCAGATGAGTAGTTTTCATTCCAGGAGCAGAACACATATCCAAGATACATGAATTTGGTTTCGGGTTCAGTAAAAAAGCAGGAAAACAACTAGCCTGAATAATAAAATAATGTTATCGCTAATGATTATAATAAATGCATCAAAGTATGAAATAAATATTATACCTTATCTTGCAATAAAAATTTTCCCTTCAAGTATCCTGGGTGATCATGAAATTTAGTTCCTGGAGGAAATGCAAAAACTTCTGGTATGTGAAAGTCTTGAATATAATCTTCTGGACCCATATTTGATAAAGTTTCCAAATGTGATTTGTAATCTTCACATTTTGGCAAAAGGTTCCAACCATCGTTGTAAAATGCTTCAAAGGCCTCATCAATGCTCATCAACAATGTATTAATACGTACATATCTGGGTAAGTCAACTATAATAATTTGTAAAAATGAAAGGAAAAATTATTTTAGTACAAAAATGAATCCAGTTTTTTTGTAATTTTTTAAGTATATTTATTAATTCTTAAAATTAATTAAGACAAAAATGTTGTCATCATTATTTTTAAAATCATTGAGTATCAACATGCACTAGTCAGTTTTTTTATCAGTAGAATCACTGACAGGGTCAGAAGCATCAGAAGAACCTTTAGATTCTTCATCTTGCTCATGTAAAGCTTTGTAAGCATAAAGGCCTATAATCAAATTAACAACAATAACAGCAGATACAACAGAAACACAGTTAGTCACAAATATATCTGCATGGAATTTAGTATTCATTATGTGTTGTGCAGTAAAAAATGCTATAAAAGGCAATGTGAACATTGCTAAACTGTACAGAAAGAAAGTATTTACAACAGTTGTAACTCGAGACATGATAATTGATTTTTTATCTTCACTCTCAGTTTCTGAATTATCTTTAGAGTTTTGTTTTGACTTATAAACAGTCTTTGACAATAAATTTATTCTAGAATGACGTCTTGATTGTATTCTGTTGTTACGAATTATCAAAACCATTGGGTTTGATGGTAGAAGCTTATCTGGAAATTACAATAAATTCATATAAAAAATGTATAAATTACCTTTTTTTTTGTCAGAGGGATCTGCAACAGCATCGGAAATTTGCTCAAGTGCCTTCAGCAATTTTTCTTTGTAGCTCAATACAGTTACTATAGGTATGGCTTCGGATTTCAAAACTTTCTTTCCCCATAATAACTCCGTAATCAATACTCTTGCTAACCAAGGATCAAATCTTGGATTTTCAATAAGAATTTTAGAATAGTCTAGAATATATTGCAATTCTTTGCTATGTCGCAAAGTCTCCGAAACCAATGCATAGATCCCTTGGACATTCTATTATTTACAATAGTATTTATTAATAGATGTCTCATAATTTTTTTCAAAGAACCTCAAATAAATCTCAAGTACTTACTGGATGTCTTGGGTTGGCCGTAAGACTTTTGAAACTAGCACCATCAACAGCAACTTTTTTAACAATTTTCGTTGCTTCTTTGAAAAGTTTTGGAACTTTGATAGAATGTACAAACTTATTGGCACCAGTATGATTCATTGATCCTAAAATTAAAATGAATTTAGAAAATTGTTTTATTCTTAAAATTAAACAAACTTAACAAATCACATTTCAAACGTAAAAATTCAAATTATAGTTAATGTTAACACAAAAACACGTGACTACTTTCATGATTATACACAAATTTTATTTGTTTTGCTTTATAGGTTAAGATTAGCTTGTTTGCTTTTTTTTAATGAAATGATAATTATAGAGTTAAATAAATTATAGCAAAATATGAATGGCAATATACCCTGATATTTAATATGATGTAAGCATAAAAAAAAATTTCACGAGTGAAAAATATAACTACTTGTAACAGTTATAGTGGCGCAGAAACGTGGTCAAATTCACGACACGAACATATAGTCATCTACTGTGCACTGTTACAGTCTGTTTTATCTTACGATGGCTCTTGGATAACTTGGCCGTTGCCCCGAAAATTCCGGCACCAGTCATATCAAGTCAATGCGGCCTCGTCAGTCATATGAAACCCATATAAAACCCCTGAGAAAAATATCTTAAATAAAAACTTTCCGACACATTAATGATTTTCAGAACGATTCGCTCAAATAATATTTGTTTTGTATTCTATTGCAATCAACTGTTTATCAAAGTCCAAAATTTCATAAGAAAAAAAACAACAAACATTTTATTGATAAAAATAGATATAGTACCGACGATCTAAAAATACACTCTTAAATTATTATCATAATAATCGTGTTTTTTTCAATACTGACTACAAACACAGGACGAGAATAGATGCACCGTAGCCGAGTAACGAGAGACAAGTGAAAAACGAGTAAAGTTATTTGTCTTACAAAACGTTAATACATAACTATATCATTTCTTAGATGTTCAAGATGAAAAATCAATACTGAATCATTGATTATACAAAAATTTCTTACAACACTCGCGTATATATTTGCTATTTCGGGCCTTTAATGATTCAGCGAACCTCGACACGAAGCGATCCGTGCACTGAATAATAGAATCTCACAAGATAATGGCAACGTTTACTTTTCTCATAATCGAGTTACAGAACTACTCGAAAAATTTTAGTGCAAATTAAGTTTAAATATTCTTCATTTTTAGTTGATACGATGAATGAACGAATGAGTTAGCCGTATATTACAAAATCTTTTCTCAAAATCCTAAAAATTCGTAGAAACGTTTCAATATTTCACCAAATCGATTATGTTTTTGAGACCACGACCTTTTTATTTCACTATCAAATATAAACTAAATTCAGAAACGTTTTTTCATTTTTATGAAATAAAGTATAGTGATTTTAAAATAATAACATTTTTTAATTATATTTTTATGATATTTTGAAAATAAGGGTTTGCATCATTATTATTTCGACTCGCGAACAACGCTACTTTTTGTAAGCAAGAAAAATTACCGTAAAATGTCGATGTAATTCTTTGCGCCTGGTAAAATTCTCATTAAGAAAAAATCGAAAATCAATAATGATTATAAAAATATTGTTTGAAAATAAATTTGTCTGGCCACTCTACTAACTAAATTTACTTTTGATAAATTATTTTTAATTTTTATAAAACCGACTAATTAAAAAATTAAATAAAATTTTATTTATTGAGCCTTTTAAAGAGTTTCGTTGTTGTGCATGGGAATCAGGAAATCAGTGGAATACTGAAAGATTGTTCTCCAACAAATTTATTATCGTCAAAGACTTTACTTTGGAATTTATATTTCATGAAATATATCCGGTGCTTGTGTTTAGTTCATTATGATTACGGAATAAGTTCATGTGTGATGCATGCATATAATTTCATTTTTTTTCTTACATCATACTTTTGTAAATGCAACAGATGAAATATGTTTTAATGTAATATCAATATACTATAATATATTATATATTTTTATCAGTCAACATTACGCTTTTTTATCATTTTCTTTCCTCTAATGTTTCTCTTTTTGTACGTAAGTGTAAATACGTCAATGGAACATCAATTGCTAGGTACTGTAGAAATAATCATATAGTTATTGATAAAAAAATTCAAAAAGCGTAATAATATTTACTGCACACACCAAGAACATTTCTCGAAAAAAAATTTCACGATCAAATCTGATTCATAAATTTCACTATGAATGAATACATTACTTTCATAAATAAAAATATCACTGCATTAACTAATTAAATATAATAAAAAGTTATACATATTTACAAGCATAATTTATGATCTATCAAAATGTAACTAAAGCAAAGTATCAAAATTGCTATACACTTCGCGAATACTTGAGACGAATTAAATCATCTCAAAAATCACAGAATTCAGTAATTGCGAGCTGCTGTTAATGTTAAATATGTTCACATTTAATATAATTACCAAAAGCTAAAATGACCTATTTTTTAACATTAAACCACTTTTTATCTAGCGCGATTTGTTCATTAATTATAAATCTTTTATTAGAATCGTAATTTCAATTGCAGTCTATCAATACTATAGTTTTTTCAATATAGTTTTACTATAGTCCATCGAACGATGTAAATATAATATTTCAAATAGATTATAACATAATATTACAAAAATAACAAATGCCCTTTTTGACATCGTTAGTGAAAAGACTCGACTGGTCGAACTCTCGCAAAAGATCTTCAAAACATGATTATTTTCAAATGTCGTTAAAAATTTGTTCAATTTTTTAATTACGTATATAAAAACGCGGCAATATTTCCAATGTCGCTGTTTTTTTTCTTGTACATATTCTAACAAAGAAGTTTAAATTTTATTCACATAAACTGTGAAACATACAAAATTGACTGTGAATCTTATAGCATAATTTTACAAATTTGCTATATCTTCATAAAGTACACCATAACACTATTGAAGAATCAGTTTATCCGAAAACCTCTAGTAATATCGTCGGACTACATTCCTCACTAAAAAAACTTAATCAACAATCTTGTTACTACTCTATCAACACTTATGCACTACTTCGCCGCATATTGCGTTTTTTGACGTCTCACGTGATATGGAAATTGGCTAAATTTTGTAATATCAGTGCTAAATACTTTCGCGTATTTATTTTTACGGAAATAATAATATTATTATTTTATTGACTGTCTGGTTGTGTCTTTTTGACTTCTTCGGTTGTTGCGTCAGGTAATTCCGCCTTAGCTGCTAGTTGTAATACATCCAACCACCTGCAAAAGAATATTTTTCAAGGCATAAAAATATGAATGGATGATTTATTCCAGAAACATATAAATTATCATAGTGGAATTTCCTTTGTTGACTAAAACTTTAACAAGCTTAAAATTTATTCGAAATAAAAACTAGCTTGGTAAGAATAATGAATGAATGAATGAAAATATTTTTGACCCGTTGAACCTTTTATTTAAAAAGTTCAAGCTTTGATTGAAATAATCTTCAAAAAATGATGTTATGAATATGTAGATTAAACTATAATTAATAAGCTACCTTTTTTTATCTTCTTCCGTTGAAGCTTGCAAATAATAAAATCTGCGGGAGTGATGAATTTTAATGGCTCTGACTCTATCCTTGGTGTGAAGAGGATCATCATCATCAAGACAGTCGGCATCCGTGACCGTAAAGCCGGGCATGGGCGTAGCCGTAAGTGCAGCCATCTCAGCTTCCGATTTAAATGTGTAGAGTACAAAATCATTGTGAAGTGCGAACCAGCGACGCGTCCAATGCTTCCCGGATTGCGTTTTGAGCAAAAGATAGCCTGACAGGACGGATGCTGCACCTGCTGACACTTGAAGCAGCCCCGGTGCAGTGGTGGGTGCAGGCGTTGATTTACCCAAAGTCTGTGTGAGAGCCGCGTAACACAAGCGACAGACGCGCATACTCTTGTTGTCTTCGAAAATGAGCTTCTGGTTTGAACATTTTCCACACACGATCTTGAAAGGAAAAATCAAATCTCAAGTATTCGAAGTATTTAAAGATTAAAATTATATAATGTGAATAAATGGAAGATTTGAATTGGGAGCGATGTTTATGCTACTTTCGACCTCGTACAATCTGGATTAACATACCAAAGTGCTTGAATGGTGATACGAATTGAAAAATATTCTATAAATTTAGCCACGCAGCGTAATAAACGCTAAAAATTAATTACGCCCGGCATCCGTTTCGATGGCCGGCCGCAGCACAAAGAGAGAATAAACGCCGATCTACGGATATAGAATACGCGTAAGCGTACGCTGTGGGCTGCACACACGTGTATGCGAGGGTTTATATATAGAACAATTGTGAATTCGTGCAAGTGCATGGGATGCGAGTCCAAGAGTTTAAACTTACAATGCCACAAGCGCGGCAGGAGTGCTTGCGCTTCATAACGGAGAATACTGTTTCGCAGACCATGCAGCGCGTTACATCGTCAGCCTTGACCGTTGTCGATACCGATTTGGCGTTGCCGTTGCTGTCGCTTGAGCTCGAGCCATTGACTTTCAGGCTGGCTTTGCGGCGCATTATTTCCTGCATCGTCTCGAACAAAGCATCGAGCCAGGCGGCTTTCTCCGACGCCGAGTGCGTGTAAAGCTCCACGCTTTTATTTCCGTCGCGCAGATAAAATGTATTGGCAGTTTCCAGATTGTCACCCTCGATCACTTGCAGATTCTCGATCATGAATTTGGCACGCAGTCGATACAGAGGTCCAGGTATAAGGCGCAGAGAGCATATCAGCAGCATGTCACTAAACTGTTTAAACAAAAATTTCATGTTGTTATAAATAAGGATGAGACATGCGTAGGAGTTATTTAATGAAGCAGTTTTGGTAGTAATGAGCTGTCAAATTGCTTGGAACATGATTCATTTTTAGAACACAAACAAACAAAAATTGTACTAATACAAAACAATATCACGAATTGTCAAGAGATTTTGTATATTATGTCAACTTATTACTTATTGCTCATTAACTTACTAGGAACATATGTCTGTCTTGATGATCACCGCTTCTTGCTGAAATTTTAACGATTTTCCCTTCTTTTACGAGCTCACGCGTCGCACTGACTAGATCGGTAGAATCGTAAATACTTTCTTGGATTTCAAGAAGCTTTTTAAACTTATCTATTTTCTTCATAGCTTCATTCGTGTGATTAGCTGCGGTTGAAACTAACTCTAAAGCTTCTGTAAATAGAATAATTTTTTAAATTTTAGACTTTAAATCCAAAAAAGTCTTTAAAAAGATTCATTAGGATCAAACTCACTTTTGGTATCTTCATAATCAGGGTTATCTTTAACAAGGTTCCTTAAATAATCTTTCAACAATAGCTCATATCTAGGTAATCTCTGGATAGGGCCAAGCATATGATGGGCAAGTGAAAGTTTTGCACATTCATCCATTTTTTGTATTTCATTTACAATAGCTGCAAACCTTGGAATTTTTTGTTGCAAGGTACTTATAAGATTTATTGCATAATCAAAATTCTTAACATATTCAGTATACATTTTTAAAAAAGGAGCAAAATTTTTCATGATATCTCCTATTCTCGGATCAGCATCCCATGCTTTTATTCTTTCCTCTAGTTGAGGCAGCAAAAAGTCATTGTGAAACTTATAAATAGACTTGATATTTGAAAACATGTGTTGAACGGTGTCTGGTGGGAACATTGGATGAGCTCTATTTTCTTGATCAACCCTAAACTGAAATATCTGGTCTATGAGGTACAGAACATTAACATAGGTTTTTTCCGTAGATAGTATTTCATGGGCAATGTGTCTGGCTTTTTTGGTTTTCTCATCTATTGAGTTCTTTTTAGCCTGTAATTTCTTTTCTGCTACTAAATCATCAACATGATCTGCTACAATGGCAGAATCAGTTTCAGATGAACGAGTTTCTTCTGATTCTTCATCACTTTCAGATTCACTGTTAGCATAGCTATCATGAAAACTATTTTCAGTGACCACATAACTATAAAAATAAAAAAATTTGTAATTACTTGTGATTATAAAAATTATAAAAATTACACATTATAAAAATTTAATTTTACCTGCTGCTTCTATATTCCAAAACACTGTGTGACATATTAGATAACGTAGCCTCATACATTGTTTCCTTAGTTGTGCTATCTTCAGAGTGAACAGCAGAAGCTGATGTTGACATAATAAAAGGCCTAAATCTTGGAAAGCCACCAAAACTAGCAAGTCTGTGGAAGGAATGTCTAGGAAATTGGTTGGTTTCTTCTGTTCCTCCAAGAGAATCAGAATCCTGTGAGTTTCCATCTTCGCTAGCTGCACTTTGTAATTCTAATATTTTTGAATTCCTTTGAGCAGTCTTGTCGTTATCACTAGAGACAGGCTTATCCTCATCCTTGTCATCTGTGATATGTAAATCAGTATAAAATGTACTTGAGCCACTCGTTTTGAAGCCAAACATTTTGGTCTCGAATGGCTCTGGAATAAGGCCCACCATCCAGGATGTCAAATCTTTTAACTGACCTCGGGCCATTCTGTATAACAACGGAATTAAATTAGTGTTAACAAACTCTCATTACGGTGGGGATGGTACTAATAGTATGAATGTATCTAAATGGTATGCAATTTAAACAATTGTGACACACTGACTGCGTTAATTATCAGTAAACAGCACTTTCATTCTAATAAGCAATATTAGGTCAGTGACACCTTTTTTCCAAATACATTTGTCTACAAGATTTATAGCATAAATTGCACTATTTATTGAACATGATCTGGTTAGATTTTTGTTTTTGACTTATTCAATCATTGGCTATTCTAAAAAATATATGAGGGCCCAAAATATGTTGAAAATTTTGGTTTTAAATATAAGAAAAATAAAATGTTAGTAACAGATAGTAAAAATATTCATTTCAGTTAAAACAATGGAATAGAACATGAAGCATAACAAAACCATGTATAACATTGATAAAGCATCACCTTCAGAATAAAAGCTGCAAGAGCTCAATTGGCGATGATTCATGTTACAGTAGCACTCAATCATAAAAACATATTCTACATCGAATACAATACTAAGCAGTGGACAAAAATATATGTAAGCTCTTCTAGAATTGTTAGTATTATCATATGCATAACCTTGAATGATTTAAATCTTATTCCCTCATACATTGCAATTTAAAAATTAAGTACACCCATCTACAAGTACTTATATTATTAAAAAACGTTAGTATTTGCTCTGATTGTCCAAATCAAAGATTCAGAGCTCATGCGTCCGTTCGTCCGTCCGTCTTTCACCCACTCTCACAATTCTCCTTAAGATTCAATTACTCAAATATACATAGCTGAGGGGCATCAGTTGTCGAGCGTACTTATAACTCGTAGGTGTTAGCTATGTACTTATTATTGTACATCCTTTTACGAGTCGTGCATAAGGCGTTCGAGGTGTTAAGTCAAGCGAAGAAGATTAAATTCGGCGAGCTTACCTATGTGTACAATCGGAGAAGCATTTCGAGCTGTCGCTTTCATTATTTTGAATTGTTTGTCACATAAAAAACAAGCGCACCTGTCCTGCCGACTGGAAAGTCATCGAGTCACTAGCACGCACTCACGCACGCACATACACACTCGAAAAGCGCAGGCAGGTATAGGCTGCACTACGGCAACGTACAAACTGTCAGTTTTGACTGGTATTGTTGTCGAAGAAACACTGGGACTCGCTGGAGAAAGGAAAACACGGCAGAACACGACGAACGAGCGTAGCGGGCAGCAGTAGAAAATCAGTAGCTGCGTCGTCGTCTCTACGACGCGGCGGCCGTACGCGATGCACTCGCTAAGGCTGGCGTGCGCGCACTATACATGCCTACCGTACAACTCAGCGGGACTCTTTCTCTCTCTTTCTCTCTCTCTCTTTCTCTCTCATTGGGACAGTCTTCGATTTTCCACGCGCGACTACCTATTGCGCATAGCAGGCACTCTTGCTTGACATGTATGTATAAGCTGCGCGTCTGAAAATGTGTCTCTGCGTCTCTGTGCGCGCGTGTGGGTCTCTCTATAAACACAATCGTAGGTGATCTGTTTATTTATTTACTCCGGAAACATGCAGCGTGCACACGACGGCGGCTGGTGTCTGCGGCATGAGTAAATGGAAAGTTATGACAGCACGTCTGCCTATAACGTAAATATATACGAGGCGTGCTTAGTTACTCGTGGCCCATTATTATTTAGCTCTTGTAATCGATGTGGAATTATGGGTATATACATACTGCAGAATCGAGTATACAGGCCACATAGCACAATAAATGTATTCGCATATAGTATACATATACACGTACGGGTTCATTGAAACATATCATAAAAAGCTTTCGATTTGTCTCGAGTGGGTCTCGCTTTCTTGCCTCGCTATAGTCTTACGGCGCCGCTCAATTTTAGAATATCTTTATACCATACACCGTTTTTATAAGAATATAAATCGCGCCATAGGTGAAATTCGCACAGTCTCGAGTTTGCGTATCGTAGATAGAAGCACGTCGCCGATAAGAGAGCCTCGCAGAAAAATAATGCGTGCCATCGCGTTGACGAATGACATTTTTATCAGCCTATTGGATGTCAACGTGAAATTCCCGACAGAGTCTGTGGCCCTATACCACTTATTACGAGAGCAGGCCCTACTCTCGACCTGCAATCCGCGGCTATTCGTATACAAATGCACAATGTATAATCGTATAATGAGCGTGAGAGAATTTTCATAATACAGCTGCCGCGGATGTGTAAGATAAATTGTGCCGAGTAATGTGTACACGCGGTACATAACGTTATGGTCTCGACGGGGCAGGGTGTGGGCGTCCCGCCGTAATGTACTCGAACTACGCGTGCGCTCGTCTATATGTACGTGTGTACGTGTGTATGTGTGTCTGTGTGTGTATAAAAGCGCTGAATGTTTTATTTATAGATTACGACGATAGGAGCTACTGCTCCAGTGCTGCGGTATATCCTCTACGCATTAAATGTACGATACGAGCAAGTAAGCAGTCTTTCGCGAGCGTCGAGTACATTATGATAGCTCGGTCGAAGCGATCATCTTGCCTCCTCCTCCACGATCAGAGTCATTGCGAAGATGCGCGCCGGACATCGAACAAACGCCCTAATCGGATAAATACTCCTGTACCTGAATGATAAGTCACACGCGACGTATTTCTCGTGTGCAGGCCTGCAGAGAATGCGGGTCGAGGCTCGATTAATTTTTACAATTTATCATCGGTAATTATTTGAAGAACTTTGGTCCATAATTTAAATATGAACTCAATAATTCATGTTGAATTCAAAGTCTTACTTGCTACGAAACATCGTCAACAAGGCACTTTTTTCGATTAATACACTACGCACTAATGCGAGTGGCGACTTATTCAAATGACTCACTATACGTAACGTAATTACGCAGTTAGAATTAACGTGACTCGTGGCAAATTTTTTCATTGTTATCTCACAGTCTTGAGAACTTGAGCGGCTACTATAGCCTCGATTTCTAAGAAAAACGTGCGACATCGCGATGCTGCTTCTACTCGATTAAAAGGACAATGAAACTCTTTGACATTTTTCAACGTTTAAATGCTGCCTTACGTGCAGCGATTTGAATTTCCGCACGTTTTGTCAATTAACAGTCTGCCACAGAGGGCAGTACACTGCAGCTATTGATCGGCGACGGTACATACACATAGCACGTATCCTAATACACAGAGGCAGGAGCAGCAGCAGCGGTGTGGCGGCGACGGCGGCGGCGTCGCGACGACCACAATACTACATCATATATACGTAGCAGATGATATATACCATAATATATACGCGAGTGAATAAACTTGACGTTTCGCCGATCGAATGAATTGAAAAACAACGAAAAAACGACGCTTAAATAAGTGCGTGACATTTCGGAATTTGGTTGTTTGAATCGACACACGCCGAGAGTCTGTAACGTTTTTTCGCGATATAAACAGCGAACCTGTTGTTTACGGAGCTGAGACTCGATTATAATAGTAACCTTGCGAGTAGCGAGTCGCCCCGGTAGTTTGGAGCGTCCTACTTGAAATACAAGCTGAGTTTTACATGTGAATCGAGCAAAAATGCAGAGCAATATGACTTCTCCGATTTTGGACCTAAATGTGGATCCCTCGAGGCAGCGGTATCCATTTTGCATAGTATGGACTCCGATTCCTGTGCTAACGTAAAGAACAATTTCACTTTTGTTTACCTTTCCTTGTGCAACTTAGCTAAAGTATGATACTTTTATATTCTAGATACCTGTTGCCTTTCATCGGACATATGGGTATTGCTAATTCTGGTGGAGTTATAAGAGACTTTGCTGGTCCCTATCATGTTTCAGAAGATAACATGGCATTTGGATGGCCTACACGATATTGGCAACTTGATTATACTAAGGCTAAGGGTAGAGTACAAGGTTGGGATTCAGCTGTACACGAAGCCAGTGAAATTTATAAAGGAAGAATGGTATAATATTTGTTGACATTACTCAATGTGTACTGAATATACAAAGTCTAATTATAATCAATTTTTAGCACAATTTACTATGTGATAATTGCCACTCACACGTTGCAAGGGCTTTGAATTTAATGTCTTATGACAACTTAGTCAATTGGAATATGGTCAAGCTAGCTCTGTACATGCTGATATTTGGCAAGTTTGTTAGGTAAGTTTGACAAAAAAATATTTCAAAATTGCAATATGATGAAAGTTGCATGATTATTAATACAAATCATTTAGTTTTTCAGCAATGGTCAAAACCTGGGCTCCATTTATAGTTATAGTTACTATTATTAGTTTACTATGTACATTGACTTGAAAGACTTATTAAGAATTATTTTTAAAATTTTTTATTTAAAAAATCTTGATGTACATACTTATGTAAATAAATGGCTGTTTGTAATCTCTCACAAGTGAATAATGCATGGCAATCACAAAGGCTTTTATAAAAGAATAAATATATTATACTTTATACAAAGATAAACGAACAATTTCATGTGTACAAGAAGAGGTTATAGTTTACAAGTAGTTACTTCTTCATAACTTTAAATTATGTAAGCACTGCAACATAAGTGTTCATATAACAATCACAGGTGTAAAAATCAATGTATGTATATATAAACGGTAGAGCAAATTATTCTTCCTCGTTTTGACTGTCTAACTCGGAGATGATGTCTCTTTCAAGGCTGAATGTATACTCGTAGTCCTTAATATTAATACGCTTAATAAAAGATTCTATTTCATCTAATCTTAGTTTATCAATTATCAAATCTTCATTCATATTCCTCTCCAATTCTCGACAAAATCTGAAAGGAATATTACTAATATCTCCTGCCGGATTATCTACAGAGGCTTGTTTAGGCACATGATGACCTGCTACTTGATTAGGCAAGGAGTATGACGTCGCAGGTTGATTACCTATATTATGCAGAGAAGGATACATCCCTGGGTAAGGTGTCACGTTAGGAGGTGGGTCTTGTTGTCGCCTTTCAACGAATATGTAATCGTCGGAAGGTGGCTCGCTTTCTGTTGGGGTTTCTGTCGGGGAATCCCGATGATGTTTTTTTTTGCCGAAAAGCCACGACATTTTCTGAAAATAAACAAATTTCGTTTAAAGTTTCAAATTTCCATCATTGAATTACTCATTACATGATGCAACATTACGTACGAAGTAAGGTTACAATTATAATAAGTAAATGATACTACGTTTAACACTTCAGATCAAGTACTAGAGTTTAAAAGCGCAGGTGACATATCAGTTCTAATGTCACAATCTATCGTGATGATAAAAAAAATTAAGCGTCGATCTTACACTTGTCGTCGTCACTCGTAGCAGTAGCAGGTAGCAACTCACTGACACAAACAAAGACAACACTCGCGTTGCGAATACTAAGTGTCAATTGTGCAGGAGCGATATATGTAATGCTCTATGATGTAGTAAAATTTTTCAGGTTAGGTTATTTTCGCGAATTTGTGCACAATTTCATTTTGATAGTACCCGATCAACTCCAACTTCAAACACTTAACGTTGTGGGTTAAAACTAAATTAAAGCTTAGCAATTTGAAGCTGAGACATGATTATTTATCAAAGTTAAATTAGTATACCTATAAAATCGCTATCTTAACTTGTATTGGGATTGTTAAATTTATACTATGATCGTGATATTGGTAGACGAGCAATTTTTAGAATGATATCTTACGACGCTAAATGAGTTTTACTTTTCGTCATTGTATAGTCTCTGATTATAATAAACGATTTTTGTATTATGTATATTAGCTACTAGGATAAAATTTACCTGAGATATAAACATCTCGTTTAAATAAACTAGAATATATTTTTCTCGTTGAAAAAGTAAATAAACTTGTTTTTAGAATCAATAATTGAATATATCTATGAATTAAAACGAAAAATCAGTTCACACGATCAAAATTGTTGACTATTATTTTGGACAGTTAAAAATAATTACAAAAATTTACTATTCCTTGAGTTGAGAATTAATTCCCAACTTTGCAGCGCATTAAAAGCGATGAATCGCTAAAATTGAATCGGTTAAATTTATACAGACGAAATAAACTATTCGTACAACTGTTCGTTACAATAAATTGTTGGCCCACTACAGAAAGAGTTTTTCATTCCAATTCATGCCTTTCAAATCGAATGAATACATTTCGAACGTTGGCATATTGTTGACAAAACCAAACTTTCACTTTTGTTCTACCCTCTGAGCAAATTAGCGTAAGCAAGTAAAAGATTAGAGCCTTGTTTGCATTGAAGATTTGATTCAAGTCTTTTCGTTTTTTTGGCAGCCGTGATAAGGTCTTGATAAGAAATTGAAATATTTGGGCGTTGGAGGCGATAAGATTCAAGTTCTATTATACCGATAGAGATATTGCTCCGATCGGATATGCGCGCGATCCACAAGCGTGTAAAGTTTGGCATTATCGACGGGAGATGGCAGGCTTGTGCCGGCGTGATCCGCGGCATACCCAAGTCTTTGAATCGAATTCGAAATGCATAATGCATCGTACATCGTTCTCGACTCCCTGAGTTCCGAAGAGTAAGAAGATAGATGCAATCGTTGCGGGAAGCAGTGTCAATAGCAACACGAAGCAGATCTTATTATGAACTGTATAGCCTGTAGCAAATGTGCACGCGTGGTCGAGGGCGCTGTCGCGGAGACATTGGGAAGTTGGCGTGGAACTCGGAGTTTGAGCCTCGGCGGCCCGCGAGCGAATCCAAACAGAGCGCAACGGCTGCACAGGTGTCTTGTATGCACGACTCTGTAAGTCTGTATATTGTAACGTATACGTGTGCTTCTACGTGTATGTGTATGAGTGCGTGGCCCTGACGAGGCCACCGTACACGTACTAACGTATACAACACTGCAGCAAAATGTCGTGGATTCACGAGGCTCGACGACGATTCCGTCGACTGCCCATGTAATGCGCGCGCAGAGCTACTGCTTGCGTCGTCGGTATGTGTAAATATGCACCGACACAGGCGCGCACGAGCTTTAGCTCGTCACGAATCGCATGCACACGAATTCATGCGTCTAGCTTGGCGCAGCCTCGCAGTTCCTCTTTCTCTTTTGCTCGTGCTCGTCCTAACCTATGAAAACTCGCAGCAAGAGTAGAGCGAGAGATCGAGAGTTAAGTACATATAGCAGCGCAGCCGCCGCCTCTTTTCATCGTCGGCCAGGCGCATATACACACGCAGTGGCAGCAGCGCCTCGACGATGATGTGTGTGTACAATAATGATGCAGAGACGCGCGTGCCTGTCTGAGCTGTGCAGGCAGCAGCAGCAGTTATGTCCAGGCCGTGGTTCTATTTATAAACATACACGCTAGGCGCGCACACACACACATACACAGAGTCAGCAGACACCGAGCGATCGAGCGATCAGACGACTCGCGGCGCACGCTGCCACTTAACTCGCCTTCTGCAGCACTAGTTAAACACGACTCGTCAGTGTGTTTGTTGTCTTGTTTTTGCTGCGCGACCACAACAATAACAACAACAATAACAATAATACGACGAAAACTGTGCTAGTAGTGCGCGTAAACTTTAGCCTGCAGCTCGATGGCCTTGATTTCATCGAAAATCGACAACGTAAACAACAACAAACGTCGTGGCCTGTGTCGATGAATTGCAGCAGTTGTTGAGGTGCGGTTTACTCGCTGCAGCTTTTCAGACGAGGCTGACGAGTGTGACTGTGCTCGACGACGAGACTCGTCGATGTGGGCCCCTCGCGATCGTTCCGAGACTTTACAGCGAGGCTCTCGGGCGGCGTGTTGTATTAGTCGTCGCACGGGCATCGTCATCGCGCCACATACGTAGATAGTAAAGTGTCACTTTTACAGGCGTGCACATACGGGGCTATACAGAGAGATCAGCGTGACGCGGCGATGTTTGCGCGACAGCGACGGCGACGACGACGACGATGATGACGACGACGATGACGATTCAATTGCTTCTGCTCTCATAATGCACGTCGAAGCTGCATGAACGGCAAACGTATATAATATAGTAAAACTCTCTACTCGACGATGCACGACTCGACTTAATCGGCATTATACACGTATAACATGTGTATTGATACGGAGTCGAGAGAAGAACGTTTTGAAGAATAATATTTGTTGTTTCTCGCCTCTCCGTTGCCTCGAGTGTCCGTGCTGCTGTGCGCGTATAAAATAATACATATCTATATAACGCATGTGAATGTGCTGCCACTGCTGCGATAGTATATAATAATAATAATAACATATATTTGAGCTTGAAAACTCGTCGTCGACGACTGTACCGTTTCATGTTGTGCATCGTTTTAATACACACACACGTGCTCGCTGCTCACACATTCGCGCGCGCCAATACTCGTGCAGCAGCAGTAGGCGTCGTCTATACAGGTATAGCGAGCAAGCTATGACAAAACATCGCACACCAGTGACGACGACCTGCATTTACAGAGCCGTGCGACAGGTGCCTCCTAAATGATGCAGCTACAGCTTCTCTCTGGTTCGTATACACAAATCTATACGACAATTATCGCTTACTTTTCTAACACAATGTCGCTCTACTCTCTTCCTCGTTTTCACTCTTGAACTCTACTTCGTTTGACATCAGTTTCTGAAAGTACATATATTACGAGTTTGACGTTCGAGCGAGGAGGAGGCGTCCAAGCCAAAAATCATATTGCCGCGAGAGATTTCATTTATTGCGAGTCTCCTCCATCTCCGTGGCATCCCGATTGAACGTTAAACAAATCTCCGAGTAGACGTCGTAAGCCAAATTGCGGAATAAAACTGCTCGCTGCGTCCGACATATTAATAATTGTCTGTGCCGTGATTAATACATGCTCGTTCCTCCGTATGCGAGTCATATAGATATATCGATATGCACATACACAGACTCATCTGACACTTGCTCGAGTCGTGTTTTCATCTCTTCTCCCTTCTTCCTTCTGTGCTCCTCTCGCGCTTATGTAGCTTCATGGTCTACGTTGTTATTCAAGCTTTTGGGGGATATTTGTATTTTACGAGATTTGCGCGCAATTACGCAACGATGCGTGAACTAGCGAGCTTGCAAGCTTCGAAATGATTTTGAAAATTTATCATCGATAGAGAGGATTTTTTTGAGTTTCTCTTAAAATGTTCGCATTATCGAACGTGAATTCGAGTCCGCGACACGAAAAAGCGCTTGGAATTCAGCAGACGGGTCTACCCTCGACCATCGCCACTGTGTTTATATTCACGCCCGCGGCATGTGCACGCGCGAAACTAGTCGAGTCACGAAAGTATGCATGCACGAGGCTACCTATATACCAATGAAAACGGCTCGTTGTCTTTTATATTTGCTCCGTTTTTGGTATGCATACATCGATAATTGAACGGAGAGAAATGTAACTTTTTTGATTCCGATTCATAATAATTTGTTAAGAAACTCGTAATTGATATAGAAGTTAATCTCGGCGCACGCGAGCTACGAATTTGCGCAATTATAATATTATATTTATTCTTATTCGGCTTCTAATATCTTTCTGTTTTGTACTAATAGTGAGATAGCACGCATCGGGTTTGCGAAATGCTTGTTTTGCACAATTTCTCGTATTTTAACGCGCATACGCGTGCATATGTGTGTCTGTTCGTGTTCGCGTCGTCCGACTCACGAGTATCGTCACAGGCTGAAAAGTTGCCACGTGTACACAACTTTCGTATGACTTAAAGGCAGAAAATAAGTTGCATATAATACGTCGCGAGCTAGCACATATTACAAATGGGCCTTAAGGGTTCGCTGCACTCGGCCAAGGTCCATCCGTGCGTCCCTGCGCGCATTAGTCTATTTTTTTCTCTCTTCTTCGAGCGCCAAGCTGTTTATTCGGCCGGCGAGGCATTCCATCCGAGCTCGAGGTCCTCCATCGGCGAAACCAAGGAGAAAACAAAGTATACTGCGCGCGCGTGCATGTATGTGTGTACGTGCAGCATCGGCAGTGACTGTGTAAATTCAGGATAAAAGAATGCACCGTCGAGAGAAGAAGCAGCGGCGGCGGCGCGAATAACCCACCTTCTTTTCGACGTATTTCTTGGAATCAGCGGGCTTGCGCCCTTCCAGTCTTTTTCGTTCTCGTTAAATGACTATACTGTGAAGAACAATGCGGAGAGACTTCCTGAGACCTCAGGATGTCTGAGCGAGCGAATCTTCGAGCCACTACGGCATTTTTTTACACAAGATGACCATTTTAACATGTCTTGTGATCTCGAAAGCGGAGCTTAAATATTATTTCTCTCTAGCAGCTTTTTCATTTTGTCACATTGATAATTTTTAGATGCGACGCTAAGGATCTTACTTATCAAAAATCCATACATAAGTAATTCTAATGGAAGTTACGATTACTTTTTAAAATGGTTGTAAATTATAAACTTCATTTTAATATTTCACGTAAATACATTATTTGAATTAATTTTTCTGTAAATTGTATCTTACTCGGAGTATTTTTTCAACCAACGAAAATCCAGCGACGAAATCCCATGCATTAACTACGTTCGTATTTATGTACAGCTCATATGTTTCGATAGTAAAAGTCCTGCTGCATAGAAGGTAGTTTAATGAAAAATTATCCTGTTCTGTCAAACGTCTGAAAGTCCGCAAATATGAAAACTATTCAATGCGATAAATTAGAAATTGAGCACTCAAGCTAGGTAGAAAAATACAGCAAATTATAATTTCCCCGACTGTATGTTCACGTATAGTTGTTTCCATTAGCCGAACAAATTCAAACTGAGACATGCCATTTTTTTTAATGAATATGCCATACTGCACATTTTCATTAAATTTATTGTGCTCTGTTAAATTTAGATGAAAAATGAGTTGGGTCTAATAGAAACCATTGCATTAAAATTTAATGTATTGACTAGTCACAGCCATGTTGTTTCTATCCAATTAACGTGATACCAAAAATCTTTCCTTGCTCTACGAGGAACAGTTCGTAGGATTAGTCTAAAATGAGACTAGGAAGAGAAAGAGAAAGAGAGAGAGAGAGAGAAAGGCAGCGAAGAACGTATAAAATTAACTCATCACTATTTGACAGTTCAGACGATAATTATCGAAAATACTGCGCAGTTCGACTCGGCCGTTGCAACTGTATTTATACACGCTCTCAAGAGATTAATTTGATTGTTCTTTACTTCTAGTGGGAATTTATTTTGCAATTAAAATACATATCAATTCAAAATAGTACTTTTCACGATTCTACTTGTATTATCACTTGCTTCATTTACTGAAATTAATATTTGGTCGTATGTTGGAGTTTTGAAAACTATAAAAATGAAAATATTTTTACTTTGAGCGAACAATTGACGTATTTAGCAGATTTTTCAGTATATATGAAGTACATATTTCATAACTATCCAAAAAATGTTGCACATACAAATTAGCTTTTAATTCTCATAAATTAAAATTGATATTGTGCAGCCATAAAACGCTATCTAAGGCTTTATTCTAGTTTTTTAGACCATTTTAATAAAACAATCGATGCAAATAGTACATTTTTCATGTCTCATAATATTAATTAATTTTTTTCAGTCAATCTTCAAATACTCAGGTGATAGCAAGCGAGAAAAAAAGAAAATAAGTAAATGCAGTGTACAGTGCGTTACAAGAAGCCAGAATGTCCAGGAATTGTCCACCCAAAAAAGCTATCCTAGCCAAAGGTTTGTTTTTTTTTATTTAGATGAATCACCATTTTTATCATGTAACTTTTGTTACCTTTTCCAATTAATCTATTTTAAAAGTATTTTCTACCTATATAAAACGCAGCTTAAAACGCGCATAAGTTGCACGGTATGATGAACAGAATCTGAGAATGTAGGTGAATTTTTTGAAGCGATCGAGCTCGTCGCATTATTGATAGCCGTCCAGTGCGAGCCAAACCAAGTATACACGTAATGTACACGCGATCGAGCTATTATCGATACTTTGTGCATGTTAAAAGTGCGACAATACGTACATGATACGATGTATCATATGTAACGACAGAATACACACGAGTGATTTCGGAGAAATAAAAAGACGAGCACTCCTCGAAGGTTGGACTAATTTTAGCGGGTCATCGCGGAATAAGCCAAGCGCAAAAGGGCTTTCGAGACTCGATTCTTTCATCGCCAGCGAATTCACTTATTACGCGTCCCAGTTACGCATTTCCAATCAGTGAAAAGCATGAGGAACGCATCGCCTTGTCACCTCTTGCCTTAATGAGCTTTATACTCAATTAAATATTCAGATAGGGGTAGGAAAAAAATTCAAGTTGATCAAGTATATGATTTGACTACGTGATCGAAAGAAGATACTTTATTAGAGTTTATCAATTTTTATATCGTTAAAGGTAAAAAAATGAATACAATGATCTTCTGAAGTATTTCTTGATGTTATAAATTATAAAGAATAGAACAAATTTCAAATAGGTTTTCAAATACAAAATGGACACTTCAATTATAGATGCGTAAAATTGTAAAAAAATTTTAAATTAGATTTAAAATTCGATTAAAAAAACTAAAACAAACCGCTTGAAAGATTATGTATCAATTTCATCTCAGTAGTTTTAATTTTTAACGCGATAGACAACGTTTTTGATTCCATGAGTGACTTAAGAGAGTGTGTTGAAAATATATAATAAAAACAATAAAGTTTTTTTAATTTGATTCTGAAACTTAGTGAGTATTGATCTAAAACTATTTTAACTCCGCGAGTTTTGCATAAATCGTTAAATCATATTAAATTGAAAATTTCTATGCATTATCTTACACCATATTAAAGTCTCGTTGGCGCACGTTTAACAATTGATTGACAAATGAAATCGCGTCAAAAAATAAATGTAGATTTTATTTTCCTTCTAAAAAATATTGATTGTATTAATGTTATATTTTAATCTAAAATAGTTATTGTTTGATAAATTTTATCGCCTGAATTAAAAAAAATAACTTCACTTTTAAGGTCAACCGACAAAAAGTATGGCTTATCTTTTTGCAATAATGATCCGATACTTTTTTACACCTCGGTACCAAAATCTTTCTTTGATATTTTTACAGTTATCTAATTTAGAGCAATTAAATTTGAATTCGTGTACAGATTTTTTAACCGAAAAAATAGTTAAAATTAGTCAACTCTTTAGCGAAGATAAGCGTGAATGAAGAGAACGTCAATGAGGTAGCCTTCGTGAGATTTGGCATTGGCGTAAAAAAAATGAATATCTATAAATATAACATATCACATGATGAACAGTCAAATTTTACGAAAATTTTTCAACACTTTATAAAAATTTGTCTTTAATTTATTGAGTGCTAGGCACTAGGCTGTTCGTAGCTGTCAACATCGCACCATGTCACGATCTCAAAACGATTTGGGTAAAGTAAATATAATATTTCTTGACGTCCTTGCCTAGAAAAAAAGACAAAAAGTTAGAAATAGTGAAAAAAATCTATAATTTAGAAAAGTTAAAAGAAAAATGAAAATACCTTTGCGGACAGTGTCACAAATTTTCTGCTGCGAGGCACATTCTCAACAGATCCTCGTTCATCAGCTGACGGATGATTATGTCGCAGCAGAGAATCGGCAGCTGATAGCACGTCAGCGACAAGAAAAATTCCAATGCCCATCGCCGGCAAAATCTTCTGTAAATTATGTCGCGCAGGTACTTCGTACACGCGTCGAGAAATTCCCACGTGATAATACCTTTATTCAAGTCAATGAACGACATCCAATCTGTAATGATAAATACTTTCGACGCCTCTTCGTATGGCAACCGAATCAGGTCGTAAAGCGACAAGGTAGGATTTATCTTTAGGTTCTTCACGAAGCTTTCATCAGCTTTATTATTGTTCAAGTATTTGTCGAGATTTATTGGCTGATTATTCACTCCGCACTTAGCGAACAATTTCATGATCGTAAGGGCGCCGATTCGGTCGAGTTCGTAGCCTCTTTTTTCGAGGCGCTCGACCACGGCCAGGGTGCGAAACGCTCGATCCAATTCGAACAAAATTTTTGCGGATACGAACTCGTTAAAATCATCTTCGGTGGGAAAAACGAAGTTGGACAGATCTGCGCCACCATCCAAAATAACATCTACCACATTCAGCAAGGAATTCGCGACGGCCAATTGGAGGGGTGTCCGGCCCAACTTGTCCCGAGCATCGACCTGCACAGTCTGTCCAAGTTTTTGATTCATCCGGAAAAATGTCTTTGCCACGTGATCATCGTCGTATCTTTTGCAAATGATATGCAGAGGAGTTAAGCCATCCACGTCGGCCATATTCTGGTCGGCGCCTCTTTTCATCAGCAATTCGGCTATCACAATGTAACCATCATCCAGAGCCACGTGCAGCGGCGTCCAACCTTTCTTGTCCTGGGCGTTGACCTCTATCGTCTGCTGCACGTAGTCGATGGTTTTTAAAAACGTCCATGCCAAGTCAGACCAGCAATAAGAGCAAGCAATGTGAAGAGGAGTTTGTCCGTCTTCGTTGGTCAAATTCGCGTTGGCGCCATATTTCAGCAGTAATACAGCCACCTTCTTGTTATATTTTCCCAAAGCCAAGTGTAACGGTGTATTGCCCTTCTTGTCCTGGACGTCGAGCTGCACCAGCTGATCAAGTTCTGCATTGATGTCAAGGAATATTTCCAGAGTTTTGATATCGTCGCCGTATCTCTTGCAAATATTATGCAGAGGAGTCGATCCCTCCTCGTTGGCCAAGTTTGCATTGGCGCCTCTTTTCAATAGCAATTCGACGACCTTGAGGTGTTTTTTCTCCAGAGCTGCGTGTAGCGGTGTATTTCCCAACTTATCCCGAGCGTCGATTTGCACCGGCTGCTTTACATCGTCGCAGATCTGAAAGAATAACTGCATCGATTCAAAGTTGCTGTCTTTTCTTGAGCAAAGAGCGTGCAGAGGCGCGAATCCGTCTTTGTTGGTTAAATTGGGACTGGCGCCGCTCCTCAGTAGCAATTCGACTATCTTCTTGCGTTCGTGCTTCAGAGCCAAGTGCAGCGGCGGATCAACCGAGCTCGCGTCCGATTCTTGCGACAGACAATTCGGATCCTGTCCGAACTTGAGAAATTCCACGACTTCGTCGTAACAGTCGTACTGGCAGGCCACATGGAAATGAGTGAGTCCGAAGTCGTCGGTGTAGTTCACGTCGACTTTATATATTTTCAAGAGGTCTCGAATTCTGTACTTCATTAAAAAGCTGTATTCGCCTCGGGCCGCCCAGTGTATCGCAGTGGTTCGACGCAACAGTGGCTTGCCGTCTTTACCTACGTCGGATTTGTCTTTGTAGCCGTTATTGATGAAAAATTCGATGATTCGATCTACATCACTCATGTCGAGTACTTCCAAGTTTTTTATATTCTCTATGAGAAGCCAATCGATTTCTTCGCGCTGAAAAATCTCTCGCAGTTTCGGACGTTTGCCCGACCACTTTTTGGTTAGATGATAAAGCTGTTGGAGAAATGTGCGTCGATCTTCTTCAACCGACCAGTTGACCTGCTCACGCAGAGTTTTTAATCTTTGCAAACTGTCCTGCTTGTTATTGACCATTTTTCTATACACAGACGCTCACACAACAATCAACCGCTTATAATTTCCAATTTTTTCACTTGTCACAAGAATCACTCGCGGCAGTCGATGCGACGATACCTTTGTTTGCGCGGTGTGGTATTGAACTGAAAGGTGTACTGTGTAGACTGGACTAAACGTGCGGCCGGCGGCGTGACATTGCCAACTGCGCGCCACCACTGTAACCACCACATTCTTCAAACGAGTCAAGACTTGAGCCGCGCGCCCAAACGATATTGTAAACATCTTGCGCGACAGAAAACGAGGTACAGATGTCAGGCATACGAGGGGTATGTCTCTCTCGCGCTTTATGCAAGATAATACATAGAAATACGTATGTGCTCACAATACGTAAGACTCTACGCACTATCATGCATGTTTTCAAATCTGATATTGATTTATGAATGTACACTTGGTGTAAAACGATTCGTTTCCCGTCAGGAAGCGTAAATAGAGCGAACGAGGGGCTCTGCCTATGCTGACCCGTGTACTATTGTTATTGTGGCCGCTTATGTTATACACGCAGGCGGCCCTCATTAGGCTTTGTTTAAGTTTTCTGACGGAAAACGAATCGTTTTACACCTAGAGTAGATATATTGTATAGGTCAATACGTGTCTATGAGTATGTGTCTTCTTAAGGGAAGTCGACATTTTTATTATGTTATGTTACATTAAATACACAACGATGCCCGCTTGATCGCACTATATCAATATCTTAATTCATCAATAAATGATTTAAAAAAAACATTAAAATACTATTGCTCAAAATTTATCTAAAATAAAAATAAATAAAAAGCTATAAAAATTAAATGATCATACCAATCAATTAACAAATCAATTAATTTTGATTGGCACTCGCTCGTACTTATCAACTTTGCTTATCCTCACCGAGATTTTCAAATTTACTTGAATTCTTTGTAATCGTTGTTTTCTTAGTTGAATATCAATAAATATTAGCTTTTTTACGTCGATACTCGTCTCTAGCCATCTACGGCAATTTAATTATCGATAAAGTTTTCATTTTAACAATTACTTTCAAAAAAGTACTTTTAAAAAAGTTGTCATTTCAATCGCTATTTTATCAGCTTTCTCGACTCGAGTCAAAAGTAACTCGAATAATTATAATCTTTTTAAGCGGCTTCATTTTTCGGCTCATCACTTTTTTAATAGTGAAAAATGAAAATGAAATTTAGAAAATGAATGAATGAACGAATGAAAAAAAAAATGAGAACAGAGAAAAGATTAAGAAAATTGCGTGTTAATTAATATATTTTGGCTTTATAAACATTTTTCTTTCCAATCTTAACATTTTTAAATAACTTCTGAATATACAAATTAAGAATCGGATTTTAGTATTGCAACAAAATAGAAATCATTAACAGAATAATTCTTATTTATATGTAAAAATATAACAAATGCGGTTCTTGTATTATTATTATGATTCTCTTGGCACAGTATGCACACTAACACGCATTAGACGCAGGCTTCAGATTCATTTATACATTTTATTCTCAGAACTCTCTACAGGGTTTATTTAATTTTAGGTTCATCCGGCGTTAAATGAATTTCAATGTTTCTTGTAACAATTTGCTATTTCGGTAGAGTCATAGGTTATGTATGACACTCGAATTTTATGGTCAAATGACTCAACTAAAAAAATTTTTAATTCTCAATCAATAACGTGTAACATGAGAAATAGATCGAATTCATCAAAATAGAAAAATATTGTTTGATTAAAATTTAAAATTTTTCTAATGCCCGATGGACTAATCTTAAAATTTATAAATTTTCTATAATTTGAAAAATGTATTGTTATTACTTTCAAGAATCAAAATGATCATTTTTTGACATCGAACTTGTTATTTTGATAATTTATGTGAAAGTTATAATTGTAAATTTTTTAATATAATTTTAAATATTTCTTAAGTAAACAGCATTTTCTTTTTTTAACGCCTCAACTTCTCTCTTTGTCTTTCTGCTTTCGTAGAACGATCCGAGTCTATATTTAGACTAAGTCAGGAATAACGCCAAGGCCATCGCAATTGCGAAACAAACGAACAAGAAAGCTAATTATTAGTTCAGTTTAGCATTAATCAACAATATTCGGTCTGACAGCTCATCAATTTGACGTGATTCTTAATTATTTGTAAGTTGTGACTGTCCGTGTACTTACCAACTCAATGTTCAATTTTATTTGAAATCGGTAGAATTTCGATCGCACGCAAAAGGTTGTTTAACCAACGATCGTCTTATATTTAATAATAATATGTACCTGGTGTGTTGTAAAAAAAAAACATATAAAGTACAAAGTGAGTTAAAATTAGTAGTGATAAAATAAAAGCTTGCTAAAAACCGATGCATATTAAGTTTTAAAAATAACACGATCGAAGGTCAGTCGGTAGAGCACCATTCTTTTTATAGCCGATCCATCAGATACAAAGGTACAGTTATGTTCGTCAAAAGAATGCAGAAGGTATTCCATGACGTTAAATGTATCTTCTTGTTTTTTTTTTAAATTTCCAAGATTTTATTATTTAATTTTTTAACCACTAAGCCATTAAACTGTAATGAACTATAAAAATATTCTTGTTATATATTGAGTAAAGTTATGACACTTTTATGAAGCTATAATTAGAATATCTATTTACGACAAAGTCTATTAATCGAACAAACTCTAGGATATTGGTAAAATATTTTGATGTACCGCAATTGGTGTAAAAAAACCACTGAAACCGTATTGTCTAACACCAAACAAAAAACAAACGTCATTCGTTTTCTTCGAGAAAAAAAAGCTAGCGCACGACGTCGATTCGTTGTGAGTTGGATCATTTTTCCGTGCAGCTACATCGAGTGTATCGCAAAAATAAAAGTGCGAGCTTGAGCGATTTTTTTTTCCAACAATGAAACAGTAGCTAAGTCACGATGTAAGCGCGTATTTCCGCAGCGTTATAAATAAACTTTGCTTCTTGTTTGCAGGTAACTTGCTGTGCCGTTGCATTATGCATGTGTGCTGTATGCGGCACGCTATTATGCATTGTATGCGCACAAATTTACACGCTTCAACTTATAATGATGTGCAAGTCTATTTATTCAAAAGTGCAGTACGCTGCTTATTATCCATTTTTTCTACCCGCCTGTAAATTGTTGCATTACGGTGACATAATTGTTTTGTCAATTGTCAGAGGCTTAGAAGTGTTCGGGTTGGGTAGGCGCAGATTACGCCCCTTATGACTCACTGAATCGTAAATAAGTTTCCAAAGTATGTATTGATTTTCACTTCACCTTACAACCAAAGATCCTTCGTAAATTATTACTGCGTGGCAATCGATTTTATTAGTACATTTTCATCAGGAGATTTTTACTTTTATTGCGTAATGGTTCTTTTTTTCTTGCGAATGAAAGGGAAATAAAGCCAGTAGATGATGTGACATGCTTATTTTGTTCGGATAATTCACGAGTTACTTTATAAGAATTCGATATGTATAAAAGCTTCTATCGTATTATGCAAAGTTAAAAATAGATCGGGCATAAGTCGATTGAGTAAAGAACGATTTACATTCAAGGCAGCACAAAATGTATGAAAACTTGTCTCTAATGTTTATTTAAGCTTGCTGTACAGATGAATGGTGGGTTGAAGTTTTTTTTAATACTCATATAAAAGTTCAAATTTGAAAATATCATCTTTGAATCCTTATTAAAATTTTTCCTAAATTTCACATTAATAGACTTTTAATAGTTTAATCAAATCAATTGAAATGTTAAAAAGTATATTATAACCAAATTACTTTTCATCGGTATCTATTTAAAACATATCTACAAAAGATCAATTGTATTATGAATGACATGTAGTTTGAATTATGACAAGCATTCTAAATATAGTCATTTATCGAACGGTATAAAACAAGAATGAGCGTAAAAGAGAGACCCCTTGACTGTAAAAGCTCGATTCCTTGTACGTGATGTTTCAATGCTTCGAGCATACGCACCCTATAACTGTAAATATTTGATGATAAAAGGTTCGTTTGCGGGTAACAAAAAATTTACATGGAAGTTTCGTCGATATTTTGCTGTGTCATTTTTTGACTCTGAATTTTTTGGTGCCATGAAACAAAAATCGAGGTAAAAAAAGTCAGCGATGAATGCTCACTGAAACTTTCTGCTTGAAAAAAATGAAAAGTAAATATAGAGGTATTCGTATGCACGCTCGCCGGACGCTAAACCGAATGTAAAAATTCTGGAAAATTCGAAGCACTGCGGCGTATTCTATATTTCCATAAAAAAAATTCAGAGTCAGAGGTGAAACAATGATTGTTCCTCGATCGAGATTTATCCTTGCGTACGCAACATCAATGCGTGCGCGATATGAATTTCAATAAAGCTCCGACGCTTTTCGCGCGGAATTCTTCCATTCGCAATTTTTCAGAGTTTCGCGAAGCAATTGTTACGATATCGAGCGAGAATTATTTATAACGAATCGCAAGGCTATTCGAGAGATCACGCATGCGTGTGTGTAAGCCTCATTTTATGAATAACAAATGTGCCGCGCGCTGGAAAATTATATGGAAAAATGCGTCGCGCAGCGAGTACCATATTCGTTTTGCGGAAGCCCGCACCAGATATAATATGCACTTTACAATGGTACTGATCCAGTCTCGATGCGTGTATTATTATTATGTACGTACTCGATCGAGCGCTTCATTTTGAGTTGACACTACTTACGTTGCATCTCATAAACGTCGAGCGTAAGCAAATAAATCGTAGAATTTTATGATTTCATTTGTCACCGCACGAGTTTCATTGTCAATGTCACGGGGCACACTCGCACGCACGCACAAGCACACGTACATAGCCGTAGAGATCGAGATTACATATTTATGCATTCATAACGCTGCGTATGCATTTCGCGCGATAAGCAAAAGCGAGAAATGAATCAAAGCTCGGCGAAAAAATAAATATGTACGATATGGTAATGTTATATCGTTCTGATGTCATAATCATATTGTTTGCACGTATAGCAATACTTAATTTATTTCTTTGGAACTTAGCAGCGTACAGTTATGAAACATAGAGACAATACATTTTGATGCTTTTTTTCTCGTAAAATTGTACCCTTTCGAAAGATTGAGAAAAGTCAATAAAAGAACTTTATCATTATGTGTTGTCGAAAATCATAATCGTTACGATTGTTCGTTGATAATTTTATACAGTCTAAAATCTGGAAAAATTCTCAACTATACATTTATACCGTTGCATCGTATTGACTATTGGTCACGCTTTTTGGCTTCATGAGGTAATACAAACGTATAGAGAGCAAAAATAAAGTATCGCACAACATCTACGATCGTGCGACGATTCATGAATGTTTGAATTATCCTACGCACGCGGGTACGCATAAGCTTGCGAGCGAGCTTAAATAAAATATGATTCGGGGTGCTTATGTGCGGCAGCACATCGAGGAAGCTCTTCGATGACAAATTGTCATGCGGAGTGGGTATAATTATTTGCATGAAGTGGAGAACAAAACCACCTGTTCCGGTTCGTATACTTCTATATACGTGCTTGCGCGAAAGTGCACACGCGTGACAATTGGCGTACTGCCACGCTTGTTGCGCACTTCGTCATTCCGTTGTTACACTGCTGCAGCTTATTACTAGCTCCGAGTGCCTTTTCATCAATTTTCTATACTTTATTTGACTTTCAGTTAAAGGCTCGTTAAAAAAATGTCTTTATCATATTGTTGAATAAATACTTCAAGTATCGATTAAAAGGAGCATATTTGCTAGGTGTAGGACAAACCATAAGTTTAACTTCGATTTACATTTATCTGTCTATGAAATATACATTGGTATAGTCAGGTAATTAACTTAGATAATATATATTATTAACTTTTGAAGTCATTTATCATTTATTGATACTTGTGCATGAATAGTTGCCAACTAAAGGTAGGACCATTTCGCGAGTACTTTGGTTATTTGTAATGTACTTGAATAAAGTTAAATAAAATAATTTTTCAAGGACCTTCATCATTGAGTTTATAGCTTTGAAACTATTGAGGGAACGAAATACATTTACCTTCACATAAATCGGCTTTTGATTCAAGTGGAACATTTTATTAGAACGCGCTTTTTTATTGAGTGCTTGATCGATTGAGCTTTGAATAAATTTTCCATTTATACATTTTCCAGGGCTTTTCAATTTTCATGTATTTTAACTCTGACAAGCAGTTTTGTCCAACAGTTTTTCGTGAAGAATAATATTGACACGCCTCGACAAAGTTAAATCACTTGAAAATTATAGCCGAATAATGTTTGCCTCATAACGAGTGATAGCTCGCATAAACATATGCACAATCATGCGCAGAACTTGGAGCGCAACTCGTACAGTATATCGTGTCGCGCTCGCCTATATCTATACAAGTATAAAATACAGAGTGGGGACCATGCAGTCGTCAGGGCCGCGTGTTCCCATAGCAGCATTGACCGATTCTATTTATAAAACCACCCCTTTCCCCCTCTTTATATTATCCTCCACACTCTACCTAAGCATATGATCTGTGAATTCCTGGCGTATTTGGCATTTAATTATTAATGAGATTCTTATTACTTCAACTACGTTTTCCAGTCGGAGGGTGAACAAGAACTGTTTTGTAATACTAAGTTTATATTATACGATCAATCTTATCGTTTTAGCTTTTCGAGATTTCGTTTTGAAATGTATCAAATTATATTTGACTGAATTACATTGGAAGAGTTCTAATTTACAAAAAAACTAATTGAATTTACTTCTCATGAAATATCCTTCATTCCGTAATGTAATTTTCTTACTTTTTAACTTCTCTTAAGAATAATTCATTGCAGGACGCTTATTTTTTTGTTTTGTGATTTAGTCAAGTCCTGCACTAGTTTGTATGAAAATAATAAAGATGGCAAAAAGTCTCGCAGAAAATCGATCGAGCTTAATTCTGTTATTCGCAATTGCCTAGGCCTTTGGCTATACAGTATTCATCGAAAATAGACTCGCCGATTCTCGCTATAGCTAAATACATATATTTTCTCACCTTAATTTCCACGCCCCCGCCAGTTGATTATTTACTGTAAACACGCGGAGCGAATGTTGGCCTTTTTGTCTATCAAGTAAAATATCGCGTAATTCTTTGATATTAGCTGGGTCAAATTAGTTTTACAAAATATTACCGCCGTGTAACTTGTTATCTTCGATAATCAGTTATTTATGTATAATCAGCCTTATTTTCACATTACTATATGTTTATACAGACAATACATTCTAGTGACGTTCAAGTTTCAATACTTTTCAAATATTGTATCTATCTTCGGTTTTGTATCTTACCAAAAAGAAAAATATACTTCGGTTCAAAGTTTGAAACAATTTGAAAAAAAACATTTGATTTTTTTTGAAAAATATTGCAGTATTTACCATGCAAAAAATCTTTTTAAAACTTTGATCTATTTTAAAGTTTGTTACTCATTCATTCATTTTCCTTTAAATCTCTGGGTTTTTTTTGCTTCTTATCGAATTTATTCTCAGTATTTTTTCCAAGAAAACTATAATTTGCTTTTGAAAGTAATAATATATTATAAAAAATTTACTTATAAAACGATTGTGCAATTTAGTCGAAAACTAAATAAATTTTGAATAATCAAAAAAATTAATACGATGCGATAAAAATGAGCTTCCGAGTTCTAAAATATAATTAATCGTAAGACATCAAGCTTCAAGTTCAAAGACACCATTAAGGTATTTTGTGACGCAAACTTTTAGACATCCTATTTGGCTCAGTAAAAAAGCAAAGGTAAAATTAAGCCTCGCTGACATAAACTTTAAAACAGTATAAATGACATTTAGCTTATAACTCTTTGCTTCGAAAAGATAATCAGATCGTTCAAAAAAATTATAATTTACTAACAATCCATGTGACGAAAGTTTCAAGTATTCATTTCATTGGAGCTTATCAGCAATAATTTAAATTATTCTTGACAATCATTTTAATATATGGTCGATGATTTCTAGCTCAAAAAAATTTTAAATACAATTTTCATTCTCGCTAAAATTATTTACATTTATTATGGAACTCTTCAAAAAACTGTTTCTATTATGGAGCAATCTTAATCAAATGGATTCAAGCAGTGTTTCATAATAGGAACATCATATTTTGCTACAAATGCTATGCCTCCATCATGGAACACAATAGTTGGAAAAGGTTAGGATCGACATTTGATTTACATTGTTCAATAATAGGGGCATCGTATTTTGGAACACAAGCCAACGAGCGAAAAAGATGTTCCATTATATTTACACTCGTTCGACTTACTTCAAACTCTAATCATTGGGCTTTTTACTGCAATTTCAATATATATTTAACGCTAATTCAGATTCAGAAAGTCAAACTGTATCGATAAAACCACATATGAAAGGTTAAAATCGGTTCATATGGAAATTATAGACTTCTTTCTTCAGTTTATTCGTAAATTACGGTTCATAATAGGTGTCTTTAGTTCAGCTGTTTGTAACTGACCCACACCTTTCGAAGGTGTGACAAAAAATCATAAATTCAGAAAACGCATCGATACAGAGCATAATAGGGTTAACTAATCATGTGAAATTTGTTCAAGAGAATTCGAAAATAAGGGTAGTGACAAAACACGCATTGATTTGGTTCATAATGAAATCTTAAATGCATGTCATATACTACGAAAGACATTCTCAACAAAAATGCGTCTTAAAGCCTACATTGATTCGATTACTTACGGAATTACATGTTAATGAGTGTACAACAAAATTTTGAGTTCCTCCAATGTTATCTCAATATGTGTCAACTACAATTAAATTTTGAAACAATCAATAAATATTTGAAGGAAAACGAAGCATTTTTAATTCTAAACTAATAAAATGTTAAACCCCTTGATTTAATGTAAGATTTATGATGTCAGTTATTTTTCAGCATGCTTCGATCATCCTAAATTTTCCGCAAGCTTTGTTTCGTGAATAACTAAGTCTATGGAAACTGATTCGCTTCAAAACTGTTTACGCTATTTATCACATCAAATTTTTAAAAGAAGATTATGTACTCAAACATCGATCATTCTTAAACGTGTCAGAAACCGATTCTTTTTGAATAAATCAGCCAACTGCCAAGGGGGCTCGTGATACATTAGCGACAGGGCTCGAAAAAAAAATGATTAAATGACCAACACAAAGAGTGAAAAAGGAGACAAGAGAAAGGGTAATTGTAATGGGTACATCATCTGTGTGGCTCGGGTTCTATTCACGTCAGTTATGTATTGGTCGCTTGCCAGGAATCTATTTTCGTCAAGGGAGGCAAACGGTGCGAAGGCGGCACAATGGAGCTTTTGCCCGTACTAATTTTGTTGTATTTCAATAGATATAACTTCACGTGAGTGCGAGTCATATGAGTCTGTGTGTGTGTTTATGTGCGAGCGTGCATCAAAAGGGTAACGTAAAGAAAATCGGAGAAGCGATGGTATGCTTCCAAGAACTCTGAAGTATATTTATTTTCAAACTTCATTTTCTGTGCGCGAAAAATCATTATTTTTGTATCTCATGTGTAGCTTTCGTTTATATGAAACGAAACAGAAATAATTCGATCATAGATATTCTGACGCTCTGAATTTTGCGACGCGGAAAATTTTTTTGCGCTTATTCAATTTATATTATACGTATCGATTTTTAATTTCGGAAAAAATGTTATTAAAAATTATCGAATTAATCGGATTACCATGTGTCAATCAGTTTGGCAAACCAGTAGAACATATCAATATCCGTGCCAACGGAAGCGGCATTCTATGTCAAATTTCAAATGTACCCGTTACTTGAAGGTTTCCTGATGATCCATTTTTCGGGTTTATAATTTCGTGGAATTCGCATTGAAATTCTTGGATTAATAATTTGGAAAAATACAATAATTTATAGCGATATAGAACTGTTTGGAATAAATTTTCACTATAGTTCAAGTAGCGTCACAATTCAAAGGCGAATCATGATCGCAATAAACTGAAGCACAAAATCTAAGCAATTCTTAATTTTTCTGGTACTTATGCACCATTTTTTTGTACATCTGTACCATGTATTTTGTATATCTGTACAATATACTCATATTGTAAACACCATTTTACAAGTTGTATTTTTTTGATAGCAGCAACAGAAAAAGTTTAACATTCATATTCGATGTTTGGGTTTTCTTTAATCCATAAGATGTTTTACGATATTCATTAATTTGATATATTATTCCTGGCACTCTCTGTTGCTCTTCTAATGTTGCTTGATGAAAATCTTGTTTGCAATTCAAGAAATTTTGTTTTTTCCAGTCGGTATCATAAAAAAAGTTTGTTTTCGATCGCGCCTTTGTTTGTGAGACATGAATTTTCATGTCCTATGAAATGAATTTATCTTGATTCAGTCGACGGATTCATCTCGGTGGCACATAGATCTATATTAAGGCGTTTAATAAATATGCCGTACGTGACGCTTGTAGGCCAATAGGTTAAAAGTGCGGGCCACGAAAAATGTTTCCCGTCGGCATCGCTACTCCGCTCTGTCGCTGCGGCTGCCTGGGTGCGAAATGCCACCATTAGTATGTGTGCGAGCGCGCGTTATAAAGTCGGCCACGCCGTGTCTTGTTTACCAACAACTTGGCTATTTTCGAATCGTATATCTCGTCGCATGCACGAATCAAGCGATCGCGCGCTTATATATCAAGCTCTGCACTGCAGCGACTTGACGGCACGCTAGCGACAAAAAGCTCGGCTAGCGAGGGTAGAGGTGTTTATTTTTTCTTTTCTTCCAGATAGCGATTGCGATGAGTTTCGCGCATGCCGCCGATGTGCCGCATTTAATTGACGATTTAACCTTTATAACGATATTCGCATAAGGTCACCTCGGTTTCTATTGTATGCGTTATATGCGGCGGGAGTAGGGTACAGAGCGAGAGGTAGGGAGGGAGGGAGGGAAAATCACAGAGACGCGGGTTTTTGCGATAAAGATGCGGCAGTAGTGGTGGTGGTGGTGGTGGTGGTGGTGGTTGTAGTGCGTCTATTAATAGTCCAACCAACTCGGCTAAGCCCTCAGTTACTTGCCTCGAGTACGCCTCGTGTATGCGCGACTTCCCACCTTTCGGTCTCTACTTACGTTTGCTAGCGCTGCATGTGTATGTGTGCGCATGCAAACCTCCTGTTCTATTAATAGTACCCACGATTTCTCCGTTAACTAAGTTGCTAAGTGTATAAATATACATATCCAAACATTCGAGCGACGCAATACTGCGAAGGCTTTGCGCCGCATGGAAATTAGTGAACGATCTCAAGGATCTTATGGTATAATAATGACTCTTACTCCGATATAGCAACTGCACATTGGGCTCTTATGATTATTTTATGAAACTCGAATATAGCTACCTGCGCTGCTGTGACTCGAGACCTGCCTCCTCTTGAGAGGCTAACGTTTTATCGCGTATATACCCGTTCGATTGCTGGTCCAATAACTCTTGTGTCAGATTATTTTTTAATTGAACGTATACGCTTAGCTTTTCATATTTTTGACTTTTAGACAAAGGAATGGAAGTAGTCAAGGTTGAATCGTGAATTGTTTCGATATTTGTTTTCCCTTAAACTTTGTATTGCAGCTCAATTCGATCGTGAATTTGATTTTGCGCAAATAGAAATAAATACAAGCGACGCCGATGTATTATGTAAAGAGCCGATAAAAGAATCCTCCTCTTTATTTACTCGTACTCGAAAATTGTCTAGTTTGACTCGTGCTCGAGTAAAATTCTTTGTTTCGGATGGGTTTTGATGGCGTTGAACTATGTCTGAAAATAGCCCTCTTAAATACGTATATACTCGAAAGTCAGCCACGAAATTATATTTGAATAATTTACAACGCCAGAAGCTCTCTCCCCTTCGATTTGCTGATATTTCGGTCTTTAGGAGTTGTCACATACACACGCCGAGAGGAGCAGCAAACACACACACGTGGTCGTCATACCGCCTGCTGCTGCTGCAAAGCGTACACGAGAACTCGACTCTAATTCTGCAAGCTCATTTGTACAAAGACACGAGAAACTCTCTGCTTCTTTTTCACTCGATGATGTGTATCTCTTTTGCTCGTTGCTCTTTGGCGATGCGACTACTCGTCGGTTTTCTGTATTTTTTTTTCTTTTTTTTTTATTGTTCCTCCTCGCAATAGACGCGACTTCCGACGAACATTTATAGCTCTGCATGAGGTCGAGCGATCTATAAATAATTTAACCGTCGCTCAAAATGCAAGTCGCAAATATAGTTGCTTTATATAGGCTGCGTCTACTGGCTATACGCGCTTTTCTCCTTCTGTTTTTTATTCTTCCGCGCCTTCTTTTCTTTTCATCAAAAGTAGCTCACCAATTTCGCTTCATTGATCGAAAAAGTGCGCGACGATCTTGAGAGCTTGCGGGCTTTTTCTCACGAATCGAGAGCTGCAGCTGTGGCACATGTGCACGCGGTGCGAGCTTTTATTTATACAGGCTCGTCCGAAAATGGATCGCGCGCGCGCACGCGAAGAAGGAAGAAAGCGTGCGCGCGTTCGAGAGAGAGGGACAGAGAAAGAAAGAAGAAGCGCACGCGTACGTACGAAACTTTTCGCACGCATTCGTCATCGTCAAGCGGCGAGAGTAAGGAGAGAAAGAAAGAAAGAGAATAGCGTGTGTGCACTTAAAAATAGTCCGGCTGCGATGGCTGCTTGGTGTTCGAAAATAAGACGCCGCGGCTAAAAATACGCGCGGCGCGAAATAAACGCGCGCTCGCGCACGTGCGCGAACTTTTCGGCACTCGCACGCACTGCACACACGGACGCGACTAGCTGGGCTGTGTGCGCGGCATATCCTATAGAACTCGGCAGCCCGATGCAGACACACAAGTTCGCGAGTGTGCGAGGCGGTCCAAAGCCAGCTTATACATAGAGAGGGAAGCTTTATTTAACACGATGTTTCTTTGTCACTGCGCGCGGCTGCCTCCTGTATACATATAGTACTACCTACACCGATGCGAGCTTGAAGCTCGGCACAAACCACGCAGCAGTTAATATATGATATTATGATACTCGAACACGATCTGGCGTTGTTCTCGCGCGGATGTTTTGCCTTTGATTTTGTAAATTATATGTATATGCGCGCACGACGAGTCGCGTATATTACGCTCATCTTTTTTCTTTCTCCCGAGTGCGTAATATGATGTATTAACCAGGAAATATATATAAACGACACGTCGGAAGGATTTCATGCGCGGCTCTTACGCAATGGCTTGCGAACTGCGGCTCGCTGAGCTTTTGTTGTTGTTGTTTATCGTGCTAAGAATATAACTATTGTTAGCCGCGCGCTGCACGTGTAATTTCATATAAATACGTAAATATGCCGACTATACTCGACTAGAGCTCGTAACGAGTGGTTGCGTACTGGATGCTCGTGCAATTATCATGCGGATAATACCTATAAATGCCATTGTACTCGTGTAATGATTTATTGATGAACAAATAGCTAGATTATACTCTGCTAGCGAGCGACTGCCTACAGTACATACGCGAGCTGAGGCATCTCGAAAAGCTCGTCGATATTCTTTTTCGATGAGCTTATCATCGTGCATTTTCAACGATGCCCATGTTTTTATCCATTTTTTCATGCACTTAAAGGTACAATTTAGTGTAAACACTCATTGTTCTTTCTTATAGCGAGCTCGATCGTGCGAGCTTTTTTCTTTCATTGAGCAACATGTCTCTCGAACGCAACGACACTGTCCTCGCTCGCTTATGCACGTCGATGAGAAAAGCTCTTTATACCCACCCCCTGTAAGAAAACAATGAAGCGCATCTATACACACTTATACATGACTATGTGGTGCAATACGTGTATGTGCTCGAATATATATATATAATAAAAAAAAAAGGAACTTGCGCGGAGCTGAAAATAGCTTATCGCTCGGAAAGCGTGTACACATCATATCGAGCGGCTCTCTATAAATAGTCCCGCAATCATTCGCTAGAGAGCGGCGCAGCGTACAAACAAAAAGCCAAAAAGTAGATAGGAAATTTTTTTATGTCGTGTTCGTGATATGGAATCGAGTCCCTGAATGGTCAGCTTTTCTGTCGTCGTGTTATTCTTTCACGAATCGATGCGCGACTGCCTGCTATATATCAAATGGTAAATACATGCCCGATCTATTTCTGGCGCGAATGAATCGGCGAATTTTTCGTACTCGTCCGAGCTTTCATACTCGCGCGCGAAAAAGAGAGACTTTAATGTTTATATGCTTATATACAGCCTTTTATATATAATGTCGTACAAGCCGATGGTGAGAACGAGTCGGGCGAGCTTTTATAATCTTCGACGGCGCACACGTGCTTTATCGTCGAGTGTCACATGTATAAGCCAGATTTTTTTCTCCAAGCTGCCTGAAAATGTCAAGACGATCGCTTTGCTCGTGCTTGACATTATGTATGTACGTGTATGTGTGTGTAAGTGAGGGCGCGGTTAAGAATGTAATTTTAGAGACTTATTTTGTATCTGGGGATCAATAAAAACGTTCTGTATGAAGCAAACCAACGATTGGCCCTTGCCTCAATTATTCACATCATTGCAGTCGAGCCAGTTTTTTCCGTTTGTTTTTTTTTCAATTGCATTATAATGTAGAAATAATTTAATTCGACTCGACTGAAAATTCAACTCATTTATGTAGCCAATGGAAAATAATAAGTGCATAATTTGGAGATATTCTCTCTTCGTAAAATTAAAATTCGGGTGGCAACCGTATAGATTTACAGTTCAATCAATAACAAAAAAATCTCATAATATTTATCTCAAAAATATAATGAAATTTTGTTTGTTTAGAGATTATCGTCTATGATTTCTTAACTTATGCTATATTTCACAAATTTTTACAATATTTCAATAAAATTATTTTTCTGTTTGTTTTCAGGTAAGTTCATAAAACCTTATTCGTGAATGGAATCCTGTCTAATATAGGTATATATCGATTTTTCATATGATTTAAATCCTTAAAATAGAAAATATAGTTATCGAAAATCACTGACGAATTGAACCTGCGAAAGTCATCGTGACTCGTTACAAACGAACCTTTAGCTCGTGATATCGATTATTATAATCTCTATTTGTTTGAATTGAAATTAAAAATTGTTTGTTAGATCAAGACGGATATTAAATTGCATAGATATTAAGGCTGGTATTTTTTCATTTTTCGTTTAATTTAGTAAATTTGACAGCAGCATATATACATCACAGCTCGAACGAAATTAATACATTCCTCCCCCAAAAAAAGATGATGAAAAATCGAACGGACATATGTAGACGCGTGATAAAAGTCTATTTGACGTGTACTAGCCTGACGGAAAAGCGCTCGTGAATACAAAATTGCGACGTATCGTAAAAAGAAGGTCATGAATGCCTTCGTAATATTGCATTAATCCAACACCGTCTCCAATTATGCGTTATATAGTATTACGATTAGAGTTCATGCCGCTCATAACGTTCGCGTAAGCGACATAAATCGGCTAATCGATCCGTGCGTGTTTATGCAATCGCCGGGCACAAAAAAAAAGCAGATGCAGCACTTATGCATAAACATTTCATCGCCATTGACTCGTCGCAGTTACCTGTGCGAGAACAAATTCTTCCGTGAGTACTAAAAAAGGAAATCAATCGATTGTGCTTTTTTGATATTACAAGGCAAACAAACAATCAAGCACGGTCTAAGCAGCTTGCGAAGCTCGTTACATTCCAAGCTGGAACGAAAAGTATCGAGGGGTAGTATTGGGCACACGCGTATAATGCTTATATTGAGCTTGTTAAATGACATAAGAGCAGATCGAGGCGCGTTACGTCTGCCTTGGAAACGGTATGACGTCGGTGAATTTCTTCTCGTTGTGTATTTGCGACGATCGACGCGTACCGTGCATAATAGATACATAAATATATGAAATATGAAATGGGTGTAGTGCGCGCGACACGTTTCACGGATTACGCGTGCCAACCGATCTCGGGTACATTACATATAGCATACACACGCAGGACGAACCAATTATTGATTTATATTCGCCTCGGCGTAATCCAATTAGTAATGCGCCAAATTGAATCGTTAGTTTAGTTCGTCTCTTTGAATAGCTGCAGCGCCTACATGCATATTATGCAGACACGTGACATTCGTGTATAAGCGGCTCAGCGCGCGAGGCACAGTGTCGATTTTTTACAATTAATCTTTTATTTTCCATCGACCGGCCGATCGAACGTATTCGTCGTGACCTTGGAGTGACAGTACGGCGTTGTCGTCGAATTTGCCGCCTCTCGTTGTCGATATAGCTTTATTTTTCCTTTCTTGACCATCTGATGTATATATATAATAGAGAGAGAGAGAGGACGATGTTTCGAAGCATTAATGGTATTGCCATCGTGCTCTCGATGTAATTGCCGCACTCGTGACTCACGTGAAATATGCGCACGTGTGGTGAAAAAATGTTTCACCGAATCAACAATAAAAACGCTCGAATCGCTCGACGTGTCAGCTGTATTTGACTTGTCGAGAAATATATAATCGTATATGTGTATTCGCAACAAGAACTTATCTATAAAGCCAGTTTTTCTTAATTACCTTCCACGCATAATTCGCGTACATGCATCGCGCAGACTATTGATTTTTAACACTCTTTTTTCTTCTTGGCATAATTTGCATATCGAAGACGGCTGCGATCTGTCAGAGCCATCTTTGCATTGCCGCTATTTCTCTAATTAATTAATAAATAATCCGTACGAGTGCGTGCGATATTGCACGCGATGCCAACTTTCACCTTGAAGAAAAACGCCCGAAATCCCTTTCTCTTTTGACCGTGCGAGCGCGAACGATTAGCAAAAACATAATATTTTCGTCCTAACACAGGATTAATGTATGCGTGCCCAGACAATATTTATAAGCACGTGCGTGTATGTGTGTGTGCGTGTGTGTGCGTCGTTACGGAATCGGAACCGGTTTTGGATTAATTCAAATTCTTTTACTATATGCTTTTGTGCATCCTCCTCTCGACTATATAACGCTCGTGTGTACTGTATACATACACTCGACTTTCGCACTCGCACTATATAGTTTGCGCGTGCTAAAAATAACTCGGAAGCGATGCACACGGACAAACTCATACACGTACGTGTGCTGTAGTGTAGTACATAACGCGGTAAGACGAAAAGTTGTCGAGTCGGCCCACGGGTGGCGCTGCCTGCCGCCTCTCGACTGTACCCCCTCCCCGCGAATGTGCCAACTTCGTTTTGGCGTGTGTGTGTGCACATTGTACGCACCGAGCTCGTACGCACGACTGTGTGCGTGTGTGTATTTAATAATGCGAGAAGCCTGCGGTCTGTGTTGAACAGGCGCTCGCTCGCGTGCGTGTGAGTGCGTGTGAGTGTGAGGAGGGAGTCGGAACTCGGAGTGACTATACCGGAGCCGAGTGCCGACTGGCGAGTGGCGCGCTTTCACCGCACCGCGAGACTTGATTTTAGTTATGTCTCGAATTTAGCTGTCAGTGCATGAATACTAGTCAAAGCGCCTCGTATATTTATGTTTTTTGCAGAATAAAAACAACGCTGTGCGACGTCTGTTTTGACGATGAAATTAATCCACTGTGAAAGAAGGAAAACTATTCCTCGAGGAACATTGTAATATTCTGTGTGAACAATGGTAGCATAAATCACTGGTGAATAGTTTGTGAACAGTTAGTGCAATTAACCGAATCTTCGAACAACACTAAAGCTACAAAAAATCTATCTTCAGCAACAATTGCAGAAAAGGTTCTTAATTGTGAACTAGTCTACAAAAAACTATTCAGTATATCAAAGAAAACATGAAGAATTTCGCTTGAAAAATAGCGTCATTAATTCATTTCATTAATCATTTGTCAGATAAAAAAAAACAGGTAAATGAAAATAATTTACAAGTGTGTGTAAACATTTTTTTAAAAAGAAGAGTGTTAGTTAGGTATCCAATCGGACTCAAACGATTTGACTCGAACAAGTTATCACGACCGTCGTGTGAAAAATCTGCCCTCCGCGTAAACGATATAGCTTGTCAAAGTTGACTCTATTTTCATGTTTACGTTTTATCTATGTCCAACAAGTGAAATAATTTGCCGCAGAACATCAACAAAAGTTTTACCTTCGGGAGGCTATATTTATTTAAGCCTAATGCCATTCTATACTTATTGTATCGATTCATATCGAGCGCTTTGGCCGTAGAAAAATTTCAAACAATGAAGCTCACTTCTGCGCAGGCCTGAATTCGTGCATGTTTATATTCATTATAGCTGCGGCGTATAATATACACAAACGTATGCGTTTACTCATACATACGTAAGTATATGCATGTGTGCGTATAATATACGTATGCACGCGTGTGTAACCTCGTAAGTCTCGATTTTATCAAGAATCACATAGTGTGGCGGTGTTTTTTTCTTCTCAATGTGCATTACGCTTCTCTCTTGTGGGCTGAATTTTCCATCTCGCCGCGACTGTATACGTGCGAAAACAGGTTCGCGAGATTTTCGTTTTGTTTCGTTTTTTCGTCGGCTGTATACACTTTTTCGCGTACGTGCACCGCTGATACAATATAAATATAAATAAAAGTAAAACGAGAAACTGTCCTCGCGCATTTTTATGAGTAAATAAATTTTTTTGAAAAATCCATGCCCCGCTCGAGTATTTGTTGCAATGTGTGTGGTATATGATTTTTTTTACGATCGGAGCTCGCCTCGAAACACGTGAATAAATATATAACATACGAATTAGACACGAGTGAAATGAAAGATCTGCAAATGTTTTGCAATTTACTCGGCTAATAAATAAAATAAAAAGATTACGAGTATTTATACTTATGACGGAGCGAGATGTTTCTAAATTATTTGATAATCTGGATATTCATTTAAATATTCACATGTGCTACGCCAGAAGCAACATCAAAATGTGACGTATCGATCGGGTGAAAATCAATTGAATTACTTAGACGTACAGCCGAAATCGTTATCTCGCTTGTAATATGATGATTAACCATAGAGCCAAATCAATTGTTGCATAATTGAGAGAAAGAATTAATTCGAATGAAGAAGTAATTAATAGATGATCGTGACTGAATTTGAACGACGAAAATTCAACTTGATGCATATTGATGTAAGCCAATCTATAAAAGTAAACGTCCTGCTCATAACCTATTGTTCGATAAATACCGGATAAGGATTAAACAAATTTGGCCGAATATCCACGTCTGTGTCCATTTAAATTGACATTTCTTTTCCGCTTTAAAGCTCGGTTCATTCCTACTCCATGAATGATAAATTGCATAATGTAATACAAAAGCTTGATTGATACATCGCAGACGTATAAAAAATTGAGAGATGATAGATTGCTTAGAGTTGTAAAAAAGCTACATTTTACGTACATGAGCAATCCACGTGTCAACAATATACTTCCTAAACAAGGTATTTTAGAAATTCAAGGGAACCTTTGCATCCCCTACGCAGCACCAAAGTATATTTCAGTAAACTCCCAGTAATATGAGATATCATACGCAAAAACTCACACCTGTTGTGTCGGTGTAAGGTTAATTTTGTTACAAAAGCGATCGATTCCCTTCTTAGCCAAGTTGTCTGCGTATATCACGCATAACATGTATTATACTTGAGAAAACGGACGTATAAAGTATGCTTTTCGATAAATATTATTCTTTCTTTGCGCTGTTTTTTTCCTCTTCATTACTTATGTACGGTAGCGCATCGTCATATCGTCGAAAAAAATTTCATAATGCAAAGTGATAATTCTGAATTAAGTTTTTCACCAAAAAAGATGTATCGTAGGGCGTGTATTAATTTTCTTATATCTTTTCTCTTTTAAATTGATTTACGTACCGTTTATAGATGAATAAAACTTGAATGCATTTGTTGAACGTCAAATTCAAAAGTTTTATATTAAATGTACTCAAGTTCTGTAAAAAAAAAAAGAATTATGTGATGAGAAAGCGTGATTATCGCAGTATAATAAATATATGTGCATATTCGTATGCAGTACATGCTGCTCGATTAACGAACAAGGATATTGGTACATTTTCCTGGGGATTATTTATCTTGCTTGCCCCAAGGCCTGCTGCTGATGTATGTATGTATTTTCAGGTACGTATATATGTATGTGTATGTCCTTAGCTGATGTGAAATTTTCTTGGCTTTGTAAAATTAAAAGGAGTATTTCACGTATAATATTCACGCGAAGAAGTAAAAATCGAAAACATTAGGGTTAGTTCAAATTTTCGTTTTGTTAAGATTAAATAGAAAAAAAATGCTAATGTCTTTGGTTCTTTGTTTACTTTTGTACTTTTATTTCACAGAATACTCGTGTGTCATTTAATTATGTTTTTTAAACTTTTCAAATAACTGAAGACCAACATATAACTTGATTTAACGCTAATAAAACACTAGGCCTATGGGCAAAATCATACAAAACTTTTACCGGTTATTAACCTTTCCATTGATATCATTGCTCCTCTATAAATGACAGATTTTTATTTCCGCATTTCTTATTGAAAGCAGCAGTAAATTTCCTAAAACGTGTGAAATATCTGTTCGGATGATATTATGTTTAGCAATAAAAATTGTTTGCTAATAAAATCCTTAAATTAGCAACTAATGCTAATACACTCGTTTGTGTCTGAAGCATAGCTGTACTTACTTTTACATTAATCGATGATTTCTATGTAGATAGGTAAATGAAATTTGCTTCAGAAATAGCCACTTTGTCATAGTTGTTTCTTGATCATTGCGCACTCTCTTGTAAAATATTATATGTATTAAGCGTCATAAGGCTCTGTTATTTATATTTGCTGTGATACATATCAAAGTAAAGGAGCGTTTTTACTTAAATAAAATTGAAAATTATTGCATTCCAACATTTTTGATTGCAAAATTTAATTCTAGAAAGATCATTATTTTATCGGTTTTTACTAACATCTTTGAAAATTTTATATTATTATTATTATCAATCGAATATTGTAAATTTTTATTGATCGAAACAAAAATATGTTCATAAAGACTTTAAAAGCACTGAGAAATAAAAGAACATCAATTCAATTGCATTTATTTTAGCTCAGTAACATTTTTGGATGAACCAGATTCTCTGATCATGTGAACGAGTTTGAGCACAATTTTTTTTCGGATGTATCCCAATAATAAACTACGGGTGACTGTCATATTAATATATTATGATTTAGCTTGTCAAGTATGAAATCAAAGATATTTTAAGTTATACTTCCCAGTTCAACAGTAATATCGAATAATAAAATAGTATTGATCACTTTAAAATAAATACATCTCGAAAAAAATTTCAAATGTTTATGTTCATTTAATTCGCGTCACAATGTTTGTAAACATACAAAATACGCAGGCACAAATACAACAACAAAACGAAACTTTTACTGAACTCCTCATCATATATTTTATTAAAACTCGTTTCTTTACAATATTTTAAACTTATCTTAGCAGACTTATTGCCAATACATATTATTACGAAGTGTTCAATTTCAATTATGCTGGGTACCTTATTCACTCGTATTAAGATTTTTATAGGATTTTCAAATCGACATACTACTAAAACATAAACGAAAAAAATCGTTTTCTTGGACACGTGTGTGGTGCGTTGTGATCATTTAAATTCGAGGATTCTTTATACGGGTATAACAAGTTTCTACTTCGCATATAAATACGTGAGAAGTTTGAGTCATTTATGCGGAATCCATCCATAATAATAATAATAATAATAATAATAATAATAATAATAATAATAATAATAATAATAATAATAATTTTGTGAATTTTAATTTAAATTAATAAAGCAGAAGGTACCCTGGTAGAAGTTAAATTCCTTCAAATCATAAGGATATGAAAATGTATAGTTTTATTGTCAGATTGTTTGTGGACCCCATGGTTTAATATAAAAATTAAAAATTTTTTTTTATAATGAGGCAAATATAATATTTGAAAGACTTTTCTTGTGTAAACTTAGTTTTTCTAAAAATTTTTTCAAACTTTCAAAAGAACAACCCAGCTGAGAAGTTAAAAAATGTACATTAGTACGATTACAATTTAATCAATCATACGCATAAAAACTTGAAAATTTAATAAAATCTTCCTTAATATTTCAATCAATAAGAACAAACCAGTTGTGCACACAATCCCTTTTTTTGAATTATGAGTTGTGTAGTTTTCATTAGGTGAAAATACGATGAATCTCTTGTCCTTATTGATGAAATCTATAATCACAGTAATTTTGACTAGTTTAAAAATATAGTCATCCTGTGTTACGTAATAAACTGTTTTTATTACCAATAAAATTTCAAGATAAGTCACTGCGCTTGCAGTTTTATCTTATTCAAATGTGCAATATTTGAGAGAACATTTTATAAAGGTACGAATAAAATCTCACATTTTCCTTTTTTAGGTAATAAGTATGTTAATCAATTTTGTAAATGTCCAATTATAAATAACAGTGTTAAGGAGTTTAGCAAGAAAAAGTAATACCCTTGAATCGTTTATCGAGTTAGCCATGCAGATCAAAGTATATTTACCCTTTTAAAATTTAAACAACAATGAAGTACGTACAAGTCTTGAGAGAAGATTACTTGAATTTTTTTACGGTGGTGAATAATTTATACAAAATGAAACTTACTATTATACATTTTCGGTATTTTGGATTTTAATAAATTCATATTGAAATAAACATGAGAGGAGCCACTCAAGGGAATTTTTCGTCCGTTATTATGATTATTTTTATCATTATTATCATATTAAATTTATTTCTGCACATATGCTTATTGTAGTTTCTTCGTAAAGTTAAAAATATCTTATTTTTCGACGATACGTCAATGATAAAAGCTGATTTTTTGACAAAAATTAAAAACAACCAATTTTCGGAAATTTTCGGATAGATACAAATTTCAATAATAATTATTTTACTTTGTGTCTTGGGTGTCGATATATTGTAGAGACAAAATTGAATAAACAACTTAGATTATGCTAATAAACTAAGGATGTAGGAAAATAAAAGGATTACTAATACAATAATATTTACAAATGTACAGTGAGTCATTTACACAAAAAATAACGATAAAAACTGCGTAGAAACTTCGTATTCGTGAAAGAAAATTAAAACAAATCAATGTCGGAATGGGTATGTGTGTGTGTGTGTGCTCGAGCTTCTTATAAAGTTCAGTCGTATAAGCCAACACACACATGCAATCAGCGCTCAATAATATTGCGATCATGCTCGTCTCGCTCTTGAACCGTCGTCGCTGGTATCTGCATTAAGCACTGACGTCATGGAGATCATTTGCCTTCGTTTATTTTGTGTATTGTAGTGCATACCGAGTCTGGCAAAAAAGGATCACTTTCCGCATCGTGACTCGCATTATACACGTGTGCGTATTAATAATCGTGTATATAAATCGCTCGTATGTCCGTATCTTAGAGAGGTAATACACCCATCGCGTCGCTGCGATTTTCGATTGCTTTTCTTTCTTTGTGCGTCCAGAGAGAAGTGGGTGCGCAGGTCGATGATCGGTGCGAATGAATATCAGTCAATTTTGATTGATTCTCGGAAATAACGTGCCTCGGCCGTATTGTTTGTTCTTGCATTAATCGGGTTTTCTAACAATTATCTTTAACGAGCCACATTGTACACTGATACGCGTAATTATTGGAAATCTAAATATAGCAATTTAATCATAGGCCTGATCTTCCGAACACTGATGAAGAATATGTTTTGATTGTGCATTTGTCTTGTCATCTTCTTTTGTGTTTATTCTTCACCATCCAACCTTTCAAGCTCTAATATAGTAAATGTTTTTCAAAATTTTTTTGCCCGAATAAAAAATCGAAAATGATTCAAACGTCGCCGAGAGTAGCATCTTTTTTTATGCTCTTACAACCGCTCGTCAAATAATCATTGGACTCAACACGAATATGCATGAAGCTTTCCTTCTTGTTTAATATACCCTTCAATCTGTTAGGAATTTCCGCTTATAATTGAAACCTATATAGAAACGGGTGTTGAAGTAAGTGAGTTGGGTGAGCAAGTTTTAGGTGAATTACTCGCGTGGCTTGGCTACCAAAGAGGATGACGATCATTGCATTGTTTATAGCTTTGAACAGTTTTCCACACTGAGTATAGTAACAATTTGGCTTTCTCTCTTAAAATTTTGATGTTCTTAGTTCTCTCACTCGAAAAAATAGATCATTTTTATAATTAAGCATTGTAAAACGGTTCGAAGATGGAAAATAGTAAATGTGAGAGTTTGGAGAAATTTCCATCTTAAAAACATTGAATTCTTCGCGGGGTTAATTCTGACATTATTTTCTGAAACCTGTAAAATATGCAGATATTGCAACATTTTTAGACTCTAACAAAATATATGGCCGTAATTGAAGATTGAATTGATGCGCAAACAAATTAATCGAATTTTACAGCTACGAAGTTTCGAAAGAAGCATGCACTTAATTTAAATTTCATTTGATGAACTTCCAAAAATTCTCTAATTGTACCGCTGAAAATTCATTAGTTATCGTTACGAACCTGTGTATCAGCTTGCATTTAGATCCTCTTTAGTTAGACGTCTCGTTATATAAATTGAAATGAAAATATCTCAGACAAAACTGACGATGTCTGGTTAGCTTTAGCCGGGCAATCAATAATAATAGTTAGTAAGCATCGCGTAGCACTGCTCGAATGTACATCTCGCTTTGCAAGTTATAAGTTGCATCGTGTGTGTTGTATTACACGGACCTTTTCAATCATTCTATTTCAAGAAAAAGTCATTGCAGTATTTTATTCATCGAATAGAAATGAGCATCTGTCAAAGGCCGCTACTAGAATAGTAGGTCTGTACACAATTAAAGAATCTCTCATATTTTTTTTTCACCACCAGTTGCATAATTATGTTGGTGTAGCATATTAAAAACTATAGCATTGAAAGAAAAAGCTAAACTTTTTCAAGATTGAAACAAAAAGGAGCAGTACAAATAAGCTAATTTTTACATATTTTCATTTCAACTTGAATATTTGAATGATTCGATGACTATTCATAATATTTTTTTAGTTTATTATCAAGATTTAGGTTATGATCATTAAACATAATCAAAATTTTGTATATTTTCCTATGATTTGAAGATCAATTAATTCATCAAATATGCAATGTATTTTTGCGATAACATCGACCAGATAGTATGAACATTTATAATTCTGCATAATATTCTTAAAACTTGATTGTGAGTGTAATACTGAATTGTTATACCTTTTTTTTGTAAAATTGTTGTGATTTACATTTACAATTGATTGATGAATAAAAACTTTTTGAATCAACAAAAAATTACAAAAAATTGTATAAATGTAAAAATTTTACATTGTGACTAAAACTACTGTTAGACCAGAGCACTGTAAAATTCCACACTTATATAAAGATAGCTAACTTCATTGTTTATTGTTAAGTAAACATGAGTTTCCGGTACACGAATATACATACAAGGTAGAAATTAATAAAGATGCAGATTACAAGAGCCGATTGTCACATCGGACAAAAAGAATCGTCAACGATACATTTACGCGAGCAGATGAGTTTGAGGTAGCCGTGCAATTTTCAATCTATTAATAGTTGTACTAATCTTGGAAAGTTTCGGCCAGTCGCCAAAAATCAAAAGCCGAGAGCATTTTAAAATCTATATATAATGTGTACCTGTCATTATGTTCACTTATAATTTTCTGCATTTAAACGTCGTGATTCAACGGAGAAAGGGTATCAGAATTTGATGTTAATTTTTTCAATCAATAATTACATGTAGTTAAGTTGTAAAAAAGTATTATTATTTTCTGAACTTTTGAATGTAATCTTTTTTTTAACTACAATTACGAATTACACATATTTATTTCAGTTTAAAATTAAAAAACGGTATCGGTACAATAAGAACATTTATATTTAATCGTAACTTATACACTATTTAAAGATCAATAACTTGAAATCAATTCGAGAAATAACTATACACATATTTCCATTAATTATATAAAACGACGAAAAGCACACGATTCAAAAATCTGAGTAATGTAACATCGCATGACCTATTGAACGAAAATATTTTTTGGGATAATCTACTTAAATACAATACTCACCCTATATGTAAACGAAAAAATAAAACTAAATTTAGATTTTATCTCAGAAATAAATTTGACGAGTTGTTGGACTTATTGATATAAAATTTCGTTCTGACAAATATATTGTGCGGGAGTTCTTGCTCAACTTTCGAATTCGAGAATTCACTTCGTATTTATCTACCTTAAAATAATGTACATTTTCAAGCCAACTGTGATTTCAAGATTTTTGTAAAAAGAACAATGTGTTTGAATTGATAAACGTTCATATTTATTTTAAGATCAATCGATTTCATGAATAGTTTAGATCTGTTAATTTTTTTTATAATGTCATCGTGTTTGTGTAACTATTAGTGAATAATTCTATCATTAAATAAGATAAAAAGATAAGACGAACAATTTCTCAGACCTCCAATCTGTCAGTATAAGTATTTAAAATATATTTTCAGCTTTAAAAGTATGTTTATTAATTTTTTTATCAATTCCAATATGAGCCCTGCAAATAGTACATTTTATCAATCGATCATCACTTTGTTCATTCGATTGTTCAATTATGAGCGTAATTTCATTAGTTAAATTTGAAATTCGCTATTCCTTATTGAACTGATAAAATTGCTTTTTATAACAAGTTCATACTTCCAAATTCTCCAAATTCCATCATTTTGAACTATTCAAACGACATTTGTTCTTCATGAACTTTGAACTCATTGCCAGTGTAATTCTGATAGTACATTTATATTAGATAATATCGTCATTTTTTGCCAGTTACAAGCAATTTTTGATGGTTAGTACGTTGATACAGCTGCGACTTATTTCTTTCCGTAATTTATCATTAATTTATTATACCTTTATGAGAGACCTTCAAAATTCGAAAATGAGATGATTTTCCATTTCAAATCTCTATATTGTAGATGCCGCTTATTCATGATATTACAATGTATTGTTTACCATTGAATCAATTTAGTATCAAAAGATTAGTACTCATTATTTTTGGTTTTTTAAATTAACTTTATTTTTATATTAATATTGTATTCTTTTTATTATATTAAAAAATCTATTTTTGGTTCTTTTAAACATTCTAATTAAATAAACACATATCACTGTTTTACGCATCTTGCGTAGTTAAATATTTCAATATCTTTTAAATATTAGCGATATTGCGTAATAACATTTAGAATTCATTTCTTTTACCAAAGATGATATTTAAGTAGTTTTTTGTCAGTGCAAAGTCTGAATAAAAAATATCGCTTTTATTTATAATGTTAAAATATCAGTAATGATCGATTCACTCATGTTTCAAAGCACTTGTTAGAAATTTAATTTAAATAGATAGTATGAATTGATCTTGTGAATTTTACATTTAACAAAATGAAAACTACGATAATTTTTTATTATATTATACAAAGTATTTTTATTATATTATTATAAGAAAATATTTTTCCAGCATGAATGAAATAAAAAATATTCAACTTCAATGCTTTTTGTTATAAAATATCGAGTCGTTATAAATATCTTTCCATCAAGTATTAACACGTGTTCGTGCGATTTTTATGATGATTATGTAATTTTTTCCTCTTTACATTTTTCTGGAATCTATAAATAAATAATAAAAGTCGTTCATCAACTTTGCTGCACTCGTTGGTAATCGGAAATTTTTTTAATATCGACGAAATAATCGCTTCAGATATAAAGTAGATTTTATCGATTGTGACGTTCATCGTTTTACTCTATATTATTGTGTCATTAACTTTTATTAACAAAACAAAAGCAAAAAATACCTTCTGTCAGCAAATAAGAAAGAGTTGAGTTGCTAGACGAACACAATGAAAATGAAATACATTTGTGTAATACATTTGTTGAGGGTGGAAATTTTTAACAAGCGAAAAATAGAGAAAAGAGAAAAATCTTTGAGTGGCAAATGAGCGATTACTCGCACCAATGAGAGTGCAAAAATAGTTGACAAAGAGCAACGCCACACGTGTATTATATGATAATAACATTTGCTCATAAGCAAATTATCTTGAACCAAGTAAATTTCACGAATTTCACGCTACTTTTTTCGTTACTTAAAAATTATTTTTAAGTAACGATGATTTATAGTCGATGACAGCAAGCCTACAAAGAAGCGAACCAGTCAACTGTTGTTTCACTCCGTTATGTCTTGTGCACGATACCGATCGAACGTGCCGTTCATCACGCCTGTTGTGCAGTTTATGTTACAAGACAATCAAGCGTTATTAGCGCTTAATTGAGCGATATGCATATACGCCGAGAGCATAAACGAAAGAGAACGAAAAAGTAAGAAAGAGACCAAGTCAAAGCGACGAATTGATTCGAACGCGTTGATTTGTGATCTCATTGAGAAATCGAATGCTTGGACTTATTTGGTTCTCGCGCGCTCGCGTGACACGAAGCTTTGCTGATCGCGCATGTACGAATTATTCGCTCGGCTTTTTATTTTGCCTCTTTTAGCAGCTCACAATAAATAAGCCCTCGTGATACACGAGCGCGTGTATACTCACCGATGAACGTTTCATTCGTTGAAATTTTGATGAATTATCTAGATTAAAAATGTAGAACGAAAATGTGACTTCAAAACACTTGAAATACACGTGGACAAAGAAAAATGTGAATCCATCAAGCGATCTTACACTGCGTGGGATCAAATTCAAGTTCATGCTATTTCTGGTTTTCATTTTATAATTACTGTATGGTCTGGTGTTTTTGTATACATCCTTTTTTTATTCGGTCGTAAGAACGGGTTTGCATATACAAACGCGAGCACATCATAAGCAGGCGGAATGAGCCAAGCTTGTTAGTTTATTATAGCTGAGAAGGAAATGTGCGATATGTGATACGCTGCTTAAAGACATCAACGCGCACGTGATGTAATTTTTCAAGTTAGAAATGAGATTCGAAATGGAAATAAAGTGCGGATAAAATTTGATTGATATATCTCGATTCTACCATCAATCAGTCAATTTTTGAGTAAATCATCATTATTTCTCAGTATTTTTAATCAGTATCACAATTGAATTCTTTTGGAAACCGATCGTTCTTTTTTTCGCGAGCAGAGTAATGGAAAAAAGTAGAAAAATAGTTATGCAAGTCAAACGTTATGCAAGCGCGCAAGTTTATAAATATGACTTCTTAGAAAAAATGTATTTTTATCCTGAAACAGAGAAACAGAAAGAGAGAGAGGAGCATACGCGAGGAATGCATTATGCATGTATTGCGCGCCACATAGCACACTGTCCGCGACGCGAGCAGTAGTAGTTTATTTAAAAATTATTCATATAAATTCTGCTGGACTCTCGCGGAGTGCAATTCTTTATAGTTAGGCAAAAGAAGTAGCTTGCGCTGCTAACTGCTCGTCACGATAATGCTGCGCATGAGCATTTATTTTTAGCCTGCAATTTTGCGTCGTCGTTATCGAGCACTAAAAGACAATTGTGATTATCTGGCATATTTTAATATTATTTTATTCAGACAAATAGATTCTTATCTGCAAGTGTAATTCTATTTTTGATGCTTCGCCGTGTATACACTGTCAACTGTTAAGTAATCAATAGTTGACTATCGCTATTAATCCGGCAGATTCGTAGTCTCCAACCGCGATATACCATAGAAGTCATCCAATGTGCTTCGAATTTTCGAGCTCGACTTTTTCACGATGAAGCTTGCGAGATTAGCAATTATGACGTCACTAGATAACGATTAAGGAAGTCGATGATCGATTTATTCATTATATACACATATACATATAAATAAAAGCGCTTATACTTCTCGAAGTTTCTGAAAATTAAGTTATTCCATTGCTCGTATGTGCATGCGAGTGGGCATATGCGATGAATATATATTTGTTATCGCGCCGTTGCATTTTTTGTAAACATACGCTGCTCTTACGTCATCTTTGCAATGATACTACTACGTTCCGCGCGCTTCTCTGTATAAGTGTGGATATACCAAGGAATTTTTAATGTTACGTAAGTTAAAATGCTTGCTCCTATATATACACACACAATAAGAAAATCTCGAATTTTTGCGCGTATACAATTTTATTAAATGGCCGATCCGAATGAACAGAAATTAATTAATTTCATTGTAAATGGAAAAATGTTGAACAGGAAATTTCCGTTTGTTTCAGGAGTCGCTATCGTCGACATCCAGTCCAACTCGACAATTTCGCCGCACAGAGGTAAGACAGTAATTTTTTTATAAAATATCGCGGCTCGATTAAACAAAAAAATTGAAAAAAATGTTTTCGATCACTTACAAACATGCGGTTTCAGTATTCATTATTCTTTATTTAAAATGATTATGTCATTAATTATAAAATTAATAACGGCATACTTACATGAATGTAAGCACATTAACTCAAATTTTTCCCCTGAAAAAATTTCGAACATACAATTTACCGCAACTACTCTGTTTCGTGAGTTTAAAAATAGCTGCTGAAACAAAGAAATGATTCATAGATAAAAGAGTTGCATTAAGCTGCTCAATGTCTCAAGATGTACGGAATGAAGGTTTTTCGACACATCCCGAATTAGACATAAAATCGTTGGATTCAGCGATCGATAAAATCCGAATCATTAGGCTAGCTAGCGCGCGAATTTCATCATGTGACTCGAAGTGCACTCGCAGCGGCGAGCTACTGTTTTTGGAATTTTTTGCAAATTTCGTAACTGCAGCGGCAGTTTCCTCAAGAAATATGCATATATGCTCGTGGCGCATTAATTCCACTGTTGTCGTTTCTTTTTCATTCAGGCGCAATCGAAAAGTTCGTTTTACACGTCGGATTTTTCGTATGTCACATCATCAATTACGGCGGCTAATATAGCTACAGACTCGGAGCGAAAATTTTCCGTCATCGATGCATGCCGAAAATAAATTCAAAACAGCCGGTAGCACGTGTGTGGGTTTTTGGCATTGTTTTCAGCGATCTATTTAAAAAAAAAAGCTACAGTGACGCTGAGATCAGATAAAAACAAAAGTTTTATATATAAACGTTGGAATACGTGTGTGTATGTGTTTGAGATGAATGTATGCATGTTTAAATGTATGAGTGTATATATACGAACTTTGTTATATATATATATTCTGGTTTTACCCCACTTTTTCAAGCATCGCGCATATGCGCGCTCTTCTCCCACTTCTGGCAAAACAGACAGACGAAGAGAGAAAGAGACAAACATTATGTCGCGGTGGTCGCAGTTGCCGCTACCGCGACGCAGATTATTATAGACCGGCGAAGTTTGATACGAAAGATCGTGGCGTAGCCACAGCAGTCACTCTGTGATGCTCTCAAGATGAACATTGTGTGCAGTTGCATCGAGCCTTAACTCAAGAGTGTTTTTCGCGCGCGGCAATCTGCCGCAGTTTTTGGTGCTTTTGTTTTTGTTCAATGTGAGCTTTGTGAACTTGCACTGCTACTTGTGCGCCGCTGGCATTTTGTGACAACTGTTGGAACGAAGCGGCGCGGAAAAAAAAATTAGTGGCCCACATGTGCTCGATAGTGCCAAACGATGAAAGTCCAACTGCCGATCGATAGGCCTTTGAAAGGTAAAGTCCCGCTCTGAAATCCGGAGCGTTTTTGCCCAAAAAAGCTCGCCTTGCTATAACGGCGTGCAAACGATACTTGTGCATGAATAATGCCGAGAGCGATGTATCGCGAAACGCGACCGATGTTGTCTATATGCACCTCGGAGTAATTGTTTCTATGAATAGACACGCTTGTGACATAACTTTCGAGAGACGTGTATATGTAATCAACTCGACGTGTACGTGCTGTTGACGCTAACTTTATAAAAGAGACATATTACGTACTTTATGTCAGTTTTTTCCTCTCGCTCTATCACTCTTCTATCTCGACTCTTTTTTTCTTTTTTTCTTTTCTTTGCATACCCGACGGTACTATAAAAAGCAAAGTTAGCCAAAGCCTACGACTTGCGGAATTTAATCGATCGATCGTCGATAAATTTTATTCCCCATATTCGCTGGCATTATTCATGACAATTATTCGCTCCTGACATGAACATACTGAGAACAAATGAATTTTCACAACAACAGGAAGACAAAGATCAAGTTGAGGAACAGTTCGCAAATCAGCCGAAGAGCTTGAGAAATTCTTCCATCGTCGCCGTCGTCGTCGTCGTTGTTGCCGCCGTAGCCGCTCGCAGACGTCGCTAATGATAAAATTCCGATAACACTGCGACCAATAAACACAGCCAACAGACTTTGTCTCTCACTCTCGCTCTCTCTCTCTCTCTCTTTCTTCGTCTCTTTCAATCCTTTCTCTCGTGCATCGAGTATTTTATACGTGCCATTATAAACCAAAGGCGAATTTTTATTTGTGCCGGTGCGTATGTATGCGTACATGCTCGCAAGTATATGTACAGAGCATCAGCAGCGCTGGTAAAGCACCAATTGTCAGTTTTTCGTCTTCTTTTTCGCCGATCGCTGTAGATGCGATCTTTATTATTGATCGTTTCGACTTTTCGATCGGTCGAATAAGAAATCTTTTTCCCCTCGCGCATCTCTCTGTCTGTCTCTCTCATTCTGATCGTTTGCTCTCTGCGTACGCGTCTCGTTATTGCGGAGCGAATCTCGCCAGCATTGGAATTGAGAAACGAGTCGGGAGCGAGCTCGGCGCAGCGCAGCAAGTTGTCGTGTGCTGTGTGTGTGTGTGTGTGTGTGCGCGCGTCTCGCGTCGGTGTGCGAGCGAACGAGCAAAGCGAGGCTTCGTTTGATGCAGCGCAAGCGGCCAACCTGTTGCCCGAGAGAAAGAAGCCACGATATATACATTAAATACTCGCCGGTGGAGTGCGACGAATTCGTTTAATAATTCTCAAGGCTGATGGTTTCGTTAAAAAGGAGCAGGAGGCGTACGATATAGGCTGCGTCCGTATAAATCGCACAGAGATATTTATTTATGCCTGGGAGCTCGGGTGCCGGGTCGTTGACTTTGATCGAGAATCGCGGCGCGCGTCCGCGTTGCCTTTGTCGCGCCTCGACAAAATAAAAAAATGCGCGTATCCGTAGAAAGGGGAGTTGGAGGCCACCACCACACGTCAGCCTTCAGTCCGTATATCAGCAGATCGTTGAGCGGCAGCAGCAACAGCAGTAACGAGAGCGACGCAGGCATGCTCTTGGTCGGGCCTCAGCCACTGCCCGCGACACCTGCCAGCAGCAGCAGCGCCTCGCGCTCTTACGCGAAAATAATCAAACTGTCTCCCACGTCGCTCGGCGTCGCGTCTCCCAAATCGAGCTTTAATAGCAACAACAACAACAACCTGTCGTTCACGGGCTCGGCCTCGTCCTCTGTTTGCGCAGAAATGGCCAGAGACACGCCGGCCACGGCGATGTCGTCAACGTCAGCGGTCACGACGGCCAGCAGCCGACGGCCCAACCTGCTCTCGACCTCGTCCACGTCGTCCACGTCGTCGTCGGGCTCGGCCTCGGCCATGGCGGCCGTAGTCGCCGAGGAGCGTCGCGGGGGCGCCGGACCACTGAGCGCGAAAAATTTTCACGCTGTCACCGCCACTGGCCGCGTCGTCGAGGCAACCAACGTCACTGCCAATAATGTCGCTGCCGCTGCCGCTGCCGCCGCCGCCGCTGCGGCTGTTGATCCACGCATGCCGTACACCGATATATTACAAGATCGCATTTTTGAGGTAAGCTGTAATTTATTATTTGAGCAAATTTTATCGATATACGTGCACGCGCGCATCAGCGTTACGCATAATATAATACATATATACACTCGTGACGTAGCCTACATCACGAATGTATATTATATTATGCGCGCATACGCTTTGAGCTTCGCAAGCTGAGTCAATCGACGACTGCTACACGTGTGCGATTCAATTTTTATACTCTGTACATATTTGTCAACTAATTAAATGGAACTATACATCGATCGACAATCAGGATGCACTTGATGTTCGCTCACGTACACGCGTTAGGCGCAGAGCAGAACGGAATTCGAGTAACTCGAATTCTGGTTAAATCGACTTTTATCTCTGCGACGCTTCTGCTTGTACCGCGCAATTGCGCAAAAGTGCTACATTTCAACAAGCCGTACGTATCGCTACGGAAATAAAAATAAGTTCCAAGTATATTTTTTCGTCGAGAGAGAGAGAGAGAAAAAAAAGTTCTAACAAATAAAAGTGCGCGTGTAATATTTTTCCCCGTCCCCGTCCAAATCGTGCAAAATTCAATTTACAGAAAAAAAGAAAAAAAATTGTGCCACCGACAGCAACACACACCGCGTGGCGTAGCGCGAATATACGTGTGCGCGAGAGCGGGTTATATATTAATCTAAAAATAAGTTTACTGTCTGCGCGTTGTATGCGTTTGTCTGTATATATGTTCGCGCACTGCGTATACGATGTGTTTTTATACTCAATATCATAAAGCAAATACTTATGATTTCGACCTTCAGCTGTTTCAATCGAATAACGCTCGAATTATAAAAAAAAAGAAAAAAACTTGTGTTCATTTATAGTTTACTGCGGCTAACGAGCGAATATTGCACTTCGTAATCGATTCGATTCGTGAAAATGTAACTTTGAGTTAACTTTTTTTTGGCTCACGAGCAAAAAGGCATCACGTGTAGTTGGACGATTAAAAAAAAACAAAAGAACCAGTGGTTGGCCAAATCCGATTTCTCTCTCCGTATCTCATTCGTTAGATTCTATCCTCTTATCATTGTATACACATATCAATATAAACGTGACAAATACAAGTTAAAGTTCAACGGAATTTTGTCGGAAGCTATATGATAAATAATCAAGTCAAATAGTGCGTTAGAACTAAAACGTGAAATTTCGCGAGGGTCGCTTGGAAAATTACGTATAAAATACATGTACGTGGGCTACGTACGAAACGAGTGTACATAATGAGGAATCAAACGTCGACATCTATAGAGTTTACGCTTTGGCTTGTTCACTTGCTGTTCCGGTAATGGAGTACATGCATTATAGTACGCTGTTTATATATGTGTGTGTGTTCAAGTTCAAGGCCAAACAGCTCCGAGCTCGCGGCGGATGTGCGTGAACGCGACGCAGTATAAACTTATAGGTATACACCGAGTGAAAGAGGAAAATTTCGAGGTCAGATGGGACTTTTAATTCGCGATTTTGTTCCGATTTATCAACTTTACTACGAGCTAAAGATGTATTGCTTTGTGTATCGCGTGCTCAGATTTTATCATTTTTAATAATAGCTCATAGATCTATTTTTGGAAGAAAAAATTTTGCTCGCTTAGGTCGGCACTGTCCGTATTTACGCGGTGGCGTCGTAATGAGGCGCCGCCGACTTAACTGACTCTTGAATTCTGATCACTTGTAGAGCTACGAGTAAGTACGATCGGGTATTTATAAAATTCCTAACCTTACGATTAAAGAGAAAAACTCCTTCACCTCCAAAGTCAATAAATTTATAATTAACAGCGTTAAAAATGTACCTATATTTTTATATTTCTGAATCATGCAGTTCATTACGTTTCTTAAGGAAAAAAACATGGACTTCCCCAAAATCACGTGTTTCTATATATATACACCAAAAACTCGCGCACTTATATACTCACTGATCTTAAATTAGTTCAAAAATTAACAGATGTATACGGTACAACTGAAGTTGTTGTATTTTTAGGTTTTGCTTTATTATCGTTCTAAATAAAACCTCGTTTATTTTCAAGAGCTACTCTAAATCATTAAAACATTTTTTTGTCATAGCATATACGTTGCCGCTTAGGTGTGACGCTGTAGAAAAAACATATCAATAGATTTTGGTTACCCGCGGGCGCACCGCTAGATAAGTTGAGATCTGTGTATTATACATAGATTTCGTTTCGCATTATTATATTCTTACGCAAACGATGCTGATTTTTTTTATGATACTGCACTGGCTTTAGTATTGAAGTATAAGTATTTATAATAATTAATAGTTTCTTTGAATTTTGAAAAGATTAAAAAAAGTATCACGCTCATAATCTTTCTTATTATTTTTTTAAATCTACAGTGTTATAATTTTAAAGTTATTTTATAGGCTTTGAAACCTCGAGTAATTGATTTTTTCCATTTTACCACAAACAATTTTTTCGCAATTACATTTTTTTATTTAGCTTCGTTTCAATAGCAATATTTGTAAGATTTTGGAGCCAAAATAAATCGATAACGTCATCGCAAAAATGATGGTGAAAATAAAACCGAGTTGAAATTCAATGGATACCGCGTAATTATTGAATTTAGCGGGTAAATATTGACTCGAATGTTCAAAAATGCCTGCTCATTTGAAAATACATTCAGCGAGTTTAAATTTACAATATTTATTTTGTCTATAGCGCGTAAAATTGTTGCCGTGAAATTGGGTAATATTGTTAACAGCAAATAATTAATCAACGAAATTTTGTCTAACATGTATCAAATTATTTTCACATAATAAATAGAATTTGAAAATAACCCAAATCGATCGTATTCATATTTTCTTTCTCTCATATATAAAACTGAAATCTGGCAGACTGATAAAGTTTATATTCGTCATTTCAATATTTGTATTACGAGAAACGATTCCATATTAATTCAAATTTTTAATACTATATAGAAGTATATATTTATATTTTCATTCAGTACTCCCTCTCAATTTTGGAACATTCCATAGTTGTTTATTCACCACAAAAAATGTATAAACTTATTTCTACGATGTATTTAAAGATTTTATTATTTAAATTCCTAGAATCCTATTGAATTTGGCGATCATTAAACATCAAAATTTAAATTGTATAAAATCTTCGCGTGAAAATCACCAAGCCTTATAAAGTTTCATTCGTTACATTCATTCCTTTTTTCTTTTCATCAGTATGCAAATTTTTTAATATGCGTTAACTTTGTAACCCAAGGATGTGGCGATAATTCAACTGTCTTCAACATGTTTGTCATTGCTATATTATACAGTATTGATGTATTTAAAAATAGAAATCTAACGAGACAAAAGTCTAATTAGTACATATAGAACATTATTCATGATAGCTAATTTTCGGACATCCTGTGTCTGGCTTGAAAATCAATTTTATCGATAATTGTAAAACAATGCCACTCGGAATTCGTTCTTACGATGCATAATAAAACGCAATTTATTTTTAAAATTCAAAAAACACTCATACTGATTCATTAAAAATTGAACCGTTCTTAAAGGAAGGAAAGTCATTTTTACAACAAGAAATTTTAAAATTAGAACAAAAATCCTGAAGAGTAGTTATAAGTTCACATTCTTATTCGTTCAATAATCAAAATATTACTCTTAATAAAAGAAAGAGGTTTGAACCTGATCGAAATGCCAACTAAACATGATGGAGAGTATTCGGTGCAAGAGATAACGCGCCTGCTTGTCCTGCTTCTTGTTTAATGATCGGTCATACACAGTGAAGTGTTCTGTAATCAAATTCACACCTCATCCCCGGCCTGAATGACGTCGAAGCTTGTACTATAATGAAGTCAGTAACACATTTTTCTACCACGACGAAAAATTTAATTGTTAACAAGTAATCACGACCTAATATCTTATTAAACAATTTTCGCACTTATGTTTCATAATGAAATCGATATCTTGCTACACGCGAGTCTTTTATTCAAGTCTGATATGAATATTGTAATGAGCATTGAATTTAGATAGATAATATCTGCGCTCGTGAGATAAAACGTTTAGTATCTATAGAGCGGTCTATTGAAAAATCGAACACCTACGCAGATAGATAATTACACTTTTTCATTTATTTTGGGTTTCTTGGTACTTGAGCCTGTAGCTTATACAACATCGATATTGAATACGTTAAAGCTATTAGAAAAATAAAACAGAGATATATTTTTTTAGATATTTTGTTTTTATTCAGTTGCAGCAGCACTATGTTATTCAACAGCAGGTTTTACATCAACAGTTCAAAGAGCAAGAAAGGAAATTGGTCGAACTGCAACAACAACAACAACAAATGCAAACGATGAGAGTTAGTAATGTAATATCTTTTTTCAATGTAAAGTAGCAAAATGTTTCTGTATAAGTAGAAATATTTTAAAACTAAAAAAACTGATAATCCAATAAACATGCCCCGATAAGAATATAATCGATTGAATTTCCAAATTTCCTTAAAAAAGCTCGCTGCATAAAGCTAATGAATAAGCAAATAGAATAGTCAAGTTAAGAAATGATTCGGATCGATCCCAAACTCATTTATTAATTGAAAGCGTCTGGATTTAATACCTCTGAAAAAATCAATAAGTCTGATGCTATTTTATCGCAATAAGTCCAAGTCTTTTCGTTAAATCGCACGATTATTCAACTGCAGTCACTTCTCGATCGAAAATGTTACGCCAGATTTTATAAAGGATATTTTTACCACAATGGTTTGTTATAAAAAAATTGGAAATAAAGTTGTTTCATCGTAGTTCTGTTAAAAACCCAGGAAAAAGTTAGCGTTTCTATTATGGTTTTGAATTTTTTCTCATGATTCATAGTCAATTATTACGTAAATGATCACGTGATTGGGCGCATACACCGAGAAAAAAACCTTTATAACGCGGCTACATCATGGCTATTAATAGGAACTCGTTATCTGGCGTATCAATATCAGCCACTTTATTCTTTTTTGCCCTTGCGTGCGAAAACAATTTTTCTCAAATAGATCAAGTCTCTCTTTCTTTATCCTGTTCTCGAATTCTATAAAAATTTGTACTTTTATATGATCCATGAAGCATTCGTATTAGTGAACTTTTTTTACATGTATTGAAAAATTAAAAACATTGATTTCTGAAGATCATTGGCGATATCGTCTGAAAATATATGTTCTTTGTTTAAAAAGTCCAAATTGATTACTTTAACGAGTATAAAATTGTGAAAACTGTAACAACCGAAAAAATACAGTTCAAGTATAAACCATTAAATCTATCTTTCTTCCATTGTATTCTCCTTAATTGAAATAAAAAATAAAACGAATTGAATCTTGGAACCGAATCTCCTTCAGGAATATTTTACTTTGTATCTGCTGGTACGTTCGTCAAGATTATCAAAGCCGGTTTCTTATTTTTAGCGAACAAAGATTGAAAATATAGGGAGCATGCATGAAAATCGATTAACTGGTTTTTTATTGCATATATTTTTTTTACGGCGAGTTGTAACATCGGTATTTTTAACGATTCATAATGAATCGTATTAACTATAAATGTCTTAAAAAGTTTATTGTTTTTAATTAATCCATCTCTTTTGAAAAAATTATTTCATCATTCATAATAAACAATTGGTTTTTTTTTAGATTTGGCAGCAAAAGCAAATAAAAGAACAGCAACAAAAAGAGCAGCAGCAAAAAGAAAAAGAACGGTTAGAGGGAATGCGGAAAAAAGAAAATAAAATTCCCCACGGTGCAATAGCATCTCCTAATGTCAGGATGAAATTAGCAGTAAGTTTCCGTTCAACACCGACGCTTATTACACATTAATTTTAATCCATGAATTAATTTGTCATTTTTTTGCAGCATTTTTTAACTAATAAAAAGAAATTACAAGAGCAGGCTGCGGCCAATAATGGAACATCACACGCCCAAAGCAACACCGATCACAAAAATTGGTAAGTTCACGTTTGTGGCACACTGAATCTTGGTAAAACAAATTCAGCATAATCTCATTGTACCGAGAACGTTTTAATTTTCAGCACTATTGGAGATTAATAAAAAATATTTTATCTTTCGTTTCAGGCAACAAGACATAGTTTCAACTAGTTTAGTAAATGTCTCAGTGGTCAATCCGTACGGCTTACAAACAATGCAAAGAGAAAAATTAGAAATGCAGTTACGTAAATCAGGTAATTTTTATGGATTGCTCATAAAAATTAAGAGCTACTCCTCAATTATTTAACGCGCGTGTGCAACGCGATTTTTAATGAAACTTTAAGTTGATAAAACCCTATAATAGTGGGTCAGTTTTGAAACTTGCCATGTTATTAACTTTATAATAAAGCATGTTTTTTTTAGTTTTGCTTTTACTATTTATTGTTATTTATTCGTTCGCTATTTTATTTTTATATTTTTTCGCCTTAAAAGATGTAACAGCTAATATAAAAATGAATAGAAACACTTTTTTTGTTATTTTCATAAAATAATTTTAAAAAATGTGTCTAATAAATTTCATTTTTAATGAGCTCTTGCGTCTCGTTCAAATCAAGACTGCTGACTTTTTGTGTGCTTAACACTAGTAATAGTTAACATACTTTGAACTAATTGAATAGGTTTGAGCTCTATTGAAAAATTTAATTAATTCTTACATCAATGTCTTAAATTCACGATAATTTAGCGCCATTTTAATAGCTATTTATTTCTATATTAATTTAAACTCATGTGATAATGTAAAGCTCTCAAAGTAATAAAGTGCATTAAAAACTGTGGATTGACCCATTATTCATAGATCGTTTACACGCGATGACATAAACGATTTTTGTAATGAAAACGATGTAAATTCGAAAAAATGTACACGCAAGTTATTTTAAACGAGCAAAATCAACTTCATTAACCCTGTCCTAAAATTTTCGGGTAGCTTCGGAACCTAACATATTGAACAATGTCCGGGGGACTTTGAAGGCGCGAATTGAGAAAAAGATGACCAATGTTCGTCATTCTCCTATGAACCGAAGGAAGGAGCCTCATCAGCCACTTTGGAAAACATCGCTTACAAGTACGTCCTCACTTCAAAACAATCTTTTATTTTAATGTTTATTTAATTAAGTGAATCAGTTTTCATTTGATTTTTTACTATAATGTCTCTGTTAAAGACGTTTCTAAATTTCTCACTTGATTTACAGTAAATACTCAATTAATATGATTTATTGTCCAATTACTCCATTTTAATTTCGCGATCTTAGTCCGGTCAAACGTAGTCGCATGTTGAGTAACTATTCATGTTTTGTTAATTTATTCAATGAATTGATAAAGATTAATGCGTTTTTTTTAATAATACTTGTTTGACAACTAACAGAAAAGTACAATAAGCAAGTGGACATTCATGTCCCGTGATTTTAACACTTATAATTTTGATGTTCTAAAATATGATAATTAAAGTAATTAAGCTTTTTAGTGAATTTTTGTTTTTTATTGTTCGTAATAACTAACGAGTGAGAGTTTGTGTAAAAATTTTTTCATTTAATAATTTAATAAATATATTTTTATAAATAATTCGCAGTGGATTTCCGTAATGATAATATTTGAGTAAATTGAAGGCAGATGATAAAATTTGCAATTATAATAAAAAGTTTAATAATAATCTAGGCTAATAATTGATAAAATCGAGGCCAATGAAAAGTTCGTGGCAATTATCAATAGGATTGCATTGCAGATTCGGGTAGTAATTCAGATTCCGGGCCGAATTCACCTCCGACTTTAGGCAACTCGAGGTTCTCGCCGACCATCAGCGCCGGCTCGTGCAATTCCATCCAGGAGGAGGGCCGAGTCGCGACGTCTTCGTACGGCCAGCTGAACAGCGGCAGCAGCAGCGCAGTGCCGCAGATCAGCCCCACGGATTACCCGTTGTTCAGCTCACCATCGATGCCAAATATATCCGTGAGCAAGTCGCAGCTGCAGTCCGGCTCAGCGGTAAATTATTTAAAGTGCCGAATTATCGGATAAAATTTATCTCGCGAACGCGTCGAGTTTTAATTTTGGCCACCGCCGATGAATTTTGCAGAGGACGCCGACTTTGGCGCCCGTCTCGGAAGCCGAGGTTCGCGCGGCCTACACGGCGCGCTTCGGCGGCCCCTTGACCGGGCAGATATTGCCCGACACCCTGCCGTCCTATCCATCGATATCTCTGGCGGAGGGCGAGACGATCTACCTGCCACAAGGACACGTCGTGTCGATGTCGGGCGCCACCCCGACGGCCCGACTTTCCCAATCATTCCTTTATCGTTTGCCGATAACGGACGCACAGGTGGCTCACACGAGGCTCAATAGGACGAGCCATCGGCCGTTAGGTAGTATGTTGTCTTTTTTACTCCTACCTTTTCAAACGACCAATACTTATTTCGGCTTCACTGACGCTCGATTGAACTGTTAAAAAACAACAGCTAGGACACAGTCAGCTCCATTGCCGCTGAAGCATCCAGCTCTGACTGGAATGGTGATGGGCCCACCGCCACCGGCGACTGGCCATCCGTACGAGGACTACAGGGTTGTCACGAGATCACTGGACGAATCCAAGCCCTCGCACATGCGCGTCAAAGAGCATGTGAGAAATACGGTACTGATAAGAGCCGGATCGAGAAGTCAACTTCTGGACGATTCGCCTTTGGAGTCGGAAGAATCGGAAGTCATTGATCTTACTGGAAGAAAAGATCATCCCAGTATGTATGGCGAAGTTAATATAAAAATTGTAGTCGATTTATAAAACGTTGAATTTTTGGACTACATTAGGCTCCGCAGAAAGAAAATTAGACAGTTGTGTTAATATTCGTTTTGTATCCACGCAGGATCTGTTCAGACGGTCGCGATTGACACGCACGCTCAATCGAAGCCGGAGCAAAGCATCACCACTGGCCTCATTTACGACGCCATCATGCTGAAGCACGGTTGCACCTGCGGCGAGGCCGTGCGAAATCATCCCGAGCACGGCGGACGGCTCCAAAGCATATGGGCCCGACTGTCGGAGACCGGCCTGATGGCGCGCTGCAACAGAATCCGGGGCCGCAAGGCGACCTTCGGCGAGCTCAAGTCCTGCCACGACGAGGATCACGCCTTCCAGTTCGGCACGACTCTGGCGCCTCGTCAAAAGATGGACGGAATCGGGATAAATTTCGTCAGGCTCGGATGCGGCGGCATCGGGGTCGACAGCGACACGACCTGGAGCGACATGCACACCAGTGCGGCCGCCATCATGGCCGCTGGCTGCGTCATCGAGCTGGCGTCGAAAACTGCCAAGGGCGAGGTGCGAAATGGCTTCGCCGTAATCAGACCTCCGGGCCATCACGCGGAGCCGAACCAAGCGATGGGCTTTTGCTTTTTCAACAATGTGGCCATAGCCGCCAAGCAACTTCTAGTCAGAGGAGAAGCAAAACGAGTACTGATCGTCGATTGGGTGAGAAATCCTCCAAAGCCATTTGATTTTTAAGCGATTGGGCTCGAATGATTAAAGATCAATTTCGTTCGCAGGACGTGCACCACGGCAACGGCACCCAAAAAATATTCCTCGATGATCCGAATGTTCTGTATTTATCGATTCATCGCTACGACGATGGCAATTTCTTTCCGGGCACCGGTGGACCCACCGAATGCGGAGTCGGTGAGGGAACGGGTTACAACGTAAACATAGCCTGGTCCGGAGGCCTCAATCCGCCCATGAGCGACGCCGAGTACTTGGCCGCGTTTCGCACGATAGTCATGCCCATTGCGCGCGACTTCGATCCCGACGTGGTTCTCGTATCGGCCGGCTTCGACGCGGCCAGCGGACATCCGGCGCAATTGGGTGGTTATCACGTCAGCCCGGCTTGCTTCGGACTCATGACGCAAATGCTCATGACCCTGGCCAACGGCAAAGTCGTGCTCGCTCTCGAAGGTGGATACGACCTGGCGACCATCTGCGACTCGGCCCAGGAATGCGTGAGGGCGCTCTTGGGCGACAAGACTATGCCCATCTGTGAACAGGAGCTGTTGAGGCTGCCGTGTCAAAATGCCATTGATACGCTCCAAAGGACCATCGCAATTCAGGTACTTACCCATTGTTTCGTTTAGCTTAGCTGAAACAGTCCTTTTTATCTTATATTCGTGCTAAATTATACGATTATCTTGTAGTTGTCTCATTGGCCATGTTTGAACGAGTTTTCTCACATGGTTGGAATGAGTGCGGCTGAGGCACGACTGATCGAGGAGACCGAAACTCTTTCTGCCATGGCATCTTTGTCCATGAGACACCAAACTTCTTTCAGGTGAGTTTTTGATTATATTTAGTTAGCGTGACATGCACTCAGTTCCAAGATTAAATTTTGAATATTTTTGCATTTACAGTACCACGTCAGAACATTCCAGTATAGAGGAGCCCATGGAACAAGATGAGGCCAAGTAAATTTAATTATTATCGTGTATGTGTAAACGGTGACATTAAGAAAATTATTTTAAAAAAATAAGAAGGTAACATTAGTTTTCTCTCTTTTTCGATTTCCTTGGAAAACTCACTAGAAATTAAATTTATTTTTCGTAAAGTGATAGTTTGAATAGAAAAATATAAATTTATGTATATTATTAAAAACGATGTGATTCTCTAAAAAACAATTAGAACTAAAATGATATTAATTTTCTATCATTAGACATTTTTTTAAGGAAATCAAAAAGGATTTATTTATAACTTATTTTCAACTCTCCGACGTTTAGGCTCTCTTATAAAAGTCAAATCATCCATTTTGTTTAAGTGGTTAATTTTAAAAACTGATTGTCAAAAATTGTTATTATTATTTTTTTGTCGATCCAAAAGATAATGATCAAATGTTGACATCAATAAAGCGGGAGTCAATTCATAAGACTTATGAAAGTTTCAGTGAAAAATTATCTCTCTATTTTATACTTGTTATGTAACGTTACTTTGTTTCAAGGAAAGTAATTTTTTTAATATGGATAAATTAGAATCAACGAATGACAATTTTAACGTCCAGTAAATAGAGAGTGACTATTTTTTGTACATATAGATACGCAGACTGTAAAATATTTGATTAATTTTAACGATATAATAATAACTTTGACTGATTATTATTATACGTTATTTATGATTATTATAATTAAATCTATTATTGTAAATTTTCGTAAACTACACAATTACATGTACGCAAACGCGATTTTGTTAACACTACACTATTAAGCCATACTAACGGCGGTTTATTGTCGATCAAAACAACCTTGCCGTATCAAAAATATGTAATGTATTTGTATTCGTAAATATCACTATATTCGAATTTTAAGATTCTTTACGTGACACACCAGCGCTGGTCGCAGGTGCGCTTTTTTATCTTTAGTATTTAACCGAAAATTACGAGAACGTATAGCAGGTCAAATACTTGTTTATCATAGTCATCTCGAAGAATTAGTCATTCTTCAAAAATATAAAAAATGTTTGCGTTTATTATAAGTTATTTTCTATAATATACCGTTTTCAGCTATGGTGCAATTTTTGTGATATTTTGTGCAAAAACCCGTTGATTAAGTAAAAAAAGTTTAAAAAAACTAATCGAGATCATCATGTTGACCTTCAGATCTTTTAATCGGCATGCTAGACCATGAGTAGTTCGAGAAGATGAAACATGACGATGCACTTATAAAAGAAGCATGTGTGAAATTTTGCGAAAACAATATATAACAAGCATTTATTTTTATGTAATGCATTTTACAATGTTGTCGAAGTTGAGAAGAGAAATTATGAAAACGATATGTTGATCGATTGTATGATATATTATATGTATATGAAAAATTTATGGAACGAAGTGCAAATATATGATAATATGAATGTGTATATAATATATGTATTCATGCGTACCTACTGACATGAATTTTTTTGTGGAAATGAAAAAATTATGTGATACAAATATGTGTTGTATTGAAACAGTGCTATTAATTATTATTTGCGCGTCATGAATATTCTATACCAATATATAAATACTTTTTAAAGCAGAAATGCGCTTATGAATCTCAAATGTTTGATAAATATTAAGCATGTTGCTCTTAAAAGATTTTAAATGTTTTACGTCATATTGTATGAAATTATTATGTGAATGAAAAACAAAATTTTTACAAGAAATATCGGCATACTTCACATATAAATATAACAAATCATTGTAACACTATAAAGTTCAAAAGAAAAATGTAAACGCATGCAAAATAATATGCTCATAATCTGCAAGTGTAACCTCATACTTATGCTCTACGACCATAAATGCTATATTTGTGCCCTTTAGAGTCTTCAAGTATTTTATAAAAAAAAGAACACACTTCTTTTTTAAAAACTGTCAAAATTATTATATTATTGCACATCGAAACCATAATATTTTTTCTAGTTAGATGTTACGTACAGCGAAGGCCTATAAACCACGTTTTTATAATTGTTTTATCGTTTTATAACAATGATGACAAAACGGCTTCCATAAATCGCAACTTTTGTAGAGCTCTGAATGATGGTTTCGAAAGATGATGATATTATAATTTCTGATATAGTAAACTTCCAACATTCCATTAAACAATACTTGCTAAACTGAATAATTAGTTAATTAAGTTTTAAAATTATGAATGCTAGTGCGTGGGTGATAACTATGTGATCGATGTTAAATATCATTGTATAATATTATTAACAATATTAATAACAGCAGTGCGCTTGTGCACGAGTGTTGTATGCATATAAAAAAATTAAGTATCGAATGTATATGTTGACTGTTAAAAAACCAATAGGTATCACAAGAACCCAAAATTACTATTGTATGTTAAATTAATTGTGCACAAGATGTTGAGCACGATATGACGGTATTTATATGTTAAACATACCACTAATTGAAATAGTCATACTTTTTTATGTATATAAATGTACGCCCTAAATTAATTTTGAAAAAAATAAAAGTATAATGATTGTGTTATTAAAGCGATACAAGTTCTTCACTTTCTTCCGTATCTGTATACAATTTTGATATTTTTTTAAATTAATTGTGAGTATAGTGTACTCAAATCACCGATTTTCTTTAAAAACTTAAAAATATCTCAATAATAGTCCAAAAATAAGCAGGTATAGTATTAAAAATGTTTTGTATTTATAATATTTTATCTTAGAGATTATTTATATATCAAGTACCATAAACTTAAAAAAATATATATGAACCATATTTTTCCAGAAGTAATTTTTACCGAGATAAAGATTTATTTCCAAAATTAAGATACTAGTAGAAAAACCTCTGGAATGTTTCCTGGAATACACGATACAATGCTCTGATTCAATCCTACCTCTATAAAGGCAACGATTTCAGCGGACTCGATTTCAGTTAGAAACGGCCTACAAGATGAAAAAAAGCATAAATAATTTAAAAATTAAAAATTTTTCTTACGATAATTTTATTGCTGAGTGTATACAGTTTGGTTTGGTTAAAAATAAAAAGTGTGTATGCAACTAATTCAGATGTATTTTGATCAACTTTTTGTGAGGTTTCGGGTAATATAATTTTCTAATTGGTAAATGGAAACATAAAAATTGGCATTAAAAGGTAATCATTAAATACACAAAAATCGACTGCTAAAACTATTCATATCGAAACTCATATTTATGAGTGAAAAATCAGTGCGAAGCAATTGAGAGTGATTTTAATTTTTCATGAAACAATATTTCATAATCATTTCTCGACACTGTATCAAACTGAATTTTTGGGTGAACTACCTTAAGGATTATATTTTAAGGTAGTTTCTCATGGAAATTATTTATCCATCGACTGTGAAAGTCGAGTGAATAACTGGTAATTTTGATCTAATTCACTCATTAAAAAAGTATTTCTTGAAGCTCGAAAGATTCTCTATTGACAATTAATTCATTTTACTGCATGAACGTAGCTGACAAACGCTTAGAAAAATACCAATTTGAAGATTGATGGACCTTTTGTTTTATTTAATCGTTTTAATCGATTATCTTAACGAGGCGGTTAATCGCTGACTCAAAATCGCACTTGCCTAAGCGTTTACTTTTTGAAAGAATTATATTTTTGAGAAAAATTAACAGTTTTTTAAATAATTTAATTGAAGAAGGAAACATGATACATATGTATAAAAGGTATCTTTTAGAATAAGAGTAAAAGAAACTCTAGTTATCTTGTATGTCTTGAAAAATGAGCAACTTTATATATTATATTGAAATAAAATTAATTTACATTAATACAGTTTCATTCGACAGTTTAATAATCTACTAATAAAAACAAACCTCTATAACAATCACAAATAAACGAACTCGGTTAATAAAGAAAAAGAATGAGTTCGAGTAAGCATCAAAATATTTTTATGTCAATATGATATTTTTGTGGCTTCTGTGTGGTTTCTGTGAGCTTGGATTGAATTTGGGCAATGCAAAACTTATTATATGAAAATCTATTTGGTCGAACGTTTCTCAATTCATAATTCTGAATTGATGCAGACAGTTTCTCTTAGTTTTAATAAACACAATAATGAGTTTAGAGGGGATGACTATAGACTCATTTCTTATCTTACGGACATTTAGTTGACGGTAGCCGGCTTAATGAATAGGAATGGAATTATAATTACCCGATCTCACGTTAGTGTATACGTACACATATAGCCCCAAATTTTTGAATCAGTGTCCAACAATCTAGCGATCGACTAACGTCTCGGAGCGAGTTCCTTGGGAGATTGGTATTACGTCAGTTGTATCAAAAGACAAGGTAATTTTTTAAAATTGTAAAATTTTGTAAAATTAGGTGTTTTAAAATAATGTTCAGTGTATAATTTTTTTGTTATAAAATGTAACAATTGATTTTGATTTTCATTAGTATTTTGCATATAAGACCGACGAATAAACGAAAAATATTTGGTTATTGCTTACAAACAAACTTTTGTAATTATTGAAGCTGTGTACTTTTGTGCGGACTCCGAAGCCAGTGTAAAAATCAAAAGCTTAGTTATCATTTCTAAATGTTTATTATATATTTTCTAAAAACCTTCATGGTGTGTTAGAGGACATCCAAATGTAAAAAGTCATATACATGTCAGGAAATGGGATTGAAAATTTAATACTTACACTGGTTTCCAAATCCTCTTAAAAAGTTGATATAACAAATATGTTATATTAATGAGTTTCACAAAAAATAAGGGGTTATTTAATTATGTACAATTTTTATTGCAGAAAAATAATTAAAAATCAATATGAGTATCAACTTAAATATGGACACAGAAATGATCGATAATGCAAGAAACGACGAGATCGAGAGAAATATGTTGAGTGAAATAAACTTGGAGGAAATATATCCTGCTTTTGAAGATCAGGATAATTCAAGTAAACTGGGTGAAGCGGAATTCGATCGTTTAGCTCAAATGACAGTGAGAAATATCATGTATGGAACCCAAGAAGATTATAATGAAGATTTACTTGATTTTTCTTTATCTGACATGGCTGGACTAGAACTTGACACGGAAAACACCCAAGTACACACAATGCTAAGTTTTGATCACAATTATAATTATCACGAGGATAATAGAGAGCTAACAGTAGTGGACGTATGGGCGGTCATTTCTAAAAAAGCGATTGAATCAAGTTTAAGCACTGCAGTTCTAGCTTGAATATGATCCCTCGATCTTGTCTGTGCACTTGCGATCGCTAAACACGAGTGCTCGAGAAAAATGAAAAGTTGATACTTGGTAATGATCGTATAAAGAATTTTTTACCCATGAGAGATGAATAAAATCGACGTACAGAAGAATATATTGGGTTACATAACTTTTATGTATAAATTAGCTGCGCTGCATTATATGATATACTGAATGTATATCATATAATGCAAAATAGAAAGCTAGCGCTTTCTATAACATTTGCCAGATAAAATGTGATTTATTTATACAAATTTAAATAATCAATGGAATAGGATCATATATGAATTATAAACTCTGAAGATATAAAATTATGGAAAAAAGAGTTACTGATTAAACAATCAGTGAATTGTTAAGAGATTCTGAGCAAAGATAATGATAATGAAATATTAATAGAATGATTCCAATTTTAGAAACTGTCAGAATGATGGTTGTAGAAAAGACGAATATTTAAATCTTTTGAAAAGTTTGACTGATGATCGATTGGGAGATTATAAATTATTTGTAAAAAAATTAGGCCTACAAGTTAAAATAAGTATATAAATTTTGAGAGAAAAAATGTTCGTCATTAATACATTTACTCCTCTATTTTTCATATTTAAAAAATAAAAAATATTTCAAAATTAAATTAATTTGACAGAACATAAAAGTTTAATAAATAAACATTTATAAAAATGATTAATTAATAACTATCCATTTATTCAACAAACCTTCCTAACAACTATTAAATAAATTTTTATAATACAAATAATTTTGAGTTTTTTGTCCCTTAATGTAGGCGAAATTTCAATATTATTTTCAAATATACATGACTGCTACATATTTTTAATGCCCGTGTAATTTTATTTGCAGTATTACATCCAAAGCAAATTTTCTTAGTCTTAGAGCTCATAAACATCAATTTACGAGTTTTACCTATTGAAAGTAAATCAAAACATTGCGTGATTAACTAACCGTTGGATAACTTACGAATATTTGGGATGTACGTTCGTGTGACTATAGAGAAAAATTATCTAAATATTATAACGAATACAAGTATGAACACTTAAATGAATAATTTATTAATTATAATTTTTTCTTATAAATGCTATACATAAAGTGTGAGATATAAGTACATGGCTTTTTGTCAATCAATTTATTTTAAGTCTAGTGATTTGATATTTACTATAAGTAGTTGAATATTGATACTATTGTTTTACTCGCTTTTGTACTTAAAAAGACCTTTAAGAACTTGAAAAAAAGTTCATTATGGGTTAATCGTGATGTAACTCATTTATAATAAAAAAATGATTACTATTTATAAGGCGTTACTTTTAAAAAGGATGAAATAACGCAGTATTCACCCAAACTTTTACATCAGAGGGGAATTTTTGTATTTCTTATTTGTAAATTTTTTTTTCACATTTTAAAAAATTTTTTAGAAAGATTTTTTTGATAATACATGAAATTTACGTATAAAATTAGTATTTTCAATTCTTTCATCTGTGTCAGTATCGTGTTTCCGTGGTGTAGTGGTTATCACATCCGCCTAACACGCGGAAGGTCCCCGGTTCGATCCCGGGCGGAAACATTTTTTGTAAAATTCGACTCTAAAACCATGAAACAACTGTTTGATTACATAATACATCTATGTCAAGGAATACTTTTTTAAATTTTATGTTTACATTTTTGTTTGCTTGTGAAGTATTTAAAACAATCAGATTTTTCCTGAAAACCAATTATTAAAAACTTTGCAACTAAGGTGGGAATGATTTCAAGGTGGTCTAGTCCAGGCTGCGATTATGTCAAAGTTTTCAAACCGCTTGTGACTATGTGATTGGGCACTCGTTGCGAAAGTGTAAATCTAGAACGATTAATTGTGTAATATCCAACTTTTAGATCAATATTGCAATTATTCAAGGAGAAACAATAACTTTACGGTGTACAATTAGCAATAGTGTCGATAATCACTATTTTGGGTGGTCAATTATTCTTATAGCTTTTGTATAGTTATGATAAAAATCTTCTGTTAGAGAAAAAATTATTATTAACGGAAAATCGAGAGTAATATTAATGACACTTTTCAATAACTTTTACATGTATTCCCTGCTTATATTGAATCGGTTAGTATAACATTAAACAGAGAATCGTTCTTAATAAATTGCAAATCATTTTCTAAAGTACAGCGAAGAAAACAATAATGTTAAATGATCATAATATAGAAGATACATTTTTCAATAGTCCTGCTTACTATCTTAATAAGAAATGTTTGATACTATCTGGTGGCTGGCCTTACCTAAATCCAAGAAAAAGTAAAACCATTTGGCTCGCCGTTTATTTGTATGTATTAACTGCCTGGCTGCCAGAGGTAAATGAGGCTGTTTGCAATCGATTTGCTTAATATTTGTAATTAAAAAATTTTCTTGATGTAGCTGATACACATCATTACCATAATAGATAGAACGAAAGAAGTAATCTACTGCTTAATGGCATTTCTTTGTACATACTTGGCTTTTTGTTCGTCCATCAATGGCTGCATAAAATCTCATTCGGTAAAAGACGAAAAAACAGCTACTGTCAATGAGTGAGTGCACGAACTTTTCGGATGAAACAACTGCTCGATTCCGTAAGAGAAAATTGGAATAATTTACAGAGCGACGACGAAAGGAAGATTTTCGCGAAATATGCTAATTACGGCAAGATCTTTACCATCGGCCTATCAGGTACAGATATGTCATACTTACAACACAATAATAAATTGTCATTCGTCAGTTTGCTACTATATGGTTCTACTGTCTTACATCATATCACCACTGATACCATCGTCGTAAAGGGCAACTGGACTACACCTGAGAGAAATATCCTGGAGGTCGAGTTTTTCATCGATCCCGACGAGAACTACTGGACGATTTACGTTCACGGGATCTTTGAAGCTATTGGGGCCGTTTGGATACTTCTGGCTTACGACGTTTTTTTTGGCATGGTAGTGCAACACTTTTGCGGCATGTTCGCAGTCTTGGGGTAAATTTTGATTATGAAAATCCACATGATGAATATTGAAAACTGTAGGAAGATTTCAGGTTCAAAATTGAACGAATAAACAAAGAAATCAGACTTTATAATTATAGTTATAATCAGCAGTTAGCCGTGAAAAAAAATTGAGGAAATTGTGATGTACCATCTCGAGTGCCTCGAGTAAGTCTGTTCAATTGTTACTGGTGCAATTTCGAGTTATTATTTATTCAAGATTTTAACACTTAGATTGGGAAAAATAATTGAAGATTTCTTCTACATGGAGTATATAATAATATAATAATATGATAAGTGTATGCGGATCGCAGGTGAAAAATTAATGACGTTTGTCCAAGCAAATTTTACAACATTTCGGGCTCAATCATTGCACTTGCAGGTCATACAACTTGCAGATGAATCTAAACAAGAATCATTAAGATTTGTTTATTTGGCCAGTTCGACCATATTTCGCCTGTCTTTGATTAATATCTGTGGACAAGATGTTTACGATAAGAGCCTTCGCGTACACGAAGATTTGTAAGTTAGCAATTTGTAAATTAACAAGTAATTTAAAAAACTATGTTCTTCCAGCATAGACACTGTTGGGTATGAGTATCCAATACACGTAAGGAAATTATTCATAATCCTTTACAATAGAAGGGCCGAGCCTTGCAATTTTACAGCTGCTAAAATGATTAGCTTAAATTTCATCACTTTTTCTAAGGTATTTTAAATTCCTCTTTCACGTTTATCAAATTTATTTGAATATAAATTTTTCTTATCGATCTCTAATTCGTTCAGCTAATAAAAACGGCAATGTCTTATTTCATGATGATTATTCAAACTTCATAAGATTTTTTTATCGCAAGTATTTTAAATCGTCGTCCACTCAGGTTAATAAGTCGTCACTGCAATACAGAAAAATTGCGACTTAAACAGAGTCAATGTCTGAAGAATGAACCAAAAACTTATTGTATATTCAACTAATTTATTTAATGAAAATTAATTTATGCAATAAAACGATCTAATTTTTTATTGCAAGTGTTTCAAAGAACTTATAAATATCATAGTTACAAGAACGCGAATTCAATCTCTAATATAGTCGTGATACCTACTTGCCGTTTTTGTTTCTCTTATACCTGCGGCCATTCAATATCTTATTTTGTCTTCTCTGAAAGATTTATGAAAGGTTTTCAAAACGTTGCTAGGTAATATTGTTTTATGAAACTGTGAGCGAACCACTAAACGCATAACGCATGAATTAAAAGTTAAATCGAAATTCAATGACCTGACTTGAAAAACAAAATATTCTACAAAAAGAATTTATTATTTATAAACTTTTAATAATTATAAATAAAAGTGCATAAATATGATTTTACGTACATAACAAAATTTGCTCCTTGTTGTGAGTAAAAATGAAAATTTTTAAAGTAACAAACTAACTTCAAATAATATATAAATTATTTTTTACTTGCAAATAAAAAATATAAACTGTGTGGTAGAAATTCACCAACATAAAATTAAAAAAAATAAAATAAAATACGGCAAATCGTGAATACGATGAACAAACTTAATTCACCAACATACTTAATCTTTATTTCAAATTGAGTCAATCATATAGTTAAAGATTTAATTATTTTTGCGGCAAATTATATAATTATTTATAAAACAAATTTATCATTATCCATTTGGTAATTTTAAAAATATAGTCGACAACTAACGAATACACAAGCATATGAATCAGTTCTACAAAAGTTAGACCACATCCGTCACGACTATACGAAGCCAGATCTTATTGGAATCTATCGTGCTATATAGGTTACTAGAAATTTTTTTTCCGGCGAGGAAGACACATTAAGTTGCAGTCGGACTGCTTGGGTTACGACTTGACAGGATGACACGATTGCCAAGGAGCTCTTGCGAACATCATAAGAAAGTCTATACCTATACATAACACATGAGAAGTCAGAGTGAACTGTGAACTCATATAAATGTAAGAGAGGATGCATATACGCATGCAGCGGGCTGTGCAGAAAGAAGCGCGCGCATGTTGGAACGAAAACTCCGAAACGGTTATGTCGTATCAGGCGTACAGAGATCTGTGAAAGGTATGTTCTCTTTCTAGCGCGAGAATATGTGGGTTGCTAATTACAGAATAGTTTATTAATCTCACGATTCTTATTTTATTTACCTAGAAGAACGGTTGGAGGGATAAATGTTTATAACTAAAATGTGGAATAAAAAAGGTTAGAAATAATTTCTGATTTTTATGCTCAAATATCGTGGCACCCATTCTTATTAAATAAATTAAATTGAACAAAGATATTTGAGCTCCCCGCGTAAGGAATATTTCATTAAAAAATATTGCAGACTCGCAATATGCATATGCAACGGGCACGAGCTTACCGCGAAACGCAGAGCAACATATATTATTTCGTTGCGCATCGAAATTTGTGTGAATTCTTAGCTAAACTAGTAAAATAGACGTGAAAAAAATAAACCTCAGCGGCAGCGGGAAATATCGAGTGGTAGATGCTATTAGGAAAGTAGAAATGCCAAGTTGGCCATTCATCTCGAGTGTACTTTTACTTTCATACACGTACACACTCTCACAAACCTACATGTACTTACGCGTGTGAATCGCGATGTCGCGAATATACGTGTGTACTCTCACTGCGAATATTCTCGTTCTTGGCTTTTGATAACTTGTTTTTTCCAAGATTCACTGTTTGAAGATTTTCTCTGTTTTCTTTCATATTGCAAATTAATTGTAACTTACTGATGATTAATTTGTCTACGAATACAACTTATGGTTTTAAAAACCTTTATTTATTTTTAAATACATGTACAAAAAAATTCAATTAACAATCAATATCTTTATAATTGTGTTGTGAATAACAAGTGACATGAAATGAATTTACAGTATTTTATGCAACAATCAAATTCTTTATAAATGAAAAATATTTTTAATTTCTGACCTTGTTCATCAGTAGATTCAAATATTAGATCTTTTACGATTTTCTTAATTTCTACATAATCGTGTTTAATTCTAATACATTCGAACAATAAACTACTTAAAAATTAGAAAAATCGGTGTGATTGTCAATTATTCAGTTAACGAATTGTTATTTCCGTTGTGCAAAATTGTTATTAAAATCTTATCCAGTTCATTTGTAAGATAAACATAAATCCTTGTCAAATTTTGAGAATATCGTCATCTTTGAACAAATTTAAACTTTTCATTGTCATGAAACCCTTCTGGATCTGTCGTACAAATAATTATTTACAAGCTTAGTTTTTACCGATAGATTCCGATGCAAAATGTACGGTCTACCTTCTGTTACATTTTGTTCTCTGGATTCGAAAGTCTTTCTAACTGCTCATTCTTATTGCGCACAGAGTTATTTTTAGATGCTCATTCCAATACAAACCGATAAAACTACGCAAATCCAAACCGACACTCAAGTATCTTTGTATTTAAACGGAAATCGTCTTTTATATTTGTCGTATTTTCTCATAGAGAATCATAAAATACTTTTTCAAATAATATTATTGAATTATTATTTTTAAATTTCAAATTATTTAAAATTGAAGTACTTTAGTATTTAAAAGCAGCGCAAAAATTTAAACTATGAATATTTTTGAGATTTTTAATCATGCTTTTATTTTCCAAGTTTCTGGACTTCACAAAAATAAATGATATTTTCTCTATTTATCGCATGTATTAACTTTGCTGAAACTCATGTAATTTGAATGTTATGTGAAATTTTAACAAAATTCACGATATAAATGTAAAAAACAGAACAATTTGTTTAAAACTAACAAAATAAATCTTAATTCATTCATAGCTTTATCTACTATTAAATATAAATAAGTGTAACTATCGATGTGAAATTGAAAGTCATTTTTAATTAGTCCGTTTTCAAAAATTTTCAAGCTAAGGTCTGATTTTTATCGGTTTCTACACGTATTTCACATTCAACGTCGGAGCACTTAAAGAAAAGGAAAGACCTGGCATCAGACTTAAAACGACAAAAATATCAAGAGTACAAAATATTTGAGTAGCTAACTCATCTAATATGTAACATTAGAAGTTGTATAATGTGATAAAATGTAAATTTCGAAAGAAATGCACAGGTTTGCATATTATATGTTTGACCGACTTTATTTTTTTGAGAATTTTACTTGAAATTAAAAGTGAAGTAGAACATATATTTTTTTATTTGTTTAATCAGTTTCCAATTAAAATAATAACACAGAATGAAGATTTTTAAACCGTTAATAATTTTCGAGTATGTGAATTAACGATATTTGAAAAACATTCATTTTAATTATTAATCCAATATATTATTGCAATGATAAAGTATTTTTCCTGTTTTTTATTGGTTTCTATCGGTGTTTTACATTCAAAGTCACTTCTAACCAGTCTTAGTTCAGATGCTGCAACGTATCAAGAGAATAGAATTAAAAAGAAGCTAAATTTTTATATTGAATGCTGTTAAAATCTATTTTTAAAAGTTTTGCGAATCATTTAGTCGGCTAGAAGATTAGGATATTAGGATAAGGTGGAAGTTCTGTTATTTTTTTTTATCAACATATGTGAGCTACAACAAAAAGTGACTCTGCAAAGTATGAAAGAAATTCTTAGTCCCGCTTTTGATTTATTGTTAAAAATTGCATATTCAATTCATTTTATAACTGAGTCAAAATTCACGTCAAAAGAATATTTTATCTATTCAATGAGGTTTTTTGTACAGGAAACCGTTATACAAGTTTTGGAATGAAAACTAAACGAGGCATCAAATCGCTCATTTTATCCGGAGTTCATGAGCTCAAAGTAAGTTGAATTTCTCTTCCCGTTTCCTTTTTTTTGCTCTATTCATTTTTTTAATCGTGAAGACCGTGACTTCAAGAGGTCAGTCGGTAAGTATAATAAAATGAGATAGATGAACTATTTTTTGGTGTAACATAATTTTATTCAAAGTAATGGTAAATAAATATGAAAATAAAAATTTGGATTTTATTACCTAAAAGCATTACTTAAAAGCTTATTTTTTAAATACTCTCATGAGGACTTGAAGGACGTTTGATAAAAGAAGTGTCGTGTTCAGAAAAACATTCAATTTATGATGGACTAGTAGATTCTTCAATGGAAAATCTCTTAGGCAATTATAAGTTGAAGAATCATCTAATCGTTTGCAGCTAATGAAATGGACTTTGATCGAATTTACATTTTTTTCGATGACAGAATTTTTCCTACTTAAATAATTGAATCGCAAAAAGAGCTTAAATTAAGTCTCTTGGTTGATAAGAAATAAATTTTAAAAGTCTAAATTCGACCATTTTCTTAATTTGTGTAAGCAAATTTGTTTTAAACATGGTATCAGCTCAGAGCCAAAATTAACCATTTGTTAAAAAATATATTACAGATATGATAGTGATAATTCATTGGTGTGCGTGGAGTGATTCTTGGATATTGAATTGATTATTGGTCCAAGTGTCAAGACTGAGTTCCAGGGCCTATTGGATGAAACCAAGCATACACGGGTTTATTATTAGCTGCCAGTAGACCAAAAAAAAATTTTCAGGACATTCGGTGACCCTCATCTCGTGTGGTCTCCTTGTTAGTGAAATACAGCGACGAACGTGTAAAAACGCGACTTTTCGGCCCCCGCGGCGCCAAATCTCACGTTTTTACACATTCGTCCCTGTATTTCACTAAGTAATAATCAATACCACTCTTTGAAAACTTGCACATCGATAGGAAATTCCCTCAGCTTTCGATTGAGACTATTTAGAAAAATCTTAAAAATGCCCTTTTTGAAATATTCGACTTTGAAGGTTTTCCGGAAATTTTCTACGGGAAAACGAAAAATTTTTGGAAATCTGACCTCAAAATCGGAAAGCTGAGGTAATTTTCCATCGAAATCACGTGGCTCATATTTTTTCTAGGTGCATTTAGATGCTTTTTTGACGAGTTACAAATTGAGCAGTTTGGCTTAATAAGGCCGCTCGCGCGCACCGCTGGAGACTTGACGTGAAATGACTCATATATGAGTCATTTCACGTCAAGTCTCCTAGCGCGGCGCCCGCGCGGCATTATTAATCGAAATTGCTCAATTTGTAACTCGCCAGAAAAGCATCTAAATGCACCCAGAAAAAATATGTGTCATATGATTTTGATAGGAAATTTCCTCAGCTTTCCGCTGATGAGGTCAGATTTTCCAAAATTTTCCATTTTCCCCGGAAAAACTTGACATAAACTTTCAAACTCAAATATCTCAAAAACGGCATTTTTAAGATTTTTTTAAATAGTGCCAATCGAAAGCTAAGGAAATTTCCTATCGATATGCAAGTTTTCAGAGAGTACTTTTGATAATTACTCAATGAAATGCAGCGACGAACGTGTAAAAACGTGAGATTTTGCGCCGCGCGGGGTACTGCGCGCGGGAACAGCTGCCGCACGGGCCGAAATGTCACGTTTTTACACGTTCGTCGCTGCATTTCATTGAGTAATTATCAAAAGTACTCTCTGAAAACTTGCATATCGATAGAAAATTTCCTCAGTTTTCGATTGGCACTATTTAAAAAAATCTTAAAAATGCCGTTTTTGAGATATTTGAGTTTGAAAGTTTATGTCAAGTTTTTCCGGGGAAAATGGAAAATTTTGGAAAATCTGACCTCATCATCGGAAAGCTGAGGAAATTTCCTATCAAAATCATATGACACATATTTTTTCTGGGTGCATTTAGGTGCTTTTCTGGCGAGTTACAAATTGAACAATTTCGATTAATTATGCCGCGCGGGCGCCGCGCTAGGAGACTTGACGTGAAATGACTCATATATACGTATGGACATTCGTCAGAATTGTCCTAAAACATTTTATTTAAAATCTCTTTTACGTGTGTAGAAAAAAGAGATTTTCACGCATTATTATTTCACAGCTCCGTTGGCAAAGATCAACAGCCTCAATCAGGCTCAAAAATCGGACTTCGAAATGATTCAGGTGTTTAGGCCTTATTCTTCGTTGCGTCGGGGGACCCATGTGCGCGCGCGCATCAATTACTTCACGTACACGTTTTTCTCTTCATCGGACATCTGTCATTGAGAGAAACACCAACGAGCATATAAGAGAGAAAACAGTATCTCGTTCTCTTTCGAGTTTTATACTGTGTGTTGTGTGATCTCCGCCACGTGCTAAGTGCTTATCGTTGAAAAATGGTGTTAACGTATAAAGAAAAATATGCGTCTCGCTTAGAAAATTACAGGAAAAATTTGCTAAGCATAGAAGAAGTGAGCGCCAGACGAGAAGAATTTTGTCGATTGTACAAGGATCGTAGAAGTAAACGTCCCTTTTTTGCAGTGACATTTAATGACGAAGACGGATTCTTTGATAGTTATATGGAAGAAAACTTATTCAAAGAGATATTGAGCAGTCTATTTCTTACCGACGAGGATAAAAAGTTTTTTCTCGAATTTGCTCTGCAAGAACACTCTCTCGGATTATTAGGAGAGCTGAAAAAGAGCGGACTCGATATATACGAGTACAGATTCGACGATGGAAAGTCCGCTCTTCATTTTGTAGCCGACTTACACGAGTCAAAGGAGATCTCTCCGAGTCTAGGGTACGAGAGAGCATCTTACACGGGTGTCATCCTATACTTTTTGACGAATCCCGGGACGAGCGACGATCATGGATACTCGTTGTTGCACGCGGCCTGCATGCTCGGTCCATATGCCGATGGCCCGGCCCTGTTGAAGTCGCTTTTGAGACGAGGCGCGGTGGACGTCAAGCGAGACACCGGCTACGAACGGCCGCCCCTGCACGTAGCCGCCCAGTACCGACACGCGGAAATCGTGAAAATTCTACTGGCTCACGGCGCCGATCCGAATCAGCCGGACCACGAGCTATCGACTCCTTTGCACGCTCTGGCGAGGCTCAACGCGGACGATTACAATCCCGCCTGGTACCATTACGACTCGGAGCAACGCCCGGCCGACGAGATAGTGCGGATGCTCGTCGAGGCCGGGGCCGACGTCGGGGCGAGAAATCGCCACGGGGACACTCCCGCGCAGCTCGCGCTCGCCCGTTTGGATCCCGATCTCGCGGCGGCCCTGCTGAGACACGACGACGCGACGACGACGACGTTGGACGGTTTGAGCGAGGACAGAATGTTCAGGATCGATTTCTCGACGATCGAGTCCAAGTGCCGCCTGATCAGGTTGAACGTCATCGGTACGGTGCGACTGCTGAAGTCGAGAGGCTACTTCACGGATTTTTTCGCCAAACTCAGAGCGGCAAGGTGCTGGAAAAGAGCTCGAGAAAACGATGCGTTCAATAGGCTCTGCCAAGAAAACGGTATGTCATTTAAAAAAAGCTACACAAAGCGAAGATGTTCACAAGGGTGGTTCACTCTTTCAAAAGTTTCTCTTGTATCTTGCCGAATCCAACGAAGTCTGAAAGTTTATAGTTTGAAACTAAGTTTTAAATTGGGAAAAATTTGAAAAAGTAATTTTTAGAGCTTTTTTAGGGGGCTTAAATAATTATATATTTCTATTTATAGTATTAAGGTGAAAAAGTGAAAAAATTTTTTTTACAGAAAACAGGCATGAGAGCCTTTTTCAATACCCCATTTGAAATTACTTTGTCCAGTTAAATACTTACAAACACTTAAATTAACTGGTTAAGTCTGTGAACCTTCAGTGATAAGCATTTGGGATATCTAAAATAATTAAATTATTTTAATTATTAAGGGCTTATATACACCTTAAATTCAAAATTTTTTTTATTCAATTTTTGAATAGGATTTTTTCTCCCCTTTCCATTGCTTTTTTCGAAATTCCAAAATTTTGATTTTGCACTGAGATACAGCTGTTTCCGTGAGCCTTTTTCCTATACTTTACGTGTTAAATTTTTTCTTCTTTTGCGTTTTCTGGCGAGTAGTGTTTTTGGTCACCTGTCGTAATATTCAGATGGTATCGATTGAACTTTCTGCACCAGGGTCGCGTACACTTCTTCAGAACATGAATGGTTATGGCCACTACCACGGGCAAGACGACCGAACACTCAGGTTGCTCTGCATGAACAGTTAAACACACATTTTTTTTCATTTTTCGTTTTTGCCGAAATTTAAGTCATAAAAGTACGTTTTGAAAATGATCTATGAGCTCAATCGTCTCACCCGTGGTAGTGGCCATAACCATTCATGTTCTGAAGAAGTGTACGCGACCCTAGTGCAGAAAGCTCAATCGGTACCCTCTGAATATTACGAAAAGTGACCAAAAACACTACTCGCCAGAAAACGCAAAAGAAGAAAAAATTTAACACGTAAAGTATAGGAAAAAGGCTCACGGAAACAGCTGTATCTCAGTGCAAAATCAAAATTTTGGAATTTCGAAAAAAGCAATGGAAAGGGGAGAAAAAATCCTATTCAAAAATTGAATAAAAAAAATTTTGAATTTAAGCTATATATAAGCCCTTAATTAAATTATTTAATTAAAATATTAAAATTTATCAAAAATAATCATCAATGAATAAAATATTCTATTAAATTTTATGTGGAAGTAATCAAAGTTGATCTTATGCTTAGCTCGAGGTTGCGTAGATGGATAATGATTCATCAAAGAAAATGAAATGACCTACAACTTAATCGTGTCACGTAAACACTTGGAATCTTTCGGCAAACAGCTTAGATATCCCAAATGCTTATCACTAAAGGTTCATAGGCTTAACCAGTTAATTTAAGTGTTTGTAAGTATTTAACTGGACAAAGTAATTTCAAATTGGGTATTGAAAAAAACTCTTATGCCTGTTTTATAAAAAAATTTTTTTTCACTTTTTCAGCTTAATACTATAAATAGAAATATGTAATTATTTGAGCCCCCTTTGAGCCATTAAATAGCTAAAGGGGTCGCCAGCTTTTCTATCAGATCGTAATCGGTTTTGTGAATACATTTTATTTGTACTTTGGTTTTAGCCTATAAAATCATTTCCAGTCATGAAGTGACGTTTCTTTTTAATTTTTAGAACGTAAAAAAGCAAAATTTTTCTTTCAATGATGGAAAAATAAATAGAAAAAATTGGAGAAAGGTTTAAAATGCCAATTTTGTCAGAAATTTTCCTGTAGAATCGAACGGTGGCAGTAGTTCTACTCTACAGATTAATTTTCAACCTGACATCGCACTTTCATGACGATTTTAAACGAAAAATATTTTAAAAATATTTATTATTTTTTTTAAACATTTTTTTAACTCTTTGAATAGTTTATCCAATTAACTTAATAATCAAACCCCTTGGTTACTTTTAAGCATAATACAATGCTAATTGATTACGCAACACAAAATACAATTAAAAGACAAAAATTATAAATAATTTTTTTTTTATTTAGGTGATGAACGATATCGGTTCAAATTTATTGTGGATTTAATATCTATGTACCGTATATTTGGATTGTATATAACAAAAGAAGATATGGACGATTTGCTCCAAGGACGCGAGAATGTAAGATCGAGACTACCAGAGGGCGAGCGCGACTACGAGTGCGATGAAGAATCGATAAATATGTTGGCGCGACATTTTGAGGAAATGAAAAAAATTAAAATAACCGAAGATGTCTCGATCTATCAACTTTGTCAAATGAACTACGAGGAGGGTTTCTCGATAATAAAAAATATAAAGGATTGGGGCATGCCACGACTTGATGATTATATATATTATAACATAGCTATTGTTATAAAAAGGCACGTTGCAAACCTTTTAATGAGGAACATGTGGAACTTTGAATTGCTCGCCACTGATCTTTTTATGACCGACTATTGTAGCTTAAATCTGCCATACACCGTTTGCCGACAAGTCGCCGAGAGCATGAGTGAAGAGGATCTATTATGTTTGTTCGAGCAGGTAGACGAAAATGATCTTAGACAATCGTTGGAAGGGACGACGAAGTGAACACCTGTTGTTAAGTAGCTATTTTTTGTACGCGTGAATTTTTTTAAATAAAGTAAAAAAAATACAACATTTTGACGAACTTCTTCGATACTTTTATGAATATAACCTTCCTTGATTTCATGTTGATAATATAATGCACTCGAGTTATTCGAAGGTCTCATTAAGTTGAAAACGAAATTAGAAGAAGTCGAGTCGAACTAAAAATGAAAAAGGTCAATAATCATGATACTGAATTTAAGGGAAAAAGGGGACAATCCATAGGCGATTTCAAAATCGTCAGTGCCACTATAATTTCAATGTGTCAGTTCGGTAAAGAACTGAGAAAACCGAAGTAATGTCACTCAGAAATTCTGAGAACAACCACGTTGAAATTGTAAGCCTTAAAAAATGGAAATCCAAAAAAAAAAAGTTCTTTTAAATAATAAATTGAAAATTAAAAATACTGAAAATTTCAGCCCTCTACATACATCTTTCATGGTCATACAAGGTCTCAAAGTTGGAATTTCATTTTTCAAATTTTATTCTGATTTCCTGGGGGGTAAATATGGAAAAGTTGTCTGATCATGATTTTTGATTTAAAATTTGATATGGAATTCAAATTCGAATAAACAGTATTTTACTAAAACAATTCAGTATAAGAAAACACGACTTTATCTTCGCAATTTTCTAGCTCGAAAAGAAAGACCTGAAACGAATCTTTATACGAGGGGCTCTATTTGAATCATTCCCCGACTCGTTTGAACGTAAGATAATATTTTCGTAATATTTTCGTATGTTCAATGAACGTTTTAAATCGACAAATGTGCATTAGTAAATAACGACATCAATACTGTTCCTCGTTGAGGCAAAATTTGACCAACTCACAAGGAGACCACACGAGATGAGGATCACCGAATAAACCTAATAATAATAGCAGCTAATAATAAACCCGTGTATGCTTGGTTTCATCCAATAGGCCCTGAAACTCAGTCTTGACACTTGGACCAATAATCAATTCAATATCCAAGAATCACTCCACGCACACCAATGAATTATCACTATCATATCTGTAATATATTTTCTATTGATTTTTGGGGCAAGTGACAAGACTGAGTTCCAGGGCCTATTGGATGAAACCAAGCATACAGGGGTTCATTATTAGCTGCCAATAGACGAAAAAAAATTTTCAGGGCATTCGGTGACCCGCATCTCGTGTGGTCTCCTTGTGAGTCTGACTATTAATGTAGCACACATACAATGATTTATAGAACATAAACATGAGTGCGAGCTGGACGGTGATGGGCGAAACATAGATCGATCATTGGATCGATCAATTTGCAAGGGCACGTACATTTGAGACGAAGCAAGCGCAAAAGAGATATAAAAAATACCCAACGCTACGGTGTCAGAGCGAGCGAGATGAGCAGACTCATATGCGGGCACTCAAGAAGATCGAGGTAACTAGAAGCTGCTGAGACTCAAAATCTAAGACTGTCACGTTCGCATAGGCTCAACTCCTCATCCCAAACGCACATAAAGAAATATTTTCAACGATCGTGTACTCCTAAAATCGTTGATGATTGGGTTCTCGTTTTAATCGTTTCCGAAATGCTTTACTCGTTTACAACACGACAGAAAACGACAGGGTTTACTTGTAGAGAATACGATAGAAAATGATAAAATACAATATGAACTAAGCATATTGAGAGTCATTTTAAAGTACGACATTATCTAATAACTTATTTTTTCACTGGTAATAATGGTTTCAAAAAATTCTAATACTGTGTATAAATAAATGAAAATTATAATTTTAATTGTTCTATGGTATCGCAGCTCACTTATCTATTCTAGTTAAGATATATATGTTATTAAAAAGAAAGTGAGTTAGAATTAAATTTCAAGCTACATTCGTTATCTCTTGCTACCAGACTAATTGAGTCATTGAAATTATTAGAGTAAAGAATAGAGGATTGGGCCGATCTACGAAGCTTTGTGTTTACAAATTTATAGGCCTACGTATCGTTAGAAGACAACTGACACCAGCTGTCATATTAAAAATATTCATTGCCAAATTTCGGACTGTAAATACGCGTGAGAGAGTAGCGAGAAATAAAATAGCGTGGATAAAAGTCAATATCGATTAGAAATGAGCAAGATCGTCGCATCTGGAACATATGCCACAGTAGCGTCGACGCCCCAAAAATTAGTGACAAAATCGGTGAATAATTGACAATCATGCCCGTCGCGCATACTAACACAGGCAGTGCTCGGAAGGTGCATTTTCCAGTTCGCAGCGACGGCAGAGAAGTTGCGGTGAATTTAGAAAAGGTCGCCGCACTGCAGCGCAAGCGCAAACTGCAGACCCTATATATCGTACTTGCGTCCGAGTCTCCGAGAGTCGTAGGTCGGGGGGCAGCATACGAGTGACATCACGGCGGCGGCACAGCAGCAGCGAGCGCATAGAGCGAGACTTTATCAGCGACGCAGCGCGTCAAGTGACGGCCGTGCAGCAGCGAGCACGGGTTAGGCAGCGTCGCCGACCTATCCTCTTCGTCATCGTCGTCGTCGTCGTAGCGAACGTCGAGCTATATTCACTTGTACGGCCTACAACAGCATACGTACTACCTGTGTATGTGCGTAAACGAACGCGAAGCCGCAGCAGCTATTACACAGGCAGAAGGCAGGCGGTATCGCGCGGGGGACAGCTTGCGCTGTCGCAACTCTCGACACATCGTCGTCGATACACATCGAGCAGATAGCGCAGCAGTATAATACACAACCTTTGCAACGCATCGCTGTGAATTTTTTAGTTAGCTACGAAAGCTCGGCCAGTAAAACACAGCGAGATATTTTCGCTGCGGCACCAGCAGCAGTACAGTAGCGTCGCGCACGTATATCAAACGAAGGAAGGGAGTTATCGGAGCCACGGTCTGTCGCCGGGTCACGTTTACATCTAGTATATACGCGCATACGTATACACATATATATTTAGCCGACCGTCCACGCATACACGCACTCGCACGGAGATTTCTAATATTCGAGTTTCTCAATTACCAGTTGTGCCGAAAGTGTCGTGCGTGCCTAGTGTGAGCCGTGCGTGTCTTGTGCATGAGTGTGAGAAGTGCTTCTTCGTATCTCCCGTAGTTAGACAATTGTTGAGAAAGACAAATCATGGGCAACGTACACACCTGCGGACCCAACGAGGCTCTCGTTGTTTCAGGTAAGACCCTCGACTTCTGTCATGATAACATATACATATAACGCAGCTATTCGAGTGCAACATCGCTCGTCGCGGCACACTGCAAAGCTCCCCGAAGCGCCATAACCTCAAACGCGCATAGAGCGAATTCTTCTTGTACGCATTCCTGTTAGAATTTATGACGGGAGTAGTGCTTCACTGCCGTTATATATATAGATATAATATGTGTATACGCGCACACGTAAAACATGTATTCACGAATAGACGTAGAGAAGCTTCAATGGGGGAAAAACCCGAGGTGATGGCTCATACTCGTAAACGCCGATCATGAACACAGTCGCTGATACAGTATTGGAACATTCATGAATCATCCACTTCGAATAATCGATTCTGTAATCTTTACAATACATAACGTTACACCCATTGGTATATTCTGGCTACTTTTTTTGCCTTGTCGTACACGCGCCTCGTAGAGAGAGGACAGTTTTGCATGAGATTGATCGTAGGTTCGTAACATACACGTAGCTTGACTCGGCCGAGCATGAACATTCGTTTGGGCACTGCATTGCACCGCGATAAACACTGTAGTGCATCAACCGCAGCTTGTATCGCATGTAAAAAACATAAACAGTGTGGTGTGCAAATACAAAAAAGAGACGCATGCGGGGTGCACGGATCCTGCAGTAATGCCTGTATACACACACGCTCCCTGACTATCTCGTGACTCGTACAGTGGTGTCGCACACGTATTCGTGCCGCCAGTCGGTGTATTTTTTTTTTATCCTCATCTTGTTCTTCCTACTTCTTTACGCTAATTATCCGCCTGTTTTTGCTAGCTGACTGACTTCAGAAGCAATATCGCGTTACGCGATTAACCATTGCATCTGTATACGTGCGTGGGTGTGTGCGCGCCTCCGCTGCAGTCTACGCCTATGTTACATGTGCGTGTGCACACTTGGATATGTCTCTCTACGCGCCTGTATGTGCGTGTAGTGTGTCTGTGTGTGTATACAAGCTGGCGGCGAGTGCTCTGCTCCATTGAAAGTCCGCCTCGCATGCTCTATGGTATAGTACACATTATAGTGTGCGAGGGTGGCCAGTATAAAAGGGGGTTGAAAGAGCTCACGCGGGACGCGTGGCAGTATGGTCGTGCCGTGTACAGCAGCATGTATCGCTTGTACGCTGTATGATGCTGATGATGCCACTGCTGCTCCTTCCAACTTTTTTGCTTCCTCTTTTTTTCTTCATTCCATCCTCCTCTGCACTTGTGCTTTTGCTGTAAGGGAAGCTGCTGCTGTAAAATAAAGCAGCAAAATAATGAAGACAAAAAAATGCTCATTTTTTTTGTCTTTTTTAACTGGATTTGACTTTCTTGGTAGTGAATTGGCTTTGTTGCAAGCTTCAGTGTCAACTTTCTGTACTTTTAATTTGAACATTTGTTTATATGTGATCACTTTTGTAGTGTTTTTTAATTAATTAATCATATGGATATTTGGAGTACTAACGTAAGCCTAGCTTTTTTTTTTTTTGCTTCAATTAAATTACTTCCTATTTTGGATCATTTCTGTGTGTAACTGTCATTGTTTTATAATACATGCATTATTAATAATTTTATTTTCTTTATTTTACATTGTTAATTTATTTGTTTTAGGTATGGAGTCTTTTATTTCTTGAAAATTTACAGGCTTTTCTGCTTTTAATCAAAGAGGAGATCAATGCTGCTTCAAGAATGCTCTCTTACTGATTTTTTCATAATGCGCATTGTTCATTTGTATAACATTTTCAGACTTCATGCATTATAATGTGTTTTAGTGATTCGCTTTCTCTGTTTTCATTTTTATTTCATGTGTTGTTTGCATATATATGAGTTGTTGATTTTTTCATGACATTTTATCATTACAATTTGTATACATATAATATACTGGTATTAATTTACACGAGGCACCGGTGTATAGAAATTTTGAACAGTAGTATACAATAAATATACATAAATATTTAGTAAAAAAATAATTTTTCATATAAAAAATGTACAAAAACTATTTACAATATATTAGTTGAATATTATGTACAAGTACTTATTTATTAAGCCTATTCATTCACCATCCATATTCAATGAAAGATGTTTGTTATGATTCCCAGAAAATTTTCAACTTATTCTATCATTCAAATGAATTGCAATGATCGACGAATAAAATAGTTTTGAGTTTAAATTAAGCATTATTCAAAACTTATATTCTACTCTATAATAGAATTTTGTACAGGATACATTAAAATAATCCCTTTGTGACTTAAAAACTGTGTAAAAAACCTTAAATAGTCTTATTGATAAGCGTTATCTCTTGTGAAATTCTTTGAGTATTACATACTCAAGTCTATCTGTATTGAAATTTCTTCAATGCGTGTTACTAGCCAAATCTGATATTAATAATTGAGCTAAACTAATTTTCAAAAAATCATGCGCAGCATAGTTACTTAATCTCGCAATGAAATTCGTAATCTACGATTGCTTCTTGGAACAGGTATTTTTAGCGGCACAGCGTAGTGACGCACAACTTTATCATACGCTCACGTTGCCTTGAATCTGCCAATACCATTCCAGGTCTCTTTAATCATATCCGAGGCCTTCTCTCCGATCATAAAGATACCGGCGTTGACGTGACCAACGGGCATAGTCGGCATGACCGACGCGTCGACGACCCTGAGGCCCTCGATTCCGTGGACCCGCAGTTGCGGATCGACGACGGCGCTCGAGTCGTTGGCCGGGCCCATTTTCACGGTGCCCACCTCGTGATTCATCATCGACGGCAAGTGCTTGATCGCGCAGCGCCAATAATCGTCGCTCGCGAACTCGTAACGTTTGCAGCCCGGTATCTTGATGTCGTGCAGCTTCGAGTCGTAAGCGGCGAACGGCTCGGTCTTGGACAGCTCGATGGCGTGCTTCACGCCCTCGAGAATGATCTCCACGTCGGCCGGATGCTCGAAGAAATTCGGCTGTATGATCGGCTTCTCGAGGGGATTCTTCGATCTGAGCTTTATCCGACCTACGCTGCGCGGATTCTGCACTATTGGCCAGATGGACCAGGCGTCCTTGCCTTGCACAGGTCGAAAGACCGTGTCGTAGAGCTCGTCGCTGACTCCCAGCGCCTTGCGCAGACTCAATCCGCCGTCCGAGTGCAGAGAGCCGCTGGCGAAGAGCAGCTCGACGTCCGGTCTCGAGTCCGGGGCGTACTTGGTGCGGATGAAGGCCAGAGCCTCGGCACCGCCTGGAATCGTCATCATGCCCTTGTTGTGCAGCACGTATTCCATGAGCACGCTCGGCCGGGCGAGTTTCGCTTGCGACAAGCTGACGCTCTGATTGACCATGAAGGTCAGGCCGAGGAAGCCCACGTGCTCGTACATGTTGTAGCCGACTTGGGAGTTTTGGATGACGTTGATGCCGACCTCTTCGAGGTGTTCCTTCGGTCCGATGCCCGACAGCATGAGTAGTTTGGCCGAATCGATCGTCCCGGCTGATAAGATGACTTCCTTCGTCGCTTTGACCGTGTACTTTTTCCCGTTGCGTATGTACTGAACTCCGTAAGCTTTTCTGTCGTGTATCAGAACTTTGGTGACTTGGGCGTTCGTGAGGACGTGAAGGTTTGGTCGGCGCACGCGCAAGTAGGCCGTGGCCGCGCTGCAACGCTTTCCATCCTCCATGTTGACTTGAATGTACGAGAACCCGATTTGCTCCTTGCCGTTGTAGTCGAGGACTTTGTAACCTTTTCGTTTTCCGGCCTTCAAAAAAGCTGTCGCGAGCTCTGTGTGAAATGGCACATGTTCGACGCACAGGTAGCCATCGCTGCTGTGATACGATGAGTTTGTAACGCCTGAAAATCAATGAGAATAAAAAAACAAGTTTAAAACAAAAACAAGCTATAGCTTGAATAAGAAAAAATTTAATCTTCAATGATCGGATACAGACATTTATGACGATTTCTTTGAACTGACTCATAGCATTTAAATTACCGACCTTGTTTAAATATTTTCTTTAAATTTAATAGTCACAAAAGACGAACTCTAAGCAAATTCCTGATTCATCATCGTCTCAGTTTAACGAATTTAGTTCTATTAACCAAGTTGCAATATATGAGCCATCGAAAGTATTACTCATTCGTATTTTTACTATTACTCAATCGTCTTAAATCAGTTGATAAAAGCTTTATCGTTTGCCAATTATAAAAAGAGTCACATCAAACGTTTGCAATAAAATTTTTTGCATCGAAGCATAGAGAAAATTTCAATTTCGTAATTTGAATCGTCGTGATGTGCTTAAATTATGATCGAAATGAATAATGACTGCAATTATCGTGACTGAATGGATTATTTACTCACCAGGTACTTTGAACTTTTCACTTTTTTTGAAATACGGTAGCACATCGTGATAAGACCAGCCTTCGTTGCCAAGAGCCGCCCAAATATCGTAATCGATAGGATTACCTCTGGTGTGTATCATGTAATTGAGAGTGCTGGTACCGCCGAGGCATTTGCCCCTTGGCCACGGGCACTGATGATTTTTCATGCCGAGGCACGCATTTTTTTGCGGCTCGACTTTGTATCCCCAATTGTAATCGGTCAGCTGAAAAAAGCTCACCAGCACGGGAATCTGATTGAGTACTCCCTCGGCTGGTCCAGCCTCGATCAAGAGCACCCGCCACTTGCCCTGCTCCGAGAGACGATTGGCCACCACCGAACCTCCCGAACCAGCGCCCACCACGATAAAGTCGTACGGTATATTGCTGGGCTCCGAGACGATGTTCATGTTGACCTTATTGTGGCTACGGAATATATCTAAGATTGACTGACTATTGACTGAAGCGGCGATGCCGACGACGAAGAGAATGACTAGCTTGACGCTGAGAGGACTCATTTTGACGTTCCGTGAGATCAGCTGCGCCTACCAAAAAACATTTTTCACTTTTAACGAGTTTTTCAACCTAAAATTTCTCTGAACAATACGTAACTATGCACAAAATGACTATCACCCCTATTCTATAAAATTTCTTTCAGACATTCCAAGGTATTATTATAGTTCTTTATCATTTTCGCTCGATTTGAGCGGGCAAAAAATCGTAAACATAATCTCATGCTGACTTGATTAAAAGAGTTACGCATTCGTTCGAGTAACCGTGAAATTTCACATTGTATTGAATTCACTTTCATCGAGTTACTTTCATCTGCTAAATGCAAATTGAGAAACTGAAATAAAAAAAATGTTCTTTTGTCTCGAGCGCGTACTCGCGCGCGCGCGCGCCGGCATGAAATTCAATCAGCATAAGTACTCTCAGGCCGGTATTGTCCGCTAATGAAAATTACACACGCAATGTTTATAACACTGTCCTCGCCATTATCGATGGATTATGAATGTTAAAATATTGCGCGACGCGGCTTAACGTTGCTGTATACACACTCGGCCATTCTCTAATCGACCGAATAAAATTGAGTTCTCGAAGAAGGATAGCGCGCACTTGTATGTAATACCTATCATTACTCTTATTTATACACTTCCTGCACGAGAGCGTGCAGACGCGAGGTTTTAGCACGCGTGAGAGCGGCGTGTTAGCCAATCAATTTTTTATTCACTCTTAAAAATTAAAATATACTCTGAAATGTCTTAAAAAATTCTACAATTGTTTTGGTTTCAAAAATTTTTTTCTACGAATGAAAAAGGACCTTGTGCTTGCTTTTATTTAAAACTTTTTTGAGTTTATGTAAATTTAATGAGGCCCGTTGTCCGATGTTTCAGTATAAGTCTTTTGAATCAATAAAAAAAAGTCTGTTTAAAAGATCCCATGGAAGATTCCCACAAAAGTTTTTTTCATGCCTTTCACTTGTACAGCTTTCGGTCATATGACATACTCAGATAAGTTTTTATAACCCGCTCACTTGTAACAATTTTCTTGCTAATTACCTGTCAACCTTCCAAATCGGTTTAATATATTTTCAATTTATATTGACTAATAAATTCACTACCGCTAAATTTCCCCATGGAATTAACTTTTGATTTTTGAGCTTAATCATAACAAATAACCTGTGAGCAAAATTATCTAAACATGATTTGTACATGAAAGTTTAACGTGTTTTGACAAGCGTATGAAGTTGGATCTCAATTGATAATTTGATATATCTAGCGTAGGTCTTCTCTCAATGTATTTTTTTCTTACTATATTTCACCCTCTGCTTTTGTTGAGAGCGAAGCCTTCACATCACCAGTTGACCTTAATTCAACTAAACCAGCCATTGATCCATTTTCTTGAAGATGTTGTTTTAGACTGATAAAAAACCAATTTTACGTCTTTTCAATTTCGACTTGAACTTTTTATTTGATGCACGATTTATTAAGAAAATCGTGTTGCATTTGAAAAATATTTAGTTCTTTTCAATAAATGTAATTCAAATATTTGCTTGGGTGGAAATGCTTTGTAAAAGTCGATTGAATAGTATTCGGAAAGAAAGCATCACTTGTACTTCCGTCATGAAAATCATTCAAGTGTACTATATTATAGGAAGAAGCAGTAACCATCACTCAATTATAAAGTCAAGTTCAAATTTGATTCAGGAAGAAGCAAACAGAATGATTTACGTAAACATTCAATGCAGAAACTCATTGACCGTTTGGTTTAGAAAATACTATATGAAAATCGAATCACAGGACTCTCACTTTCATTATTTTTCAGAAATTAAAAACTTCTTTTTGTAAATATATCCACGATAAATGTATATTAATATAACTTTTTTTTAATTATAACTTTGAGAAAGGCAAACATTATTCTCTAGTAGCTGCGTTGTAGAAACGATCCCAAGTTTAAAAAAAACCTTGTAACGATGGATTACATTAACTTTGTTTATATTAGTTATAACACATAGTACCAATTAAAGAAGTATATTTTGTTTCAAGCATTAAAATATTAATATTCTATTTTCTGGAATTATATTCATTACACTGCAAGCAAATTTACAAATTTTCAAAATACAACCAACTCCCGAGTACGTACGTCCAATTAACAAATAAAAAAGCTAACAGCTACTTGAAAATGATCACTCAACACTGTTGAAAAACTATTAAGTTTCACTGTCGGAAAAAAGACACCAACGGGCAAAAACAATGCAAAGAAAAAACGTACCTGTCAGGAGACGTAGAACCGGCAGTCCCGGTCGCGCGCGTTCGATCGCGAGTATGCGTGTGCGAGAGTCCGTCGAATTTTATGCAACCGCGTGGCTGCTGCCGGGGCTATTATACATGTATGAGCGCGCGAGAACAGCCGCCTTTGGAAGAAACGGACGAAAAGGCGGAGTCGAGCATACGTATATATTTGCACGCAGTAGTAGAAGTAGTAGTATTAAAGGTAGTTGAGCGAGCGACGTTTCGCGGAGAAATGCGTATAGCTCGATCTGCGCTTTCACGCGCAGTGCTCGGCCGCGCGGCTCACGTAATAATTTTGCCTGATTGAACTTTGAACAGAGGCAAAAATCTGCGTTTCTCTCTCCCTCGTGCGCTGCTCTCCCACCCCGCAGTCGGCTCGGGCCTATAACCATACACCCTAGAAGCTTCGATAAACTAATTCGAGCCAGTTGTTGATTTACGATCCGCCGAGATGGGCTCAAGGTCGGCCGATTGCGCACATTATGCGCGAGCCATAATAATCGCAACTGCAACATTTGCAATTTCGACGGGCTAAAAGGAGTCATGAAAATGGATGGCACGCGCGCAAATGCAATTGTTTGGTTTTGACCTAGCGATAGAGATTGATGATATGCGCGCGAGATGTTTGCAAGACGCATACGATACGCGCGCAACCTCTAATGGATTGTTTTGCTTGGCGCAATGCGTGTGCAGATTTTGACTTGTGTCATAATGCCACGAGCCGCCAGGCGATTGGTAATGGCAGGCATTTAACTTGGACACGAAAATTACGCATGTAAACTCAGCCGATTTTTCCGCTATATCTTAAGAACACGAGCTTGTGAAAGTGAAACATTGTATTAGGTACAAATAGTTTTTGAGTCTTTGATGAAAAAATCGCAAGATTCGTGTTTGTGTGTGTGTGTACACTGCACACTTTCTCCCGCTACATAAATGCACGTATTCATTTAAAAAATAGCTCTGCATTGCGATGCTCATATACATGAATGAGCATTGAGCCTGCAGAGCTGGCTCGAAGGATTTCACTGTATATAGCGTGCGATAATTCGTCTTTCGGCGAAAATTGTTTTACAAGCGATGCTCATATAAATTAACTGCTCACGATCATTTTAAATTATTTGTAATAACTATAATTGCATCTTTGTGCTGCATGACTAATGTATATTTCGTATGCTTTGTTTTAGGTGAGTTCCCAGTGAATGCGTATGAATTATTTAAAAAAATAAATGTACACTCTTGACGAGTTATTGAGACACGACGATTGAGAGGTAAGTTGTCGATCGATAACCATTTATTGTAATAGTCAAGTTTTATTTCAAATCGATCGTTTACTTGCTAACGAAACTTACAAAACTAAAAAATATGATATACCAACAGGTATGCGTAGCTGTAAGGCCGTACATCAAGCTACAGGGGTTTCGGTACAAAATCACTACGCACTAAGAAAAATTGTGTATCAAATCAAATTCCAGTCGTGCTTCAGCATGTCGGACAGTTTTTCGCCTATCATTATCGTCGGTATATTCGTATGACCCGTCATGATTATGGGCATTATCGAAGCGTCCGCCACTCTCAGTCCTTTAATGCCTTTCACCTGCAATGATTTTGCAATGAAAATTAATGAGCCTAAATCCATAAATTATTGCAGAGCCGATCGTCTCGATTACTTACGCGTAGTTTTGGATCGACGACGCCTGTAGGATCGTTGGCCGGGGCCATCTTACATGTGCCACTGTAGTGATAAATGGTGAAGGAGAACGTCCTAGCTGCGCACGCCCAATACTCGTCGGAATCGTACTCGTAGTTTTCGCACTCCGGCACACTGACGTTGTAGATCTCCGAACTGAACGTCTGCATCGCCTTCGTCTTGCTGATCTCGATCGAGGCTCTGATGCCTTTTACCATGAGCCTCAAATCTTCGGGATCTTCGAAGTAGTTGGGAAATATTTTGGGCTTTGCTTTCGGGTCTCTGCTCCGCAGGAATATTTTGCCGCGACTGCGAGGTCTCATTAACATGGGAAATATCGACCAGGAGTGTCGCCCGCTGATTTGAGCATACATTTTGTCCCAGTACTTCTCAGAAATGCCAAAGCTGTTGCGAAACGAATTGTCAGAGACGACCGAGCCCCCGATGAAAAGTAACTCTATATTAGGAAAAACGTCGAGATTTTTAGGATCGTCGACGTCTATGAATGCTAGGGCTTCGCAACCACCGGGTATAGACAGAGGCCCGTTTTTCGTGTTCAAAAAGTCAGCCACGTACGGCTTCATGGGATTCGTTACGTCTTCGCTTACGATGCTCACGGGCTGGTCGATCAAAAACACCAAGCCCCCGTAAGATATGTGATCCATTAAATTTTCTCCGACCGGTGCGTCTTGCAAGACATCGATCATCATCGACCTTAAATGCTCAGCCGGGCCGATTCCAGACAGCATTAAAATTTGCGGCGAATTAATCGCTCCCGCTGACAAGATCACTTCTTTCTTCGCTCTTACGTGAATAGTCATGTTCGACTTGGTGAACTCGACACCGTAGGCCCTGTTTTGCTTATCGATAAGCAATTTATTAACGTGGCTAAATTTCGTGACGAATAAATTTGGCCTCTTTCTGGCTGGATGCAAGTAAGCCCTATTTGTACTCATTCTTGTGCCATTTTTAATGGTGGCCTGTATGTAAGAGAAACCAGTTTGATTGCCAGCGTTATAATCGATTATCGGATAGCCCAATTCTAGGCCAGCTTTCAGAAATTGCTCGGCTACAGGTGTGTGATAAGGTGGGTAGTTGATGTGTAGAGGACCTTCGGTATTGTGCACTTCTTTATCTTGTTTGAACTGCTTTATTCTCAAATTTTCTGATTTTTTGAAATACTTCAAGATATCTTTGTAAGCCCAACCATCGTTGCCCGCTTCGGCCCATTGGTCGTAGTCACGGGGATTGCCTCTTGTCGCGATCATATAATTTAAAACGCTACTTCCGCCCATCACTCTACCTCTCGGCCAATTGCACTGTTGATTCGTCATACCTAAGCAGTATCTATCCGAAGGTTCCGTTTGATATTTCCAATTCAAGCCGTCGACGAATTGCAGATAATTGACTAGTAAAGGTATGTCCATCATCAAGTTTTCGTTGCCACCGGCTTCGATCAAAAGAACGGTGACATCTCGAATTTCACTGAGTCTCGATGCGATTGTCGATCCGGCACTGCCGGCCCCGATGACGATGAAATCAAATTCTTGATCGGGACTGGGAGTCATGTCTTTAGGGGCACTATGCACTATTCGGTCATTTTCACGCATAAACTTCATTAAACCAACAGCCAGATTAACTAACATTTCGTTCGATGTATTTTTAAAGTTTGTAAACCCGTAAAGATTTAAATATTTTAGATCGATCTCTTGTAACTTAACGACTGTGATTGTCAGACAGTAAATTAAAATTAAAGAAGAAAATAATATTTTATTCATCGTGATTTAAACTGATTCACTGAGTATTTAATTTAATTCTGTAAGAAAATAATCTGGCATTTTTATTTTATTCACTTTTTTCACAAATAAGTTGACAAAAACCATTCTGAGGCAATCGTTTTTTTTCAACTGAATGTTTTTTTTGTCTACAAGTATGTTACGCGTTGCAAGGAAATTTTGATGACGTAGCTAAACGGTGACAGCATCCTGTCGGGTATATACAGAATGTTAGATAATATGCATGTTGAGGAAAAATTCGTCGACTCACACTTGAAAGATGAATGGATTAATTTTTCGTTGCATTTTCGTCATCAATGTTGAAAACAATTTTTTGTTTAGTTTTAAACATTTTTTATTTTTCTTTGAACAATATATTATATGTTTAGAAAAAGAGAAAGTGTAAAATGTCAAGTACTCCTTTATCTAGCTAGCTTTTTATGAAAGAGTGTATGTAATGTGGCCCGAGTACAGGCGATAATATTATTTTTTTTTTATAAAATGTATATTGATTTCAATAATGTTTAATACTTTCATCGAGGAATATATTTTTATAGATAAGAAAAATAAAATAAAATTTATTTACATGTAGGCAGCGAAAAAAATTACTTTAATGAGATCAGAAATCAAAATATAATAAGTAACAAAATTTTATTTGAATCAGTTTTACAACTTTAAACATAAGTAACAAGTAAACAAATTCATAGAGAATCAAAAACGACGAGTCACTATATAATAAGTTCAACTTTTATTTTTTACAATCTAACAAGAATTAAAGTAACAAAGTACAAAATTATGGCACAAAATGTAATATTATTTAACACATCACTTAAGAAAGCAAACATTCAAATGAACTGTTATTATAAATTTTTTAGAGAATTAGTTAACAATTATTCATTCACGTTCATAAATTTTATAAAGCACGCATTTCAATTCTTAAAAAATAAATGGTATCCTTAAACTTTTAGGAAAAAAGTTTAACTCAATATTATCGTAACAAACATTGACTATTTTTAATCATGTCAGATATGACATGTAGAAAGTAACTTGCACTATTTACATGTATATTTATCCTACATTTCTAGTGTATCTGTCATAATGATCATATTGATTTGACTCTTGATAGGCATAATTTTGTTCGACGGGACTATTAGCGCTCGAGTAAGCGCCCCAATCGAGCTTGATCATGTCGGAGCCTTTTTCTGCAATCATAATCACAGGCGCATTGGTATTTCCACTGCTGATGGTGGGCATGATCGAGGCATCGATAACCCTCAGTCCCTGTATTCCGTATACTCTGAGCCGAGGGTCCACGACGGCCTCCGGATCCCATGCCGGTCCCATTTTGGCAGTTCCCACCGGATGATAGATGGTCATTGAGATGTGTCGAATGTGGCACTCCCAGTAATCGTCGCTGGCGAACTGCAAGTGACTGCAGCCGGGTAACTTGACTCTGTGAACTCTGGAGCCGAACTGCTTGAAAGCTCGGGCCTCGCTCACTTGCATCGCTATTTTTGCGCCCTCTACCAGGGTCGCGATATCCAGCGGATGGTCAAAGTAATTGGCGTCGATTATCGGCGCCTGGAACGGATTAGAATTTCGCAATCTCACCGAGCCTCGCGATCTCGGTCGCAAGAGAAGAGGCATGATCGTCCAAGCATCCTTGTTGGCTATGGGTCTGTAGACGGTATCGTAAATCTCATCGGTAATGCCTAATACTTTGCGCACTTGCACACCAGCGTCGGAATTGATCGAGGCCGGGGCCATGTGAAACTGTATGTCCGGATAAGTGCCGGATTCATTGGCATAAATAGTATTTACAAAGGCGTATCCTTCGACGCCGCCCAACGTGGTCATGGGTCCTTTGCCGTTGGCCACGTACTGCATGGTCATGGGAGCCGCCTGGAAGCGATCCTGAACGATCGCCACGGGCTTGTCGACGAGGAAAGTCAAGCCTCCCATGCCCACGTGATCCTGCATATTGTCGCCGACTCTGAGATCCTTGACGAGTGGAATGCCAACCTCTTGAAGATGTTCCTTGGGGCCGATGCCGGACAACATGAGAATTTGGGCACTGTTGATGGCCCCGGCCGACAGAATGACTTCCTTTCTCGCTCGCACGAACTGCTTTTTGCCGTCTCGAACGAATTCGACGCCCACAGCCTTCATCGTTATTGGATTTATGACTATTCTGGTAACGTGGGCGTTCATAGCCGTGTGCAAATTGTTTCTCAACCTGACCGGTCTCAAAAACGCTTTGGCAGTCGAGCATCTGCTGCCTCTTCTTATTGTACCTTGAGCTATCATGAAGCCAGTCTGGTATTCGCCGTTGATGTCTCGGTTTTCGTAGCCAATCTCAGTACCAGCCTGAACGAATGCTACGACCAGCGGCGTTCTCCAAGGAGCCTCCTGTAATCATCGAAAGAACATTTTCACACAATCGCTTGCGTATCTTACTTGGCGAGTGACAACGATTTCATACCTGCACCGTGAGGAGTCCGCCAGTTCCATGATACGGGCTATTTCTCAAGTAGGGATTGCGATTGTCCTCGGACTTTTTGAAGTAATAAAGAGCCTGATCGTATCCCCAGCCGGGATTGCCGAGCGACTCCCAGTAGTCGTAGTCGTGGCGATTGCCCCTCACGTAGAGCATGTAGTTGAGGACGCTCGAGCCACCGAGTACTTTGCCGCGCGGCCAGTTGCACCTGCCGCCCTTCATGCCCAGACAGGCCTTGCCGGTCGGCTCGGTCTTGTACTTCCAGTCGAGCTTGGTCAGCTGGAGGTAGGCGGCGAGCGACGGCACGTCCGTGATCTCGTTCTCGTCGGGGCCAGCCTCGAGCAGCAGCACCTTCCACTGCGGTATCTCGGTGAGTCGCGAGGCCACCACCGCCCCGGCCGAGCCGCCACCTATCACCACGAAGTCGTACACGCCGTCCAGGGGGTAGCGATCGATCGGCCGACTTTCCGGGTCTGCAAAAGATCCAGCAATGAGATTACGGCGCATTATATGCGGCAGCTGCCTTCCCTAATGCATTATAAAGGTATCTCTCGTAATGTACGTGCGATACATTTTTTCCTCTGCACATTCCTCGCTCGACCAGCGTTATATAAATTTTTACCAGGTATTCCGAATGCTCGACTATGTTTAATACGTGGCCGTATACGGCTACACCTAGGAAATATTATTGCTCTCGGAACGTCTTACTTAATCATGATGTCAAAAAGGAAACTGTAACAGCAGATCAATTACCCGTGCACTATATGTACGCATATAAATATATATTATATATATAATACGTATAAACTTTCACTACGCGATGTATACGCCTTCGAATGTAAAAATTGCCCGTGTAATGGTAAATTTATGTCAGAATTTCTTCATAAATAAACAAAGATTGAAACATTATAAGCTGATTAAACGATCTTTTATTATCACATTCGAGTGCACGCGTGGAAGTCGAAAAGCTCGCGTATAAACTTGGAAACTTTCTAAATTATCCTTGGCTGTATCACATTGTTTTCAGCCTCCTTGATATCACGTATAAGGTCGGAAAATTATTACGACGTGTTTATGAATGTTCCGAATAAAGCTGCAACTAAATTATTTTACTGCCTACCTTTGTACAAAGATATCGTTTAATTGATTCGAGTTTTAATTTCTTTCTGAAATTTCTATGCGCGAGTTATTAATCGAACGTGCGCTTGAAGGTTTTTTTTTCACAGAAAAATATTGACATTACATCTTTGTTACAAGTTTAAATGATATATTTACCTAATTGATCATAGTGATAATAGGAAAGACCGGCTATGAGAAGCGGAACCAGCCATAAGCTCGTGCCGACCAGTCCGATTGCTCCCTTGAGCGCCGAGGTGACGACGATTGCGCTAAACACCATGTTTCTAATTTCTAGGATTTCTTTGTTGAATTTTTATCTAATTGAGCGCTTAGAAAGGCGTTAGATTGTTGGGCGGACGTCAGAGAACGTCCTTATCCGGTGGCCTTGAAGATCTCCAAACTTCCTCTTCGCTTATCCACCGATGACTAAGATAGCACATGTTATGCCTGATTAGCATCTCCTGCTAACAATGTCACATGCTCTTCAAACATCCTGTTGAGAAATCAAAGTTGAAACTTTTAGCATTGCATACATTGAAAATAGTAGTTGTATAATACTTTGTGTCAAAAGAAACGTAGGATAATAGAAGTTACTCAATGAACTACAAAAAGAGCGTGACGATTTTATGATACAAAGTTACGGCTCGCGTCGGCGTGTATGTATGTGCAAGACATTGTGTGGCGTTGCGCACGCGCAAAAAGTAAAGCTCCGATGTAACTAAATTTGCAGCTGCAAGTACGCTTTTCCTAATTAGAAAGTTGCTGGCCCGTATAAATGCATGCGCGTACAAATCAATCGAATGATTTTTAGCTTATGTTTGATTGATTAATACGCTGCAGTTTACACGTTCGGAAGCAGACAAAAATAGTCGAACGCGTATGCAGACTCAAAGAAACCGCGCGCGAAATCAAGGATATGTAATGGACTAGGATTTTTTTTTCGTCCTTCGATGTACAGCTCGTGCTTACATATTTACTGCACTTGAATTTTTGTCAGAGCAAACTGCGAGACTCATAAATATACATATATTATAAGGTTGGAGTGGAAAAAGTCTCGGGCGCGCACGAAAGTATTTGTTCAATCATCTGTGAGTCACGATTTGCTCGCGCGCGCGCGACAAAAAGACTGCTATGCACAATTCCGTGCTATATAGATACGAATGCGTGAGACCATCCAGGCGCCGGCGACTCGGGCGGGGTTCATGCCAGCTCTTTGGCTTTCGCTCGGCGATCGCTTGCTTTTGCCAGCCAAATATTTGAAAAAGAAAAAATGCACTCGCTCTTGTCTATATGAATTTATACACATATATACTACGAATAGAAAGCCAAAGTCTCGAGTCGTTGGCGATTCACGAATACGTTTATAGAGTGTACACCTTTTATTTACTTGGCTCTTTTTTTTCCTCTCTTATTTTTGTGTGTTAGCGAGTGCTCGGAGTGTACGTGTGTGTGTGTGTGTTCTCCGATTGCCAACGATCGCGCACGATATACAGGCATGTGTACGTGTGTATGTGTGTGTGTGTGTATATTTTTGACGCGGTGAAAGCTCGCCTCCGCGGCTTGCACGCTGTGTGTATGTAAATGACTTCTCCGATTTCCTATTGAAAATTTGTTAACAACCTGGGTCCCATTGGCAAACGCCAATGCTCATTCCCCCCTTGCGTCGAGTACATAAAAGTAAAACTTTGAGCGAGTCAGTTATTCTTGTTATCGGCTCGCGCGTGCACGAGGGTTGAGCATTACGTGAATCAGTAGCAACAGCAGCAGCAGCAGCCATCAAGAGGCCCCAATTGTTTCGTTACAATATATAGCACGTGTGAGCGTTTTATCTCCTCTCGATCCGCGATTGCCTTATCTGATTTTATTATTTTGTTTTTACGGGCCGTGGCTAGTACTACAGTGTGTACACTTTTACTACCAGTCCGCCCAACGGATTTTGCCACCGGATTTACCTATAGTTTGGGATTAAAAAGAAAGAGGAAAAAAAGAGTAAACTTGCACGCGTCGGAGCTTGCCCGTAAATGCACCAACGTAAAAACCAACGGATTTTACGCTCGTAAAGTATATTGCCTAATTAGAAAGTCATACGGCAACGGACTATTGATCTATTGGTTTTTTTTTTAATTTTTTTCTTTATTTTTGTTATCGACTAATCGGAGCGCGGGTCCGAATTTTTTTCCATCATTTCAAGCGTAAGTTAGAGACTGCACCTTCGAACGAACGACTCGGGATAATAATTGTGCTCGAGATTAGCTTTAAAAGCTTCAAACGACGATACGAATAGGTGAAAATCGGCAACGAGTGTAGCGACAACACGGCATTAATTCTACAATGGCAGTAAAGTACAGAGATATGTCGAGCTTAGCATTTACACGGGTATCGGGTGCTGTGTATTTAGCCCGGAGACTGCACATGCACGAGAACGTACGAAGGAAGCAGAACGAGTGGCGCACAAATCCCATCAGTAATTCGTTTTTCACGCGATCGGAAACAAGATAAGGCGGCTAATAAATTCCAAGTGCGTATACGAACGGCGCACGAGAGGCTTGTTATGTTTTATTGTCTCTCCGAGTGTATACAAGCGTATTATACGCGATATACCACTTTCGGACGACGGAATCGGCCTATGCGCGGCTCATCGTGGCTCGCTCGCCGCAGCGGCCCGACACAGCTACCCGAGAGACGTTTAACAAGAAAATCTACATGCTCGACGCGATGTAACTCTCTGGCTCGCGTGCGCCATTTCGAATGGGCAAGTGCACGATCATTAAATCTCGCGCCGTATATAATAAGAACTCGAGGCAATTGTAAATGTGTGAAGTTTTCACTTCGCAGACACAAATAAAAACACAGGAAGCTTAAACTGCACGTGCGAGTGTGTGTGTGTGTGTATAATATTTTGCCGTGTGTCTGTACGAGCCGTGTAATAATAGACGATAATCGTATACAAATTAGCGCATTACGCGCTCGAGCAGTTAACGCACTGATTGATGATAAATTGGATCGAAACGCGTTTCCTCTTGTGCGCCACGCGTACGCGTTACGCTCGAATGCATCGCTCGAGTCGTATAATTAATAAAATGGATGCTCTTGATTCCACGTTGGCGATCCTTTTTTTTACCTGCTTCTGGCCCGGCAACAATGTCTGTAATCGAACGCGATCGAGCGCGCATAACGCGAACGCGTAAAGAAGAAGCAGTAGTTTCACACTCGTATGATAATCGGCGGTTTTTCCTCGTCGCCGCTATTATGAATGCGGTGGCGGCTGCTGTCATGCGCTTTCGTTCTCGTCGAAACCGCGGCCCGAAACCGTCGCACACAAACGCGCGCGCGCTCCACATGCAACTAACTGTCTTTCTCTCTCTCTGCGTTGCAAAAGTCGTTGACAACTTTCGATATTCACACCGCGCGCAGGCAGCTAGGTAGGTTAGGTATAGTCCACTGCCACTTGCTAAATGTGCGCCACACGCGTATATAGACACAAGCACGTGAGAGCCGAGATTGCAGACCAAACATCTTTGATCGTTAATCTTTCCGCGAGTCTGTGTTTGTATCTGGACTGCGATTCCGCATAGAGCGCACGCAGCTACGTTATTATTCCGGTGGCAATTAGATCTATTCGTCTCTGTTTTTCTCTCTTTTGCGGCACACGATGATAAATCACAAAAAACGCACACGACTGCATCTCATATTTCATCATTTAAACGTAGTATTTTCATACTGATTAAACCTTCCGGCCTGAAGGTGTGCGGGCGCACCTGTCTCCTTATGCCTTTTTCTCTCTCTCTCTCTCGGCATGCACAGGTTATACGTATACAGTGTACACACGAGTATGAGCAGAGATCCCCGATAACGCGCAACGTATCGCAGATCTCGATTTTTCGGCCGCTCATGAGATATTATGGCGCACTGCAAAACACAGCGCATTCCCCCAAGAAATGCGCTTCCGCTGATCTCGTATTATACTTATATGAAAGAAGGCGAAAGGAGAAAGTGTTGTCTGCCTCCGCGCAGTATGTCTGTATATGTATATATCCACATGCAAGTGCATTATATGGGATAGATACCATACGAAAGTCACGGTTACGTTATATGTGCGAACATACTCACGTTCACGTCCACCTCATCGTTCTCTTTTTTTTCTCTTTCTCTCTCTCTCTCTCTCTCTCTTTATCGATATTACGCGCACGGCACATGTTTGCCGTCCGCACTTACAAGACTTGATGTTTTGTTTTTTTCCTGCTGCTGCTGTTTTTACTTTTTGCTTGGACCGGTGCTAATTGTAGTATGTACTTGTCTGAGATGAGCAGCTCCCGGCGCAGAGCAGGATAGTAATTACGTACACACATTCGTACGCTCTTCCGCGTGCGTGCCGTGGCGGCTTGAGTTGCCGCAGCTGATGTATACGCACGCATCTGTGCACACACATACACACACTTTTCCGCTTAGAGGGCGGACGTCCTGAGATGTATATTCTAGAGCTGCCAAGAGTTTAGTTTGAATTGAATTAGCTGCCAGCCGAAGCGAGCTCGCGAGCGCAATTTTGCACAATGCAGAGCAATCCTGCAGCCGAGCTCTTGAGGGAGAGAAAGAAAGAAAATGAAAGTATAATGATAACCTTTCAACGTGTGTGTGTGTATGTGTGCATATTATGCGCGATGGGAAAATTAGATGATTCATTCGTGACGTTTTCTTGCCACGAGGCTTTTCATCTTATACCCAGCTTTTGATTTCTCCATGCCTCGAGAGATTCCAGTCGAGAGGCTCTGAAGCTTCATCGGCTGCTATTAGTCAGTGCGTGTATGTCCAGACACTATGCCGGTCGCAAGCTCTTGAAGCGTCGACAATGAATGCTCATGCTCAGCTGATATAGTTCATTCACTCCAAGTACTTTCGTTTCGAGGAGACGTCTCGAAAAAATAATTTATTCTTATTGAATTTGTCGCAATAGAAGACGAGGGGACATCCTTTTATGGAAATGAGGTGATTTACTTCAGCGTTGCCTAATTTAGGAAGTTTCGTTAGGCGCCGATAAAAACTTATGAGAGGTCAACGTCGTTTCCTAGATATGAATTCTTCTCGCAAATTGAAAGCTTTTACGTCTGCGTTACATATACCCGAATCCCCGCATAGATGCAGTCGGAGAGTTTTATTGTCGTAATTTTGTTTTATGATGCATCTAATGAAGCTCGTTACGTACGTAAACGCGAATAGTCTTCGCATGAGATAAGCACGAGCGCCCGAGGCGCAACTACTCTACACGCCGCTTCTTCTTATACCTGGCGCGGTGAGAAAAAATTCCAGTCTCATAAAAATATGAGTATTACGACACGAGTATCGAGTAAATGTGCACCTCGTTTGTCTGGCTCGTTGATCGATGTAAGGAATTTAACCTCGCGCTCGTCGCGATGAGAAGCGTTGCGCTAATCAAACTTACAAATGTCACTAATGCCACGGGTGGCAAAATCACTCTCGAACAAGTAATACAGATATCACACTGACGAGGTTAATACAACCTTTCAACGCGCGAGCATAAATACGCTTTTATTCCCACAAAGTCGACATTCCAAATTGGCGAACTGCGGCTTTCCAATATTATTGAATTATTTACGATCGTGAGTCGATAATTTTGAGAAGAGAATCGGCAATGTAAATACATATATACAGAAGCGTCACGCGAGCTCCTGCACCGCGACGTTGCGCAACAACACATAAAGTGAGTTCGTTATTTTTGTGAAATATCTTCATAAAAAATTTTTTTTTATTGTATATACTTGTAAAAGTCGCATGCGAGGGCTTCCCTCCGAGCGAATGACTTTCCGAAGTAACTGATTTCTCGAGTGCACAGTGTTGTACCTTGGCTACATAATCTGTTGCGTTGGTCGCCCGACGTTTGCAGCGTGTCTTGAGGTCGGTCATTAGCGAGCATAGAGTGTTAAGTATCGCGTTATACGACGCCCCGGTGAATAATATATTATTTTATTTTTTCTTCAAGTCGAACACCGACGACGACCTACATAACGCGCGCACTGCAGGTAAAGGAAAAAAAAATTGCACCTCACGCGATGATCGGATGCAGCGTCTCACGCGCGTATATAATCGCGATAAATTATCGAGATACGCGAAGTGTGTACACACCTCGCGCGACTTGTCCGTTCGGATGGGGTTATACATCAAAGTAACACCACTGCACCGCGCGAATATTTTCGCTCGAGCGTCGACGCGATTACCGCACGTCGCGGGTCGGGCCATTTAAATTTCTTAAAATTAAATTATGGCTCGATGGGCTTTTAACTTCATTACGGTGACCGATACGAATCTTGAATTATCGCCGCCGCCGCGTAAAAACCGGGCGGTTGCGGTTATTAATCCTGACATTGCTTGAGCGCGCGCACCTTCGCGAATAACACAGCTGCGCACTTTGAATTTTCAATTGTCACGCGCCATTGGGTGCAGGCGTGCGCCTATGCCAGAGGCCGACGACATTGACTCGGGAAAAATAATTTGCATCGAATGCAATTGACTGATTACGGGCCTAAACCCGACACGCGGACTTGGCCGTGTGCGTCCAGCCAATCAAAGCATAACAAAGAAAAAGTACACGGGCTACTGCTGGAGCTCGGTGGCGGCCTTATAAGAAGAAAGGCTTTCAAAATTATGCTTTCCACACGCACTCGCGTATACGCGCTCAGGCCGACGCGGAAGCAGCATACTTTAAATGCGATTCCGGCCAGGCTTGCTTTTATTATTACATGCTTCCTCGTCTCCGAAAGGCGGTTTATGCACACAAACACACACACACACACATGAGCTGTATGTGGTCTGTATATATACCGGAATCAAGCCAACCACATACACGCATACACACAGGCCCAGGCACACACACAATCACGATCAGCTGGTATAGTTTGCGCGCGCACTGCTCTTTTTATACACGCGCAAATCAGTGGAGCTGCTATTTTCTCGTTGCGTAAGCTCACGTGCTTGTTTATATAGATCTTGGAGCTCTATAGCAGCTGGAGGCCGGCCAGCAAGAGCTGCGGCGAATATAATCCAGATTATGATCGCAGAAAAGAAGATGTCGAGATCGAGGATAGTAGTATATACCATATCAAAAAAGCGGATTCTGCGGTTTCTCGAGAAAGTTTACCTAAAGTGCGTAAACGTGTCCTGCTTTGCATACATTATAATTTACGCCGCCGCTCCTGTGTTCGTATGCATCGTCCAGCTTAAGGCACACACGTGCGCGGCATATATATTTTGATAATTGCCGATTTCGACATATTACCGACAGTCCCATCAGCCTTGTAGATTTTTCCGAGCTCCGAAGAAGAGGAAGAATAAAAAAATAGAAAACACGAGGCAACAACGTCGAGCCTGTGGAGCGCGTTTAAGCAACGATCGTTTTTCAAAGCTGCGGCTAAACAATGCGTCCGACTAGCACAGCCAAGACGTAATAATATAAACAGCAAGTGCGCGCCTCGACCTATCCTTCACGCGCGCAGCAACTCAAAAATCAGTATAATTTGCCAAACAATCACTTTGGAAACCCGCGATCCTGTTCGCGTCTACGCGATGTTATACACAAAGTGTCGTCGTTTTGCAAGTCTCCGCGAGGCGTAAATCACCGGGGAATTAGCGTGCGAATATGCTACGGTGCGTTAGCGCGAGGCTATATTATAGAGGTATACACACAGAGCGACTGCTGCCGTGCGCGCCGCAAAGAAAATCGAAAGGAGAGATATACAATATATAATAAGTGTAACCTTCATCCGGTGAATATATAGCTATGCACGCGCGACTCTGCGTATAATATACTATATATTTGCCGCTCGCGACCTTGGGAGCCGTTTCCAAAAAAGCGTTATAAACTCTCTCGACGCCGTGTATAATCCTGGACACACTATTATAAATACCTGGGCGCGATTGAGCTCGCGGTCACATTATGTCCGGAGTATATAAGTTGGCGAGAAAGTCATACGCAATACTTTCGCACAGCGAGAAAAAGAGACAGTGCCGGAGCGAGCGAGAGAGAGAGAAAGAGAAAGAAATTTCGAACGCATACGTTATAATGTTACGTAACTGCGCGCAAAATGTGCAAAAGCCATGTACGCACGGCAAAGAGTCCATCCCGTTTCAGCGAGACTTTGAGCGAATGAGAGAAAAGTCGTCTCTCTCTTGACGACGCGGATGAGAGCCGACGCGCCGCCTCATAAATTCATATTCTTTAGGCCAATTATAAACGGATTTTTGTTGGATTATGTAATTTTGCACGGTCTCGTCTCACTCATTTGGCTATAATTAGATAGTTGTTGTAGCAATGGCGAACTGCAACGAAAGTTACGCGCGCGCATAAAAATGCCGATCTTACAAATTTCGCGCTCGAGCATCGGCTAACTTAACTGCCGTAAACGAGAAGCTTATGTGTGCGTGTACGAGTTGTTTTGGGGAATAAAAATTACAGTCCTCGCCGGAGCCGTTGTAAATTTCATCCGGTATTTTCTCGCGAATTTCTGCCGGTGTACATAAGTTTTCCGCGACGTGCGCGTATACTTTTAAATGCCATGTGTGTACGCGACACTTTCGATTGCGTAAACAACGCGTTTCCTCGTGTGTATCGCGTATACACATATATAGGTAGGTACCGTCGTTGTACATGTAATCGCTGCCGGAGCAACTCGAGAAAATCATGAGGATGATGCTTTAATGACGATGCGCACGTGTGCGTGAAGAAATGGCCTTTTTTTCTTCTCTACCTCTGCGACGTTCATAAATCTGAAACTGCGCGCTTCGTATGTATAATGCATGGCTAGCATTAAAAAGAGATCGGCGCGTCGTTACCAAGGCTCTCGCAATAAATATGATCGTCGCCCTGCTCGAACGCCGATGAGCTCGCAAATTATCGATTATTTCGCGCGCGCGACTATATCGCGATTGCAGCTGCCGCGTGCGACCGCTAAGAATAATGAATAAAAATGCGCCCGCACGTCAGCTCGAATGAAAGTGTTTACACGCGGTAATCCGTAATGACAGTTATTATACCCGAGTTACACATTGTCGTCGTCGCCGTCACGCATCCAGCTTCGGACGTGCGGTCGAGGATGCGCCGTCTCGGGAAAAAGAAAACACGTCTAATTTATGTATATAACTTAATTGTCCATGCGCGAACCGATTGTGCAGAAAATTACGAACTGGCAGCGAAGATTCTAGAGGTTTAGCACGAGTACGCATATAAAATTATTGTCATTCGACGACTTGTGAAAGGTAACGTGCTTATATAGTCCTCGTGTTTACCCGGCGATAGCAAACATTGCATATTTATACTTTGTTGCCGAAGTTTGCGGTGGAAAAAATACAATTAAATTTTGTCGATCAGTCGTCACTTAAAATTTTTTTAGTTTCACTGAGCAATTATAAATCAAGAAATACATTATGGTACATTTTTATAGAAAGCTTGAAACTTGCAAAAGCACAGGACTCACCTAAAAGCTTGTCGTTCGAAAGCCACAATTTTGGAAATAATCTTGGTGGTCATGTTCACTTGAAAAGCAGAAAAAAGCACAAGAAATAAAAGCACAAAAAAGCTTTAAAATTGACGAAAAATCACAGGCACTCGGAGCTCGCTAGTCATTAACTGGTCGCTCCCTCGCGTCTCTAACATCACCGACGCAATCGCTATTTATTCAGCTCCTCTCTATCATCTCACCGCACACAACACTGGACGATACACTCGACCGCTCGATCGATCACCTGCCAGGGCAATTAATCGAATGGATAGGTGGTAAAAAAAAGCTCGAATGGTCTTGGCCGGTTCCCGGGACGTGGGTAGCGTGGTTGTTGATGGCGTGCGCAGCGCTGCTAGGATACTGTGCCTCGGCACTGGAGTCGATGTAACTCGTTCTCGTCTCTCGCTCTCTGCGCGCCAGTGGCGTCCCTGCAATATGGCCCGAGCACCTATCCCGCCACTATATAACTCGAGAAAGAGGCAGACTGGCACACGCCCGACATAGCACGCGGCGGTGGTACAAGCAACACAAGTAGTGAAAGTGTATGTGCAGCGTACCTATATACACGAGCCAAAGAACTTCTTCCTGACGCCAAAACGAAGAGAGGAGAGAGAGAGAGAGAGGAACAGAAAGAAGGAAAGAAGCGAGGAGGAGCCGACGAAAACTTGCTCATCTCCTTTCCCAAATCGTCTATTGCTACACGGGTCCCCGTATTGTCGCCAACAAAATTCAGCGGGTCGCGCTTGGCCGTGCTTAAAATCACGTAGCGAATAAAAGGAAGCCGATCTTATTCATGGGAATATAAAGCTCGCGGCTCGAAAATTACGTCAAGAGAAATTTCGCCGCGCAGATGATGAGTATCCGCGATATTTAGCGCAATGAGTGCCTTCGCGTGTGCTGTATTATACGCTGTATTTGCATGCGCCGCGCGACGCGACAAAAATTTTTGTCTTTCTCTCTTGGGCCTACGTGAGTTGAATATTCAAAACGGACTGTCGTCGAGTCGCTCGAGTTTATACGCTACCTTACAACAGACTCGAGTACATTTGCTCCGTGATAATTTCATTGCGAATAAACATCGCTTAAGTATTACGGATACATACGCTAGGCACGTGATAGCTCCTGACAATTAGCGTGTATACGAACAATGAGTATGGTAAACGTGCACGCACCTCCGTGGATTCACAACAACTGGTCCGAGTTTCGTTGCTTAACAGCCTCGTGAATGCGCTCGTGAAAATTTAAAATTCACCCAGCAAAAGCATGAGATTTTTATCCGGCTGCAAGTTCACGTCAAACAACGATAGCTTCGGAGCTGTTACTTTTGCATTTCCTCGCTCGTTCCTGCTGTAAATATAGTGACTCGGCACAAATTCCTTTTTATTTTGCCTCTATATTTTCATTCTGTTGGTGTTGGAAATTTTGATTGCATTCGAGAAATGATTGATGACTGTTAATAAGATATCTGCCAAGAGGCGATTTATGAAATTATAAATAAAGTGATCCATGGATTAGCACTTGCAGTCTTCAAATACATTACTGCGCTATCTTTTCAAAGAGGTATATAATATAAATATCGGACTTCCGATTGACCGCTACTTTGTTGCTCTTATAGTGGCGTTTAATCCTGTGTAATTGCTTTCGTGGGAAATTTAGCTAGCTATAGGAAGTAGACATTTTTAGATAATTGAAATTAATAATTCCGACTAGGTCTTTTTTTGTGTATGACACGCGAGAGAATGAAAAAAAACCATACTTTTATTTACAAGTGGTGATACTTTCACTCTCGGGAAGGTTTTTCGTTCTGCGATAGTTACAATTTGACTCGTACGTTGCATATTGTGCTCGCTATCGATATCGAGATTGAGCCAGGGCATTTTGCAGTATCGGGCTCCAAGTTTATAAAGAGATCGGCCCGAAAAAATCGATTCCAGCAGCTGCAGATTTCTCGGGCAATAAATCGCGGAATAACTCTGGAAAAAAGAAAGTAATTTATAGAATTTTAATGCCTCTGGACGACGAAGATTGCAAAATCCCCAATCGTGCCACATAATAAATTAATTTCCGTCAATGGGATCGAATCCGCAGCGCTCCGAAAGTGTCGCGCGCGTGGTACATCGAAAACGACAGCGTGTGCCAAGAGGCGGTGGCCGCTTGCGGGGGGCTCTCCGTTGCGCCCGAGGTCCCCTAACGGTCTCCCGAAGGCTGCCTCGCGCAGCACATGCATCGAAATCGATCGCACAAAAAAAGTTCGTACATGGGCGTTTGATAATTTCCGTTTTTACGCAACAATAGCGCAAATTCTCCCGGGGTAATTCGCATGGTAACAGGTATGCTCTCTTTTTACTTTCTTCTCGGGCACGCGCTGCGCACTCGCTATTATATATATATAATATGTGTTGCCAAGCTCTAATCTTTTTCACGCGAGCACAGAACACAGCGTATTATATCCCAAGCGGAGTTGATCACGGGGCCGGAGCCAACGAGTTCGCGCCGCTGCCGATCTCACGCATGCCTCGAAAGCATTTTCCGGATTACATGTATATCCTATACGGTATATGCACCTTAAATGAATTCAGATCTCCAGCAGAATTACTCGCGCGCGCATTGATGGACTAACGTGACAGCTTTCCTTTTTTTTGCGCTCCTTTTGATGCGTGTGTAGGTACGTAAATAGCGAGCGCGACTCGACTTATTCGGTCGTCTTTCTGGAAGATGAGGTCTCCATTTGTCTGCGAGTCGGCTGAGGGATTGTTCTCTAGATAGTCGGTTCGAGAAAGTTTTCCCTAACCATTCAGTTGTATCTTGTTTATGACTAGTTGCATACGTTTTTGTTCGCTCCATATGAAAATGCCAGATATGTAAAAGCCCTTGATCGATTCGCTGTCGAATCGATGATTCTTTTGATTTTTTAAAGCTCCAGCTTACAAGTGTACGATTCCAAGGAACAACACGATTTTACGTCTATCAAAGAACTGATTGCACTTTCAAAAAGCTGTATATACGTGCGCTTGAGCAGGTGACGATCGAAAATTGAGCAAGTCCTCTAAATTGTTCGCGTTAATCGAATTCGAGACTTACCCGAGCGAACATGGTTCCTCGCTTCACTTTCTTTCGACCGTTCACTTCATTGATCGCCGTAACTCTGATATAATAGCTTTTTTACATTGATTTCATTTTTTGCTTATCATCGATGTATTACACTCTCGCTCCCACTACATATTTACTGTGTACGAGCTGGGATCATTTTTCAAATTTTCAATCAACTAGACGCTTACTTCCTGGTCATTAAAGATTGTACATTCATATTGTTGAAAATCAAGTGCTCATTTTGTTTCAAAATTTAGTGGCAAAACAATGCAATGATAAATTAGACGATGTTTATTTATTTTTTACATTAATTTCAATTTTTCATACAATTTTCCAACTACTTTAGATTTCGTTACACGATAATCATAAAAGTAATTGCAAAGTCTCTCAACGGAAATGTTTTTCTGTCAGATTGTATGAATAAATACGAAACTCTTCGGTTTGTGAAAGAAAAAAAAACGAGAAAGAATGAAGGACATCATTTTGACACCAAAAAGCTATTTCCATAGGACATGCACTCCATATACTTCACGCGTGAAATTGATGTCTCTTGCGTTCATTAACGACCGCGTGTACCACTGATTTTTTCGCTTCACAATGCCATTGTTGTCGCGCCACTGATTGATGTCAAAAAATCTCGATTTTGAAAGTTTAACGGATTGAATTTGAATGCTTCGGGTTTAAATAAAGTCACATGCAAATGCAAAGAAATTTCATATGCTTAAATATGAAAAATATAGCTTGCGAGTGAATAGCTCGTACATAAGCTCAATGTTATTCAAACGTGAATGAAAGAAAAAAAAGTCCCGTGCCCGGCCAGTTTTATTATGATTTACGTCGATCTATAATGTATCAAAGATTTTATAGTTTTCTTACTGAATATCGACTGCCTTTCGCTCCGTAACTTATGCTACCAAGTTTAAGTTTTTAGCTGTTATGCGTGCGAGCGTCGATCTAGATGCAACATGTCGATTATTATCTCTTATCATATGAAAATCAATAGTCTAGGCTAGATAATAAAAATCATTAAAGATTGTTTTACCTACTACTATATTTCTCCATTCATTCATAGTAGGATAAAGTCAATGTCACGGGCAATTATTGTTTATTCGTTATCACTGTATGCTCTAATCTTGAAGCTTGTTCGAGAAACTTCAAACGGTTGGATTTAATTGGATTGAATTGGATTTCTTACTTTTGCAGTGTATTAATTTTGAAATCGATTATTCCTGGAATAATGCCTCCAGAATTTCCAAAGATTGAGTTTCTACAGCGCAAAATTACATGTTTCATTAGATTTTTCTCAAAGTGTTGTCGTCAAGGTTGACAGCTGACTACAATTTGAGCGAACTTGATTAAAAACAGGAGACGAAACGATGCACATTCGATAGCTACAAATTGTTGCCGCGGGCCGCCGCGTTTTGGCATTTTGAAAATGGGAATACGGTCGAGTAATAGCAAGAAAGCAAGCCGACGTGCAAGACGCGCGAGCAGATTGCCTGAGCCACTCGCGGCAGCGGCTACCATGTAACGTACTACACTCGGCTCGGCGGTATTTTCACTTTTCTGGACATTTCTTTCTTTCTGCCGAGCTGCACGCCGCCGTGCCATGTGTGTGCGCGTGTGTACGTGCAGCTTTACGCTATTCGCGCGCGCATACGCTTAAACGCGCACATGCGTGCGTGTAAGTGCTTTTATATAACGGCCGATGTCGTAATTTATTAAGTTGTCAGGCTGCCATTGGCCTTTATGGGCACGCGCCTGCGCGAGCGATGATATTTTTGGCCGACCTGCAGCACACCCACGTGTCATGTACACGAGCGTTAAAAGTACATTTAATCGATGTAAACTTACGCTGCCGTTTTTATTTCGTGCAGCGGCACGGGCGCGTGCCGCCTTTAATGAGACTTCGCTGAACTTCAGAAATGATTTATATCCTTGCCTAATCAGCCACTGCAACGACGCACTTATTTCGCTCGCCGCGACGCGCGGGGGCCTTTTTACTACTGTCTATGTGCGCAGTGAAAGTGATCCTGCCATTGTTTTCTGCAGCGTATCTACTATTACACAATCTAATGTGCGCGCGCTCGCGCTCCCATGAAAAGCTTATATCTACATTTATTGAAACCTTGTAATTATTTTTCTTGCGCGTTAGGACTTTATTGAGGATACAAAATTTAAATCATAATTGAACCCTGAGGAAATGAGCTAGTATTTCTATGGAACTACATTTTTATCAAACGCAAACGGTTTTTGCCCCCAAGCGTTTCGTTCATTATGTTCTTTAAAGAAACAAAAAGTATTTTTATATTGAGTAGATAAATAAGCTTCTTTGAAACTTTTTTCAGGGTGCCCTTTTGCCTCTTTTTTCTTATAAAAGAATAAGAAACGAGTTGAATATTTTATTATTTATTTTTAATCGTTTTGAAAGAGCTAATTTGTTCAACTCCAAAAAATTGATTGCTTTCTTAGTATACTTCTGTCGAAGATACCAAATATTTTTGATTTTTATACATTCAATTACATTATTGTTTAGAATTAGTAAAACGGAATTCAACTTATGTATATTTGCTCGGCTTAGATTATAAAAATTTCAAATGTAAAGTTGAAGAAAATAATGCATAATTTTTTAGACTATATCATAAATCCAATTCAAAAATTGAAAAGGACCCAAGAATATTACCAAATTCAGTACTATTTTATAATTTTAACAACTCTTTGTGAATCAAAAATCAGCGTACATAATTCTTTCTTAACGAAATAAAAATTATAAATGACATAGATGGTTTGCAATCGCTTTTTAGTCGATTTTCATAATTATGCTTTTTAGATTATGGTAATATTTCTGTAAACTTACTATCAAAAATTGTTTATAAATGTATTCATTTTATAGCGTTAAAAAAAATTTCCACATATTTACAAACTTTATTTTATAAAATAAAAAATCTATACAAGCTGCTTCATACAATTTACATCTTTAACAAACAATAGTGAAAAACAAAATCTATTATAATATACTGAGACATCTTAAATTATTCTTTCATTTTGCTAAACTTTTATGCATGATCGTAAAAACTAAGTTCGAATTTACTATGCAAATGACATAGAATTTCATTTTTTTTTCGACTTTCTCTTAGTATTTGTACATGCGAGTATTTATGGCAATCTTGTTAATACAGTAATGCTCACTATGCTTAACGCTTGAAATCCTTTCATATTAGTTATGCCTATGAAAAATGTTTTTTTTTGTATTTATTCACGTAAATTTTACCCTTCAAGTATCAGTAATATAATTGACAATAATACAAAAAACTTCATGACTTAATTAGTCAATGACTTTTCTGCTTACATAGTTATTTTGGTTTTTCGTTCAAAAATTAAAATATAAAACAATTGATTCCGTTATCTGTACAAATTATAAAGTTTAAGCTATAAAACTGAAACGAAAGTAATCAGTTGAGTCATCGTTTACATAAAAATAAAGAATCTACTTGTATTCTTCAGTATTAATTTACCAAAATTAAATTAATATCTGCATCTCACAATATTTAATAATAGCGTATTAAACATGATTTACATTGTCAGGACGGACAATTTATGCACGTTTATCAATTTGTTCACATTCAGTTCATTGCTACGCCACAAAGAATCACTCGGTTTGGCTATCTGCTGGCTTCTCGCCGAAGCATTTTCCAGTCTTCCTTGATCATATCACTAGCTTTTTCGGCTATCATTATGACGGGCGCATTAGGATTTCCACTGACTATTTCGGGCATAATCGAGGCGTCTATGACTCTCAGGCCCTTGACGCCGTAAACTCGCAGTCTCGCGTCGACGACGGCACCCGGATCCGTTCTCGGGCCCATCTTGCAAGTCCCGGTCGGATGATAAATGGTAAACGTGAAGTGCCTGATGGCGCACTCCCAGTACTCGTAAGTGTCGAACGGGTGCTTTTGACATCCGGGCATTTTGATGGTCAGCGGCCTCGAGCCGAACCTCTGGAAAGCCGACGAGTTCGATACTTGCATAGCGATGCGTATCGCATCGACCAAGATGTCCATATCTTCTTTGTGGGTGAAATAGTTTGGCACTATCTCGGGGTAGACCAAAGGATTTCGGCTCTTGAGCTTGATCCAACCTGAACTCTTTGGTCGCAGCAGAAGAGGCAGTATCGACCAAGCCTCGGCCTTCTGTATGGGCTTGTACATGGTATTGTAGACGCTGTCGCGGAGGCCAGTGATTTTTCGTATTTGATCGCCGCCGTCGGAGCTGATGGAGCTGGGCGCGAAATGAAACTGCACATCGGGAAAGTCGCCGCTAGGATCGGCGTAGCGAGAATTGACGAAAGCTACACCTTCGACGCCTTGAGTCGTCATAGGGCCGCGCTCGTTTAGCACGTACTCGAGCATGACGGAGGGCGTCTGGAAGCGATCCTTCTTGAAAGTAATGGGCTCGTTGACGAGGAACGTCAGTCCACCCAGGCCCACGTGATCCTGCAGATGCTCACCCACGGGCAGATCCGCGAGCACGTCGATGCCGAATTCCTGGAGATGCTCTCGGGGCCCAATGCCCGACAGCATGAGCAGTTGAGGGGATCCGATGGCGCCCGCGGACATGATCACCTCGCGGCGAACTCGCACGTGCTGCTTGCGATTGTCGCGCAGAAATTCCACTCCCGTGGCTCTCTTGTTCTCGTTGAAAGTGACGCGCAGCGCCTGCGCGTTCATGGCTATATGCAGATTAGGCCGATTGCGAACCGGCCGCAAGAAGGCTTTGGCCGTGGAGCAGCGACTGCCGCGTCGTATGGTGGCCTGCGTTATCATGAAACCAGTTTGATTAGCCCCGTTAATGTCCTGGTTCGTGTAGCCGAGCTCGGCACCTGCTTGTAGAAAGGCAATCGATAGAGGCGTGCGCCATGGAGTTTCTTGCACTGTCAGATAGCCGCCGGTCGCGTGATAAGCCGTGCGAGCCAAATAGGGATTACGATTGTCCTCCGATTTGAGAAAGTATGGCAATATATCCTCGTAGCTCCAGCCTGGATTGCCCAAATCAGCCCAATTGTCGTAGTCTCGCCTGTAAAAAATTGTTTCAATTTCAATTTCATACATTTTTGTGTAAAATCTAAAAAAATTTTTTTTCTGTTTCAGGTACGTTTTTAACAATGCTCTATATAGTTGAGAGGATGCTCTAAAATAGAACTTATGGTAAGTTAAAAAAAAACAACTAGAAAAATGCCAACATGAAAAAGTTAAATCACAAATCATCGATTTGTGGTAGAAATATTTCTTAATAGACTCCCGTAGCTATTCTAGTACAAATCTCGATACAGAGCTCGTACAGGACATGATTAGAAATTAACATCATTGAAAATAACACGTCTTGAACTTGATAATTCCCGCCGGCTGTAGAATCATTTCAAATGACCGATAATTTTGATCCCCTTGATTGCGAGTCCACGTAATAAAAGTCTCGGCAATATACCAACTATAGCACAAGAAAATTTCTGCCACACACTTAAGATAATTTTCATCCATTATTGATTGCCACTTAAAAGTATACACACACGCACACATGCATGCGCTTACGCAAGTATGGACTAGCGCTAGTGCGGCAGCAACATCGCGTAACTCAATGTGTCCATCGAAAGGAGGATAAGCATCACTTCCTTTTCTCGTTTCTGCGCATACATAATACCGATAAATTTCAGACGCGATCAATCCGTATAGGCCAGCAGCAGCCGCATATCGGATTAGCCCCGGAGAGTAAAACCCGTGGGAGCTCGCTGGCAGATCGTAATATATGTAGTATGTGTTTTTGTCACTGCGCACGAGTTCTTACCTGTTACCTCTGACGTATATCATGGCGTTGAGCACGCTCGAGCCACCGAGTACCTTGCCGCGGGGCCAGTTGCATCGGTCGCCGAGCATAGCCAGACAATAGGCCGAATTCGTCGGCGGCGCCGTCTTGTATTGCCAGTCGAACTCGGACAGCTGCATGTAGCCCGTCAGGGACGGCACGTCCGACACCTCGTTCTCGTCGCCTCCGGCCTCTATCAGCAAGATCTTCCAGTCGGGGATCTCGGAGAGGCGCGAGGCGAGCACTGCTCCTGCTGATCCACCCCCGACCACGATAAAGTCGTACGTTGACAGCAACTGTAACGAGTTTTTATTTCAGAACATTGTTTTTTTTTTACTCTCATCGGTATTTTTTTTAGCAAAAGTGAGTCTCTAAAATAGATACGTAGATATAAATGCAAAATGTTATTACAAAAATGTCTTACTTTCTCGAACGTTGCATAAAAAATCCACGTATGAATGTTTAACTCAATAGCATTTTACGTTTCGCTCTCGCGAAATCGTGCTTTCTTTTGATCTTCACTGTTCGAAATCTTCAGAAATTCCAAAAAAGAGGATAAAAATGACAAACCTGTTGCTGGTTCGTCGGGTGATTCTCAGGATCAACGCTATTATAGCGTAACATGGTGAAGCCAACGCCGAGAAGCGGTATAAGGCTCCATCCGACGAAAGTTGCTGGCAGTCCGATGCTCATTTTTGCCGATGCTGCTGTTGCTTCTGCTTCTGCTTTCCCCGAGCGTCGACGCACGTACACTACGCCTGAGCCGAGTTTCGAGACTCATACATGCGAAAAACTTGTTGACACTGTGGCCCCAAAATTTCTGTTCCTGCAAAGAGAGACGAAGATGAAAAATAGGCTTTTTTTGTGCGCGCGGATCTGTCGATTGCACAATCCCGGCCAGATCCTTATCGTGAGTCTGTTTAAGAAATGACGGCACCATACAAAGAATGTGGATAGTTTTTTTCGGAGGGTGTGACCAGCTGAGCCAAGAAGTGCATGATAAATATAAAGTGTTAATAGCAGCTTATTACAGCTTTCTCTCCATTCTTAAAACACGTGTAACCTGTCAAACGCCATAATCATAACTTTAGGACATTTTAAATAGCTTATTATGTGCCGTAACCTTTAAAATGCGAAGGATGTCAATATTACGATCTAATGTGTCCGGTAATTAACTTGCAGCTTTCTTCCTCGCGTTAACTTTGACACCATTAACTTAATACGATTTGCGATTCTTTATTGGAAGAATCAATTTCTTTGCATTACAATTGAGATCGGTTTTTTTTTATTATATCTTTCTAATTTGCCACCAATGTCAATGCTTTATCATACAAAAATACTGTAAAAGAATAATAAATGCAAATTAAATTTGTCACGTCTGCAAAATGAAAATGATGAAAGTGGCGTTAAATTATATACACACACTCACTCACACACACGCGTAAACTTCATCATCACGTGCTTCAAATACATGTTTTGATAAACTTTCACATAAGCGCACATTAAAAAAGAAAAAAGAAGTTATTCTTTGGAAAAATTTAAAATGCACTGTATATATACTGCATGAGGATTTATTTTGTGACAAATTTAGGATAATCCTTGAAATTTTGAGAAAAACTCATGCTCATTCTTTGAGAAGTTAAGAAAACGCATATTTACAGTGCTTCACCGACTGTGCACATATTTCATACATCTGTTTGATACCGAACGTATCTTTTTAAAAATATAAACAATTCACCCATTTTTCCTTGGTAAAAGTTAAACTTGTGGTCCGTGGCGTTATAAAAATCATAGCTATTCATTTGATCTTTTTCAAGTTTACAAGCCAAAATCAAACACTGTAAAATTTAACTTTCATGCAAAGTGAATGTATGAGTCAAATGAAAGAGTATTGACAAAACTTGCAAAATTAAATTCCTTATTAACACCAAAAGAGTAAAAAGGAAAGTTCTTGGCAATGAAAAGTTAGGATTAAAACCTGTTTCATCAACAAACAACGTGAAACGAACGTGGTATTCTTTAAAAAAAAACACAATATTTTACAAAAAACGTTTGATAAAAATCCATACAATGTAACGACTGAAGTATTCTCGTAAATGTTAAAGCACAAATGAAAAATTGTCATGTAAAACATTCGGTTAAATTTATCACGAAACAAGAATCGCTGAGTTTGATAAGATTCACCATAAAGTTTGTACAGAATGATGTACTTTTTCACTTACTTTCGCTACACTAATTTTCCAAGAGTCAATCGGAAAAGTCGCTTCGCAGCGTTAACAAGGCCAATTACAAAATCTAGTCACACGAGCCACTATGGCTCATCCGTCGTCACGTCGTAATCTTACGCGCGACATCCTGCGCAGAGCAGCACTGCCGTATGTGTTTGTACACCTTACAGTGAAACTCCTTTTCGCAAAGAGAGAGAGAGAAAAATGCCTCGCCGGCGAAACGCGCAAATCACACGGAGCGTAACGTATACACCACTACTACTATTACCACTACTATACAGCGTTCGTGTTGTATACAGACGCGAAACGAGCGCGAAGGCGCGCGCAGCAGCAGCAGCAGCTCACCAGCTCGCGAGATTCTACACACTGACTGATACCACACATACGTTAGAGGGGACCCCCGCGCTCAATTGCATGAGTGAAAAGTTGCGCCGAGTAGGCCCCGAGCAGTATATGCCGAGCGACGATCTACCACCGGTTGAGAGGCCCCCGCCAAGTCGACTTAGCCAGACACCTCCTTCATCCTTTCGCGGCCAACTTCGTGGCGAGCAATAGGCATGCCGAGGAGCAAATTTAGCAATTTCTTTTGTTTTCATACTCGATTCTCTTATTTATACCTGCTTTCGGAATCATTCATAAATGTTATATAATTCGGCTCTCATGTAACACGCCTAATTTGCCTAAACGCCAATTAGTCTACAACTCATTTCAACGTGATCCCGTGTCTCTGGATCGTTGTCATCTATTTAAATGGATTTTGACCTCGAAATCCTTTTAAATAGAATGACTACTAGATTTTATTAGATGTCAATGTCTTTTGTATGGCTATTTAATAATTGATATAATCCCAAGTATAAGTAAATCTAGAAGTTACTAATATCTTTCGAATGCGTATATCAATTCAATTTATTTTGAAACCAATTCGCCTTCAGGGGACATTGTACTTTCACTAAATTTCGGCAACTAGACTTTCGGATAAATCCATATTACTTCATTTCAAGAAAATTACCTTTGACCTGTGCCAGAATCATAAAACTCAGCATATTTGTAATACGAATCCGCATGATTGAAAGCAGACATTTACTATTATTGCCTATGTACTTTCTTTCAATCTTACATAAAAGCATTAATATATTCCTATATGATTCTTTCTGCAATAGGAAAGTAAAAAACGTGCAAAGTTTTTTTTACTTTGACGTGTCAATTAATTTATTGTAATAGTTATGGATCTTTCATAGTGTTTACACATCAATCAAAATAATTTCCTTTTCGTTGCTACTACTTTTAAATCTTGCTGCAAAATATTTTCCGTACACGCAACACACAAATGAATTCCGTTTTAAAGATTATTTAATTATTCCAAACCATCCAATTGTTTCCTCGCCAATTGTCGTAAAGTTGGCTATAATAAGTATATTAATTTATTTTTAGTGCTATCCCAATCTAAAGTAATATTGTATACTCTCACTGAGCGAAATCAAAATATTACTTTAGGTTGAGAGATTCACAAAAAAGTTTATTTGCCTATGTAGTGTAAAAAGAAAGTCTCAGAGTACCATTCCACGTTCTTTGAGACTTTTCAGTTTTTCACTGCCTAGGGGTAAAATACACTATTCTTATAGGATTATAAACTAGTTAATTTGATACATAGTGTTAGACAGGTATTCCTATATTTTCCAAGGTCGATGGTATAATAAATGCAAGCTAATTCAAGGTTGCATTAGATCTGCAGTGCTATCGAACTTTCAAGTCTAAATTTGCTAGGAAATTTTTGTAAAAATGCACAATAACATCTCGTTGTTCATAATATAGATACACAAGAGCATAATAGTAAAACTCACACGGGCCAATCAGTGAAAGTCGGATTTTCTCCAATGGCCGAGTGAACACTAGCCCGAAGCTCGTGCAAAACGATTTGTCACATATTATATTTAAATCTTATCGGTTTGGACGTATAATACAGTCGCAAGGATAATGAACCATTAGCTCCGGACTGGCTCCACCTACTTTAGAAACTATGTGAGTGCATAAAGTGGAATAGTTTAATGGTTGTTACATTCAATGAACGATTTTCAAGATACGTGAATTTGAACTGTTTCGCATTTGGTTATGCTCTGATTTACCATAAAGCAATCGTGGATCCAGCTGTACTATTAGATTGCAAAATTAGTGAAGCATTTAGCATTCGTTATGAATATTTAGATAGTAAGTATTCATGTAAAAAAATAATAGCATGTGTGTACGCATGTAAACAATAATAGCAGTAATAGTGAATTACGAAACAAAAAATAGAAATATAATGTAAACCCGGAAAAGGTTACGTTGTATGGAAAATGTCACAGACATTCGTCGCAACAATTTTGTCTATGGTCTGACAAATGAAACACACTGAAGAACATATTTTTCAACTTTTTTTATTAAATTAGCTAGTGAATAGGTTTTATTTTGTACAAACTATATTTTTTTTAACATTATTCTACTTTAAACTTCCATAAAACTTATTCTAAATAGATGCAAAAATATAAAGCAACCCGTACAAAATTTTCATTTTGTTTTTTCCTCTGGCGTAAAATCAAACTGCATAAAAATTGAGTAAAACTTCAAGCTTATTTTATCTCATGCTTATCTTGAAGAATAAACTTTTTGAGACTGTCCTGAGCTTTAAACCGCACTTTAATTACGTAAACACGTCGCGTACGAAGTGTTGTTTAGCACACTTTCTCGGCGAATAAAGCAGAGACAATGTCTGAACAAAGACTCAAAGAAGAAGGGCTTCAAGGCAATTTTTTATATTTATAAACTTTTCAAAAGAATTATGACTTTTGACACTCTCAGCTGCTTTATTGAGTAAGCAAACTTGACAGTCAATCGTAATATACGCTGAACAATTAGGTCAAAACATGTTTAAGTGGTCCGTGGTCTAAACCCGGCAGCGAATAGTATGCGGTAACAGTTGGATTATGCATCCTGAAAAATAGACAACATGATATCCGTTCTCGCCTCGCAATCTTAAAATCAAAACATACCGCATCAAATAGATTTTCACTTTCGTTCAAGGGTAGACGTGGGGGCAACAGCTCAGATTCGTGATAGCCGCCAGCCATAGCAATTATCTCCTTAACGTTTTATTTTTTTCACCGTAAACTTTACGCCTCGGTGACCCTGAGTATTGATCGTAATACAGCGATCACACGTGTAATAATATAACAGAAAGCTTATTTATCTATGAGCTTTCGCGAGGTCTACGTGCAAAATCGAAGGTCGATCGAAATAGTGTCGAGCCGAGCCAGACTTCCTCTGGCGTGTTCCGAGTGAAAGTTCGAGTCTCATCATTTGGATCAACTTGTGCGGTCGCTTTCTGGCTGTACAATCAAGAAGGACTGGCTTTATCACTTGTGGTTTTGTTTCTTATTTTTTCATTATATCACGGTCAAGTTAATGTAATAACAATAACAGCCAAAATAACTTTGACTCGGATATTCGGGATCATTTCATTGAAAAAATGTCGATTTCAATACAGGTCAGCTCTAATGAACAGATTCACCGTCATTGACATTTTTTTCTTGCAACAGTTTATCAGTCATAGATCTGGTCTCAGATTACTATAATGCGTATACTAATTTTCTGGAGTCCTCCAACCGCTTATACAATTTTGAATTTTGACCGTAGGGCCGACAATGTTACTTCCGGTTGAGGTATCAAGAAAATTTACTTCTATTGGATGATTCTGTCAGCAAATGAATTTATTTTTCCATACGATTAAAAACAATTTAAATCCTAAAATAAAACTTACTTTTCTGTTTGATTATTTAGTGGCTGCTTGTTATTATTACTATGAAATATTGAAAAAATATTCCAAAAACCATACATATAATAATTTTACACACGACAAAAATGAACTCACATTACCTTCCGCTTGCTAATAAGCAAAATTGATTCACAGTATAGACTAAGCATTACTCACTAAAGAAAGTTATTCAGTGCAAGTCAACGCAAGAATAAGCACACATACCGCGTGAGTGTTACGCTTTGGAATGCATCCGCATAGCTTGATGAGCCTGATTGTAACTATAGGGTTACTTTAAATACATTGGCACATGATTCGCAACTTAAAACCAAGTACGAAATATTTCTCTTCATTTGTACGCTTAAAACGTTCAACTCTATAACTCATTCAGAAATTTGACGAACTATTATTATTGGGAAAGTTTCAATTAATATTTTTGATTTCATTATCAAATCAACATAATAAAATAATTTGGAAAATCGCCAATTTATCTTTCATTTATAAACATAATTATTAATAAAAATAAATCATATAACTGATATAATCATGTGGTATTCTGAAAAAAATATACCTGTACATACTTTCACAAATAAAAAAGAACTCACGTATGCCGACAACCGGTGATTTCTTGCTCTTACCGATTTCAGTACTTACCGATCGAACAAATGTTCGTCAGAAATTGTAATTTTTGCTGATAGAAGGCGCTTTAACTTATGTAAAAATTAATAATAAATTATCTAAATGTTGGTTATCATCACAAAATAATCAAATGTCGTAAGATGTGTGACATTAATGCCAAATATGTATAAAGTATACTATTTGTTTATTTTCTTGAAAATTTTTGAGTTTATTCATAGATAATTATCATATTTATTCTTACTAAATCTTTTATGTTTAAGTAAGTAATCTTATTCTAGAGCAAAACAACGCGATAAGAACAGCTTTGAAGTTTACTCAAAACGTCGGTTGGTAAGATAGTTTGAAATGAGTAATGACTCAAACAAAAAATACTGTGAATTAAATATTGGATGAGTATGAAGTACTCAAAAAATTCTCTATCTTGGGGCTAGTGATACTGTGATACTGTCTTATATTCTCACTCAACCGATAGCATTGAAGTGTTTTTCCGGTTTCTAGCGCGTTACCTTTATGCATCATACGTCACATGTAAAGTAGTCTCGGCCAAACAACTCATTTCCGTGTTTTATTATGACATTTGGTTTTACAGCTCTGAGAGGACACTTTCTCGGTTTGTGATTACAAATACAATATGCACGTGCCCAAGGAACTTGACGGCTTAATCTATTTTTTATGCTGGCCGCATTGTTTCTTTAAAGGAATAATAACGGCTTATTTTTCACATGAAATTGCCTAAAAATATTTTATATCTTATTTTTGAATAAAAACACGCTCGAAGAAAGTAAAAAATATATATGAGAATAATTTTACTTTATAAATTAATGGATTGAATTGCGAAAAAACGAAGCATAATCCAGCGATGTTAACTTTCTCCAATTTTCGTGCAAATATTAAAATTCGTGCAATACGCAAAAGATCATATAAATTTGTCGTCGAATATGTGTAAACTTCCAGTGATTCTGATGTCATCGTTCAATTGACTTATGTATTACCGACCTACATATACAATTTACTAAAGACAAAATGTAGTTGATGAAAAATAAAGTCGTTTAAAAATCATCAACCCCAAGGATTGAAAGACACTACGCTTTTAGCTCATCTAACATTTAAACGGCACGTCGTAATGACCAAAAAGTTAATGAGAAACCCACAAACGTCAGTTGAAATGGTCGATTGAGGTGTATTTTCACTTTTTTATGCATGCAAATTTTTTTCTCTTTCTGTCCTCTTTCCTCCCAAGCCGAGTAACGTGTGCTTTCTTAGAAAAAACGCGTTTCATCTCGCTAAAAGTCTTGATACAGTGATTTCGCACGCACGCCGTAACTCTCATGAGCGTGTACGTGTATGTGCTCTTGCGGTGGGCCGTTTAACAGCTGCAACGCGGCGATCTTGACAATGTTGTGCAACGTATCTCTCTCTCTGCTGGACACAGGCGAAATAGACTTTCATTTGCGAGTGCGACGGTGCAGTCTATGCGTGTGTTTGGCGCGATATTCTCGGCGCACTGCGCCTTTTTTCTTATTACGCTAAATATTATAAAAACGAGATATCGCGATGAAAAGCACTTGTGCTCTGACTATCGTTTGCTGATGGAAAAGTCGTGCTGATTCGTTGCACGAAATCGAAAAACGATAGTTCCGATAAACGAATGTAGAATTGGTTTTGTCTTTTATCATTTGCATCACGATGAAGTTTTAACGAAATATTTTAATATACTTCTAAACAATTTTATTTTGTTATGGGTTGTCAAATGAGTAACGGTGTTTTATTTATTTGGACACATTTAATTTAATCGATTTGATTGTAAATCAATTGCATCGACAATTAACTACAAAAGGAACAATAAAGATATTTTTACATTTTTTACAACCTCGTAAATAATTTAAAATCATAGTTGCAGCATGGAATTCTATTATAATCATTACACTTGTTAAAAGTAACTTGTCGAAAGAACATGCTTTACATATCATTTATAATCCATCTAAAATACTTTTTTCCTCTTCTTTTTCCTAAAAGAAACCATTACCTATTATTTTATTTTATACAACATTTTTCGTATTCTCATTGCATGAATCTCATACGCAAATCTATACAAAAATGGCACCATTGAAATATTACATTTTAACTAGTAAACGCATAAAAACTACTAAATATATATCTAAAAAATGACTATAAAAACTCCACATGTACACTTCAAAAAATTCAACTATGATACACATCACACATTTCTTGGCGCGAATGCATCGTCAGGGAAAAATGAAAGGCAGATACTTCTGCAAGGACATTATTGCAAAAATCAACTCTCATATCTGGCTGCTATTAGATCTTAAATGAAAAATTAATTCATTCGTCTATGTATAAAAGAAAAACCCATTGGATTTTTGCTTCATTCGCACAAAGACATTCGTTTATGCTAGACATTATTCTGAATAATTAAAAAATTATTCGGAAAATCTATAGCATAAAATTCGATTATGCAACAAAATTCAGACAAAGTAACACTTAAGTTATAAATTAACTTTCATTCATCTAATACACATCACCCAAACTATTTGATAAAGTTCCATTTAAACAGAATAAAAAAGAGGTTCACGCCGCACTACTAGTCCAGTTAGCACTTCTATAAACTCTATTACTCCTTTTAGTATTTTTCAACCAGTATTCCTTGATCATGTCCGCGCCTTTTTCGGCAATCGCAATCACAGGAGCATTGATATTGCCATTAGTGATGGTAGGCATGATCGAGGCGTCTATGACTCTCAAGCCTTTGACGCCGTAAACTCGTAGTTGAGGATCGACGACTGCCTCTCGGTCCCAAGACGGACCCATCTTGGCTGTGCCGCTCATGTGGTAAATCGTCATGGTGTACTGTCGGATGACGCAGTTCCAGTACTCGTCGGTGAAGTGAGGCAGATGCCGGCAATTGGGCAGCTTTTTGCTGTGGAAACGAGCCCCGAAGCGCTTCATCGTGGGCGTCTCGCCGAAAGCTATGGCCGCCTTGACACCCTCCCTGAGAACGTCCACGTCGTCCGGATGAGTCAGATAGTTGTGGTACATCAGTGGATAGTCCAAAGGATTTTTCGATCTCAGCTTGAGGAAGCCGCGTGATTTGGGTCTGAGCATCATGGGAAATACTCCGAACACGTCGCGATTGTTGATCTCGCTGAACATGTAGTTATAAAATTCGTCGGTCAAGCCGTGAGCAGTCTTGACTTGGGTGCCGCCGTCCGAGTTGGTTGACGAGCTCGTGATCATGAACTCGATGTCCGGCCAGTCGTCCGTCTGATTGGCATACTTAGTCTTGATGAATCCCACGGCTTCCAAGCCTACGCTCGAAGTCAGCGGTCCATCTTCGGTTATGGCATACCTGAGGATCGTAAAATAATATGATTATACATCGATGCTGTCGTAATCAATCGAGTTTCATGCCGCGAAAAAATTAATCGAATTTTTTCATTCACCAACCGAAATATACTGCTCGCATTGCGAAGAAACAAAAAAAAGTTATTATCGAGCAGAAATGAGATCGGAAAGAGAAAAAATTTCCTTTCAAGTTTTAATTCTCACGCTAGGATTGCGCAGAAATAAAGTAGAAATTACCTCAGAGCCGAGTTCAAGTTGACCAATCGATTCATCACCAAACTAACAGGATAATCGATCAAGAAAGCCAATCCACCGACGGCGATGTGATCCTGCAGATTGCCGCCTACACCGGGTGAATCGTAGATGACAGGCACCCCAACCTCTTGGAGATTCTGTCGCGGCCCGACGCCCGACAGCATGAGCAACTGCGGCGAATTGATAGCGCCGCCCGAGAGGATGACCTCTTTTCGCGCGTAGACCGCTTGGAGCTTGCCGTCGCGGATGAACTCGACCCCGTAAGCCTTGTGGCTGGTCGGGTCGATGAGCACCCTCGTCACGTGACTCCAGAGCGACAGATGAAAGTTGGGCCGCAGACTGATCGGCCTGATGAAGGCTTTGGCCGTGCTGCAGCGCGTGCCCCTGCGCATCGTGAACTGATAGAGGGCGAATCCGGTCTGTTGGCGCCCGTTCACGTCGACTATGTCGTAGCCCATCTCCTGGCCCGCCTGGAGGAAGGCTATGCCCAGCGGCGTGTTGTAGGGTGAGTCCTGGACCGTCAAGTAACCACCTGTGAATTGATTAGTGCTCGTGAGTTACTCTGACAAATAACGCATAAACTTTGTCACAAGGGTTTTTAAAAAAATTATTACAAGTACTCTAACGTCATTGTGTACGTCGATATTGTGAAATCTGCCTCATTATGAATGCCATCGCTATAATAAAGTGACGATGACTTCTTTCTCTCAATACAATGGCCGTAAGTGTTGGTCAATCGCAATGCATAAGTGTACTCGTTCGATTACAGCAGATTAAGTGCACTGCAGTAATGAAGAAAGTAAAAAAGCCTCTAGCGCGCCTGACAATCTCTTTTACAATGCCGCAAATGCGTCGGTTTTCAAGTGTGAAGCGCGAACCTACATACAGTAGACGGATAAACCGCGTGGCAGTACAGTAGTGCGTGCGCGGAGTCACGTGAGCCACTACGTATATACATGCTCGCCGCGCGCAGAAGCTATTTAATGGCGCGCACCGGCGTGGAGCAATATTCGCGCTCGATCGCGAACCGGTCCGGTAGCCTGGCATTTGATTTTGTTTTTCGCCAGACTCTTACGTAACTCGACCTAGTGAACGAGTCCACGGGATTGCTCTTTCCCTGCTTATTTTTTTTTCGCGTGAATATACTGCGTCCTTAATTATTGCGTCAATGCCAGCAACGCAGCTGTGGACTTGTGTGCAGCTATATATATACTATGTGTGTGTGCGAGCGAGTCCTCGCTTTTGACTAACGAACATTTTTCGCGCTCCACGGAGCCGAGAGAGAGAGAGAGAAAGGATATATATCGAGTTTTATATTTTTCAATAACTCGCCGACGAATGCCGAGCTCGAAACTCGATTATCACTGTGTGTGTTGGACTCGCACCCTGCACGATCGTCTTGAGAAAATATGATTTTCATTTCTAACGCGCGGATATAAGTTTGCGGCTACGCCAATTTACATGCTACATTTTTATCGATTTTTATGATATTATTTCGCTAACCAATAATATTTCAATCGATTGCGAGTCGTACTAGTCGTATAAAGTACTACAATTATTAAATCGCTCATGAAACAGTGCGCGCGATACGAACATTTACATAATATCGATTATCATCGAGCCTGTAAATAAATGTTGCATACATTTAATCGGAAATGGTACAAGAGTGTCTTTTTGTTGACTTATTATAAAAGCTCCGTAGCTGTGTTTGCGCGATGAGTGTTTGCTTTTTTTATTCTCTACAAGTCCTTTAGCGAAATAAATGTAGAATACATAGAATGTCGTGACTCGATCATCTGTAGCGTAGCTCGTAACACGATTTACGATATTTTTCAATCGATCATTTCTCGACACATACTTAATATTACATAGCTTAAAAAACATGCCTTTGCACTGTTTTATTGTATTTTACTCTTTTTTTTTTAAATTCCGATAGCTTAGCAGATTATCTCTTCAAAACATCGCGTCGAAACAGTCGCATCCGTTCCCGACCCACATTGTTCCGATAATTTATTAACCCGAGGTTCGTTGCGCTAAAAATAGTATCTATGAAATCGATAATGCGTGTATAATATTTAGCAATTCAAATGCCAACTATGTCAGCTAAATCTCTATTAAGCAGATGGTTTGTGCAATAATAAAGCTTCGAGGCGAGACAAGCATTTTTTCCCTTCTGTATGTAAATCTTCGAAAGTAACTGCGTGGACTTGTATACAAGTGGCGAACTATGCATTGACGCAATGAAATACATGCGTATACCATCTACGCACGAGCTCGGCTTCTTTATCACCATTTATAATATTTTTATGCGGTTCAAGCGGTTAGTTCGAAGATACAATAGGAATAGTATTTCCAATTCATTACCATATAGACAATCTAGCGATTTTTTTACTTCTAATAAGTAGAGGCGACGATCGAGCAAAGTGAGATCGATTTTGCTAATGGAAAAATACGCAAGCCGTTTACGTTAACTTATAAAAAAATATATGAAATTCAACATACCAGTGTTATGGTAGACATTATCCCTCGCCAGGTAGGGATTTCTTTGATCCTCGGATTTCTTGAAGTAATGGAGTAGGTCATCGTAGCCCCAGCCGGGGTTGCCGAAGCTCTCCCATTGGTCGAAGTCACGTCGGTTGCCGCGTATGTACAGCATCGTGTTCAGAACGCTCGAGCCTCCAATTACCTGAAGGACAAAATTATCGATTAAATCTTTTCTGTCTCGTAACGATGGCTAAAACTCAACTTGTTCATTTGAAAGAGACGAATGAATATTGCGCATACGATAGATACACTTCCTGGCAAAAAATATTAGCCCCGGCGCGAGTTCTTAAATACGTATGTGCGATCATCAATTATATCGCTATCGCGCATTGAAACGCGTCGGCCCGCCAGTGAAAATACTGCATTAGTTGCGCACACGTTTACTCTTTCAAACTAGAGCCATAAGTAGGAGTTAGCCAACAATTGCGCTTTTTTTTGACCGCGCACGAAATCGCGCTTTCAAATAGACTTCATGCACGACCCACGAGGAGAGGGAAAATACACTTGTGCTGCGAGCGCAATAAGTGTGGGGATGTGTGTCAACTTTTATAAGCCACGAGCGGATTATTTTGATACTTTCTAAAAAATAGCTGTTACATACGCGCGCGTGTGTGGCCGTATTGTGCTGGTCACTTGGGCCGTTGTTTGCGTTTGGTTTCTTCATTTTTTGGAAATAAAAATCCAAATATTTCCGCGGCTCTATGTGAAATGTATAGCGAGCAAGGTTATCGCGATTGTGCAGCCTTCTGCAAATACGAGTTTTTATATCGAAACTTATAAGATTTGTAATATGCGCGCAGGCACACGAGTGCGCATAGAGCGAAAGTTTGGCCTTGGCTAATTTTCGTTGTTGCGAACGCACGCCGATATATTCCATCCGTAAAAATCGCATGTATAAACCCTGCTTCAATGTAGTCTAAGTGTTTATTTAGCTTACGAAAAATATATTACATTGATATCTTGAAATAGAACGAGATGCTTTAAATATAGAGTCTGTGGCTGAGAGAATTTTAATTTGTTTTAATAAACTTATAATTAATTCGAGACAAACATTTCATACGTTCAGATGGTGATAAATATTTAAATTTAGTATAAAACGTCTCGAAAAAAATTCTGATTCGTCAAAATGGGTCATATAGATTGGTTGTATTTCGTTGTTTGAGGGTAGAAAATAACAAATGTGTGCGTGAATGAGAAAATAGTCTCATCTTATCAAAAAAGACGACACGACTGAATTTCGTAAGAATTTCGTGCAAAGAAGCCGTTCAATACGCATTAACACCTGACGCTGTGAACGTGTGTACTGTCATCCTTGCTCTCATGCGCACTTGTCGTTTACATAAGGTACACAACGCGCCTACCGGATTTTTGCGCTTACGCACACGCCCACGCTCGTGTCTCATCTGCTTGGTATTAAAAACTGTCCAAGCAGAAAAATGCAGGATTATCCCTCAGAAGAGATCATCAAACGACTTCCCAAATACCCGAGAAAATGAGAATAGCCGTACGATTGTACTGCGCCGCGTATTCGATTTACCCTCGCTTGCAGGATCGTGCAAAATTCACTTTCACTGCGACCCAATTCCGCGCGTATGTATTCTTGGCTTGTCGCGTACTTGAAACTCGACGTTTTTTTTCCTCATTTGTCTACATGCATCCGAGCGAAGCATCGACGAGTAATTTCGTTTACCGGTGACCCTGATGCGATCCCTTTGGCTGTTTACCCCCTTGTGACTCCTGCTCAGCATACGATGTAATATAGCCGCACGTACATTATGCTCGAGGAAATGCGAGGTTGCGTCAGTCGTCTTTGGGGTTTCCGAGCGTAAACCACATTGATGCATTAACTTTTCACTGCAGGAAATCGGCGTAAAACAACAAGGTCGTCCGTTTGCCTACTTAATAATCTCGACGTAGCACTCGAGTGCGTTAATTCTTTTTTTCAAGTGAGAGTACGTACGATTATAAAATATTGATCAATTAGAATTATTATTTGTGATTATTATTTATAGGCCCATTAAAGTATAACACTTCCGGGTCTACCTGTGAGCTCGAGTTCTATCGTAATTTCATAAGAAAAAAAACATTTACACAATTCCATTTAGATGCAAATCTAAGTGCGTATGTATGTTGTGCTTGTCTGATTGCACAATTTTGGCTAATAATAAGCGAGTATTGATTTTTAATACTCGACACTATAGATATTTCAACAATGGCTCTTAACTCTCGGAACTACCCGTTATCTGCTTGTCATATCCGCACGTGTTATGATTATCCAAATAATAAATCGAGCGAGAGAAAATAGGCGCCGCAACGGTGAAAATGCATTGATAGTACGATCGCGAGCCTCAATGATGACGTATGCCATGCAGTTCTGCTTCATTAATAATCAATGATTCTCAAAGCCCCTTGAACGGTAAGCAGTGCTTTCCATTGCCTGTAACTACGCACCTCTATATATCACTAATTGTGTACGCGTTCGCAATTGCGACGTGTTCATTTTCGCCTCTTTTTTTATATTGGGCTCGAACTTGCAACTTGTACGAATGACGAACGGAGAAAAAATATGAGACGTCTAGTGTTATTTACGATGAAGTTTAAGCAACGTTTATATTAAGTACTCGTATACGTTCGGCGTTGTAAAACTTTTATAACGCTATTATTATCGAACCTGTTGTTACGCGCCGAGTCATTATAACATCGTTGGATTTGCATGTTGTACGAAATGTTTATTAACGTATCAATGCTCGATGGGTGCATTAAAACTAATCGATATGTCGGTATATGCTTATTCAAGTGTGAAACGCTAAAGCACATGTACACAGCAAAATGAAAACAATCGATATCGAGAGTAAATATAGCAGAAGCTGTAAAATGTTCTACCATAATAGACTGTTAAATAGTCCGCTAAATGCTGCTAAATATCATTAACATAGGCGGACATAGGTAATTTTTTCGGTCACAATCATACCTATTTGTGTACGTATTGTATTATACTCATTCAGTGTTGATATTTACAGGCTAGATGTAGTGTATGAAAGCTCAAATTTAACGTATGAGATTTCGAATTCACATTTTTTTCACTTTTTTGCGCCTCCTCCTGACTGTATTCAGTGCCGATTTCTTTTGTAAAAGATGGTTTATAAAGTGCAAAAAGCCACAAGAACTTGGTAAGGAATTATGAAAAATGTTTAGATCATTCATTACTCGATACAATCACAAAAATATGCTTTGAATTAAAAAGAAATAATGTCGATAATTTTCATACATTTTTAGATTGCAAGATCTAGTATTATTTTTGATTTCATTTAAATTAAGAGCTTGCTGCAGGTCATGATTGATAATTTGATATACTATTAAAAAATTATGTAACGGTTGAAACTTTCTATTACGATATTAAGCTATTGTCCAAGGCTAATACCCCCAAAACTTTTTTAATACAATAATTATTGTAGTAATTACATCATGATTGATTATCGTAGGTGATGTAGATTGAAAAGAACCCGGTCACAGGTGTATGTTCGACACAGCGCAATCGAGAAAAATGTAATCAATCGGGTTGAATCACGAAACAAAAGCATACTATATTCTCGATGTCGATTAAAACAAAAGCGACAATGTAAGACTCGATTCAAGTTGCGAAAATTGAGAAATTTATTTGCACATTATTGATATAAAAATGTCGTGTGTCGGGACATTTATACCGGCAAGAAATACTCTAGATGTTGTACCGAATGCAAAATGGGTTAATAATCTGTTACGGTACATCGAATGCCCTTTAGAAAAGCTTGAGTGTCATATGCGTGTACGAACCTTGCCTCTGGTCCAGCAGCAGCGCTTGTCTATCATGGCCTGGCAGGCCGAGTCTTGCGGCTGAGTCCTGTACTTCCAATCGAGCTTGCTCTTGTGCAGATACAGGGAGAGGATGGGCACGTCCGTGATCTCGGTCTCGTGTCCTCCAGCCTCGAGGAGGAGCACCGACCAGGCGGGATTCTCGGTGAGCCGATTGGCGATGACGCTGCCCGCCGAGCCAGCCCCGATGACGACGAAGTCGTACTCCCGCCTGAGCTCGCGCTGCACTCGCGGATGATTCTCCGGGTCCATGAGGTCGTAGCGAAAGTAGGCCAGGGCGCCGATGAGGATCGGCACGATGGCGATGATTTTGCCGACGCCGAGCAGTAGCGTGGCCGCCTTTATGGCGCCAGCCACCACAGCCGCCACCACCATTGCGAAATTTGGTCCTTATAACCGATACGTCGTGTTTGCCGCTTCGGGCCTATATATCATGCTCGTCCAGCGTCCGGATATCTGCGCAGCGCAAAAGGATATGTTTATAATGTATATCGATGATGACTCGGAACTCGTTCGCGTCTGTTCGCACGGATGACGCGCCGCGACGATAAGCTCCAAGAGTTTCTTTGACAAAATCACGAGCGAGGAAACGAACTCTCACTCGGGAGAACAATGCTCGTCCGAAGCACTTTCGACACTGCAGACGTATATTATACACGTGCGTCGCGTACGCGTCTCTATTCGCTAGTCGCGTCTGTGTCTATCTGTCGTTGTTATTTTTTTTTGCGATTCATAACGCAACCGATAAAGTACGTGCGTAGAGAGTAGGCGACATTCCTTCGACTCGGATTGGTTGCGTGGATTATTCAATCGACTCATCTCCGGCGTTCGATATTCATATATATGCTAAGTCTGCACTTTCATCGTGACTCAGATACCTCTAAATGTGGCGGCATTTCTCCAATAAAAAAAATTGATACATCGAAAGATTCTACGCGATCGTCAGCGGAAACTCTCGGCACGCGCAAATATATCGCTATTAATTCGCCATCTGAGGTTTCATTTGCAACCGATCGCCCAAAGAAAATGAAATCGAGATTCGCGCGCGAGTTACGTACTATACGAATATCGAGGTAGCGATCAAGGTCGCCCGCGCACATCGTCGAAAAATCCTCCATCGAGCGCGTGTTATGGCTATGGCTATTATGTGTACGATTTTTAATTGAAATCCAGTGTATTTATTTTGTAATTTCCGTCATTAAAGTTTGACGCGCGCGCTTCAACTTTCGAGAAAATGTTTGTTTCGAGAAAAAAATCTGTGAAATTTCTGCTACGTTCTGAGCTGATTTGCCGGCTATTTTTTCTCACTTACCATTACATTGTAAAATTTACACGCGTTCTGCGAACGATCTGTAATGCGATTAGAACCAAATATTATAAAGTGTCTTTCAAATATTAATTTTAAAACCCGTACAGGTGTCGATGACCCGAGCCGCGGTACTACTCATAGCGTCAATTTTTATAAATCGTCGAACTCATCAAAAAGCTAATTCAAACAAGTTCTGTAGCATAACATGAGAATCTCCTCTCCAAGACTAGGTAAAACTTTTGAGCGCGTGTGTCAATTCAAACGTGGCCTTTTCGTGTGCCGAAACAAGCAAATAACAACAATGTTTGAGTAACACTCTAAACGAGAGTTTGAAAAGTATAGCTCAAGGGGGTGGTCTATTTATGTGTTTTTTGCCCATCGAGGATTTTTTCTGTACTTTCATGTGCAATCGCGTCAATTGATATACATACATGTTTCGTAACAAATCTTTTGAACGACTCGACTTTCTATAGAGCAACGATGATGCCTATGTATTTATAACTTACAAGCATCTAATTAAACGCGCACCTGTAACTATCGTACCTATACATTGTATCGAGCAGACGATGATGATGTTAATTGATACATATATTTCGCGCGGAAGAAAAGTAGAGAAGTTCACCTGCATCTCTTTCAGATCGGTGCCAACACTTTCTGTTTATTTCTGTTTTAGCTTGGTAAAATAAAGCACTCCTACTCCGTATTTAGCACTTTGCTGCACGTTGAAAGAAATTACGGCATTTTTACGAGTTATGCAAAAAAAAAAAAAGAAGAAGTTGGTACGTCAATGTACGCTATATTTTTTTCTTACAGTGTATACGCGTGGCGATGCGCGTCGAAAAATATAGAAAAAAAGTGAAAGTCGTAATTAAGTACGCGAATTTAGTGAGTATTTAGCATTCAAATTTATAATTGTATCCGGGCGTGAATTCAAAATCACACGTTAACGATGGCTTTGTCTACCTTTGTTTACGTTTCTTTAGCTATTCTGCTACTGTCAAAAATCCACATTAATTTCTGGAAAAATGGCCAACGAGCACGAATACTTTGATTCATTTGCAAGAAAGATTCGATATTTCATTCAGCAAACTCTAACGCGTACAAAAAATTTAAATTAGAACCCACCGGTATGCAGTCTTGCAAGTGTCAAAATCGTGTTAGCTTCTGCGTAAGTCTTGTCGATGAGAGAGACGACACCACACAAAACAATTCATAATACATATATTTGACACGAGACACACAAGGGACACACTTGGGGGTTTTTCTATAATAATTTGCACAAGCACATTTCTTGGTCAGCGCGCGCGCGCGAGCACACAAATAAACGCGAGAAGAGCCGGTGGCCGACCGGTGTCCAGCGAAAGCGTAAGACTGTGACTTTGGCTATGAAACTTGGAGCGTATAAAGGTGTCTGCGCGAGAGATGGTGTGTACGAGTTCGACTTGCAAGTGCCACCACCATCGCCTTTGTAATTCTCGTGTAGCCTCGCGCACGTTGTATATATACACACGCACACACGCTTACAGATCCAGCGCTATAGCTTGCGAGCCTTATACATTACGGGAGCTCCACGCGCCACGGCAATTTATATACAGAGAGATATAGCATACTGTATGTATCGACTTTTGACACATTCGGGTTTATGATATTAGCGCAATCCGCGAGCCGAACTTATTCGCCATAAGATCATTACTCTGCTCTCACGTACGCAAATACACTGTTTGCAGCTAATGCACTGAAAAGAAGAAAATCCATTCTACGGTCTGGAGGAAATTTCAGCCATGTTCATCCGCCGAGAAAAATTATTATGTATTTTCAAATGCTCGTGGAAAATTATGGCGCTGGAAATTATCGCTAGTTTCCGCGCTGAACGTTTTGTAATGTACCTCACACCCAAATTTTCTAAGAAACGGGCGAGTTGACAGGTGCTAATTGAAAGTTCAAATCACTTGGATGAACTAATAGAATAACGGAAATGCATCCTCCATTAGAAAAGTAAACTTTACCCTTGCAATGACGATTCTGCTTGACAAGTACACATCTTCTATGTACATTATTATAACGCAAATTATGAAACATTTTCAACAATAAATTGCTGGTGTACGTGCAGTTTTTAAAATAATTTTTTTACAGTTCCCGCTGCTGCGCTTAATTATAATGACTCATTGAAACGCCGTGAAGAAATCATTCATGCAGATAGACTAATCAAAAAGACCGTCAAGATAGAAAAAGTTTACATACACATCCGCGCGATGAAATTGCAACACGTCGAGCGAGTGGCGGGAAATACCGCGTGTCGTGTGTTTGTGCATGCGTTCGATTCGCGCGAGACCCCATCGAAATTCATTTCGATCTCCGAATGTATAGCTGCCGATCGACACGTATGCCCGACTTATTGCTTAAAGAGCGTGTAACCGATCCAGCCCCAGTATTACATTTACGAATTCGATTTGTAAAAATTTACATACCAACTCATTTAATTTACACGTGTCTCTTATCATGATATGTACTAACAATTTGTCTCTTGTATCTTGCAGGTTGGTAATTGTTTCAACTACTCGTGCGTGCAGTGCATTTCGAATAAGTAGTGAGTATACGCACGAAAAAGAAATTAATTATCATAATTATTGTTTTATGAAAATTCATAAAAGAGTCGTGAGATGTTTATTTTACAAAAAGTTACGATTATAAAATAATATTTATTTACTTGGAAAATTGCCAAGTGCACATTTACTGAACATCATAAGTTTGTATCCCGTATCGTACCCTTGTGTATTATTATTTATTCATGGTGCAATATGTGCGCATAAAGTACACATTCGTAACTTTCGCTTCTAGAACGCAAAGCAAAAAACCTTTCAATTTTTTAATGAACAATCATATACTCATCGAACTTCGTTGCAAGTCGCAAGTGTAAATTGTCTGCAGCAAAAAATTTAGGGTATCGCCTTGACTCTCAAAAGACTTAATTGAATGACACGATTCTCAGAAGCCATTAATATGGTTTTTTTTACAAATCATTGTCGTCTATTCAAGTTGATCAATTGACTTGTAAAATTTTTGGTGCTTCATTGACGTACTTCAAAGCGTCATATAATTTCATGAAAACTCGAAAATATTACATTTTACGGCAAGCAATGAAAAAAAGTTTACGCAATTATCATTAAATAAGGAAATTTTTTGTTAAATAAGATAGATTTGTAAATAGTCTTGTCTTCTCGTGGTTGCTAAAGCCGGTGAATGAAGTTAATGCACAAAAAAAAAGAAAAAATTAACGCACGCATGAAAGCGCTAAACAGATCGCGTGCGCATAGAAGAACCAAGATCTAGTAGCCTTAAACTTTGCGGAAAGAGCGCGGCTGTAATAAGTTTCCGCGCTACTGGTGGAGGCGATATGCTGCTTCATTTGTGTAAACTTATCATCGTAATTCTCATTAATGTATAATCTGAGAAAGTTGATTGCAATTGAAAAACTCCGTACGTGTAATAACGGTTGTGAGCGGCTGAAATGTTGAAAATTTGGATTGGTACATTTTTTTGTGCAAAATAAATTATACTTTCAATTTCAATTTATTTTTTTCATCGATATCACTAAATATCTGATCTTAAATTTTGTAATCGATGAATTTATGGCCAATTTTGCACTATTATCACTTTCATCTTGATTCGATTACATACTGGAATTTTACAGTCGCCATTTTAATTTTCTTATATCAAATTACCTGTTTGTAATTGAACATACCAAGAACTAGTGACAATAATTGATGCTGAGTTGCAATGAACTAATTTGATCAAACAAAAAATTTGTCACCTCATTAAATATTAGTGTACTATTATGTTCGGTATTTAGCTCATCATTATAAACCATTTCAAAATCAAACAAAAAATTAACTATGAAATATTCATAAAAACTAATGTAAGAAGCTGCGTTTGATTTCTAGTTTTTTATGTCTTTTAACTTTCGAAATCGTAATGTGCGAAGTACAGTCCAATAATTTCTCAATTGTATATTGTATTTTTCATGAAGTAATGTACATTTTCTCGATCATTATAAAAATATCTGCAATTATTGTTTTCCACTATTATTTTGAAGAATCCGAATACAATTTTTATTAACTAAAAAAAAGGATTTGTTAGACCGTTATCCTATTTGGATAAAAGAACGACAATAGCAATGTACCTTAAACTGGTAAAACAGTTGTGAGACTTGGTAAAAAAATTACTTCGAGGATTATAAGGTAAACGAATACTTTCACTCGAAAACAAGAAAAATACAGTCCTGAAATTCCGGTTGCCTAGGTTCAGGCGGAACAAATTATATGCGCTCGATAACCAAGGATAAATAGTATATTTGGCACCTACGGAGTAAAAAACTGGAAAGTCTCAGAGCACGTGTAATTTATCAGCCGAGGCGAAGCCGAGCGAACTCAAAATATATTATTTATTTAAAAAATACTTATTTTCAAAATATAATGTATACGAAGGAAGAAAATTATGTTTAATATCCTCAAGAACACAATATACATAAATGAATCTTACAAATGTTAATCTTAAAAAAGTCTTACAATTCTTAAATGATAAATTTAACTCGATTTATACAAAATTATCTGCTAAGTTAACTATTTATGACCAATTTTCATATGTGATGTATTATAACTTTCATAAAATTCCAATTTTAATACTTTACACATAGTCAATTAATAAATATTTCCTTGAAACAACATCCCCTAAGGTATATTGATCAATCATAATTATCGTCGAGCCAATCCTCTTTGATCATGTCACTAGCTTTCTCGCCGATCATAATCGTTGGAGCATTAGTGTTTCCTCGCACTACCACAGGCATGATCGACGCGTCGACCACCCTCAAGCCCCGAACTCCGTAAACCCGCAATCGTGGATCGACCACTGCCCTTGGGTCGCTTCTCGGGCCCATTTTGCAGGTACCCACCGGATGGTAGAGCGTCGTCGTGTACTCCATCAAGACGCATCTCCAGTAGTCCTGACTGTTGAATCTGTGGCGTCGGCAGGCGGGCAGCGGCACGTCCAGCAGCCTCATGCCGTTCTCCTGAAAGGCTCTGGTCTGAAACAAGTCCTGAGCTATCCTGATGGCGGCCAGCATGGCGTCGAGGTCGGGATCCTCGCCGAAGTAATTGGGATCCATGAGGGGCGGGCCCCAGACGGGGTCGGTTCTGTTGAGCGTGACGCTGCCACGACTGCGCGGGGCCAAGAGCACCGGCCGGATATTGATGCCGTCGTAGTAAGCCAGCGGCATGACGGCCGTCTCGCCCGACTCGCTCGGGTCGAGCACGTAGTCCTGCACGTTGGTGCCGTCGAAGCAGAACTGCATGTCGGGCTGGCCGTGGCTCGTCTCGAAGGGCGTCTGGACGAAGGCGCTCGCGGCCAATGATCCGGTGGCCGCCAAGGGGCCCTTCTGCTTCTCGAGCCACTTGTAAGCGTCTCGCTCGATTCCCTTGATGCTCTTGCTCGTGGCCGTTTTGTTGGACAGCACTATGACGAATCCGTCGGTAGTTACGTGATCGTGCAAATTCAGCCCGACGGCCGAGTCGTAAACCAGGTCTATTTTGTGCTGTCGAAGCATTTTTGCCGGTCCTATGCCCGACAATTGCAGTATCTTGGGCGAGTTGATGGCGCCGGCGGAGACAATGACCTCCTTGCGAGCAATGGCCAGCTTGGTGTAGCCGCTCCTCGTGCTGTAATACTCGACGCCCGTGGCGATTTTCGTTTTTCGATCGATCACGACGCGAGTCACGTGCGCCTCGGTCTCGATCACCAGATTCGGCCTCTTGTCCCGTATCGGCCTGATGAAGGCGCCGTTGGTGCTTTGACGCGCCCCGTGGATCGAAGTCGTCTGCATGTGCACGACGCCGAGCTGATCCTCGGCATTGGGGTCGACCAAGTTGTAGCCGATCTCCTGCCAGCCGTTTATCAAGATCTTGGCGTTTTCGTCGATGTAGTCGAACCACTCGACCGTCTGATAGCCTCCGGTGCTATGATAGTACGGGCTTTCCTTCACGACCTGCGACCGAGATCGATATTTTCTCACTTTGCATAATAAAACGCGACATCAGTTTTTTTTTAATACTTACCTCGGGATTTTCATTATCTTCGGATCTCTTGAAGTACGGAAGGACTTCGTCGTAACTCCAGCCCTCGTTGCCCAATGCAGCCCACTCGTCGTAGTCCTGCTTATTACCTCTGATGTACATCATGTAATTCAACACGCTCGAACCTCCCATCACCTGAAACGTAATTTAAGGTCGCTTGAATAAAGTTTAGGCGTCGTTAAGTTCGAAACGAGATCAATTTTCCAGTCATTACTTTGCCGCGCGACCAACCGCATCGGCCACCCCGTTTCGAGCGACAGGCCTTTTTCATGCGAGTCGTTCGGTACTGCCAATCGATGTTGCTTCCTCTCAGAGCTGGCGCAAACGCTGGTACGTCGGCTACCAGAGGCTCGTCTATTCCTGCCTCGAGTAGTAATACCTGTGAAAGAATTTATTTATCATTTTGTTATTATGTATTTCTATTATTTTGCAGTGGGCGATTCAACTTAAATCTTTAGATATGAATTTCTCTACGCCAGAATTACGTAAAAGTTGTCTGGTTATGAGCGCGTATAATGATATGCTTTCAGCTAGTCAATTATTATAGAAATCGTTGGAATTGCAAATGAAGTGCTATGTATAGGATAGATAGATAGCTACGCCATTCTATGTGTATCACGCGCACACTGCAGACAGTCTGGAATATTGTTTACGCGGTGTAAATTACAACGTTCGCGTGTCGACGCGTATACGCGCCATATACACGTGCTTTTGCGTGCATGGTAATGCTGTTTTCTCGAGAGACAAAAATGCATCGATTTTCACGAGCTGCAAGTGAATTTTGTGGGCAAAAATCGACATTATATAGCTGTAGGAATTTACGCAATCGAACAATTATAACTTCGGGCAATTGTTGACCGCAACGAAGTTTTTTCTTATTAGCTTATGGACTATAACGATCGCTGCATACTACGCTTGTAATTGACCAGCATTGTGATTATGCAACTCGACTGATACTACACTTTTGATAAGACGATTTTCTAATGTAATTTGTGTTTATCTAAATAATTGAAGTGCACCTATGGAAGTCTCAATTAGATGCACTAAAAACTTAGTTGTACAAACTGTAAATTGGAACTGCGTTTACGCATGTTTTTTCTTATAATTGACCAAAGAACAGGAAAACTTTCAATTATTTTACTGCTCGAATTTTACGAGGAAACGGAAACAAAAAAAGTCAGATTCGTTCGAAATTTTTGCACTCCAGTCGAATAACAATTAGAGCGTAGCATTTCATTGTTAATGTCAAATCTAGTTAACCGCGATAGAAAGTGTTTACTCCTTAACGACGTTCTTTTTTTTTTTCCTCTAAACACTCACCTTCCACTGACTAATTTCACTGAGGCGATTAGCGACGACGCAACCGGCCGAGCCAGCTCCCACAACAATAAAATCGTACTCCTTGGGGAGAAATCCTGTAGGCTCCGGAAATTCTGCCCGCGCCGCTGGTCCATTAACGGCCTCGTCGTATCCGTCCTCCGGCATCATGAGCTTGTCGAACGATGGCACGCTCGTACCGTAGAGTGTCGCGTGCTGCTTACGGAACGACGACAAGCCGCCGCCCTCGCCGTCGGAAACGAAGGGCGCCGGGGACATGAGAAAGTTCGGCAGGTGATTCGACGGCGACTCTCGACGTATGAATTGCGAGGGCTGACTCGCCGCGTGCGTCAACAGGGGATGCTGATAGTTTTGCTGATGATAAATCATCGTGGTCAAAGGAGTGGGCAGCGAGGCGCTCGTAGAGTACGGAAAGTAAAATCGCCGACTGTCGAAACGATCGCGGAATTTCGGTTTTATGCGTTGGCCGTAGTAATGGGTATATCGTAACAGAGGGTGACTATAGCCATAAAACGGCGTTGCTGCTGTTGCCGGTGTTGACCTCATTGAATAAATTTGCGTGGGCTATTTTTGTTAAAAAAGAAAAACAAGCTTGTGTAATGTTTACCTATATATTTTTGAGAAATAACTTGCGCATATTCACCTGCTCCTCCGAATCAAAATTATCGAAATAACTACCGTCGTCTTCTCTGCTTTCATCGTGACCGATGCGCGATTGTAATGTAGCCGATGGCTCGTGTAAATCACTAATTACCGTTGAGATCGTATTAGCCTCCCCCGAGTAAGTTGATTGAGTAGAATGAACATTTGATTTAGCCATGCTGAACATACCATCGTTCGAGTAGCCAAATAAACTAGCTAAAAAGCTCATAAATAGTATGACTGGTGGTTGACAAGTCGAAACTTGTGTATAAGCTGGGCACAGCTCTGATAAATTTGGTGGCTCCCACGACATGTTTTATGGTTAATTGCACTTGTTTTACGTTCAAATGATAAGTATTAAAATCAATTGAACTAACTCGAAAACTTGATTTATTTATCCAACACTTTTTATCACTAAAAACACTCTTTCACACGAATCACATTGTTTATATTGTCATGACGATTTGTTTTTCATTAAAGTACACTCGGCGAACGATCCGATCAACTACTCGAACCGCAAAGTACAATGCGAAGCGAAGGCGAAACTTTCAAACGTGGATAGTCTTGTGGCTTTGTTATCCAAGTTTAAACTGGACTAGCGAGTAGAAAAGATATCGCGAAAAATATTGAGTTTGGGTGGGGTGATAAGAATAGTTCAATTATTGTCAGGTTCTGTTATGAAAACTATAGCAGCTTTTTAGTAGCGCACGGTTACATGGGTACATGTAGTTGAAAATTGTTAAATTAAAAATTTTTTTGCACCATGATAACTCCTGAATTTTGGTCTCTTTATTGATACGATATTTTTTGGTGATCTAAGTTAATCAACTGTTTTATTATCAACGTAAAACAGATTTCTTTTTGGAACTCAGTCAAAGCATTACGATAATATTAATATTTTAAAAGTCATCAATGATTTACAAAATATAAATTTTTGGTACACTTGTGTTGGAAAAAATGTTTTCTTTGAGTAACTGATAAGAGTTATAAAAATTATCCTCATGTATTGTTTGAAAATCAAATGACTTATATTAAAACTCTTACTTTGTGAAATAAATCAAAACTACTGTTTTTAACTGAGAAAGATTAAATTAACATACATGATAAATCATTACTTTGAACTATATGCTACTTTTTTTAAGGTGAATTTATGTATAATTCATGTAAAAAAACAATTGATTCGTCTTAAATAATTTTTTATTTATCAAAGCAATTGATGATTGGATATTTTTACACTAAAATAACCATTTAAAAATTTTTTTTCTTGTTAATAAAAAGTCAGTAATTATAAAACTATTTATAAGTAAAAATCAATAGCAATCATATATAAATTATATATTCGTTGTAAAATTGATAATTTCTTATTATAGTTCGTCTTTAATGTGCCATTCTTCTTTGATCAAACTAGATCCCTTCTCAGCAATCATTAAAGTTGGCGCATGAGTATTTCCGCTCGTTATAATGGGCATAATCGAGGCGTCAATTACTCGTAGATTTTTAATACCGTGGACTTTCAAAAACGAATCAACGACGGCTGTTTTATCGTCGGCAGGGCCCATTTTGCAAGTCCCTACTGGATGATAAACACTGGCAGATGTATGCCTCAAATTACATTCCCAATATTCGTTAGACTCGGTATTGTATTCGGCACATTTTGGAATATTCAATGGTCGCAATTTGATTCCTAATTTTTTGAACGTGGTCGTATTCAACAGAGCACGCACGCTATTGAGCGATTCCAGCATAACGTCAATGTCTTCTCGCTTATCGAAATAATTAGCATGAATTTCTATGTGATCGTTAACCTTGGAAGTTTGCAATTTCAATTTTCCCACACTCTTCGGATTCAACAGTACTGGGCAAACCATTATAATGTCAGATTCTTGATTAATTCGATTTAATTCGTCCGTAAGGTTGTCATCAAAGTTAAACGCTTTACTGAACGCGTTAGCTTTAAAAGGTTGATTCCGCGGCATGAGACTGTGGTGGAATTCAATATTAGGATACTTGGCAGCAGAATCTTTTGTGTTGATAAAGCCGAGAAAATCTACTCCCCCTGCAGTGGCAAATTCTCCAGAACGACGAGTCAAAAATTCATACGCCCAATCTTGCAAAATGTGAGGTGATACTTGTGGGGCAGTTTGATTGACGTAAGATAGATAAACTCCTAACCAAATCACGTGATCTTGCAGATTTTTACCAACCGGTAAATCTGCCACTACGCGTATATTTTGGGCTTTTAGCTCTTCCTTTGGTCCTATTCCAGAGAGCATGAGAATTTGTGGAGTGGCTATGCTACCCGCCGAGAGTATCACTTCTTTCTTGCTCTCAAATTTGACTTTACGGCCATCTTTCAGTGTCACTCTGACTCCGATCACTTTATTCTTTTTCATTAGCAGGGAAGTAACTTGGGCCGACTTGACAACGTAAAGATTTTTCCTATCCTTAATCGGAGTAAGATAGGCTCTGGCGACGTTTTGCCTTACACCTCTGTCGATAGTCCCATAGACTTTTCCGTAACCAACGTACTTGCCACCGTTCAAAAGCTCCATGTAAGGCCAATCAAGCTCCTTCACGGCCGACGAGAGTATGTCGTGCAAGCCGCTCTCCGAGTAGTTGTAGCTCCTCAGCGTCAGGGGTCCGCCAGTGCCGTAAAATTCATCCCCGTACTTGGCCACAATGTCCGGATGATAATTTTCGATCTTTCGCAGGTACGGACGTACATCTTTGTAAGCCCAGCCTTTGTTGCCCATGGCAGCCCATAGGTCGTAATCACGATCGGTACCAGTCACGTGAAGCATGGCATTGATGGACGAACTACCACCCAGTGCCTTGCCTTTCGCCCAAATGCACTGTTGGTGTCGCATGCCCTGACAATAGCGATCGTTCGGCTTAACCTTGTAGTTGTAATCTTCCTCTGTGCTTTGTAGCAGTAGTAAGAGCGCTGGTAGGTCGCTGTTGATCGATGGGTCCGTGCCTCGCTCTATCATTAGAATATTCCAATCGCTGATATCGGACAGTCGACGGGCTAATACGGAGCCACTTGATCCACCGCCAACAATGATGAAGTCAAAAAAACTGTTGGCTTTTTCCATTGCTTCTGCTGTGCGGTCGGGTGGATAATTTTGATTATTCGTCAATTCACATTGTGCCATCAGAAGACTTCGTATTAGTAGAAGGAAAACTGAGACATTATCACTGCCCGATGCGCTCGAATGACACGAAGTTGATAGGCACTCATTCATTTCTGTTGTAGTTTTAAAAGTCCACTGTTTTAAAAAAATATATCGATGAAAAATAAAAAAATTATGTGTACTTTATAACACTTTGTTAAATTATAAATCGCTAATCACTACATGATAAGTTTATGCACCCAATGCTCTTTGAGAACTACTTTGAAAATCAGAGCATTGACGGATTATGAGGTATAACGTAAGGTACGACTTACCTAATAGTTATTTGAACCGATCGTTGTATCGGTCTCGCAACGTCTAGTTAAGTTTCACAGTCGTGCGTCAAGCTACATCATCAACAAACCCCCTTCCAGACCCATACGTAACCGATATTATCAAGAAAAATGTTTGCTATTGTCTGATGTGTCGAAACGTTACATTATTGTCAATGAAGGTTTCATTCTTCAAAAATCTACATTTTAGATAATATGCTTATTGAGAGATCTTTTGAAAACTATTTTTTCGCATTGTAGAATTAATTGAATTAAGGTTGAGTGTAAAATATACACATGAAATTTGAGAAATGATTTATCATCTTATTTTGTTACTCGTTACATCAGAGTTCAAAATTCACACACGCGCACAAAAGCGCGAATTTGGCAATTTAAAAAATTTGAAATATATGTAACCGGAACAAAATTTAAATGAAATATTTTATGTAGATGTGAACATGATTTTTGTTGGAGCTTATATACGCATGCTTTTAGAATTACAACAGTAATGGAAAAAACTGCGATAAAAATCAGAATACACAACGGTTTTTTACTTCTTTATTTATTAGTATTGCGTATATTATATATCATTCAATCAAAGTAAAAAACAACGTGCTACTTATAATTTTTTCTTAAAAATTTGTTTGACTTTTTCCAACTAAAAATACAAAGTTGCCTGAACTAAAAGTAAAATCAAAATTTTCTAGTTTGTAAACAATGGAATTATTTATTAGACTATCGTTATAAAAATTAATTTTACAAATATTAGTTGGTGAATGTTCAAGATAAAAAGTCAATATTATTACGTTGACTTTTCGTCTTTCATCCATTTAGTGTAAATCATATCAGAGGCTTTCTCGGCCACCATAACTATAGGCGCTACGGGATTTGCGTTGGTCAATATCGGAAAAATCGACGCGTCGGCGACTCGCAAATTTGGAATGCCGTGGACGCGAAGCTCGTGATTGACAACTCCGTCGGGGCCCATGCGGCACGTGCCAGCCTGATGATTTTCCGGGCCTGTGCGTGCTCTAATGAAGCATTTCCAGTAGGCGTCTGAGCCAAACTTGTGTCTATGAAAAAAAAGATATAGATATTCATTTTCTATCGCTGTAAATGTTGGTGATTTTTTACATGCATAAACTCTGTATTCACCTCGAACACATGAAGTGTGGTTTTGTTTTGAGCTTCAAGTCCCACTCTTGCATCTTTTTCGTTTTTGTCAAATCGATGACTTTTTTTACTCCTTCTAGCAGTACTTTGAGATCGATTTCATCGGTGAAATAATTCGGGTATATCAGCGGATAATCCATAGGATTATTAGAGGCGAGCTTGATATATCCTCGGGAGCGAGCATTGACGAGGGTAGGCCTGATGACGATTTCTCGGCGCTCGGCACAATCGCCAATGGTGCCGTCGTGGCACTCTATGTCCAGTCCAGTCCGTACGCAGGACGAGCTGAAGCCATCGAAAAACACTTGGATGTCAGGTACACCGGGACTATTGGCGTAGGAAGTTTCCAAAAATGCGGTCAACTGCGTCAAACCGGTACTGGCCACTGGTCCGCTACGATTGTATACGTACTCGTTCACCGAGTCCACCGATAGCGTCTCGTAAAAATCATCTTTGATCGACATCTGAAACAAAAATTTCATGAATTTGTGCTTTTAGAGCTTGAGGATTTGTTTTAAAATATTTTTTACCGGGATGCCAACTGCCACGTGATTTTGTAAATTTCTACCCACTTCAGGCAGATCAATCACGCTAGGAATTCCAAGGGCCTGAAGATCTCGACGGGGACCGATACCTGATTGCAAAAGTATCTGTGGCGAGCCAATAGCTCCAGCAGTAAGAATAATTTCTTTATTTGTTTTAAATACTCGTTGTATGCCCTCTTTATCTATCAGTTCGACCCCGTAAGCTCGTTTGTCCCATTCACTCGTCAAAACTTTTGTTACGTGGGCATTTGTCAAAACGTACAAATTTTTGTTCTTTGCTGACGGCCTCAAATAATACCTGAAAGCATAAGCACCGAATTGCGTAAAAAAAATCAATAAAATTTAAAAAATAAATCACCTCGACGTTGTGCCTCTCAAGCCGTCCTGCACCAACATAGGGGCTATCATGAAGCCCGTTTGCTGATCTTGCCGCAGTCCTGCGGTCTTGTATCCCAGCTCGTCGGCAGCTCTGATCACCTCGTCCGCGAAAGCTGGCTTGTGCGTGAAATAATCTATGGTCATCGGACCGCTGCTGTTGGTACTCTTGAACATGCCGTTCCTCGCGTGTTTTCGATTCACCGGATTCTCCGCGCGCTCGAAGTACTTTTCGATTTCGGCGTAGGACCAGCCGGGATTGCCGAGTTTCGACCACTCGTCGTACGTCGACGGATGGCCTCGCATGTACATCATGCCGTACATGCCACTCGTACCGGAAACCATCTTCCCTCGTGGCCAAAAGCAGCGTCCGCCATTTTCTACGTTGTAATTTTTTGAAATAAAACATTTTATAAAAATTATAAACATGCAACCATTTGTGCTTCAGTGTATAACGATTTATTTACCGAGACAAGCCGTCGGATAGGGTTGAGTAGGCTCGGTCGTGTACTGCCAATCGAGCGACGAGTTTATCGCGTTGAAGGCCAGTCCAGGTATCGCGGTGAGCGATGGCTCTTCCGGGCCGGCTTCGATCAGCAAGACTCGCCACCACGGGTGATCGCTCAGGCGCTTGGCTATTACAGGCCCGGCGACTCCGGCGCCAACTACGATAAAGTCGAACCTGCGTTTGAACATAATTTCAGCTCGTGCATCTATTTTTCTTGTGAAAAAGCAGTAGTTGAGGCATTACCATTGCTCTTGGGGCAGCGTGTCGGTGCCGGCGCGTCTGCACGGATCGGCGATGTCGCATCGCGCCATCATAAGCGCCTGAAGCAGCGTCATGAAAGACATCAGGCGTCCGCAGCGCGCATTGATGTAGGCGGTGTCGTTGAACCGACAGTGGCAACATCTCTGGCTTTCTACGGTGCCGAGGGCGCCGTGCGAATAGTCGTAAACGAGCTTGCCGCTGTCTCCGCTGCTCTGAAAAATTATTTCGAGCGATAAAAAAACCTTTTTTACACATTGTGTCGTGCATATACTTTCAGCTCGAAAGATAAAAAAGAGAGAGAGAGAGAAAAATACAGCTACGCGTAACGTTTTCGTTGCAAGGGAATTTCAACGAGGCTTAGAGATATGTCTTTACAATTCTTAAGTTTTATACGGCTCGACCTGTAATTACAATTCGTGCGTAATTCGACTTTACAATTTACTGCTTTTTTTTCGTCCAGCTGATTCACACTGGACCAACTCAAAGTGCATGATTTAAGATCGTACCTTTAGAAATGCCAATTACTTTGGCGAATAAATAGAGCAAAGTTATAATACGTAAGAAAGCTTATGCAAACGAAAATATTACAGAAATTATGTGCACAACCGTCAAAATGAAAGAGCTATGATCCACACTCACAGCTATTGTTATTATTTAAACGAGTAAAATTATACTTGATTTGTTTCAAAGCCCTACACGCATTTAAACAGCCTTGAGAATTCAAGAATAATTTTATTATCAACAGATAATCGACTTAATTCAGTTCTGTCATCATTTCAATTTTAGGTATAGTGCAGAAATTTTTCATTGACTATAATACTCACCTCATGATTGATACATTCCGTTTTAATTAGACATAACATCAAAAGCAGGAATAGTGAAGAAGCATTTTTGGAACACATTTTTCTAACTAATTTTATCACAAGAGTTGACAACTGAGCTCACTGTCTTATAAAACTTGACAACACCTTATATTTATAATTTTTCCATGATAATGACGTAAAATTTTTTAATTTTTAAATTCACAACTCACACTTGTTCAACTACACGACCGCAATAAAAAGTTTGCTAATAAATCATGGTATTTTCTTGTTTGTTTCTTGTCAAAAGATGCACTGAGTCATTTTTTATGCTATCCCGCCAAACTTACCGCGGCAAAATTTGTACTGCGAGTCTGGGACCCAACTGAATCATGATCCGCTAAAGCTTTTAGTCGCGTACTGTTATAAATGCGAAAAAATACAATCAGGGTTTCTGAAAATTTTCCGTGTAGTCGTCGTTGCCTCTCGCCTAATCAATTATTCATACTATTTTCCCGTTAATTTTTTTATAACCGCATTAAAACGTTCATTTTTTAAATCTCATTGAATACAACAATTTGAAAGTTAAAAATAAAATGTATAAATATTATTTATAAATTTTAGTTGTTTTCATGCAGAATCCAGAAGAATAACTGTTTTTTTCACGCGATGACACATGCAAATATATGCGTGTACGGCATTCAATCCACCAATCCGCATGAAACTCGGCAAAAAATCCCCTCATGGGTACCTATAATGTTATTATGTCTGATAAGATTATACTGCATGCGTAAAGGCTACGAACAAATGTATGCCTCCGAAGACTCTCTCTCGAACCCGCGTAATGATTTTGCTTTATTATGGCCGATCCAAGGCTGCATCGTGCAACGATGTGTTTTATCTCTATGAGCAGACATATACTTTTTTCAGTCATGAATGGTCAAGTCCTTTGTATACATAGATGGTTTGAAAGAAGCGTATAAAAACTGTGATTACTCCGCTATTATTTGATAGAAATTTCCTCGTGAATTAAAACTTCAAATGATTGCTTACAATACCTTAGTTTAAATTTCAACGAAAATAATAATATAATTTATGACAGTCATTTTCCCGTAACGTCAATAGACCTTGATAACATCTAAGAATAGTAAGGAAGGTTTTTTTGTTATTAAAAAATTCGGTATAAAAATGAATCTGAAGCACATCTTTCAATCGTAATCATAATCTTCGTTATCACGAATTTCATTGAGTACAGGTAAATCAGTTTCAAATAGTTCGGTGATTTTTTGAAGAGACGACCTAGTTTGTCTTATAATTTCTTCGCGCTGCTCATTGACGTGCCAATCTAACGGCGACTGCAGCTTCGAAGTTGATCTTCGATTCATAGGTCCTCCGGCGTAGTGTTTCCACGCTTCTTTGATCATATCTGCTCCTTTTTCCGCGATCATAATCGTCGGCGCATTTGTATTGCCTGTGATGATATTCGGCATAATCGATGCGTCAATCACCCGAAGACCCGTGATGCCGTGAACTTGCAACTTTGCATCTACGACCTGAATGTACATAAAATAGAAAGTGAATATTTAATAACGTAAAATAAAAAAGTCTTATTCATTTTTATTGACAAATTTTTAATGTAAATTATTTTTTCTATGTTGCAGGTGAGGCTGCCAAATAAGAGTTTATTGATCTTTCTCGATCTCAAGCTGGTTATGAATGAGTCATTTTTGTTATTCTTTTGCATGGAGCATTTGATGAAATTTAATTTTATCACTTAAATATAAATTCACGAATATGTAAAAAAATGTGTTCATATATAAAACGATATGAAAAAATATAAAAATACAAACAGCCATCGAGTCAGTCACGGGTCCCATTTTGCATGTGCCGGTCGGATGATAGATCGTCATGGTGTAATGCCTGGCCTGACAACGCCAATAATCATCCGAGCGGAATTCGTGGGCGGCGCATTCTCTGATCACATTGCCATTTGGTCGGGCATTAATCGACCTCATGGTCGGGGTCAAGCTCAGTCGATCCACGAATTTAGCTGCCTCGACCTTAAGCACAATAATAATTATTTTAAAGCTTGAGCACAATTACGAGCGTGCTTTATTGCTTTGTATTCGTGTATGAAAATATTATTTCCTCTCGTCGGATCGCGCAACATCGTAACGTTTACTCACCAAAACCTCCAGATCTCGAGGATCGTCGAAGTAATTTGGCACTATGATGGGCTGGTACTTAGGGTCGGAATTGCGAAGTTTGATGTATCCGCGACTTTTGGGACGTAGGACCAGCGGAACTGCCGCGTAACTGTCTTGGTAAAGTATGTCGTCGTAAAGGCCGGCGTAAAATTCCTCGCACAGGCCGCAGCCATGTATGCCGAAAAGTCCACCGTCCGCGTTGTCCGCCGCCGAGGATAAGAATAGCTGAACGTCTGGGAAATCGTGCATCGACTCGTCGTTCAACCTGCGTAAAGCAAATCATGAATTCTATTCCATCGGTGAAAAAATAAATGTTACGCTCTGTTCGATGACGGTACTTTGTATTGACGAAAGCCATAGCTTCGCATTCGGGCACGAGGTAGAGCGGCCCAGTCTCGTTTCTGACAAATTGCAGCACCGTGTTCAGAGTCATGAGTTTTGGCAATACGAAGGAAAAATCGTGACTCTCGTGCGCCTCGTGCTTGGGAGCGTCGATTAAATAGCTCAGTCCTCCCATTGCCACGTGATCTTGAAGATTTTGTCCGACCCCGGGTAAATCTTGGATCACGGGTATGCCGACTTTCAACAGATGATCGGCTGGGCCGACGCCCGACAGCATGAGCAGTTGCGGCGTCTGAATGGCACCGGCCGAGGCGATGACCTCGCAATTGGCGTAGACAGAGTACCGTCGCAAGCCTCGGCGAAACTTTACCCCGTAAGCGGTCTTGGACGTCTCGCCGATCATAATTTCTTCCACGAAGCTGTTGGTGGCTATGTGGAGGTTTTTTCGGCTCGAGCACGGCCGCAAAAAAGCCTTGGCTGTGCTCAGACGCAAACCGTCGCGCAACGTGCCGGGCGAATAAGTGAAGCCAGTCTGCTGGGCTCCGTTGATGTCGACCGTTTCGTATCCAAGATCGCGACCGGCTTGCAAAAAATACTCCGTTATCGGACTCCTGTGCCTGTTGCATATGGACGATCATTAAAGTTCAAAAAAGTTTGTCGGATAGATGAGCAAGATGCAATTTACCTGAAATTTTCAACAGTCAGAGGTCCGCCTTTGCCGTGATAAGGCGAGCCGTCCAATTCTGCGATTCGATTGTCTTCGGACTTTTTGAAATAGGGTAAAACACTCTCGTAATCCCAGCCTTCGTTGCCCAATTCGCTCCACTGGTCGTAATCCCTCTTGTTGCCCCTGACGTAGAGCATCGCGTTGAGCACGGAGCTGCCACCCAAGACTTTACCGCGGGGCCAGTTGCATCGTTTATCTTTCATCGCCAAACAGTAATTCAACGAGGGCTCGGTCTTGAACTGCCAATCCATGTTCGACAATTGCAGAGTCGGAAAAGTCAGAGGGGCCTCGGAAACGAAGCTCTCGTCGTCACCAGCCTCGAGCAACAAAATCGTCCAATTCGAATTCTCTGAGAGGCGATTGGCTATGACGGCACCGGCCGAGCCACCGCCAATTACGACGAAGTCGTAACGAGCCAAGAGCTCCGAAGTCGGGGGTGGCTGCACGCGATTTTCTCGGTCTACGATGTCCGGACGGAACAGAATAATCATGAAGCGTAAAAATAAGATGAATAGCAGTTCGGCACCTTGCAAAGCATTTCGCGTGGCTCCGTATGTTAACTCTTCTAAGGCCATTTAAAAATAGTATTTTCTTCTTAAAGTTTACCGAATGAAATTACTTATTATTTATTCTGATATGCAATTATGTTTGATCTCTGGAAGATTTACCGCGAAGCACATGATTCCTTTTCATTTTATGAAATTTACACAACTTTTAATGATAAAGCGAAAGTTTCTGAAAATACTGAAAAATTTAGAATTATTCGATTGATTTGCCCTCGATAGCTGTCAGAAATGTTTAGCAACTTCTTATATTCACTTCTTATGTCACTTTTATAAATGAAACCTTGCGGTCGTCACTAATAATTTTCCATGTTAAAGCTTTGAGCGATCAATTAATACTGATTTGCCTGTATGAAATTTGCGTACGATCCATAACAAATGATTATGAAATAAAATGTTTGTAAATTTCGTTCAATTATGATGACGCCAAGCAAAGCTAAGTTGAATGACGTGAATAGTATATCAATTTACGTTTAGCTTAAAATTCCTACACAACTTCAAATTGAGAGTCGGTAAAAAAAATTTCAAACCGTGTCTACAATTAAATAAAATTTATTTACAATCATTTGATTTTTTTAAATATCTTACAACAATATCAAAGTTATTTCGTGGAAATCCTTATTTTACGAATTCGTCGAATTTTTTGTCGAATCTAGAACAATGTCCATTACAAACTATTTTGAATAATTCAACTTGATTTTTATATTTATATAGTTCATTAACTATTTACAGTTTGGGAAGAAGTCAACATACTACAAAAATTATGTATAACAGTACTTGCGCTTTCTTAACACATATACACTTCGAAATTTGTTTTAGCAATATTCGAAATAATTTTTGTGAAAGTAGGTGGCGATGACGGACTATCATCGGCCTAATCATATTTGTAAACATACGTTTATACAAATTCATTCTTCAAGAACGTTAAAAAGCTAACTATATTCGTGTCCACACACACATATATTTACGTTAAGTATACTGCAGTAGAATTGTAATTTTTACAAAATTAACAGCGATAGGAAAAACATAATTTTACTCATTGTTGAAGTTCGTTTAATTTCTTGAGTAAACCAATCATTCGAGTTTGCGATTATAAGTCTAATTAAAATTGTACAAAGAATTACCTTGCATATTTTCAGTTTCACATATTCGATAATAAATACAGCGTTGCATTTATAATATTTATAGTGATATTTTTTACTAAAAATACTGATAAAATATTCGTAAATAATACTAGTCGTTAAAAGGCTAAGTAGTCGGTGCAGATCCGCACTTTAGGCGTTTCATTGCTGCACGAAATTTATCACTTGAAAATCATCCTTTTCGACTTTAGTCTCCTATTTCAGCCCACGTGTCTATTCCTAAACCAATACTCTTTAATCATATCTGCGCCCTTCTCGCCAATCATAATCGCTGGGGCGTTGGTGTTTCCACTTATGTGTTTAGGCATGATCGAAGCATCGATCACCCGAAGTCCAGATAATCCGTAAACTTTGAGCTGAGGATCAACGACTGCTTCGGAGTCCCAATACGGGCCCATTTTACAAGTTCCTACTGGATGGTAGACAGTGGCCGAATAATGACGAATCATGCACTCCCAGTAAGGATCGCTGTACATCGGCAGATGTGTGCAGCCTGGGAAAGGCGTTGGATTCAGTGCACTGCCGTACTTCCTGAATGCTGGAGTCCGGCTCAGAGCCATGGCTATTTTGACACCTTCGACGAGGACCTTCATGTCCTGCGGATCTTGAAAGTAGTTCGGGTAGATGAGCGGATGATCGAACGGATTCTTCGATCTTAGCTTGATAACACCTTTGCTCTTGGGACGCAAAAGCATGGGCAAGACACTCCATACGTCTTGATTGTTGATCGGGCCGAAAACTATGTCGTAGAAGCGCTTTGTCAGACCGTGAATTTTTCTGATTTGCCGACCTCCGTCGGAATTCGTCGATCCAGAAATGAAATGCAGTTCGACGTCAGGAAAATCTTCGGTAGCATTGGCGTATTTGGTGTTGACGAATCCTAGACCTTCCACGCCACCCAATACGGTCAACGGACCCGAGCCAAAGACGGCATACTGTAAAACGGCGTTGACGCTGTGCAGGCGATTTTCGACCATGGAAATTTCTTGATTCACCATGAAGGTAAGACCGCCAACTCCCACGTGATCTTGGAGATTTTCACCGACGCGCAAATTCTGTATCACTGGAATTCCTGAGATCGAAAAAGTACAAATTAGGTACTGTTGAAAATAAATAATTTCTCAAATTAAATAAACAAAATATTACCTAATTGCTTCAAATGTTCCTGAGGACCTACTCCAGACAACATGAGAATTTGTGGCGAATTGATAGATCCACCCGAGACGATTATTTCTTTTTTTGCACGAATTCGATATATCTGATTTTCACGCATAAATTCCACGCCGTAAGCTCGTTTACTAGTTGGATCGATTAAGACCTTAAAAAAAAAACACAAATACAGTACATGTGATTTTTTGTTGACGTAAACTATTTCAATATCGACACACACCTTGGTTACATGGGAATTCATAGCAATGTGAAGATTCTTCCTCAACCTGGCAGGCCTCAAAAAAGCCTTGGCCGTGGAGCATCGGCTGCCACCTCGAATCGTGCCCTGGGCGATCATGAAGCCAGCTTGATGCGCGCCGTTGATGTCGCGATTCTCATAGCCCATCTGCTGGCCCGCCTTGACGAAAGCCGCCGCCAGCGGCGTGTGCCACGGGGCCTCTTGAACGGTGAGATAACCGCCCTGCGAGTGATAAGGCGTGCGCGTCAAGTAAGGATTCTGATTGTCCTCGGATTTCTTGAAGTAGCGCAGCACCTCTTGAGAGCCCCAGCCAACGTTGCCGTCGGCCTCCCAGATGTCGTAGTCGCGCTTGTTGCCGCGCAGATACAGCATATAATTCAACACAGAGCTGCCTCCCACGACTTTGCCGCGGGGCCAATTGCACCGGCCATTTTCCATTGCTATAAATGCCAACATTTTTCGTTTATAATACATACCTTTGCGGTTAAAAAAAGTAAATCGATTGTTCATTCATATGATAAATATGCACACCTAAGCATGAATTTCCCTGTGGCTCAGTTTTATACATCCAGTCCAATTGACTCAGTTGTAAGTACCCCGCTAAAAGGGGCACGTCAGATATGTCCGTTTCATCTCCTCCTGCCTCTAGAAGTAACACATTCCAGTTTTCTACCTCACTCAATCGACTCGCCACCACAGCGCCTGTACATAATTGAAAAAAAAAGAATTTGGTTTAGCATTAAACAGCGATGTGTAATTTTTAAGAGTATTTCAATTTTGTACTTTGAAACATTTCGAAAATTAATCACAAACCTGCAGATCCTGCTCCTATCACTATGAAATCATACGTAGGCATCAAAAGTTCGGACGGAATATTAATTGGTCTTGATTCTGGATCCAAAAGCTCGTATTGAAAATAAATAATTGCTGCGACTAAGAGTGAGAAAAACGAACTTATGCCCCCAGTGGCAGCCCCGGCTGCTGTCAATATTTGATCCATTTCCACTCTCGCTGAATGTTGAAAATACTGGCTTGAAAATTAAATGTTCTGTACCTGAAAAGACATATTATTTCGTTAAAAAACAAGTTAACTTTTAAGATTTAAGAGGAAAACTTAAGAGTAAATTTAAGAGGGTTCATCTATGCCGATGAACTTGTCTCGGAATGCAAAGATGGATTGCAACTAGTACTGTCACCTTTACCAACTCTATATGCCGAACATCGAGTGTGGATCGTGGAAGAAGAACAGCTTCTTTTCTTTCATACGCGATAAGTCTTACGTATGGGTGGGGCGGGTGCGCTAAGGAAAAGGTTTGCTCGGACGCGCAAATGTACGTGTATCGCTTGTCAAATCAAAAGTTCGAAGTGTATAAATTGAGAATCTCGTTGATTATGGATAAACGATTATGTTGGCAAGCTTAACGAATCACTCTGTTTCTATATGCTGTGAACGTTTCTTGTCTACACATTTTCATATTTTTCCCGGTTATCGAAGAGTTTTATTTTCAAGATGTTCTCCGTTAGAACTTTTCGATTTGAAAATACGGTTTCATATACTACAATTTGATAAAATTTTTTTCTAGCGGTATTTTTCATTTTTAATTTAAAACATTGTTTTGTACTTTAGAGAAAAGAGCTCCATTTACTTTGACAGGGATGAATTACATGTCGCTAAAATTTAACCAAATAACATTTGTGGAGCGTCAAAAAAAGGAATAAAATAAGAGTGTAGCTACAGGATGAGTGAGCTTTTCGAAAAAGTAAAATCGCTTCAGCAAGCCCATTACTCAATCGCTCGGCATTTTGAATTTCGCACGTATGCAGCGCATAAGAAATTCGCGTCACGTAGCCCGCGTTATAGTACAGGCAGTAGCATGGACATCGAGACCGAGAAGGATGCGCCGTGCGCAGCTGGTATTATCATTATGTACACGCCAGGCAACAACAACACGAGGCAGCGCATGAGCCAGAGCTCGTCGGTCGAATTTTCGAGTTGGCGCGCACGCGAGGCTATTGAGTAATTAATCGCGGCATTTGAAAATCCCATTTCTGCTTCTTCGTTGTATCATAGTTAACACTTTTTTCACCTATTATCTAGGTAGGCTCGGGCAATTAGATCCAAGCTTGCAACGGCTCATCTTGTCAGTAGAAGAAAAATTAATAAATAAAAATTAAACAAAAGTGTTTCGATTTCTTTTGAATGATCGTATAAAAGTCATACCAACGTGAATCATAGGTGTGCATACGGACGCCCGCATCAAATTAATGAAATAGGTTGAGGACTGAACATTGAAAACAAGTAAGGTTGAGGCTGCACGCGTTGTATAATTTTAGATATTATTTGTAAAATTCGACATTCTTCCGAATCGGGCTTGCAATACAAAGTAGTATTTTAGTGTGCATAAAGCATCTTAAAATCGATTTCTCTTTTACAGGTAAATACTGTCAACAAAGTTTAAAATTTCAACTTTGACGCATCGAGACTTATCTTTGCTGACCGTCTAACTAATGTTGCGCTCTTCCTTTCATCTTGACTTTCACCGCTTTTGGAGATTCGATCGAAAAGTTCGTTGCTTCTTCTTTTTATTTAAATAAAAGGGAAAATTAACGTGTTAAATTTGCAATTGCGTGAATTAATTTGAAAATTTCTCCCGGTCCCGTCGAAATTCGAATTCCTGGTAGTAAGGAAAGTTTTAGAATCACAGTAGTCATTCTCACGATTTTTTTCAGAAAAATCTCACTGAAAACGTTTAGATGACAGGGTGATTTATTAAATAACACTCATCAGAGAATGCCTTAACGTAGTCAAAATCTAATAAGCAGGTTTGCTCTCGCGCACTTTTTCAATTTCATTCTCGTTTCTACTCAAGCTTTGTATATACAGTTAAGTGTACGATTGTACCTCTAATAGCAATTGCAAGAAACATTTATTTAAAACAAAGAAACATTTCTGCAGCCTTGAAACTCGGGATTGACAATATTTTTATTGATAAATTGTATTCATGTTTTTTTCTACAGAAGACAGATTGAATTTGAATCTAGCGGAAACGCAACTCTATTACTTGTAAAATTTCACTGAATTCTCTAAAAACTGTAAAACAAGTTTGAGCAACTATAACAGACCGGAATTCGCACGATGTTTGTTTCATCGGAACCATTCCGCATTATTATGTAGTTATGTACGTTCAGCAATTCATCGCACGTGAACGGTATTTTTTCGCTGTATCTAAATGACTCTTTCCATCAAGTTTTGCCGAACGAAAATTCTCGAATCAACCGAACAGCTTCGGTCTAGGTAAAGGCGAATGTAAGAGCAAATGAATCTCTGATATAAAATCTCACCTCAAACGCGAGTTTTTCCGAAACGACGATCAATTGTCACATCATCGTTTTTGGTGCCTCTTATGCAGGTACGCACAACATCGAAATTTGACTTGGAGCACAAAAAGTACGCGTTAACTCGTCACTTTTCACTAATCACAAGTACGCCGGCTTCGCAGCAAAACGTGATACTTGAGGGCAAAATGAATGGGTCTAGATTGCACTGGATCGCTGTCCAAAATACGAGCTACCAAGCGAGTTTACCTGCGGAGCGACCGTGACCTTGCTCCGCCTTACAGACGCAGAATACTGCACGCTGATGGCCCCGGTCAACGGACCATCCGCGAATAAGTCCACGCGCGCAACTTTCCACACGCAACATCATAACGGTCCTGTCTCTCTCTCTCTCTCTTTCTCGTTTCATTTCTTTATACAGTACAGTACCATGTACATACCCGTGCAAGAACACTCACACACACACACATACATACACATATATTCAATCTCTCCTTCTCCGTAAACGTCTTTCGAGGCTTAGTTGGATCTTCTCTCGATATAGATGATGGAGCAAAGGAAAGCACTGCATATCGATATTCTTTTCTAGCATGCTAATGGTGAAGATTCACACGTTTCAACTGAGATTTTAATAAGTCGAATAATGTTCGATATATATTTTTTCACCCAATTTTCTAATTACACCATCTTAGAGTGCCTCTTTTGTAGATACATTTTATTCATAGAACATTGCTGTTATTTCGTTTCAAACACGAGTAGTTAAAATTTAAATTTATACAATCTATTTAAAAAATTTTCAATTGTTTTTATTTCAATGTCAAGTTAGGAAGTATTGTTGAATTAAACTTTTATCCAACTTTGAATAATTGTTAAGTTGAATGCTTCCTTCGTGTAACTTAAAACGACTAGTAAACTCGCTTAATTTACATTCGCTGCAAGCATGAACAGTGCGCGAAACCGTCAAAATTATAATTGGGAATTGGCACCTGCACGTGACAAGAAACATCGATATTTCTTACTTTATACTATCACGAGAAAGTTTTTGAAATTTGAATGGACAATGGCTAAGAATGGCAGGTTGTGCAACTCCATAAATAACAAATGAAAGCTATCTGATGTTCACAATAGTAATAAGGATCAAAGAACATCGTTAAAGAATTAACAAGTTCATTAATCATCAAATGGGTAGTTTTTGACACATAAAAGTGTAAACAATTAAAAACTTTTGATCTTTGCCGTTAGAAAATGTAACGAGATCCAACCGGATGGCTTACAAGAATACTTGATGTCCAGGCTAATGACCGTTTAATTTATTTTTAAACGATCTTTGGCACAAATCAGAAGTATCACAATTTGCGCGAGAGTTTCAAAGTACCGAAAAGAGTGTTTAACGGTGATGATACTCAAAATTATATTTCGTTCAATTTGATCGGTTCTTGAACATTAAAACTGTCATATAGACTAATTTTTATTGCTTTAAGAGCTATTCAACAGAATGCTTATACCGAATATTGTATATTATACTAGTAAACTTATTACAGATAACAAGTTTTTACTTTTTTTTACCTTCGAATAGTTTCAAGAAGAAAAGTTTGAATAGATTATTTTTATCCTCTTGCGATTTCAGGTTGCACTTTGCAATACCACTTTTAAAATATTTATATTAAGAACTGCGTTGACTACTGTAATAATAATAATGATAATTTAAATATGTATTACATGGATCTCGCTTATAATTAAAAATTAGATAAAATTGTTCATGCTTTGGAGCACGTAGGCACCATCCGTCCATAGATCATATTCCAAGAAAATCGGTATCCGTGCTCTAATCCTGCTCGCAGCAGCAGAAGCAACAGCTTACTCCTCTCATTTTATTTTCTCCGCGTCATTACTTTTTCATTTCTACAATTAAACGAGGCTCCATGGCTGTGCGAGCGTAAGATAGAGAGAAAGAGACACACTGCTATATCGCCGTCACTTGACAGTGAAAACGTAAGTTATGTATACACACACTTGCGGGAGTTCGACCTACTACCGGCTCGTGTCATGATGTATACCTGTTGCATGTCACGTAGACGAAGGTATATTCTTGAGCCACTCGACGCTTTCCTTTGCCTCCGTAGATGCCGAATCGAAACACCTTTAATTATTTCGATATTAAAACATGCATGAAAATAAAAAAATACTTTCAAAATTGGTCTATGTAAAAATTGTCGACAAAGGCTAAAAAACAATCGATTAAAATGATGATTTTGATGTGACCCGCAGGAGGATGCTGTGGCTCGACGAGAAAGCGAACGATAGTCGGCGGCTACGCCTTCACCTGGTGGTTCCTCACGGACGTGCAGCGCCTGTCGCTGGAGGTCATGACCCTGAACCCCGTCTGCGAGAGCGTCGAGACGGCGCAAGGCGTGCCCTTGACCGTGACCGGCGTCGCCCAGTGCAAGATCATGAAGGCCGACGAGCTGCTGCACACGGCCAGTGAGCAGTTCCTCGGCAAGAACGTCCACGAGATCAAGTCGACTATTCTGTCGACCCTCGAGGGCCATCTGCGCGCCATCCTCGGTACGCTCTCCGTCGAGGAAGTCTACAAAGACAGAGATCAGTTCGCGGCCTTGGTCCGCGAGGTAGCCGCGCCCGACGTCGGCCGCATGGGCATCGAGATACTCTCCTTCACCATTAAGGACGTGTACGACGACGTGCAATACTTGGCCTCGCTGGGTAAAGCCCAGACCGCGGCTGTCAAGCGGGACGCAGACGTCGGCGTAGCCGAGGCCAACAGGGACGCCGGTATAAGGGTAAGTTTTTCGCTCCTACTCTACCTTGTCTTTCTCTTTTCAACCCAAGCTTATTTTCTTATTTGGATGATTTCGATTCTCAGGAAGCCGAATGCGAGAAAGCTGCCATGGACATCAAGTACAACACCGACACGAAGATCGAGGATAACGCGCGACTGTATCAGCTGCAAAAGGCCAACTTCGATCAAGAAGTCAACACGGCGGTTCGTATATTTTTAGAGCTTTCGATTAAAGATCAAGCGTTCTTGGTAATTACAATGAAATTTTGCGTGTCGCGCAACAGAAAGCCGAAGCTCAGCTGGCGTACGAGCTGCAGGCGGCCAAAATCCGCCAGCGAATCCGTAACGAGGAGATCCAGATCGAGGTGGTCGAGCGACGCAAGCAGATCGAAGTCGAGGAGCAGGAGGTGCGCAGAAAGGAGCACGAGCTCCAGAGTACCGTGCGCTTACCAGCCGAGGCTGAGAGTTACAAGATGGGCCAAGTGGCCGAAGGAAAGAGGTGCGTATAATGAGCAAAATCCTATTGCCGCTCGGATTTGTATTTGCGAAAAACTAACCGAAAATTTGACGCTTTTTTCAGGGCCCAAACCGTCGAAGCCGCCAAGGCCGACGCGGATCGTATCCGTCTGATCGGAGAAGCCGAGGCTCAGGCTCTGCAAGCAGTCGGTGTCGCCGATGCCAACCGCATGCAAATGAAGGCGGCTGTCTTCAAGAAGTACGGCGAGGCCGCCGTGCTCAATCTCGTGCTCAACGCCATGCCCAAGGTAAGGATAAAAGACTAAAGTTTACCATTGGTTTTCCGAGTTTTTGGCAACTTTTTATGATATATGTCATTTCTCTCTCTTTTTAAGATCGCCGCCGAGGTAGCAGCACCACTTGCCCGAACGGAAGAAATCGTGCTATTGGGCGGTAACGACATGACGAGTGGAGAGATCACTCGCCTAGTTGGCCAAGTACCGCCAGCCGTTCAAGCTCTCACCGGAGTCGATTTGTCCAAAGTAAGACTGCTTGGAAAGAAAAAAACGAGCATTGAAAAAGAGCCCGTTAAGAAATAGATTATACGCCGCGGCCATCACTGTTGTTTCGATTGAACGACTGTACATCGCACATTAACTAACAACTGACACGCTTATTACGGAATATCGAACGAATCTATACTAATTCTCTCTTCTTTGCTCTGTCTTTGTTTGAGATTTTTGAAGAGATGTAGAAAAGAAGGGACTTTTCATGCCTTACAGTCGAAGTGTTTTTCATTTTTATCGCATGATACCACCATAAGTGAACATGCTTTTCAAAAATGAGATTTCGATTATTCTTTTTCACGACTGACGGTTATCAATTTGCGATCGAAAGTCATCGAGTCGAGTAGTTGTTTATCAGTGACATTACTAATTAAAAGTTTTTATGTTTTTTGATATTTAGTTAGTGATATTTAGTAGATTTAAATCACCATGTAACTACTCGATCGTACTAACTAAATTTCTCACTATTTTTGCATTCTCCACTTAACATCATTGTTAATGCATCGTATTGACGAAATAAATAAAAATTTTGGACTTTCGATATTCCTTCCACAAATTGAAAACGATAAAACTCGTGTCCACCGTAGTCAATAATTATTACTATTATTATATTTATATTATATTTATATTATTATTATTATTATTATTATTACTAAAATCCAGCTGTACATAGCTCTTTTGAATGTTGTATTATACACTTTGTGTGCTTTACTTCTAACTAATGCACAATAATTTTCCTTAATGTATGTTATTTTATGTATAGACGCTTCGCACTAGCAGAACTAACCCACTTAATTATATGTATGCTTTTAAAATTTGACAAATTGACGTTTTCGTACATAACGCACATAAATTCATGGAATTTTCACGATTTCACTAGTTTTTATTTTTTTTGCGTAAATTATCTCAATAAGTATTACTTGAAGACACTTGAAGTATTTAAGTATCATTGTTATAATTCGATTAGATTTAAATCGTGCCATTTTCTGGAAAAAACAAGTGTACAATTGTCTTAAATCATTGAATTTTATAAGCTCTTGTTACTTATCATAAACTAAAAATCATTAACACTTTCATTGACTAACAGTTGCTTTTAAAAATAAACGAGTAACTTAAATTACCAATTTTGATGAAAAAAATTAAAATACGTGTCGATGATGTTTGTAGGTACTTGGCAAGATTCCGGGCGCCAAGTAAAAGCCTAATTATCAGCGAGTGAGCCGCGGCGAGTAAAGAGGACACACACTTTCTCATTAACACGGGCGCAGAGTGGACGACGTAAAAAATGACGACTGCAACGACGGCCCAAAGAGCCAACAACCACCGCAACAACGCAAAGAGAGACAAATTTTATATTTTTTATTACACTTAACGATCGAGAGAAGTAAAAATTATTTTTTATTTCGAACGAAGCCTCGTTCGTCGAGTGTTACTACGTGTTGATCTCCCACCTCGATTGAATGACACCTCATGGTTCTGCCAGTGCACCCTTGTGAGCCCCACCCTATTGAAGATTGTACAAAAATACATGTAACACGTTGGCTCTAGATGTCGTTGAACCAGTATGAAAATGCAAGACAACAAAACAATGAGAATCGACATTTTTTATAATACTTTGTATCTTTTATCTACATATGACAAAATTTAATGTATCTGTTTTTTTTCCTATTAAATATTTTAGGAATTCGATTCTCAGAGCTTTGTTAATAAATAAATAATTGAAATTAGCTAGACACTCATAAACGTATTCAAAAACACATGTGCCCCATCTGCCTTCTTCTTTATCATCACTGAAAAAAAGAACGAAAGATAATCTTTCGCACCTGTTACCTCTTAGCCACATTATATATTATAATTAAACATAAATACTTTGTTAATTATGATTATTGTTTTTCATATGTATAGTGCAAATTTCTATTCACCTTTGAACTTGATAATCGGATTTTTGCATCGCGCAAATTTGTACATCAGAAACATGTACGTAACGAGCTTGAGCATCATATACTTTATATCGTCGCCTCGTATAAGAGTTATGTTATTTCATATAAGCAGTACAAATTACAATTAAGCTCAAAAGTATCGATTTTTACTGTTTATTTTGGAATTTTTACATCGAGTACACTAAACTTTTTATTAAATATTTTCTGTAATAAGAAGCCACTGCCACAAACTTTAATTTGTGAATTTCTAACTTTGAGTCGACGATTTAAAATAAGCATGCCGATATAATAACTAATTCAGTTCAAATGTAGAAAATGCCATGAGAATTTAATGTATTCAAAGTACTCGATGATTAATAAAATAGAATATTATAACAATGTAGGTATAAATAAAAATTATTAGACATAATGTGGCAGTCTCGCAGAGTCGGAAAAGGATACAAATTCGTTGTGAAAACATCTTTCCTGATGATATATAGTAATTAAAATGTAAATATCTATCTAGAATAATGGATTTAATAAATTTTTGATTGCTGTTGAAACATTTAAAAACTAAAACCTTTTTGCACTTTCACGAACAAAATAACAAATCATTCGCAATGATGTTCTTTGGGTAAAATAGATGACGTTCAATTCACGCAATATATTAAAAAGAATACAAAATTATTAGATTAAATATTAAAGACAAAAAATATTTATAAATATAATGTAATATTCTTGCTACGATAGAAATGTATAAAGCTAAAGAGAAAGTTAATATTTTCTTCTTGTCCAAAACGTTTATATAAGTAGCGAGCAGTTGAAGGGTTGAACCTCAAAGAGAACAGAATAACTAAAAAATGATGCGTTGGATGTTATTGTACATTGAAAAATAATGATAATGCATTATTTTGTATTGCAAATGATTGTATGATGAATTAAATGAATAATTTGTATACGCGCTTAATTAAGCGAGTATGCAGCGATGAGTGCCGTCGATTGATTATTGCCTTTGCCAAGTAAAAATTAATTATGAAAACTGATTTGATTATTGATTCCCAATGAATGTGCATTTTACAAATGACAAGCGAATTAGAAAAAGTGAATGACAAAAGCGGAGACGGTGGTGTTTTTCTTTGAATTTTTGCCTGTAAACTCATCCAGAAATGATGTATTTTATTTACTTTTTACAATAATATACATTATTACTTAACATTAGAAAATATTATACTCAATTATATTCTTGGTAAATACTGTAGCAAAAGAGAGCATTATTAGAAGAGTTGTGTTTTATTTTTACACTGTGACAGATTTCTCATATACATAAAAATATAATAACAACAATAATAATAAGAATAGCTGTACATGTATGTTCAAAGACCTTCTTATGACCACATCCCCTTGGTAGTTCGTTAAGATCATTACTGGTGGTAGTAACAACAGCAGATGAAACCCTAGAAATTCACAATGGCACGTATTAGATATCGAGGGGATTGGTGTTGATATACATGTGGAAATGAATATCCCCGTGAATTCATTTATAATCATAATGTAACTGATACCTCAAGCAAAATAACAACAAAGACAAGAAAATAAAAAATAATTGAATCGCTTTTGTTAGTTATATCTATGATAAACTACATGTATTATTGTCATTGAATTTGTTTTCCATTTATAAGTATTATTGTATGACGAGTGCTTAAAACAAAGAAGCAAAATTTTTACTGAATTATAAAAGTGATACAGGTATATGATGGGATTAGCTAATAAATAAATAATAAAAAAACTCTTTTCTCTCGATTTCTCGCTCATCGAGCCTAATGCTTAAAGGCTGATAAAATATTTTTAAATTGTCTCCAAGTTTCGTAATTTGCAAAAACGCGTCCATTTTATACTTCATGCTGTATAACTATAAATAAATTACATACGCAATATTATAGAACTGAGCAGGCAGTTTTGTATTTAACAAATCTTGAATTTTTTCAATGAATCTATACTACTTCTTGACTGATAAAATACCTGCACGAAAGAATAAAATTCTAAATTTTTAGAAAATTATGCATTATTATCTTAAAAAATTCAACTGTACTTCAACCGTCCCTACGAAGACAATTACTCATGCGAATACGGTCAAAAAATCTCTCCTAGAAATCGGCGTCGAAAAAAAACTCTCGTTCAAAAGAGCGGTCAAGAAAATCTCTCTAAAAAATCTGCGATCAAGAAAATCTCTTAAAAAAACTGCAGTCAAGAACCGCATTTTCTTTTGGAGAGATTTTCTTGACCTCATCTTCGAAAGAGAGTTTTTTTCGTCGCAAGTCTTCAGAGAGATTTTTTTGATCGCGCATCACTGGAACGGTAATACTCTTCGTAGGGGCGGTCGATTTAAACTTAAATTATTTCGATATTTCCAATAGATTTTGTAAATAAGATGTATGACTCCATTATACCTTTGTTTGCGTGACAGTTAACATATAGAACATCACAAATTAATTTAAGTTATTTCAAAATAATACCAAACTATGTTCAAAATGTTTATCATATATTACATAAAATTTCGTTTGTTCCTGTGTATTAATACTCTGAAAAAGATTATAATTTTTAATCTTAGTTGTGCCAATACGTGATGCGGTTAGAATATCATTCCAGTTGATTATTCAATTATTTCTTCAACTTTTTTATAGATTTACATTTTTACTTTCATTTTCCGAGTGCGGTTGTAAATAATACGAAATCCTCAAAACAAATGATAAAATGATAAAATTGTTGAAAAATTATAAATGTACGTTTTTCAAATTATTGCTGCATCATGAATAGCGTATAAGTGATTTCTTTTGGAAAAATAGTATGGAAAAAAGCCTGACCAAAACGTGCTTGCAGTGCATTAGCAAATTTACATAAGAAACCTCAAAAGAGTACTAAATAATTTCCATGATACATAATAATTCATCATGTCAATGAATTGAATCGAACCAATCAGAAAAGAATGAAACGAAAATGTGTAGATAAGTTTCCTGAATTATAAATACAAAAGTCGATACCTGTGTCATTATTCAATATTGAAAGTCATGAAAAAAAAACACTATTCTGGACGAGTGCATATTTTTAATAAATGGAGTCTTGAATAACCAAAAATATCAAATGTTTTTTATTCATTATTTATCAACCTTGTAATTTCTATGAAGTATTTTTAAGATAAAGGATATGAAGAAGTGGGAAAAAACAACTCAAAAGTTTATAGACGCGCAATAACATTTATTCCATTAAAACATTCACTCAATAAGTGCGTTTTACAAAGTTTTCATCGTAATGAGGGAATACGCACTACGCTGACGTGTTAAAAATCGATGGTTGAAGTTAATTTTGTTCCTCCATCATAAAATTTATTCACATTTTTTTATTTTCTTTATATATAATATAATATTTATTTATAATATAATCTGTACTCATGATCTTAGTTACTTCTTTTTTGTATACTATTTACAAATAGGTAATCGCATTTCTTTGAAGTGGTAAGATTTTTATTTACCAATCATAAATTAATCATGTGTGTTGGGTTCTTTTACACTGGAAACAGAGTTGTTGTACCTTTCATATTTTTTGTTTTCCCTTCTAATATCTTGTACTTATGCGCTAAGATGACAAATCTTGAGGTTACATACTACTAGGTCATATATCACATTGTTCTCATGTACACTCATGTTCATTCTTCGCATTGCGATTATTATCATCTCTCCAAATTACAATGTCATACATATATTTATTTATATTTGTATTATATATATATTTATATCAATAACATATACTCATTCCTATTTACAAAAGTATTTATATAATAATATAAATCTTTACCAAAAAGCCCACAACACTAACGCTGTAGATACACAAAAATATGCGGAGCATTGCCTTCTAACTTAACTTTCAAACGTTAACTTATTGGAGTTTCTGAAACAAATAAAAATGCAAGTCTAATGTCATAAAAACTGCCTCTAGTTGTAGAATTGAATCATATAAGGCATCTCAATATGTTGATATTTTTAGAGTAGATATTAAAATATTAATTACGCAGAACTTCGTGCTTTTACATTCGTTTTTTTCATATTACAGACAACAGACAAATGTAATTGAATGTACTTCCCGTACATCTTCAATAGACTTGAACTCGCCTCTGCCTTAAAGACCATAAATTATTTTTACTAAAGTTGGGAAGCCAATTACTCCTTAACATTCGAATATCAAAAGCGTTAATATTGTGGGTCTTAATTTATGCACTATCTGTACTCACACATTACTAAAAACACATTGACACACTCAATTTATGGAACTTTAAAGCGCATTATATATTAAGTATTGACTTGCATTCTTACTTCTTTTAACCAAAATCATGATTTTTAGACTTAAAATACAAGCATTCTTTCATAAATACAATCATTCATTCTAATCTATCAGTCCCCAAATTCTTACTCCTCGAATGGATCATTTTTTCCGACTGACACTTTTTTGCTCTTTTCATGCTGAATAAGCATCTTTATAAGTTTATTAATTCTGATATATGATCTACGCACTATGATTTCAGTCGAACAACGACTCGACACATTGAATGAGATAAATTTGATGGATTGAATTAGATTTTTGCAAAAACATTCATTATTCTCAGCCGATTTAGATTAGAATTATAATAACAGCTTTCTTCAATTCAACTGGTCTTATGCGATAATTTAATAAATTAGAACTCAACAAGTCCTGGTTTTCAAAAAATATGAAACAAATCTCATATTTTAAGCAAACCAAATTATTCGCAAAGAATTGCATTTATGGTGGATTTGCAACTCCATATTAATTCTTTCGACGAGCTTATATAATAATATTGTGAATGTATTCTTTTATAACTTTATGTACACTTTTAAAAACAAATACCAGTGTTAAGACTACAATGTACATATTACGAAGACGTAAAATTAATATTAAAGGAGATAAAGACGTACATGTGATTCACACGCAAATCGCTTACCTTAGAAACAATTCTTATGTTACAAATTATGAGCTTAACGCAATTAGACATCTTGATTTATTTGTGAATGTTTTTAAAAGAATCTCGTGATATTTATGTTGATATTTTTGCATGAAAATGTACCTAAATACATGAACATTTATTCTAGTAGATATAAGAAAAACAATTTCTAAATTCCATTTTGTGGTAATGTCATTTAATAAGCTTTGTAATATAAATATCATAACCATGCGTATTTTCATTTTTATATTTTACATATGGAAAAAGTGTAAAAGCCTCAATGTAATGAGTCGGGTCAGAACACCATTGATAATATTCAGCATGAATATGGTGGTTGAAATAATTTTTAATTTTGCCTTTGATATACTCAAAGAACAATAGTATAAACGATGTTTTTCAATTGATTTAATGACAAGACGTATTCTGGTTAGAAAGTGTCACTTATAGCCGATTAAGAAAATAAAATCGTCTAGATAAAAAGATAAGTTACCACATGTTACACCTAATCAAGAACTAATTTATTTATACTTGGTTCATTTTTTCTTTCTAAAACGAAATTCATGTTTTTTTACAATTAAAAATAAGACTTATTTAAATTAGCAAATTTTGTTAAAAGCTTTAATTTATCTGGCTTTAGGTCCTTATATCACATTCAATAACTCTACTTTCGAAAAATGTATGGTACAAGAAATAATGCAATGAATACTATTGCACTAAATATAAGCTGCACAATTGTTACGTACTTTAGATTGCCAAAAGTACACTACTACAGAAGTGGGCCACTAAAGGCAGCGGATGCTGTATCCACATAAAATCTTAAGGATTACTAAAATGCTGTGTTCATTGTTGTTGCGAATGAAATTTACTCTCTAACCAGTATACACCCACAACGACAATTTATCATACATTATTTTATATCACGCTCGTATCGGTCTTCGGTTATAATTTAAAACTGGCATTCATTAAAGCGACCAACGTGGATTAGAATAAGATTTTACGTGAGTTACATTACTGAATTTTAGTTCAATTTTTTCACATCCAGTTCTAAATATATTGGTTGATAAATTGCCGCGTCAGGACGAAACCCGCACTAATAAACTTGAGCAGCCAAAACGTAACTTTGTTCTACCTTTTTTAAGACTACAGCAAGTCCTAAAAAAAGATAGGACTAAGTTAAGTTTTGGCTGCTCAAGTTTATTAGTGCGAGTCACGTACTGATTTATTGATATTAGAAAACGAGAATAATGAACTTAATACAAATGCTCTCGAAGCAACTACTTAAAAAAGCATCTGTAACATTAATGTAAGCCGTCCATCATTCATCATAAATAAAAAAGATATGTATATATTTTTGAGCCACAAGAATTCTTTCACTGCACTTCTACAGCAAAATACGAAATGTTAACTTGTAGTTGTCCAGCTAAGTTACGTCGGTTATTAAGATCAAGTCTTTTTTATGAATATTAACAAAGATAGTGAGACTCATACAATTGAATCATACAATCGATAAAACACTTTTGGTCGTTAAAAAGTCAGCTTTTAGAAGTAGGTCTCATCACTTCGCTCTGTCAAAAATTTTTCTGTTGGGCACTCAAAGATGTAGTAGTGCCGAACTTGCTCGTAGTCGTACCATTCGTATTGTTTTGTGGCTGCATTCGCAAGACAACTGCCACTGCTTTTACAAAGCTATAGAAATACTGTGTAATGGGCAAATAGTTCTAGCCCATAGTTTTCAACAGCTGTGTACTGTTCACATTGGCAGCCAAGGAACATGCAGCTGTCGAGTCAAGTTGCGTCGGTTATTTAGATCAAGATTCTTCGATAAATATTAACAAAGGTAGTGAGACTCATAATTGAATCATATATGGATAAAAGACTTCGTTATTCAAAGTCAACCTTTAGCAATGGTTCTAATCACTTCGCTCTGTCAAACAGGTTTGTGTTGGGAACTCGTCGATGTAGTAGGGCCGGACTTGCTCGTTACCGTACCATTGGTATTATTTTGTGGCTGCTGTTGATTTAAAACCACCACTGGCTTATAGCCGTAGTTATTGAATTGATTCTGGTTTATAGGTTTTAACGTATGTAGCGGTGCACTGATTACTTTTCCGGGCAAGGAAGTTGAAGCAAGAGCAATTACCTGCTGACCTGGACCACCGCCTTGAGATACAACTGTCATGGGTGCTGCTACGAGAGGCGTAATTCCAGGAATCGGTTGTGAATTCTGGGATAGATTTGATTGTGCTGTTGCTACTGTTGCACTTGCTTGCGACAATGCATTTGATGTTTTGCTAACAGCGTGACTCAACGTTATACCTGTAAAAATGAACAATCTGTTGGCAACAATGAAACTAGATTCATGATCTTACTAGTTTGATTCTGAGATTACCTCCTTGAACAGTGAGAGGCTGGGTTTTGACTGAACGGAAGAGACCATTCTGCACGAGGCTTAAATCTGCGCACACCACTTTATGCGTTTGCGCCCCGTCTGCCGGTCTTAATTTCGTTTGGGCATCTGCAAAAGCACGTGAAAAATTTTGCAGTCAAGAATGAAATATTTCATCAGTTGTTAAATAAAGATGATTGACGAATTTTTTTGTAAAACTCACTCGTAACGCTGATGGGTGCATGAGCGGCAGTAAGCATACTGCCGGACACAAAAGTAACTGGTCTTACATCGTTACTCGTGGAGTGAACCAGAGTTACTCTATTATCATTGTTGGCCGTAGTCGAATGTACGACCAGTGCCACAGATCTTGGTTCTCCCGTTGTACCGGAGACTCCGGAGTTTGGTCCATTGGATTGCACAGCTATGAGCTGACGTCCATCACTTGGGATGACTTTGAAGCTCGAGCCAATTTGTTGCAGCGCCGGCACAAACGCCAAACTGGACGAGGCGTTGATCATTTGCGCGCTTATCGGTAGATGCAACTGCGTCGGAGTTGCGCTCGTGATCTGCGATGCTGCAACGGTTTGGGCTTGCACGACCGACGTGGCGATTGTTACTTTTTCCTGCAAAAAGCGAAAAATATAATCGTGAGCAAGAATTTTTTAGTGAAAAACAAAACGAAATTAATCGTTGACTCAGTTTGTATTTCGTATTCAAAGTGACTCAAGTAATATTACGCCTGGGCTACTCTGCATACGAAAATTTGCTCTCGCATCAACTTGTTACAATAACGCCACTTTTAAGTGCGCATTGACCTTGGTATATGATGCGTGAAATCGAAAAAGGAGTTTTAGAATTTTCGCACTCGGCAAGGATCGAACCCTGATCCCCAATGATCTCGTTCGAAAAAGAGCACGAGGCTTTGCTCGACTGATCCACGAGCTACTAGTATGATCACTCAAGACAAATACAAACCTGAGCAGGAGTTGGCTGAGTGGCCGTGGTAGCGTTTGGGCTGCTGATGGTCGGTGGGCTCTCGCGTATGCCCTGGCCCAGATTGACGTTCTGCGTTTGGCTGAATACGACGGCCGTTGCAGCCATTTGACTGCTGCTGCCGTTGGCATTATCGTTGCTGGGCTGTTGTTGCTGCTGCTGTTGTTGTTGCTGAGCCGAATGCGAGTTGTCCGTCGCTGCACTGCTAAGGCTGCTGGTGCTACTGTAACGCGTGCCTGCGCGAGCTAATCCACTATTACTATTGCCACCTTCGGCCTCTTGATTTTGGGGGTTGGCTAATGGCGAAACAGACAACGAAAAATTCACTATTAAGTTTCTTGCGTTAATTTAGGGCCTTTACTTTCTAGGACGTAATAATTTACCAGCTGCTGCTGCTGCAGCCCTTTGAAATTCTTCATCGGGCTCCGTAGGCAGAATGGCGTTGAAATCGATATTTTCATGTCTCAAGCTCAGTTCTCTTTTCAACACTGCTAGCCTTTGCTGCCCGGTTATTTTGTCTCTGGCCAAACGTTCCATTTCGTGTTCGTGTTCACGTTCCTTTTTCTTTAGAGACTGTAAAAATGGCCAAAGATTGATTATCATTATTGTTTCGTGGGCTCCGCTTTTTTTGTCAAAATAATAAACCAACGGCATCGTGAAGTTTACAAAAATAATCCGAAACCTCGACGAGGAAAGCCGAAAAGTATACTGCATACGTTCCAATGAATAATTCCGTAGCTCGCGCTTGGATTTCACGTAAATATAGGATACGAATGAGTCGTGTTTTGATTTTGGGTGCGCAGCGTAACGCACGTGTCGTACAGAGCGTCAGATTTTTGGCTTGTTGTTTTATTGAAAAAAAAGAAGAGATCGAGAACCAGTTTTTTTATCGTTCCAGGACTTCCTTAATATTCTCACTCTCTCGTTCAAGAGAGATACCCAGTCGCGAAATAATGGGTCTAACCTTGAGATACTTGAAGCATAGCAAATGGACAAACAAGTTCAGGATGTATTCCTTCAAAAGGCGTTACTAGCTCCAAAATGATTTTTTTTTCAACAATAAACAATGATAAAAAGAGCACATATATAAATGCGGTAAGAGGTGACGAGCACTGGATTCATGATATAATTACAGAGTAAGATAATTGAACGACAATAATTGTTTAGTGGCAAGGCGAGAGGTAAATTTTCATTTCGTTTCTAGTTGAATTGAATTGAAACATATTTTTCCTATAATGTAATGATATCCAGAACGCGTGGTGCAGTGCAAAGCAAAGCAAAGCAGCAGCAACACAGCGTCAGTGGCATTTAATCTGCTGCCACGTGTCGTTGTTTTGTAACGTTATCAGAACATGAAAAGCAGCGGTACAGACGGGCGCGAGGGAGCTCGTTTCGTTGTTGCGATCTCTCTTTTGCCTATTCCATCGACTGGGCATTATAATGCACCTATATAACGCACGCTAGCGTGTGTAAGGCAGCGGCGCGTTTAACGATATGCACACCCGCCGATGATGCGCACTTGACACCGGCAAGGATAAAATTCGTTCCTGCTAGCGGCGGAGCGTCGGACGCATATAATGCGATGTATAATAATGCTCGGATGCGGACGCGCGACTTTGTTTGCTTTAGCTTATTAGCGCGCGACCGGCTGTTGCTACTGCACTGCTGGACGCCTATGTTTGTGTACGATAACGCGCAGATTTCAAGGGCTGCATTAAAGGCTCGCGCGCGTTTGCGTCATTACATAAGTCATTATAATGGCTATTCGCATAGCTCGTTACAGAGGATATGCGTATCGATTTATCGGCGGACCGGGGGTATATCGAGCTGGCCAAGCGAATCGTTCGACGAAACGATTGATCGGGAAGCGATTCGCCTTGTTTCTCGGCCGTTATCGTTTAGTCGAGTCGTAATTTAGAGTATTTAGACTGCGCGTAACGCGACTGTGCACGCGTGCATAATATATACTTCCACTGGTCCATCCGCAAAGAAAGAGAGAGAGAGAGCATCGCACGTGTCGCGTTTGTCGTTACTTATCGCGTTTGACTCATACAGCAGAGCGTGTGCATATTGTGCCATGTGTGTAGGTATATGCGGACGCGGCGAGGCTCGTTTGGGAATCGCGCCAAGAAATACCTCGAAGCGTAATACCGTTCTCGCGTACGTATATTTATTTTCTATCTCTGTCTCTCTCTCTCTCTCTTTCTTGTTCTTTGCTGTATAGCCGTGTGGCGTACATTTCTTCGACGACCTCTTTTTTTTGCACACGTGTACACGTACGCCGATGCGAGCTGAAAAGCAGCAGCGCACCAAAACGGGCTTTTCGAAGCGATTCGTATTTCGTACACTCTTTTCTCTCGCATAGACCGAGCGCTCCGAAATTCGACGTCGAGCCCGTAGCTGTGTTTGCTCGTCTTAATCATAGGTGTGTGTGTATATATCCAACTGTGGCCACTATTCTGCGAGCTTCGAAGGAAAGGAAGTAGCCAAGGAGGAAATGTCTGCTCCATATATTATAGAGCTGTGCAAAGCTCGCGACGACGAGAGCGACGAAAGATGACGAAGCTCTCTGCGTGCGGAGCACAATGCGTCGCGCTCGCGCGACTCTGCCGTCGCATAGTACACAGCGCATTATACTACATAAAGAGAGAGAGAGAGAGAGAAAGAGCGTCACGATCTAAGCGGACGCGAGCGAACAAAAAATTTCACCGCACGATTCCGCAGACGCTCGCGTACGTACACACGGCGCAGAGTAACTGCGAGCGAACAATACAGGTGTGTGTCTATGTATAATGTGCACGTATGTGTGAGTACGCAAAGTGAAGAAAAAAAATTACAACGAGACACGGAGACGTGTATTAGGCGAATGCGAGCGCAGACTCTATAGAGCAGCGGCGGCGGCGGCGGCGGCGCATGTACAGCGAAAGTATAGCGGTACATCGGCCAAGTAATTATTTGCGGCTCGTCGTCTTTTCCGCCTGGTCGATTCTGCTGCACTTACTGTTTCGCGTGCAGAGCTCAGTGTCGACAAAAGTTCACTTCTGCACCTCTGCTGCTGCTGCTAGTTGTTGTTGTTGCTCGCCAAAGCCGCGCGTCGCGTCTAATTTACACACACACACACATACGCGGGCGCAGCAACAGCTCGAGCGAGGCGCAATTAAAATGTTTTTTTTCTTCGCCCGGATTTGCCCTTCACCCGTACATATAACGCGCAGGAGTCGCGCGCGCGTCACGCTCGATGTCTATAGCTCGGCTCGGCTATTATCCGAGCTGCGCGCGGATATGTATAATAAACGCGATCGTTTCGTTGTACACGAGAGACCGAATGACTGTATTTGCTCGTCCACTGCGCGAGCGAGTAGCAAAAAAGAACGGCAAAAAAAGGTAGAATAATCCGAGTATAAGCGCTCGGGATTACCGAGCTCCGTTTTCGAGATGAACACGCAAGTTGACGGAAGAGCGCGGACACGTGCTCGCGACTCGCGATACAGAGACGTTCGATCGTCATAGGAGCTTTCTCGAACGCGTCTCGCGTCACATGCAAATGTACTCGATTAAAGACGATAATGAATCCATCGTTCATCCCTCGCTCGTGAATGTACGCGAGCCATAACGGTCATATTCGTACGCCAAGCATAGTGACTGCAATTTGCCTACTGTAGACTATTCGACCAATTCGTCTAGTTCTCCATCTTTTTCTTTGAAAAGCTAATAATTGAACATTTGAAAAAGTTTAAGAAGTTTGGAAAAATTGTTGGGGTGGCTTATTTTAGAGGTTATGAGAATCCAGAAACAACAATAACTTGAATTTACTTAAAATCCTGGACATTTCCTTGAAAGCCCTCGATAGAAGCTTATTTGTCTAAGCCTCATAAGCCCCCTGCAATGTTTCAAATGGTCGATTATTCGTTTTTCTATGAAATAAAAAACGAGAGCTCGACGTTGCCGGTAAAGTTGCAGCCAATATTATAGCTGGCCCTTGAGGTGCACCTTTTTACACGAGAGGCGCAGCTGCGGCTCGCGTGCTCGGATGTATGTAGGTGCGCGGCGCGTTGGCAAAAAGCAGTATGGGAACCGAAGTCGGGACTCGAGATATACAGTGCAGAGAGAGAAGAAGAAGAAGAAGGAGGGGATCGAGCAGCCGCTCGTCGTTGCGCACGTGCTTACAGGGTTACCAGCACAAGACTTTTGCGCGTCGCCATCTGCTGGTTGAGAATCGCCATAAATCGCCAACCCCGCGGAACTTTTAAAATATATCTTAATATAATTTTTAACATTCGATTTCTCAAATACTTAGAATTTAGTTAGAAAAAAACAAAACCAAATCATCAAGTGTTAGATGTTTATTCAATAATCAATGATATTGTTAAACAAAAATACATTAAAACGGTACAAATGAAATACTTAAAAACAATCATTCTCGAAATCTGTCAATTGATCAGTTATAATTTTTTGATACTCAAATAATTCGTCCGGATCATTTTTTTCATACATTATTTTTGAATTAAAATCTTTGATCATTTTTTTGGATGGAGTAAATTTGTGGCAGCATTGATGGCTTGACGAAAAATGTATCCTAACTCTTAAAATAGAGTCTAGCGCAACCAATTGCATTCGGTTTCTGGCCTTAGTTTTCACTGCGTTCATCACAGAAAATATCCTTTCAACCACTGCATTGCTCGACGGCAAACTAAGTAATTTTAGCATGTATAGTGCTATTTCTTGAAAAATGAATTTTCCTCCAGCATTTTTTAATCTATACAACGCACACCAAAATTTATAACTATCTCTCATCTCTTCTTCATTTAATTTAGAAGGTATATTTACGACTAGTAATTTTAAATACTGGCTTTCAATCATTCCAATTTTATCATTATCCATAAACTCTTTTTTGAACGGTAAATTGTCAAAAGCTGGACGATTTTCACTCAAGCATACTTCTGGAGACAAAATTCTTAAATTTTTATAAAAATTGAGATTAGACGGTAATCTATTACAGAGTTCTACACACAATGACTTGATGTATTCGAATGACCTATCTCTAACCAAGTAGCAAATATCACGGTTTATATTATTTGAAGTAATGTACGAATCACATTCAGCACCCAAGTTCAATTCATTCACACTTATAAATGCCAATTTATTATCCATATTATTAATAATTATATTAATATCATTACTAGACACGAAAGCTGGTCTCATGATTTTTCGAGCTATGAAAAATATAAAATTTATTAAATCTTCATAAACCAAACCGAGATCTACATTATCTTTTTGGAAAAAAATGTTCAAGTCATTAATTTCCCGAAGCAGTGGGATGACTAGAATTAACATTAAATGTGTACTAGGATCTTTCAAAATTCTCACTATTTCCCTTAAGGTATGGCATTTGTCCTCATCTCGATCCACCTCGATAAAATGACTTTTTAACTCATTATAATTTTTTAATATAACATTTACGACGTTGTAACGGGACAGCCAACGTGTAGCTGCTAACTTGACAAAATTGAGAAATTTTTTATCTGAATCATTTTTTTCACAACCTGCATTCAAGGTTTCCCATGTCATTTTATAAGCATGTCTTCGATTACTGCTATTACTAAACCAATTATATACTTCTTTGCATAGAAATTCTACAGTAGCAGGAAACTTTATACTTGCAGCCGAAGAGGCATTGTTTAAAGCGTGACATATACACCGCACTAATTGAATCGATGGATACTTTTTTTTTAACAAGGCAAATAATGAGTTCTTTCTAGCACACATGTTCGCACCACCATCTGTACCGACACCAAGTAAATTGTTTAAATTTAATTTAATCGTATCGCAATATTCAATTAGTGCAGTGTATAGTGACATAGAATCGGCGCGCTCTAGTTGTATGAGTCCAACATAATTAGTAGTCATTTTATTTTTACTTTCACTGAAATATTTAACGCATACACCCATATACTTTTCGACACTTACGTCTGTTGACTCATCGACTATTAATGAAAAAGGCATTGAGCCAATGTCATCAATTAATTCACATAGAAAATTCGGGGATAAGACATTATTAATAAGAGAGGAACATTTTGTTCGATGCATTTGAAAATCTTTTAGACTAGGAACCGTACTCTTCAATACTTCACACAAATGATCCATTGCACACACGGATGTATGACAAGCGATAAATGCAGCGATCTTCAAGTCCCGAATTTTGTCATTATCTGAAGTGACTTGCCCCATGGAGGTGATTGTTTTCTGCTTCTTCGGATTTATATTATCCATCAATCTCACATGCGTTTGTTTTTCGCCATGATGTTTCAAATCGGTACAATGCGCTCTCAAATCTTTATGGCAAACAGTGCAGTAGGCCTGATTTCCAGTTATTGGATTTATCACTTCTGCTTTTGCGAGCCATCCTATTGAAAAACAACGTTTACGAATATATGTAAAAAATCTCTTCAGCGTGCGATTTAACGTGTATCATAGCAAATATTTCAAATAAAGAATACGATACACTTATGTAAAGATTAATAGAAACAATTACCTCTAGCCCAGCTATGGCTTTCCCATTCCGACTTATACTTGAACACTCGCACTTTAGATACACCACCTTTATTCTTATTACTCTTACTCATGTTGATAATTATATTATATTATAAAAACCGAAATATAAAAATCACTTCAATACACAGAGAAAACTTATGGGAATTCCGTCGAGGGATATCTATAAAGACTGTTGCTTGTGTGACGCAGGTCCGCGCGAGTCAAATGTTTGTTGTGTTTCTTTCTCTCTCTCTCCCACGTACAGTATAGGTGACGGTGGCGGCGTGTTCATTCTGTTGAAACGTTACAGTTCGAACGCTGGCGCTAACTGTAGAAAATACTTCTATAGGAAGCATTTCGTCAGCTGGCGCGAATTTAAAATTTATGAATATGAATCATAGTAATAATTATTTTTACTATTATGTTTTCGGTTATATTATTGAATGCGCATGAGTACAGTCACATATCAACTGATATACTGTCAAACATATAAAAAAAATATGAAACAATAAATATTGCCTTTAAAATTTCAAATCGCCAAAAAATCGCCAGTCGCCAACTTGAAAAAAAAATCGCCATAGTCATTAAAAAATCGCACATTTGGCGATTAATCGCCACATCTGGCAACCCTGCGTGCTTATGGATCGACGAGGCGTGTCCAATGAGTGGGAGACGCCGACGACGACGGCGGGGAAATTCGAAGAAAGGTCGGTTAAAGAGCGCAAGCGCGACTTGGCGCGCACACACACACACACTGGCCATATAAGCACGTGCGTTAGCTCGCGCACCGAGCTGCGTGTTTGCTCCCCGTACACGTTCATCATCGCTGCGTACACGAGTCTTGATACATACATTGTGACTTTCGCAATTCGTCCCACTCCTCGGCTCGGCCGACACGCTGCTAATATACCTCTTTATATGTCGCTTCTCTTTGCGTCGAGTTGCTCCGATACTCGTTTCGCGTCGTCTGCTACGAACGACGTGTTTTTGTGTACACACAGACACATGCCTATTATCGAGCTTCGTCTCGGCTCTGGTGTGTACATATTTTTTAATCAGGTTTATTTATCTGTAGCCATTTACACCGCTCGTTTCATCGTTCTGTCTCTTACGCACACACACACACACACACACACACACACACTCTTTTTCTTTTGCACGCACGTGATGTGGCTTATCGACTTGGCCGATCTGAATCTTCGCGTGTAAAATAGCTAACGAGATTCTCTTGCTTGTCGCCGCTCTGTGTACCGCGTGCCATTTAAAAGGAGTCACAAATCGACGCATTAGAAAACCATTTGCCAGCCGGCGCTCCAACTCGACTGCGCCGATGTCAAGATCAATAATAATAATAATCATGAAAAAGCTGTAGGTACCGCTACGTAGAACCAACGGGTACACATACCCATATGGGCGCGATCGTTTCGCACAACAAAAAAGGAGCGATTCGTAATAAGTGATTTGTGCAAAAAGGAAGAGAGAGAGAGGAAAAAATATTGCTCCGCGCGCGCGCCTTGACGATGCAATAATACGGTAAAGTCTCGCGTTGCGTTGTTTTTCTTTTCGGAGCAGCTTTTGCCGTTTTATCGCGGCCCCGCTTAGAAAAGTTCTTCTCGTGCGTATGGACGGCGAGCGAGCGACGTGCATGATTCATATACGCACGCGCACACATGTGCATTTATTATGTGTATAAAATACTCGCACAACGAACTGCGCTCGTTTCAGCATGTTTTCGCACGAGTCAACAGCCACGCACTCGTGATAAGCTCTTGATTATTCGTCTTTAGCGAGCATAACACGCGAATACATTTATCACCGTCTGTGACCTCTTGGTACAACAACAAAAAAAAAAGAAGAAAAAAAAAGAAAAAGAAAAAGAAAGAACAAGTCAGCATTTTTGATGGATCGAAAGCAAACGTCGACGTTGTGAACTTATACGTGTAATGCATGCACGCGCACTCGGTGTACGGCCGCTGCGCAACACAAGCCCGGCGCGTAAGAGGCATTTTTCTTTTTGCCCCCCTGCAATTGTGCATGTATAAATGGTATACGTGACCGTTGATCACGTACGGCCAATCTATGCCGTCGCCTCGCACCTACACAAACTTACTTACACACACGCTCGCGGCGACATGAAAAGCGAGCGACGCTCTTGTTGCGGATCATGCCTTAGTTAGCGCGAATCGATTGTATTCGAGTGTACGTGAGTGCCTCACGTGCATATGGACATTATAGGTACATACGTCGCGCTTTCTCGATGACGACGAGCAACGACACGATGCACTCACACACACATACGTCTAAAGCTTTTGAACATTCTGGCATTAAGCGTGCGGTCACGTGGAAAATCAGCTCCAACGAAGACGACGGCGAGGCTCGATTCGCCATTTTCGCTATGAACCGGAGAGCATTTCCTTTACAATCGTCTTTTGTCGAGTGTTTATATTGTTCATAGTGCGAGAGCAAATAAACAAATAATGAGCCGAAAGCGAGTGAATAATCAATAAAATAAAACGATAACGAGCAGCGAGGGAGAGTAAAAGAGACAGAGAAAGCGCATGATCGAGACAAAAAAAAAAACGAGTCGAGTGCGATAAGGCTTATATTAAGCGCGGGATTCCAAGTGTCAATATCAACAAAATTGTTTCGATGTTTCGATGGATTTCAATGTTTCGATCTCTCCGCGTGCGATGCATTGCAAATAATCGCGTATCAAAGGAGGAAAAGAGAGAGACACCTCGTCTCGTTGATGAGGGCTCGCTTCAAAGTGAGCTTTTAACGTCGTTATCTGTTATGCAAAATAAATTATTTTGTAAGACTTTCGGCCACGATGCGCATAAATAATTCAGGCATATAATATAGAAGCGAAGCAAGTACACGCCAGCGAGGCGATTTTTATCAGGAGCCACAACAACACGCGGCAATTCGCTGATCGAGCCGATCGTCATCTCGGGGCTAAACCTCGCGCGCTCGACGGACACTGGCAGACAAGACACGAGTACATTGTTTTCCTCGATAATTCAAATTGGCAGCATTATGCAGATAATTTATATCGCGCTCGTACGAGTACGCATCTGACACTCGAGCGCTGCTGCCGCATGAGGCTATTACGGACGCGAAGCGCACAATGCATATTCTATCTGCGGAACGGAGCAGCAGTCGACGACTCTGCGCGCGCCAGCGTCGTATCGCACTTAGGCTCTCGAATGTTCAATCTAATAAGTCCATATAGCGAATTTCAATTGAGCTCGAGAGCTCGAGCCTCGCCATTATATACTTGGAGCTGCCGCGTGTTTCTCTGTCTGCTGCCGCTGCAATTCATGTAACGTATTGTAACGTGCACACACTCACACACGCATTGTACGAGGCGCGCGCGCGCGCACGACAAACTTTTGCGCTCGAAAGGCCGTGGCCGGAAAGCACGCGCAGTCTCGCGAGCGTGGCCTCTTCTATCATCGAGAATTTACATGCGAATTAGTTGAGCCGAAAATTCGTTTTTTTTTTCTTCTTTTTTTTAATCCATTAAACGCGCTCGTTTTTTTATTTATAATCACAACGTTGTGCGCGCACCGGTGCACCAGTGGAGCGAGAAAATCGATACCCTTTTATTGTCCATTTGAGGAAAGCGAGAAAAAAAAATTAAAAATGCACTCGAGCCTTTCTCGTATCCTACATTGCGTCTCAATGCGGGTCATTGAACTCGTGAGCGTGTGCAGCGTCGACGATAGTGTGTGCGATATTAAACGCATGTGTGGAGAAGCGAACGTGCATAGAAAGGAAAATGCAAAGGGTAGATTACGCTAGATGTCAAATAAAAAAATTTTCGATACGCCTTAGTCACCGATGAAACCGCAAAAAATGAATAAAAGTCCAAGTTCACCGATGCGAGGGGTACAGTGTGCATCGATGCTTTCAATCCAAGTGGCCAGCGCAGATGAATAATTAATTTTTTTATAAAATAAACTAACCTGTATGTGTTTGAGCGATTGGTGAAGTATAGCTAGGTTCGATGCCTTTTTGTCATCTGAAGGTGGAAGCTGTTTCTTCAACGTTTCGAAACACTCTTTCAAATGGGCTCTCCTATTCTTCTCCAATTTATTATGCACTTCTCGAGTACCTGATCTCGATGACGAGACGGAACTAATAACAAAAATTCAACATCTAACTGTTAAGAAATTATTTCATTGCATTTAATTATAATTTTAAGTTATTAATGAAATTTAACGATATCGATGGTGAAATTTATTCAAGCTACTGAAGCGTACAACTTCCTTCAAAAATTTGTTTTGCAACGTGCGATTTTAATTTTTGAAACTTTTTTTTTCATTTTCAAATTTTCTACTTATGTTAGATTCAAGTTCTGCTCGGTGTCAGGACCTAAAATAAACCCTACCCAAGTTTCGTTTATCGTTAGAGATGGTCCATCAATTATTACAAAACATAGTAATTTTAAAATTTTCGGTAAATTTTTTCAAGCGAGACAACTTGTAAAGAATTGCATGAGAAAAATTACCCGTTACGCGTTCTCCGATGTTCGCTACCCGTGGACGTTTGTGACGTCGAGGCCTGCTGGTCCACCTCGGTGCCCGGAGCCGGCGCCAGTCCGCTGGCGGAACTCACACTGTGATTGGAATTGTTATTCTCAAGGTGTGGATTGAACTGTGCGGATGAGCTTTGTTGGTGTTGTTGCTGGACCGTCTGAGGCTGCTGCTGTTGCAGCTGTATAACGTCCGAGTGTATTTCTCGGCCATGGACGGTCGCAACCGTGGAAATAGGTGAGCCCACAATGATACGGGGCTGGTTGATGTTCGCATTCCGGCCCCCTACGTTTTGTGTCAGCTGATGCTGTTGTTGAGCATGAACATTGTGAACGGGTTGATGGTAGTATACGCCATTTTGACGCGCCTGGCCATCGATCGGCTCCTCGCCTGCAACACGCAACATGTATTTGGTTACAATCGAGGCAAGAACGGATTCAATTATAAAAAGAGCAGGCCAGTCTTGCTATAGTGTCTCGAGTATACGGTATAAATAAGAAAAACGGCGTGGCAAGCGCAGTAATGTGCCGCTGCAAGCTCGAAGGTATGCAGCGACTTCCTGTGCACCGGCTGTCCGTTGACGAGCCACGCACGCATGCCGTGCTAAAAACAACCAATAGTTCATTTACGAATTTGGAATATATTCACAGAATTAAAGCACTACAACGGGAATGTCTTTAGGCTTACGTATGCGCGCTTATAATAATGTCCAAGAGGCGACACTTGGAGTGAACTTTTCTTATTGCGAGAGATCGATCGAAGCATATAATCGTCGGCCGGTCGCTGCGCGGAGCTGAGAAACGATGCTCGATCACTGTACACACAGCGAAAGCAAAGCACGCACGCAAGTGTCGCGCAAGTTCGTTCTCGTCTATACTAACTAAGCTCGGGCACGTGCTCTCATTCATGCGGTCGTGCACTCGTCGTTCGTACAAGTATTAAATGCACCCCAACTTGGCTAACGCGGCTATTTTAAAGCTCGTATAGCGCATCTCTCTATTCTCTCGCGATCCGGTGTACGATCTACTATGCTCTACTCAAGCTCTCGTGTTCAGCTGGACTGCCTCACGTCTCGCATCGTTCGTACTTATCCAGCGAATCTCTGGCCATCGATGAGAGAGCTGAATTAAACGCAGTTTTGAACGCAAATCTTTCGGTGTGATTCAATACGACTTTTTTTCTTTTTCTTATTTTATTTTATTTATTTCTTTTTTTTAAATCATCGAACTCGATTAAAAATTTTAATGAAGCACCGGGTCTCGTGCTTGCGTCAAACTCGACGAAAAAATCGAATCTTGTTTAACTTTTCATTTGAATTCTCAACGATTCCGAGTCGGAGAGTCATTGGTCAGATATCGATTGTTTTCGCTTGCGTATTTTAACGCTGTAAAACCGAGGTTATTTTTCGTTTCGTACAATAGGAAAAACATATAAGGTCCACTTATTTTCTAAAAAAAAAAGTAAATGAATAAGTAAACGAAAAAATCAATAATCGCACGCGCCGATACGGGCCTTACGTACCAGAACGAAAGTAAAGGCTCGCGAAAATCTGACGGAAAGAGAGGCACCAACGAGGAAAAAAAGTGTCATGTAGAGCTTGGTAACAGGCCAAACGAAATCAAGTTAAAATTAGCGTCTGGATATGTGATCTGGACCAGCCGTTTTTTTACTTTTTTTTAATCTTTTACGTAGCACACATCGACGACGTTTTCTTTTGACACCTATATAATTCGAATGCACCTATAACAGTTACAAGCGATGATTTACTCGGCAGAGAAAGTGAGAGAAAGAGAGAGAGAGAGAGAGAGAGAGAGAGAGTGAGAGAAAGACAAATCAACGAGTATTCGGCGATAAGGAATAATTCAACCAAGCTCGTGTAAATTCACGTGTTTACCTATCAGCCTATGTCTTATTGGACACAGAAATGTGTCCCGCGAGATTATCATACGCGAAGCAAACAAAAGCCACGCGATAATTTTTTGACAATATGTGCTGCGCGTCCGAGTTCGCAGGTGTATATGTGCGTACTCGAAAAAAAAGGTTTATTATGTTATAGATAGGCTATGCAGCGACGCCGGTTCGATCGACGCGTTATCGAGGATAAACCAAGTGTAAAACTGTGTCAATCGAATCGTTGTGCTATAAAATTAGCGGCTGCGATTTGAATCGATTAGAGGACGCTGAGCGCCAATAGATAGATGTGCGTCGCGATCGACTCGAAAAGTCCATGAGCACACGAAAGAAGTATCGCATTAAAGTAATATTAAAATTCGCTTATCGGCCGTATTTATAATGAGAGATAATGCAAGGCGTATATAGTCGCCAAAGAACAAGGAGAGAAAGACTCGAGAGCAGCGGGGCACGCGTCATGCATCGTAATGTGCACGTTTTTCAATGTGTATACAGACGTTTGCGCCCTGTCTCTCTCTATCTGCCGCGCGATATTGCTTATACGCATACATGTAAACAGGCGCTAAGTACGCATGCGTAGCGCGGACCATTTTTCATACCCTGAAATTTTAATTTTTATCGCGAAAAAAAAAGAACAATAAACTTTTTGAAAGGATCAACAATCTACTTATCAACGGCACTGCAGATGAATTATAAACGTCTAACATTGACGGAATGAGATATTGCCAGATGATAAGCGATTTCATGGAATAAGTAAACGTAATGAGGACGGGGGTGCAGCGGAGACGGTCATTTATATCGAACTACACTCGCTCACCCAGGAGATAGTGTCTGATCCATTTCTTTTTCGGTGGCGGTGACGTCAGCCAATCTCTCTCTCTGAAGCACCAGGGCCGCCTCAGCAGCTGCAGGCCGCCGCCGCCAATGTTATTGTTGCTCGCGGCACTGGCGACGCTGCCAGCGTTATCGTTATTGTTGCTCATGTCGTTACGATCACTGTTATTACGACGTGTGTAGACCGCGTCGGCAATCAAAAGTACGCCCATTTTCTTCCCCTTTACGTGTTTTTTTTGTTTTTCTTTGCAATTCGTCTTCTCGTGCTTGCGTCAACGTCGCGAATAATCACTGGAAAATCGAGTCGCGCGACCAGCTGATTTCGACTCGTTCCTTTATCGGGCCGTCGTGTGCTTTTTCACGCGGGTACAACACGAAGAGCTGCGCACTGCGCCGAGCGAACAACGAGCAACAACGAACGCGCACAAATTCGACGTTTTTATTTATAACGGAGAGAAAAAAAAGCTCGTGATATTGCGAGCGGCCCAGAACGTATGTGCGCGCGCGCGTACGCATGTGTGTATAGGAACGCGAGCACGGCTGTAGCACGCGCGAGTCGCGAGCAACGACTAAACACGCTCCGCCGTTTCGCACGGCTCAACAACGGCTGCCTGCAACGGAGCAACATCAGCAGCAGCAGCAGCAGCGGCAGCAGCAGTAGCAGCAGTGGCGGTAGTCAACAGTACACACTCACACGTATATAAACGTTCGTACACACAGTTTCCGACTCGTGTGTCGATTCAGTACGAGAGTGAGAGAGAGAGAGAGAGAGACTCAAGTTGCGCTACGAAATGTATATATAGTAATACGACATGGTAGCCAGATCGTCGACGACGTCTTGTCCTCTCTTATTCCGCGCACTTGGTTTTTTCTCTTTCTTTTTTTCATGCACACCAATTCCCCCTACTTTTGACACTATGTGCGAGCGAGTAGTTTTAATTCAGACACAAGCCTGACACCTTGGCATCGTCGATTCTATAACATAGATACTTTCGCTTTGACAGTCGCTCGGACGGGCATCCTCCTTCGTTATTCTTTTATCAAATACATCGATACGTGGGACGGGCGAAGCCACGCAACGGTGTATTAAGATGACCGAATGATTGGCTCGCTTCTCCTGCTCCGCAATTGACTATCTAGCCGTACGAAGCGTCGCGGTTGACAAATTATCCGAGCTTCATTCGAGAAACCTCAACTTTTCCGGCCCCCGACTTCTCGAATATTATAATCTACTAAATTATACTCTGTATGTATAATTAGATGCTGATTGGGATATTTACGAGTGCGCGCGCGACTTTGATTTATTGGAAATGTGAGCATTATATATTTTCGATCGTGTACATTATGGAGGAGCAGAGAGCTATGGAAACCGCATAAATTATCGATCCGTACGCATCGTCGCGCAGCACGTAAGGAAAAAAAAGCTCATTTGTTTTTGTTTCCGCCGATGGATTAAGATATTACGTGTGTATGCAGTACAATAACAATATACAGCTTTTGCGCGAGCGCGTCTGGCCGCGTCTGACTTTATTATCGACGCGCGTAAATCGTTGTTTTATTTTCAGCTCGTCTGGCGCTCAAAATTTCCTATGCGGTACACACGACTATGGGGCTCCACGACGGACGACGGACGGACTGCTACTCATTATTATACCCGATTATATTGTCGACGCACGCGTAAATGCTAATCTTCGGCTCTTTTTTTTTTTTTTTTTTTAATACAATATTCGCTCTCGACGATTCGATGTGTGTTAATGCGAGTCAACGCGCGTCACGTCACGCGTTATCGCGAGAATATAAGCGAAGGACAGATTGCGCGAAGGGTAACGCGGATCGTCACCGCGCTATATAGATATGCAAAAAGAAGAAAAAAAAACGCCAACTCGGGCAAGGGCTTCGAAGCAGCGAGTGTTTACATAATAGATGTGCGTACAACGTAGATAATCGGCAGGCCGGCATTAACGCGCACGCGTGTAGTCGCGCGAAATTAAATATTTCATGCGCGAAGTTAATACAACCGTTATACAGCTCGAACTCCACGAGGGCCTATATACGAAATGTTAGCTACATATAGGCTAATACACACGGACATTATAATTATAATATGTGCAGCAGTGGTGGTGAAGTAGCGGCGGCAGGAGCGAAGGCCTGGATAGCTGTGAAATTCACTGACGAGTGAAAGCTCTGCTGAATTAGCTTTCATCGTTTTGCGCACGCACGACGCGTAGGTATATAGAGAGATACACCTACGGCACCTTATATACACGTCCGGACTTGTTTTCGTTCGTCGCTCGTCCATTTGTCTCTCGGTGTATGACGCAAATTTCCAAAGACACGAGTGAGAAAATGATACTGGTATACAATACAAACAGGAATTGTCTTATAGACGCATCATTATATAGGCACATTGATCATGTATAAACGAAAAAAAAACACGTGCTAGGTCGATTTTTTCTTTTAAAATAGAGCTCTATCGCGATTTGTCCCACGCGTCTGGCCATAATTAGCAGAGATATAAAGTAATAGAGCGTACCTTCGATGATAAATAATTTCTCTTGGCATAACAGGTCATCTTGGTCTTTATCTGCCCGCTCTCGTTTTAACTTGTTTCCTGTAAATTAAAAGTAAAACATTTTCATGAAAAATCAATTGTAATTACATCTCAGAATTTAGTAGCTTCAAATCTAGGCAAATCATATAGCATTGGGTTACTGCCGAGCAGTGATACATGCATGCGCGAGTTGGTACCGAAACATCGCCGTTTTTTGTTTATTTTCGAATGAAAAAGTACCTAGGACCCCAACTTCTCCTTATCGTCCTCCTCCAACTTTATACTCACTCAGAGCTTAAAAGCGTTAGGCGACCTAGGGCTACTCGTGTAAAAAGACGCGTCACTCCTCGATTATGTACAGAATCGTAAGTGTGTGCATGTACGTGTACCAGTGTATAGTATTTTGCCATCGTCGTTGCTCCGGAACATAAATTATAAATGCGTCTTGCTGCCAGCACGATTGTGTGCGTGTGTGTAAAGTAATTTACAAGCCCTTTTGTACGGGAGGTCGGAGCAGTAAGACGCGCGTAGAAGTAAAAGAGAAGCGCCTGCTTCGTGTATATCGTGGCGTCGAAAAACATCTCTCGAAAGCTCACGGTCTAATTCCATTCCATTGTGTCGAACTTAATATCGCATGCTCGCGTCATAATATTAAATACACGCGTCTTTATAGTCGCGCGCGAATATATCTATGTGTGCGCGTATATTCGCCGCGAAAGTGTGTGGGTGAGCGATAGTAGGCGCGCTCTCTCTCTCTCCTTCTATATATAGACACGTCTCCCCACGTGGTCGAGCTACCCCCCACTACCTGGCTGATCGTTCGGTGCACACACAAGCACGTGCTTGTACCTGGCGGTGTGTACGCGCTCGAAAGCCGCGTGGACGCGTGTGTGAGTGCGGAGCGGCCGGGAGCTCGTCCATACGGCATAATACACACTCTCCTACTCGTTGGCGCGTTGCTATATCGAGAGGAGAGACCGGCAGCAGAGAAGGGATGGAAAAAGCTCGATCTGGCAACGTCGTCTTCGTTGAGTCGCGCGCGCACTCCGATTGATCATTGAATGCTATATAGGAGCGCACACGACATGTATACGTAAGGCGCGCCGAGCGCCACGCGGCCGGGGATAGCACACACACACAACGACGCGGCTCGACGTTTGCGAATCTCTGACTTTGTGTAGTTTTCTCTTCTGCACGCGCTCCATCTCTCTCTTTCGAAGCTTTACGCGCGCGCGTGTGTGTGTGTGTGCCGAGTGGGATTCGCGCATGCGTCCCGGCAGAACAGCGACCGCGTGCTCCGATTCACCTTCAGCCAGTCAAAAGAGCGAGAGAGAGAGAAAGAGCGACTCCGTGTTGAGTCTGTCTGTCTGTCTGTATGTGTGTGTGTGTGTTGTGCTATATCCCTCCACCCCACTTATTCGTTGGAGCCGTCACCGTCGGTGCCGCTACTACTGCCTGCGTGTAATACTTTCATCACGCTTCCCTCTTTGTTGCATTCTCGACGTTTTGCACGGCCGCTGCCGCCGCTCGATCCGCACACAGCGCGGAGAATTACAATTTTTTTTCTCTTGCCATTTTACGATTGTTTATTACGACGTGATGTGTAGGTGAGCGATTCCGAGGCTGCTGAATTAGTAGAGGGGACGAAAACTTTCGAGGAGAGCCAGTCCGAGATTTAGCTTTATATACACGAGAGCGAGAAAGAGAGAGAATGAGCTTAATCGATGCTTGCGTACATGTGCGTCGTGTGCGTGCACCATGCGTGTATGCGTTTCTGTATGTGTGTGCGTGTGGGAGAAGAAAACGTAAACAGAAAGCGAATGTACTCTGGGGCGTCGTCGTCGTCGTCATCACTGCTCGAGTCCATATGCACTAGGTTTTAGCACGGATACGATTTTATGCTGCTGCGCCAATAATCTTTTTTCTCTTTCGTTAGGCATACATTTTATTGAAAATGGCTTTTATTAAACTTTGGCCAGCAAGTCTCTCGAGAGGTTCTTCAAGCTCGTTTTATTTTATTCTTTTTTCGTTCTCGATCGATCGGCATTCTCTCTCTCTCGCTTCGGTAAAATAAACAAACTGTCTGGGCTGCTACTCTTTCGATATCTGCGAGCTTGCGCACGCTTCTCGGAACCCGAATTACCATCCCGACTCTGCTCTTGCGTTTTTTTTCGCTCGTAGTATATCTCGTAATACTTGAACTTTCGTCAACGGTGCGTCAGGCGGCGCAGAAAATAAGGCTCGAGCGCGTATATTATTACGTTACAGCCGAGAGGAAGAGAGGCGCAAATAAACGCGAGAGAGAGGAGAAAAAATTCAGCCAAGAATATAACGCACGAGAATAAGCTGACGAAGACGACGTTCGCTTATATGGACGCACCGGTTGGCCTGAAGCCGATACACGTTTGTAACATGGAGATATATAGACGCGAGGAGGAGACGTCGGCCCTAGTCCTCTTCTCGGCTGATGCACCTATGTTATACGGAGCCTCTTGTATGTGTGTCGGTGTGTTGGTGCTGTTGTGCGGGTATCGCATATACGCAAGCGCACGCGTGTTTCTAACTCGGCTTCTCTCTCCTCAACTTTCCCCGGCCAACGAACGAAACGCATTTTCGCGAGTGTGAGTCTCGCCAAGTAGATGCACACAAGAAGCAGGCACGCACACGCACACACACACGCACACATGCATGTATTGCTTATAAAGAGGAGGTGGCTTCATTCGCTCTACACGATTTAGCAGGGACGAGTAAAGAGACAACGCAGAGAAAATGTTGCCGTGTTTTTCAAGGTATATGTCGATGAGCTGCTACATGTCTGTGTATGCAGCACATGATAGCGGCGGCAGTGGCGAATGTGCGCATGCACCGTGGCCTATCCGTCGAAGATGACGATTAACATCGACTCGAGCCAACGCCGCGCACGGCATATAGCTGTGCCGAGAGGCCGGACATACTTCGAGTAGTATTATAGGCCGAGAGACTACCTAACGCATAATACCGAACGCATTCGTGTCCTGTTTCATACAGAATTGGAGCCAACAACAAAGTTCAACTGAAAAATTACTCGTCAGCTTGTAACGTAAAATCGAGATGCTTTTTTTTCGATCGAGATTCGTTCTCGTTCGCTTCGGAGCACGAGCTGCGCGCGCGGCTGCGATACTATACTTGGGTCGCTGCGAGGCAGCGATAATAACGATCCACGCGATGCACATGCACCGCAATAACGTAAAAAGTGCTTTTGATGAGAGACGGAGAGAGAGAGAGAGAGAGAAAGAAAAAAACGGGAAGGAAGTAGCGAAAATGGCACGAAAAATGTGCAGTCAACTGCTCCCCAAGGTCAAGCAAGGTCGCCGACCGATGCAACAGGTCGCGCGATGTACGATTATATAGCTACACTATAACGCGGCGTATATACCGACGCGATCGCTCATTATAATACGTACGTACATATACATACGAGTGCAGTGCGCGGACCAAAGTCCATTTGTTGTGCGCAGCGCTTCTTTTGAACTCTGCTGCTGATTTCGAGAGCGAGCGAAAAAGAGAAAAGGAGAGAGAGAGCCAATTGTTTTACACTGCGAGGCGAATCGTCGTTAAACTCGCAGTTCCTCCATATTCGTTCGGCTTTCTTTTTTTCTTACTGTTTTTTTTGCTTCGCGTTTATTTACGAGCTTTAAAATAACACAATCGGTTATCGAAAAACAATGTACGACGATCAATTACGCTTTATGCCGGGAGACTCTAGGCAAGGGTCAAAATGTTTACGTTCGCGTTATTTATTAGCGTATATACTTTCATTGTAATCTCGTCGAGTGTCGCGTGAACGATCGCACCGCATTATAAGAGTCTGTATTGCTAAATAGTCGCAGATAAATCATTGTTGCGCGATAATTACACTTAATATTTATCAGCTCTCTCTCTCTCTCTCTTTTTACTTTATTAAAGAGTTTTAATAAGAGAAAAAAATTTGCTCTGCCGAGATAAGGCCGACGAAGTTTATAATAATACAAACGCAAAACATTTGCGACGCAGCAGCGAGCGAAACGACGAGTCGCGGCGGTTCTGTTTGCGGGGACAACACACATATATAGGTCAGCGCAATAAAAGTGACGGAAAGAAAGTACCGGAGGGGATTGGCGGCGCCGCGCACGAGGAGGAGTGCCAAAAATTACATTGTTACGCGTCGGCCGCGCATCGGATCTCGCAGCTGAAAACTACATCCTGGAAATGCGCGTGTAGCTCGCGCGTAATCCGTACATCGTTGTATGCGATGTGCATTGAAAAAAAGTAAGGCCGAGGGAGAGCAAAAAATATAAGGCCAAGTAAGCTCGCGCGACGACGTCAAAGTCGTGTCGCTCGTCTTTCGCGCAAAGGGCGTAGGTGGTTTTCTCGTGCAGCTCGTGCGACGTTGAATGAAAAGCTTCTTAGACGACGTTATTGGTAGATGTAATGGTAGCGGCGCTAGAGGTGGTAGTAGTATTAGTATCAGCATCAGATGTAGTGGTGGTAGTAATAGTAGCAGAGGTAGTGGCAATGCGAGGCGGCGTACGGTTGCGGCATGGTCGTGGAGACTGCAGAGGCAGTGGTAGAGCAGCTCTCGCCCGGCCAAGTCACTGACCGGAGCAACGAGCGCCCTGTGCCGCTGCTCTCGCTCTCTGCTCCGACGTCTATATATGCTGTGTGCCTGAGTGTGCTGGTATATATACGCTGCATAACAGTCAGCGCCGCAGCAGCAGCTACGCCCCGAATTTCACTCGGCGCTCTCCTCGTCTCACCTCTCCTCTTCTCTCCACCGCAGTCAGTCGCGTTACGAGTTTTCGCGCTCCACGCATGTAGGTATCGGCTTTTCTCGCGTGCGCGTCCATGTCCACTCGTCGTCGGATTGTCTATCGGCGATCGAGCGAAGCGCAAAATCAGCCAAGATTTCTCGAGCGTCGAGATGTGTTTTTTCGCTCGAGGGAACGGAGAACGACGCATAACGACGCATCTCCCGAACTGCTCAAGTTAGAACGAAAAAAAGCGCAGAAAAAGAACTGGGGAGGAAGAAAAAAAAAACGAGCCCATACAATCGCATATCCGCGTTGGAGTCGAAATTCCTCCGGAGCTCGTTGTATCGTTCGTTTGGCGTCTACGTATAAACACGGGCAGGGACTGCTGCAGAGCTGTGCAGTCGCAGCCGAGAGAGGGATATCTCTCACAAATACACCTACACTAAAACGCGATTTGCTGCTTGACTCTTTGGCTCGGCGTCGAGCTCCTCTCCTTATGGCTCGAGCGCCAACGTGTCAGTCTCGCCGATTCCCCTTCTCTTCTTTTGCATATATAAAACGTGAGAGGAAGAGTCGATTCGTGATTCCCTTCCTCTCTTTCTCTCTTTCGCACTGCACGATCATCGACGGCAACAACAACAACAGCAGCAGCAGCAGCAGCAACCCATAGTACCGCGGACGTAGTAAAGAGAGAGAGTCGCGCGAGTAGCGACGGGCGGTCGGAGCAGCAACGACGCCGAGCTCCGGCTGCTCTATACGTGTAACCCTTCTCTTTCTCTCCCTCGGTACTTTCTGCGCGTCCCGTGACTGTACGGAGACTTGCAGCGGTGCGACTAGCACGTGTAATCGTGCGCAATTCGTTCTTTGTGTTCTACGGAGCAAACTGGCTTACGTACACGCTCGATTATATGCGTACCTACATGTGTGCGAGAGAGATTTTCCCGTATAGAGCATACGAAGCTCGGCGAGGTTCGTTGTGCGTGTGCGCTCGTGGACATCCGATACGATGAATATTACATGTACGAGTTACGGACCGATGACTAATATACACGCGCGCCAATAGCAATTGCAACTGCGACGGACGGCGGTCCATGTGCCATGCTTACGCATGCGTACGCGGTATCGGATTCAGGCTTACGCGCGAATTGCACAATTTTTCCAGACGTTCGTCGCGGCTCTCTCAGATCTCGTCCGAGCGTTTCGCTACGAGATACGCAACGGTAGATGCGGAGCGCGTCGTCGAGCGAACAATCGCGCATATTTGTCAAACGGACTCGAACGTAGATCCGACGAATCGTTGTTCACCCACGCGCGCTCGACAAAAACCTGCAGCGCGCGCAGCGCAACGATAAATATATGTGCCAACATCGCGCGGAGCTCACCAAGCCAACGAGAAACAAAGAGGAAAGGAAGAATAATGAATGAAAAGAAAATAAATTAATAGCCCGTTATCTTGCTACGACGTTGCGAAAAAGAAGTACGTTTTCATCGTCGAAATGTATCTCTCTCTCTCTCTCTGAATGTGCACGAATTGCATTTAGCTTGAGTCATTGACCCATAGCTCGAGTGTATGAAAGAGCAGCGCAGCAGCACCACCACCACGCGAGAAAGAGAGAGAAAGATAGAGAAAGGCACACCGCATCGAAGCGTCTCGTCGTATAGATATATATAGCCGCTACCTACATCCAAGCAGCCAACCAACCAAAGAACCAGCCAAGATTATACCTATCCAAGGCAGTACATAAAGCGAGAAAGAGAGCCCGTATTACCTATCGACTGCAATCGATGCATGCGAATATATACTCGCGCGCGTTCGCGCTACGAGCACGTGTGCACAAGCCAGCTATGGGTTCGTGCCAGATATACATTATACGAGGAAGAGACTTCCTTTTTCGCGAATTTCTGCTCGCGCGGGATTTTTCTCACTCGCTATACCCATAGCTGTATGTGTAATATACACGAAACGCGGACTTTGAGAGCGCGTCTAAGTGAGCGCTCTACATTTCTATGATTTCTTTCGACTTGCACTTATGTGCACGCAGCGCATGCACGCGGCCATAGACAAGCAGCAGCTCCGTCGACCAAATCGCCGTCCAACTCTGCGAATTCAGCCCACGATCGATCGATTTTTCGGATAAAAATAGACACTTTTTCTCCTTTACTCTTCCCCCCCTTCCTCGATTTTCATCAGCTCCAACTTTTGTTTATTTACGCGCGAAAATTTCGTGTAATAGTTATCACGTGAGTGAGAGTATAAATATTTGTATAAATGCTGGTACCCGTCAAGGAAGGTTTTACTGTATGTAAAAAAAGCAAAGCGACACACAACAAAACGGATAAAAAATCAAGAGAGAATACATACCTCTTGGCTCAGTGGCACTATTACGATCATTAGAACGTTGATCGTTATTTACGTTGGCCGAAGACGAATTTTGCTTCAAGTTATTTTTTTCAAGCTTTTCAATATAATCAGCGGCTAGTAGCAGAGTATGTAGATTCATAGTCGTTCGTAACTATCGCGGTCTCGCAGCGACCAGTGACTGATGTGTGGGTGGCACCCCCCTAGAGGTTGCTTCGTCGCTTTTGTCAAGGTGCCGGGCTCCAAATCAGCCAATTTGGTAGTATATTTATCGAGGACCTGCTTAATCGATTCGGTCGTTTTTGAAATTGCAGCAGTTTCTCCGTTACTCGACATTCATTCGCTGCTTTTCTCCGTTAATCCTCCTGAGTTTTGGTTTTATTCAATCTTGTACTTGGGCTTGCGTTAGAGGCCGTTTTGCTTTTATTGGCGTCAGTTTGGAATCTTCAAATCTGCAAAATAAAATTTAAAACACGTTTAATTTAATTAATCACAAAAAGTCGAAATCAAGTAATATCTTGTGATGTAAGATCACCCTGGTAAAATAAAGCATTTGAAATGCTCAGATGAGCAGAAACTAGTCAGTTCAAATGGGCAGTTGTTACTCATTTATTCAACTTCAAACTGGTCAGAAACTGGCTAATGAACGATCAAGGCAAAATCGAATATGTAAGTTAGCTAGTAAACGTAAACAAAGATTTTGCGTTATACCACGTACAAGATACAATTATGTCACGTATATAAAAGGGAAAGACAAGGGGATTGTGAAAATAAGACACGTTGTTGAAAATTTTAGGAAGACGTGTACTACCTAACCTTTCTAGATATTCAAAAACATTTTTAAAAACGTCAACGAATATCGACGTAACGAGATGAATTTCTAGAGTGTTTCCCAGCGCTCATTTTACCGACACATGAAATTAATGTAAAACGTCTAAGGTTGGCTTATAACGATAGAAGTGAAAGAGATACGGAGATTCGTCGACAGGTTTTATGCGACGCATGCACGGGCACGAGAGTACAGGTCGATGTAATATACATCTCGGTTTCTTGAATGTCCCTCGAAGAATGAAAAAATTATTTATACAATATATAATACTGCATTCGAGAGAGACTCATTTTCATTCGAAATTCGCGAGATACTGGAACGCGCTTCTATTGCAAATATATCTGATTCGCTGCGTTCGTTAAAAAAAAGAAAAGAATATTTACGTATAATCAAAAAGCGAGGTGAGATACCATGCAAAGAGATACCACCGCGCGTATATCGAAATGCGCGGAGAGAACAGCAGGCTATACGCAGATATATAGGCGAGATTTGAGAAAGAAGCACGCGGCATAAACAGGGGATGTCGAACTACGAACGGCGCGTACTTTGCGAGGAGATGATCAACAATAAAAAAAAAGATCCGTAAGAACGTGTTCGTTATAACTACGAACGTTAGGTTCGCGCGATTTCGTCAATTATAAGAGGTGAAACATCACATTGCGCAGAAGGCGTCAAGAACGAGCGGAATACAATGTAGCCAACTTGTCACGCTCGCACATGCATTATTTATGTTATAAGACTCGCATTAACGGCCTTGAATGATCTGCACACATTCTCTGCCTCGTCAATGGTACACATGAAAGACCGTCGCTGTAAAACGAAGGCCTCTCGTACAATTATTATAATTAAAAAAACGAACGAGAGTCGAGCTTTTGCGGAAATTGACCGGGCCGTACTTTGCGCTCGTAGCTACGGTACGTCACTCGGCGCTGCCGCTACAATCGGTTTTTTCTTCGGCTTTTTTTAATTCGGACACGTCGCGCTCGTGATTATGAATCATTAGCGTGGTCTTTGCAACTCGAGAGGGAGTCGTGTAACGATCCAAACGAGACGCAAATTTCGACCATTTCTCTTGCTCTCTTTCTTTCTTCGATCAATGCTCCGACTCTTTTTTGCTGGTGTCGCTCAAGACAAGTACGACCAATAGGTGATGTGAGAGAGAGAGAGAGAGAGAGAGAGAGAGAGAGAGAAAAGAGATCGATACGAGAGCAGTGTCAACGGGTCTCGTTGCGAAACCTTGTAATTTGCACCGAGATACGATCCGGAGATAAGAAATTATTAAAAAGTTTAAGTTGCGTCCGCGACTGCATGCATAATGCAGCATTAGCATTAGCAGCAGCAGTAGCAGCGAGGCAAATATAAGCGTATTCGATGTATATTATAAGTTAAAATTGAAATTCTGAATTTCTATGCATTGAGATTTTTTTCTTCATTAAAAGCATTTATGCGCCATATCGCGTATGTAAAACAGCGAGTGTATGTCCCCTTTCGGGCATGTGTATAGGTCGACTCCTTGAGAAACAAGGGCGAGTAACTGGCTGGCTCACGGTTACGCGCAGAAGCCGAGGCACGCAGAAAGGGGTTTATCCTGGCATGTAATATTCAGCTGCGCGTGGATGTACATTGCACGATCTCGCAGGGTGTAGCAGCAGCGCACGCACGCACATCGTCGATACATGTACACAGCAGCGGGGGCAGCGGGCGAGCTAATAAAATTCTCATACAGCCCATAACGCGTTGAGTGCTCTCCGGGCGAAAAAAAAATAACAGGCAGCCATTCATAATGGAAAAGCTCGCGCGCATTAAATACATATTAGCTGCTATCGGTCCAAGTGTATAGCCGAGGAGGCGAGTTACACAACTCTCGTGTGGCGCGTTGTTACAGGCGGGGGCGCGCGCGCAACCTCGTCATCCATCCCTCGGCAGCTCCGGACGGAAGAGACGAGGACCAGTACAGGGCTCTGGACTGTGGTCGCGCGAGGCACACAAAGGGGCGGCTCGTGCGTTGCATTTTCTCGAAAGTCTCGAGCTCGACTGGCGCTGCATTTTCTGCGCGCGCAACTCGTGCTCGCTCGTTCGCGAGTAACCCACGCAGTTCGGTAAACCGGCCGCGGCGGCGGCGGCGGAATACAACGCGCGCGCGTGCACAGGACCAAGAGGCGAGGGGAGGTAAGCGTATTTCTGGAAGGGGTTGCTGCGTCGTGCGCGCGCGCAAACGGGGAAGCTCGTCGTCGTCGTCGACGTCCGCGCACATCCATCCACCACGTGGACAAGTGTAAAAAGTGCATGGCGCGCACACATACACAGAGCTAAAGTGCAATTTACGCGTGTAGGGAACGGCGGCGGAATATACTGCAGCCGCTGGCGTTGTACCGGCCGGGGGCGGTGCCGGCAATATACCTCGTCGTGCATAGAGAGATACGAGAGTAGCAGCAGCACGAGCTCCGCGCACGAACGTTGCAACGTTGTTTGCTTCGCCGACTCTCGAGCTCGAGTAGCTCCTCTATAGATATGTATAAGGGATCTTGCAATTTATCTTATAACGTATATATGCGCGCGTGAATTCGCCCAACGACGTTATGTGGCATCTCTTCGTTTTATGCGGTGTACATGCTGCGGCCGATGCGCGTTTCTCACTCGCACGTGACGCTGCTCTACAAACGAATTTTGGACGCATCGCACGCGGTTCGCCTTGCGACAACGGCTCAGCATATTTCCTCCAGCTTCGAGCCTGCCCTCTCTCTCTCTCTCACACACACACACAAACACATGCACACGCTCGATCTCTTTCTCTGGTCTTCTGGTCTTCTGGCGCGACGGAATACCTAAGCGAATCCTTTCAAGTTGCCCGTGCGAACCGCCATGCGGACTTGGGTGTCTGGCCTTCGCCTCTCTCTCTCTCGTTCCTTCTCATTTTCGGAGCATGTATATAGGATAGATTCACGCATGCGGCCGTAGAAGCGTCTGGATCTACTGCTCCTTGCCAAAATCCCGCCGATTATAAACTACCTATGCTCCGAAGAGTATACGTAGACTCCATGGCGAATCTGTATCGACTCGTGTCTGCCGTACAAAACCGGGAGAAAGGAGCTGCGCTGCGGCTGGCACGTAGCTCTACAGGAGCTCGAGCCAGAAAGAAACTGCATCGACGCGCATAAAGTAAGGCAAAAGGGAGTACGCACGCATATACAGGCACTTTTACTGCGAGAGCGAGTGCGAGCGAGTGCGAGAGAGAGCAAGCACGCAGGCATTGATGTTGTTGCGGGAGTATATGACACAAAGGGCGAGGAAGGAAGGCAGACTCGACTCACGCAGACGATGCCTGCGCGCGTGGTAGAATCCGGAGAGAGAGAGAGCGAGAGAGGAGTAGCAGTATGCTGAGTGTATCAGGCAGAGGCCGCCCAGTCCCAGCGAGCGCGTGAGGCTTACACTCACTCACACAGCGCAAAATTTCATATACATAGCACATATATATGGGGCGCGCCTGCGCTTTTTCACTTACAGCATGCATTGCATTTACAGGCCAGCGCGACTCGTTCTCTTTTTTGCTTCTTCTTTTTTTCTTTCTTTCTTTCTTTTTTTTTTCTTTTTTTTTTTGCTCAGCTTCGCGCAAGTTTTTTTCCACATTGACTCGAGAGCGACGCGAGAAGGAGAAAACGAAGAATAAAATTCGACGATGCATGAACTGTCGAGCTTCGCGAGCTGGCTCGACTCTAGGCCACCGATATACGTGCATATAAGCTCGATTCTTAGCGGCTAAATTGCCACGACGACAGAAACTTGCTGCCTCGATTGATCGGCAAAGGTATATAATAGAGCGCGCGACCGTGCTCTCGCGGTAAAAAAACTAACGAGCGGAAAAAGTCAGCGAGCAAGTTGCAGTTTGCTGTAATATATTGGCTTTGTGGATAGACCGAGAGCTTCGATGCCAGGCTAATCGTTATTCCGCGTGCTCGCTCGCCTCGTTGATATCGTGCAAACTGTTGAGGGGAAAAGCAGAAAAGCCAAACGATAGTTGGCAAGGTCCGAGACTCTCGCTTCAAGATACCAGATGTTGTCGTTTCGCGCATATTTACATGCACACGTAAGCAAAAAACGACGTCTCTTTCACTTTTGTGAGGTGTGCGTGTGTATATGTGTGTGCATGCCTATGCTGCCGCAGATATACAATTTTTTGTATGCATGCGTGCGTTTGTCTGTGGGATACGACCGAGTGTGAGTGTGGATGGGAGAAAGAGAGAGAGAGAGAGAGAGAGATGAGTGCCGAGTCATAAAGCAAAGCAGCCAAGCTCATTTTTCTTTGACATCGCGCATTCAGGATGAGGAAGAGCAACAGAGAGTAACAGAGAGCAACGATGGCAGCGTCAACTTATAAACGGTTTATTACTGTGGTTGTAGCGGCGGTGGCGGCAGCGACGACGCAATAAACGCAATGGACGAGAGATGAAACGAGATAGGAAGAATGTAAGGCGAATGTGGCCACTCAAAAGCAAGAGAAATAAAAATGTCTACATAAATGCACACGCACACACGCATGTAGAGGCACATTCACGATACGAGCCTGGCTCTACGTAGCGTAAGTATGTGTATGTACAAAGCACACGATTCCGGGGACTGACGAGGAGCCGCCCCGAAAAAGGCGCGCGAGTCCAATGTGCAACGGCGCGATGCGTTGCTCCCTCTTCTGAAGCTCCGAGTCAACAACAACAACAAAGCCATACCAAGTCTCGAGAAGAATAAGAGAGAGAAAGAGAGAGAGGGAGAGAGAAGGAATTAAGGCGATAATGACGCGAAACGATTTATGGACGATTTTCAGAGCAAAACAGCAGTATCTATAGGTAGTACACATAAGACATGCTGCCGCACGCGGACGGCTTTAAGTACTTATACGCTTCGGAGTGCCGGAGGTTTGTTGCTGGGCCTACGCATATATATACTACATTTATTACATATACTTTAGGCTCAGTCCTACGCTCGGAGCTCTCTGGCTCTCTTTCTCTGCGTCGGAGGGAGCAAGAGAGGGCATCGATCGGGGCTTTGCTGCTATACCTATATATGTTCATGATACGTGCTTCTATACGCGCGCGCGTGTGTGTGCGTGTTTGTGTATATATGTATAGTGAGAAAAATGTGTAGGTACATATAAGCACATCGGAGCACACCCGCGCAGATCGCCACTGTGCTGCATTCGTGTGCGGTTTTCTCTCAACTTGTATGCGTGTGGATATTGCAAAACGCTCCACGTATCGCTCGCTCGTGTATACACACATTGGCAAAACTGCGTGATCATAGACGACGACGACGACAACTGGTGACTGCACTGCACTAAGCATACAAGTGTAGAGTAGTAGACTATAGAGCGAGCAAGAGGAAGAGAGAGAGAGAGAGAGAGAGAGAGATAAAGGAGGGAGCTTTGCGCTTGGAGCGAGCGAGAGGGAAAGATTTTGAAGTAGCAGCATATACCTATATTAGCAGCAGCAGCAGCGAGCGAGCGAGCGAGCCGAGCCGCGTGTCCGGCGGCTGGATTCTCACGTGTCCGGGCCGAGCAGCCGGCCAATAGCCGCTCGCCGGCCGACTGACGTCACGTCGCTCTATCGACCAATGGCACAACCCCATGTGACGCAGCTATAAGTCGCGCTGCTCTGCCACTGCTGCTGCTGCTGCTGCTGCTGCTGCTGCTTTATATACGTACATACGCACACACCATGCTTCAGCTCGATCTCGACGCTGCTGCTGGTGCTGCTCCGAATTGTACTCGACGCGCATTTCACGTACTTTATCATTAACGAGTTGGTGCACTACTGCAGCCAAAAGTCTCTGGGTGCATTTTATTACATCGGATGAATCGGGGGCCTGTGCTTCGCAGCGCCGACGACGAGCTAATTATCAGCAGCGATATATGTACGCGCCGTTGCATGCAAATCGCGGCTTATTGTTTTTCGAAATAGTATAATTTGACAGGCCTACGTATACGTGATAAAAGAGCTGCTGCTGGGCGCGATATGTCAGCGATGCCACGTAGAGATCTGCGTCGATCTGCGCACGAGAGTCGAGAGCTGTGCAGCGGTGCAGAAGAGCAAGAGAGCCAAGCTCAACTCAGGAGTCTTTCTCGCTGCTATAGAAAGAGATAAAATCGCACGCGAGAGAGAGAGAGAAAAAGAGAGCCGAGAAGAGTTTCACCGACTGCACCGGAGCTCTAGCGCAGCGAGTACCTTTATACGGGCCCGTGCTTCAACTTTGTGTGTGTGTATACACTGCAGCGATGGGTGTCGGTGCTAGCTAGCATGCAGCCGAGTATAAGCGAGTGGGAGAGTCGAGAGAGAGAGAGAGAGAGAGAGAGAAAGAGCATGAGCCACTTGCAACGTTCGCTATATATATTCCGCAGAACAGAACGAGTCACAATCGCAAAGTCGCGATCTTTGCACACGGACGCACGACCGCTCACACATCTATACGGGTCTTATGTGCGCGAGTGTGCGTCCTTGTCGCGTACACTGCACTTGTCGAGCGAATAGCCGACGCGGCGACACATGCATACTGCATACACATACACATGGCACAGCACAACAACATCGCCAGCGTCGTCGTCAGCCGTTTTACTCCCTCTTTTGCGCCTACTGCTGCTGCTGCTGCTGCTACTGCTGTGCCGTGTGGCAAGATAACACACAGGCAACGTTACAGCAGAAACAGCAGCAGCGCGCAGAAATGCAGAAAATAAAGAACGAGGACGTGTCAGTGTGCGAGTCGCTGTGTGCACCACCAATGCAATACGTTTACATGCGCGAAACTCTATATCGAGCTCGATGCAAGAATTTCCTCGCGGAGCCCGGTTAACTATTGTTCATCATAATGCAGCGAGTGTACGTACCAGTGGATTTTCAACTCGAACGTCAAACTCCCACGTGATCGATAATCGGCCGCACAAAGACAACGATGCATCACGTTCTTTTTTCTTCTAATTAGAAAAGTGATCGGCGACGCTTCCATGTAATTCGAAAATCGAGCTACATTTTCTGTAAAGATCCCAAAGTGTGGAAAAGCGGTGGTTTAAATAACCCACTCACACACACACACACACGAGCGAGCGCGACCAAACAAACACTCACGCGCCGTCCACGCGGAGACGTTATAGTCTCTTTGTGTATAGGTGCGTAACAACTCTGCCGTTGTATACGTGAGCCGAGCGCGTGCGATTTGTATCGGTGTGCCGCCGCCGCCGCCGCCGTCGTCGTCGTTGTCTACAGTCCAACTTGCTCCGAAAACACAGAAGCAGCCGATCGCAGCGGATCAAACACACGCTAATCTATCACTGACCGTTGCTGATTCGGAGCAGGCATCGATCCGGAATCGGAGCTCGACATATGCTAATGACGTTGGTATTAGGCACGCTTAGAACCTCGGCAGCAGCAAGTGAGCGACAATGGAGTCGGCGGCACATGGAAGCACGAGACACGAGATGACTGCGAGCGCCTCATAATATGCAGGCCGATGCAGTATAGGATTTATATAAAGAGCTCGTTGGCGCGCGAGTGGCCGATTGTTTATGCGTTATACCGTATGCAGGTGCTAGGCACAAGAGACTCGTATACGTAACTGCACACTCGCGCGTAAATTTGCAGACGGCACACAGTGGAGCACCTCTTGCAGAGAGACCGAGTGCGGAGACTCGCGCACGCCTGGCGCAGTATGGCATTTATATCGTACAAGCTGATAGTTGTGCGCGCGAGCTGCGGAGAAGAAGCGGCGGCATAACAGCAGCAGCAACGTGCTGACTGCCGATGCTCCGGCTGCGTCGAGGAGAGCGAGCGAACGAGGCGAGAGCGAGCGCGAGGGAGAGAGCGGCCGGGTCGGCTCGACGCTCGCACCAATACCACCACAGCACTACCTACGAGCACGTTATATTTCGCGTGTGCAGGCGTACGTATCGGGCTGCATGTATATCGTGTATGCGGAGCGAACGAACGATCGCGAGCGCGCGCACCGCCAACACACTCGTGCACCACTACAGAGAGCCAAGCTGCTATATAATATATACGTGTGTGCTTACACACAGGCGCATTGGCTGCTTTTGCGCGCTCGCCTCTACTGTTGGCGAATACGATGCTGCTGCTGCTGCTGCTGCCGCTGCGCCAAAGCTCTATCGCATGCGGCTCGTGCTATATAACAGACTGCCGAGCAGCAGCGTGCGCGCGTTCCTCGCCCTGTCTGCTGCTGCTGCTGCTGCTGCTGCCTGGCCCGTTTCGCGCGTTACCTCACTCGCACTCGCTGCAAATATATAGAATGCGGCTTGGTGGTCGTCGTGTGTGCCGTGTAACGTGCACTTGTGTGAGTGTGCAACGTGTGCGCGAATATAGCAGCGGCCAATTCTGCTTCTCGGGCTGATCTGCGCGCGCGTGACGAGAGAGAGAGAGAAAATGACTGCTGCTGCTGCTGCTTTGCGAATATACAGCGAGCGAGGGAGCCACGACTTGACCGCTCCGAACTCCCTACTCCAGGCGAGCACGCAGCAGGCAGGCACAGCACGCTTCTCCGCATGTATCCTGTATACATGTGCAAGCCCTATATCTATACGTACCGCTGTTGCTCTCCCTCGCCGCGTGAGTGCGACTAACGCACACCTATATACGCACGACTTTGCTATATAAATACGCACATGTACGAGCGCAGACGCATCCTTTCCAACTCTCACAGACACATAGACACGCGCAAACTCGCACACTAACTAGCCTGGCCAATTTTTTAATAGGCACGTTGGGTCTCGGTATAGTTTGAAAGCAGAGCGAATAGCTGGACCCGATGCTGCTCGTCGTATTCGGTCGCGGCGTGCTGCTCCAATAATAAACATAAAGATAAAAGCGAGTAAAAGAGAGAGAGAGAGATTGTAGAGGCTCTCTTTTGCCGATCCAAATGTACATCGGCGAGCAAAATGTGCCTCTATACATTTAATGCACGAGTTTACTAAACGGACATGTGCACAGTGTACGAGAGAAAGAGAAAGAGAATCGGCGCGGGAGCGCGTGACGCTGAACGACGCTTTGCAAAAAAAACAACACGTATACGCACCGAATATGCTAGATGTATACGGCTCTGTATATCGCAATATATAGATACGTATATAAGGGAGCAGCTATGTACTACCTATAGAGCAGCGACATATGTGTGCACTCGCGTAATATAGGCAGCAAGTACACGCTTACTCACGCACACACATATGCCAAGAAGCCGATTCGCACACGAGTCTACCTATATATACTTACGCGTAACTTATATACAGCGCGAATAATACATAACACAGAGCGACATAGCGGCACATGCGCTAGATCGAGGCGCGCAAGGGATTACGGAGTCGCCGTCGCTTCTGAACTTAGCCAGAGCCACGCTCCGATCTATGAATGTGCAGTATAATATCCGCTCGAACGCGCCAATATTATGAGTGAGACTTGAAAACTCAGCGCGTATCGTTTATCCTACATTACACATCGGTATATTGAACTCGCATCGCCGAGAGCTCGTGTTATGCATCACCGTGTGTCGCTACTGCTGGTCGTCGTAGCACGAGTACGGTTGCATACATTTTATATAAAGCAGAAAAAGCTACTTGCGGCAGGTAGCTAGGCATCACATCTCCGACTTGTTCACTCGCGCTACATAATAGCATCGCTTGAAAAGTTGCAGTTTTTTTTTTTTTTTAATAGGTTACAGCATATGTATACGGCAAGCTCACAGACAGAGAGAGAGATAGAGAGAGAGAGAGAGGCAGGCAGGATCCGCTGCAGTTTACATTCGCCGCTACTGCCGCCGCCGACGACGACGACGACGACAAGCGAGTCGATGACGAACGCAAGAACGTGTTCACTCATGTGTAATATGTAACGTGTGCCCGACTCTGTGTGCGAGTACACGGATACGCGCTCGTATCGGATGTGTGTATGTGCCAAAAGCAATGTGTTGTGCACAGACATCCGAATGTACGATACGTATATAGCGTAGGTACACGCGAGAGCGAAAGAGATAGAAACACAGTTTGCATATATATATATATATATATATAGAGAGAGAGAGAGAGAGAGAGAGAGAGAGAGAGAGGTAAGAGGGGAATGGGGCGTGTTGTATAGGTATAGTATGTAATGTGTATGCGCCGCTCGCTGCTGCTGCCGTTGGCTTCGTGTATTTTATGCCGCAAGTCGCACGAACGTTAAATAAAGACAGCAGAGCGCACGAGAGCGAAAAAGAGGCGGCTTGTGTGTGCAATTCTCGTGAGCTCGTGTGTACGTGTGTTGCTGCTGCTGAGCTCCGAGAGCGCGTGTGTATATAATGCTATTCATGTGTGGGTATAAAATATCGGAGCAGCCTGCTATGCACAGAGTGGTAGTACGTGCATGTATGCGTGCCTGTGTGTGTATTTGTGCGAGGAGCACTGCGAACGTGTATACTGATCGCGAAACGTTACAACGCACACGCGGCCGACGCGCTCGAGCACTGATAAATTTTGCACTTTACCATTACAATAATACGCATCTATATACATATAATATATATCAAGCAATTGATGAGCACGAGGACTTACGTGTTTTTTTCCTCTTCTCTTTTTTTTTGCTTCTGCTGTTGCTGCCGATGCACGCGGAGAGTCGTTGGCTCTTAAGTTGGCGTTTAATTCAAAGTCGATGCAGAAAACGAAGCGATCGAGCGAAAGAGAGAGACGACGACGACAACGGGAGAAGACGAAGAAGAAAATCAGGCCGCAGTTCGGGAGACGATCACGGAAGAGGAGTACACCGACACACAAGTTGCAATTGGCGACCAGATATAATCTTTCTCTTCTACCGCTGTTGCACTGCCCCTGATGCTGCTGCTGGTGCCGATAGTTGCTCGCCTGGCTTGTCGTTTTTCGCCGTAGATCGTCTTCTTATAACTTTTGCGTTACTATATACTGCCTCGGATGAGAGAGAGAGAGAGAGAGAGCGACGTATGCGTTCGCAAATGCTTCGATATATGTATACGTATTTATATGCGCTCGCAGATTTATATATATAACGTGTAGTTCAGCGACGTAGACGTGTGTTGCATGTATATAAGTATGCTTATACGTGTGCTTGGTTACTCTCGTTCCACTTGTTTTTTTTTCCTCCCTCTAATAGACGAGAAGCTCTCCGTCCGACTCGGTAGTTTTCGGAGTCCGGAGTCGTTGGATGTATATAGGTAATTACATGAACACGCGCACGACGACGCACTATCACATTAGCACGGCACACGGCACTCGCGACGCAGCACACGCACGCAGGTCGACACGATGCGAGGTCCGTGCGAAAAAAACACGACACGTACGTTCTCCTCAGTCGTGTGCTGCTGCCTGCGCCTATATCTGCCGCCGCCGCTGCTGCTGCTGCTGCTGTTGTTGTTGCTTTCCCGTTGATGATATCGATGATGATGATGACGATGACGACGACGACGACGACGACGACGACGACGATGATGATGATACTGGCTGTGCTGTATGCGTTTGCAAACTGCGAAGCGCAGAGCACAGCGGCTGCACAGGGAGTCGCTCGCGGCCTGCGAATCGAGTGTCACATGGACTGCAGTCGGGCGCAGACTTGACTCTCTGTCGCGGCTAGATTTTTTCGCTTACGCCCCGCCCATCACGCTCTACACACGATATATAAGAACGGAGCAGCAGAGTGTACCTATATGCCGCTTATATGTATATGCGAGACGGCGACGAAGGTATTGCGCACATTAAAAGTCTGCAGCGATGTGTGGTAGCTGCTCGGAGCTTGTGTATGTATGTATGTAGTGTACGTGAGTACGAGCGGCCAGCCAGGCAGGCTTTGCGCCGCTGCGTGCTCCGTGTGCGAGTGTATATAGGTATAATACACGCGATATTTTTGCTCGCACCAGCGAGCTTCGCGAAACTAGCAAAGAAGAGCGAGAGAGACGGAGAAACGCCAGCGTGCAATGTTGCCAGATGCCACGTTGCACGCCAAAAGAGAGTGCGATAGAAAGAGAGAGAGAGAGATTGTGCTTCGCTTTTCGCTTGCAGAATCAACAGAGCCGGTGCGAGTGCGAAAAAGAGAGAGAGATACTGCTATATAATATGGCAAGCGGGACAATGACGATTCACGCGGGCAATGTATGTAAGCGTGTATCTCGACGAGCAAGCGAGCGAGAGAAAGAAAGGCTTGGAGCGATGCGAATTCGCGAGAGCGCAAAACTCTTTGCTATATAACAAATACGAATTAGGTAAGATTATGAGATCGTATGCGCTTGTGCATCAGAGAGATAGTACGAGAAAGAGTCGCAGAAAAGTAACGAAGCAGCTGTATTGGGGCATGTATCGAGAGAAGCTCGAATTCGGAGTCGTTTGAACTACACTAATAATAATACTGATTAAATGACAATAAATTTATTTACAGAATTGCACCCCGAAGATCGTCCTCCAATTTCCTCCCACTTTCCTTTGGTATATGTACAATCAAGCGGTAGATCGTTGAAGGAGTTGAACTGCCGATTCCAGACGCAGAGCCAACACCTCGAATCAGCTTTTCACCCGATGCTTGCGCTGCTTGTCCTGCTTGGCGAGTGAGTGTTGTTCTGAGGGGCGGCGTCGCATCCAGTAGCTCGTATCCTGGGGTGTGTGAGCACTTTCGGTCCAGCTGGAGCCGATTCACAATTCGGCTCTGCACTTCGACTTTCCAGCTCGATCGCAAATGAACGACTGAGCGAGCGTGGTCCTCTGCCAGCAGACCTAGGCTTACTTTTCTTGCCGTAGGTAAAAGACATGTGCTTTTTCACATTATAGTGAATAGTCGCGGCGTCACACGTGTTCATGTAGGCAAACGGAGGAGTTGCGCGCGCATATGCGAATCTTGCCTGTACACGCGTTTTGTGGCAGCAGGCAGAAGAAAACGCCGCGGCGAGAATATCGCCCACGAGGCCATCGCCTCGCACGGTGGGGGTAATTTCGTGACTCTCTGTCTCTCTCTCTCTTTTGCTCTCGCAGTCAGGCGCTGCCGTATATCGTCGCCCCAGCGCAGGAAGGTATCTATTTCCAAGCTGTAGCAAGAAGGATACTTACTCGCGCGCAGAGGCAAAAAGGTATCTAACTCGAGCGCAGCGGCAAAAAGGTATCTAATTCGAGCGAGAAGCAAAAAAGTAGCTTATTCAAACGAAGTGGCAAGAAAGTTTTGACGCGCTGAATTTAGGTTGGCAACGCAGACGTAAATGATAAAATTTTGTTTCAACATGCAACATTCAACATTTAATTCAAAGCTATGTAAAGCCGATAACTTCTACTTTCCTTTCATAACATACAAAGTTCTCCATAAGTGGCAAATTGAGTCGAAATCATGGTGAGATTGATTTGTTTGCTCGCATTACAAATGGATGAAAATCATTACACAAGCTCAAATGTTTTTCCTCTTTTTTGCTCTAATACAAAGCACAATTTTATCATTTACGGCTCCGTTGCCAACCTAAATTCAGCGCGTCAAAACTTTCTTGCCACTTCGTTTGAATAAGCTACTTTTTTGCTTCTCGCTCGAATTAGATACCTTTTTGCCGCTGCGCTCGAGTTAGATACCTTTTTGCCTCTGCGCGCGAGTAAGTATCCTTCTTGCTACAGCTTGGAAATAGATACCTTCCTGCGCTGGGGCGACGATATAGCGATGCGCTCGGCTTTCGAGTGCGGGCATGACGCGCTAGTGCACACGTGACAAGCCGAACGCTGAGCACCGCGAGGTCCGCGAGTTGGCAGTTGCGTAGCGCGCCCTCTGCGGCTCCCGTGGCAAACAGTCGGAAAACATGACTCCGGCTCGGAACTCGGGGCGTGGTGGGGTGCACCACTTGATTGCTGCCAGCGTTGTGCGCATGCGGCACTGTGTACACGTTTCTCGCTGTCTAAATCAAGCAGCTCGCTCCGATGACGAGTAAAAACAACGTGACACATAGCAGACTGAAAATCCAAAAAGTCACGTAAGCATCGACGTACACGTTGTTAAATACTCGTATCGTTCGAGCTCAAACACGAGATATCGTGCTTTAGGCCCGCTTGCATCATGCTTGCTCTATAATTTTTGTTCTAGAGAAAGGTCGTAGGCCTATTGGTTGTTACAGCTGGCGCACCCCTCGCAACCGCGTGGCAAGGTCTTCTTGAATCTCTCTTTCTGTCTACACGATTGCGGAACTACCATGCCATGTGCTTCTTGACTGTCTGGCCCATGAGAAAATGACCAATGATGGGCATCAGCTACTCTTCAGATCCTAAGAATTAAAACATATTTCAAATAAAAAAGTTTTTAATCAATAAATAAAGCAATGTTCAATCTCTAAGTATAGCTTTTACATACTCGAGGATTGACGTATCAAACGATCGAATGCAAAATTTAAAATCAACAAATCGAGAACGGTATAAAATATCAACCAGCAGATTATGATCCGAGAAATAGGGTTTTCTACTTTCCTGGAAAATCACATCTCTAAAACATTCGAATTTTCCTAGTATATAACAATCGAAAGTTTATAATTTTTTGTCTGGAATGGTATATTTCCAATGTAGTCAAAGTAAATAAAAAAGCTCCACAAAGCAATAAAAAAAAAATTTCCCCGTGGATTCAGAAACTAGCTACTTTACTCTATGCCTTCTTATTTTCGTTGCCTGTTGACGCAATGCGTACCACGTGCTTAGGCTTCAAAAATTCATACGACATACGTAGCATGTGTTCGAAAGGCGTGCGTGAGTACTCTAAATGTGAAACGATTCGGTTTCGAATTGAGAACGTAAACAGAGCGAATTAGGGGCTCGACTTATACTAGTCTCTACACTGTTATTATTATATCCGGGTAAACTATGCACGCAAGTGGCCCTCGCTACGCTGAACTTTCGTTTTATTTTAGAAATTGAATCTTTTTACATTTTGTATACCACGTGTTCAGACTTCCAAAACTCGTACGATATACTTTTCTATACTCGTATAAAAAAGGCCTGAAACGTGATGTATTTCACAGCGACCCTTCATTGGTCAGTAGACTAAGTAAGATAATAATTTTAGTTTAATTTAGAAGGTCTTTATATTCGGTATCATGATGATGCATATTGCCATGCCTCTGGGAAATATTTTAAACGATCTTTAAAAAAAGCGAGGCCTTTACGATCCGAAATGATAACTGTATCGAACATTATCAATCGAAAGTTACTACGGCATCGTAATAGTTTGAGTGCCGTCGCTCGACTCGCACTTATAATCACCTTTTTTTTCACAATCGATACGGTAAACGCGTACAACGTGCTATCGTAAAACACGCTATACCACATTGACGTACTAGACATATATAGCTGTACACGTTTCTGGTAGGCATTTGACAAATATAGGCGCACATGTGCGCGACGATAAATATAGATGTAAAACTCGGCGATTGCTCGCCGTCGTATAGCCGTCGTACAGTCGTCTGCTACATGCGTAGCGCGACTCGGTGCAGCGCGCCTGGATATAAACTCGACACTAGACTCGGACTAATGAATAAATGCACCTATTGGAGCCTTACTCTTTCGGACTTGAACCGAGTGAAGCTTCGATCTTTCGGAGACCGAATCACGATGCGTATTAATGATCTTGATTTTTACGTTCATCTGTACCGACAGTAATTGTTTCACCCAAGTTAATCGGTCATCAAGAGCTTTTCTTTCCATTGAATTTTATTGCTTACCGATTCTCGTCGTTGTAGTGGCTTTGGGGAACACAGGGCGCATTATAGGAAGGAAAACAAATACAGATTCAATTGATTTCGAGCTTGTCGACTTTCTCTATTTTGCGTCCTCTATACCTGTATATTATTTTTCCTGTTGTGAGACAGCATTATAGGTAAATACGCGACGAAGACTCATCTTTTTTTCTGATCATAGTAGTCATCGTATTTTCTAAACTAACACCTGTACTTGTATACTCCAAGTTTTGGTGGGATTTCGACACACCGATTTTTACGTGTAACGAAGTACGCGCTTCACTTGCGGGGGCGATACCCTTTGAAGCGGGCCAATTTTGAGACAGTCGTTTTTCCAAATACAACGTGGAACTTTCTCCTAAATATATACTAATAACTCGAGTTATCGCGTACCAAGCTATGTGCCAACTCGTCCTTTTGCTGCTCATGCTCGATACCCGAGTAAAAATGAAATGAATAATTTGGGCATCATCCTGGTAGCTTCAAAAGTACCAAAGTAGGTGAAATTGAGCGTGCCGACCACATGGCTGCTACAAAGTCATTGAACCAGCATACGATCGACAATCCCCGGAAAGAATGAAAAACGGATACTGCCTACGCCCAGCTAAATCATGCCACAGAGTTCGCCGTCTGCTCTCGTTGGGAATATAATCTATATATGTGCTGCAGCAGCCAGTACTGCTGTTTACTTTTTGGAAGGTATACCCATATATGCATGCACGATTGTCGCCACGTTACACGCTAGATATGCGCTAGATATGTCGTTCTCCCCCACAAGCTTCGTACGTGAATTACGTGTGTGTACGAGGAGCCATGCGGCACCGATTTTAACGGTGTTTATGTGATATGATATATTTCACGAGTTTGCATTGACGGGCTGTGCCAGCTCTTTGAGCGTTCATTTCATTTTTCAAAAGTCAAGCCTTTTTTTTCATGCGCGAGTTTTGTTCCGTTTTTCCGGACAATACATACATATTTACAATACGTATTAACTGCGACTGGCTTTCTGTACAATCGGTTCATTATAAATTACTTTAAGCTTATCTTAATTGAGCATGTTTCCAGAGTATGCCCTTTTTGAACCGATAGAATATGCTTTGTCTTTTTTAATAAATGTTTTTATTACATCATTTACAACGCGTAGTCTGTGTTATGAATAAGTACTTACCAACACTTGCTACAAAATACAAATACCAAATAACTTTCGGCATTTTGACGAAAAGAACTTTCGTATTCACGCATTCATTATTCAGATAGCACAAAAGATTTCGTCGCACAAGATGAAAATGACGATGAAAATTTCTCAAATTTCTGTACAAGACAATCTCATTGACTTGATTTCCAAGTATATGCTACCACGTGGTTCGAAAACGTCTCTTCCATTGAAGAAAGTATTCGATTACGATGGTAGAACGTTTACATGTGGATTCTTACATGTGGATCTGTCGATTCAGAGCACATGGTATATTAGAAATATCTAGAATAATCTAGTTACTTCGGAATACAATTTACACTGGTAAGCATGACGAAATTATTTTTATTTTGTACTCAGATGAACTTCATTCAATTTCATGTAATTTCCAAAAAAGTAATACAATTTTTAAATATCTATATTTAGACATTGTTACATTAGTTTATTCAAAAATTGATTCAAAAGAATTTTTTCTTCGTCAAAGTATAATGGACTAATAAATTATTGTAATTCAATCGAAATAGTTTCAACAAGTTTACAATTGTTCTTATTATCGTTGAAATAAGATGTATTATTTATCGTTTATAAATTTTTATTAAATAAATCCAAGAAAATTTAAGCGAAGGTACGGAGGTAATAAGATGTAAAGATACAGTAGCTTTTTATATGATTTGATTCAACATTTAATAAATTTTATTCATGCTCAACATTATTTAACAATTTTCAAAAATATCTTCCAAAAGTATATTTCGAATAAATTTTCATAACAGCAATAAACTGTATTATGCGGACATAATTATATAGTTAAATATTTTCAGACTCGTTTAAATCAACTTCGCGTCGAACTTAACGTGAAACGGTAATAACTCTATAGCACAATGTAAATTTATAAAAAAATCATCACATTTCAGTAAAAAGTTGTATACTAGTTTAATGTGATGATGTATTGTACATATTACTCTGATTCGTGCCATTCAAATAATCACATTTTGAACAATTCATAACTTTAGAAGTATGAGTTTACGATTATTGATTTCAATTCGTTTCTTTCAGTATATTATTATATTTTTGGTATAAATAAACGCAAATATAGTCTACTATTTTGTACCTAATTTTCAAATCTCGTTGATTAGTTATATCTACACAATAATTATTAATAGAATATTTTACATGCGTCGAAAAAAAGTCGATTAACATTAATTTAAATTTCGCTACCTGCTTAAATTACTAACGTAAAGAAATTTCAAGTCTGTCTTTGGAGTATTTTCGAATAGAGCTGCTCGGTTTTGTCCTTCTCCTTTTTTTACCCAGTGACCATAGACGCGAAAGGCACAGCCATCAATTACCTAAACATGAAAAATTACACAGTCATTAAGAGTCTAGACGAATTTGTATTAATTGCTCTATAACGAAAATATCTAACAATGGTCTACACTACTAACACAACGACTTCAAACGAGCCTTCAGATATGAGCTGTTAAAATCAAATACGATCGGATTACTTACCTTTCTGAGAACTTTGATTCGATATGGATCCGTGGTAGCCACCTGAATGGAAAGGGGTTCGGGAGTCGTGTGCAATCTTTTAATCCGGATGACTGCCCTGACGACAAGAGCCGCAAGTTGGAACTTCTTCTTGGCATTGAATGATTTCGCCTTTAGTTCCTGTCATATACAAAAAAAAGATTACAGTTTTTTTGGCTCAAAAAATATGGATTTCATCTATATCGTCGTGCACGCACAAAAAAAATTTTAGGCTTTCAAGAACGACACCCTATCTTCTAATCTTACTAAACTGGTATAGAATAGTATCGCCAATGATTTTATATGCGATATCGACAGATTGAAAAGATTATAATGACATTTGATAAAAAAAATGTTCAATTTTTTCAATTTATACAAAGTTAGAATTAATTGAGTTTTTCAATAATTACAATATTTTATAAATGAAACTACGAATAGATTATAAACTCAGATAAAATTAATCGTAATAAGCGTATATATATAGAATTTTAAACATGCAAATTATATTTTCAATTAAACATATACGAAAGTAAGGAAAAATTATAGAGCAGCTTTCAGGTCACAAGTTGCTCATAGATGAGATTAACTTTTAAAAATAACTAAGACCGCACCTATTACAGATTTCGTATGAGAGTTTAGACTGACAAGGTGGATCCAAAATTTAATTATTTTAAATAATCAAAAAAAAGGAAAATCAGGGTTTACATAGCGTTCACTTTGATACTTGAATTCTACGAAATCTTATAATTGTTATAAGTCAACTTTCAAAGCTTTTGAGTTACTTGAGTTACTTAATGAAATCAACGGTTTTGAAATTTTCTTTAAGTTATAAGGAAATTTAAAAACAAATTTTACTCCGAATGCACCTATCTGAACTCTTTACTTAGAGCATTCAAAAGATGTAATCTTATTTTTTTATGATAACACGTTATTCAATAATAGATATTAATTTGTGCAAAACAATAATGTTAGTAGTATATAGAAATAAATGAATAAATTAATCAGAAATATTGGTTAGATCAGTGATAGTTTAGGTAAATTCAAAGCTAATGCAGACATTCAAGAATAATTTGTAATTATGAATTGTATAAAATATCATATTCATAATTATGATTTGTATAAAACCTTTCCAAATTTTATGAAACAATTAAAAGTTATGTGATATTAGTTTCAGAATAATGAAAAACTTGGATAAGGATTGAATAGACATTAGTAGGAATAAAATTTTCGCTATTAGTGAACGTTAATTTATCATTTTTAAATATCGAATGAAGATGTGTTATTCCCCCTTGAAATAAAAAAAAATCCAAGAAAAGTCCATTACCAAAGCTAATTGTGATATCCGACTCAGACGTCTAGAATTAGAGGATAGTGAACGTTTTAGAGGAGCAATATCCTGATCCCATAGCTGTAATAATATTAGATATAAATTTGTATTTGTGTTAGATAATTGATTATAAAAAAATTCAATATTTTATCTTTTTAATTTGCATCACGTGAAAAATGTGTAGTAAAAGAAGACGGAAAAGTGTCAATAATTTAACGAGATAAGTGATAGTACTTTTTTGCGCTCTCTTTGTAGCGTAAAATATGAACTGAAAAGCAAGACAATATAAAAGCAATGCTAAATCATAATAATTCAGTGGCTTATTATGATAAAAAAAGTATTGAAAATAAGCTAAGGAATAAGAAAAATTTTTCACTCTGATTAAAAAACTAACTTTGAAAAACTAAGTTCTAATTATAAATGTTTTCTTCAGTTTCAGTGCAGCAAAATTTTTTTATTTAAATTGAAAAAAAATTCAATGATAATCTTACCACTGTGTGGAAAAATGAATGATCCAATGCTTCTTTTATACTGATTCTTTTTGTTGCATCAACTACTAATAACTTATTAATTAAATCTTTGGGAGCGTCTAAAAATAAAATTGGTTAATAATAATTTAGTTAATTGCATGAAATAGGTAATTACATTTTTCAGCAGACATACATAATATATACCTGTTATATCAGACCATTCTGGTGAAGTAAAAGAGTATTTTCCTTCCATTATATTCCTTAACATAATCATTTGCTTTCTATGCCAAAAAGGAGGACATCCAACAAGTAATGTGTACATAATTACACCACAAGCCCATCTAAAAGTAAAAATTTTATTGCAAAAATTACATCATATTGTAAAATTTGAAAAATACAGTTTTAAATCCTCACATGTCAACTTCAAAACTGTATCCATCAGGTTTTTCAAACATACTACACTTTAAAACTTCAGGTGCCAGATATCCAGGTGTTCCACATAGGTCTAAATAAAAATTTGTAATAAAATAACATTCACTGAAAAATAATATGAAACTTTATAATAATCACTAACCAAATAGTCTTTCTCCTGGCTTCAACATTCTTGCAAAGCCAAAATCAGTTATTTTGACATTAAGATTGTCATCAAGAAGAATATTTTCTGGTTTTAAATCTCTATGAACTATTCCTTGATTATGGATGTGTTGTAAGCCTTCAAAAACTTGCCTCATGATGTATCGAGTCTTCTTTTCAGATAGTGTAACAACAGATGTAAGGTAATCAAAAAGTTCTCCATTTTTGCACAATTCAAATATCAAAAAGATAAAAGTATTTGATTCAAATACATCATGTAGTTCAACTGTTTCAAAAAAGTATTAAATAAGATTTGAGTTGAAGTAATTTATGTTAATTTTAATCTTGCATGAAGTTAAATTACTTATAAAAGGATGACCAGATACCCTACGGAGAATCTGAACTTCTTGCATAGTCGCATCCTTCATGGTATGCGTATCAATACCATCGTGAGGTTCAGAACTTATATCTATAATTTTGGCTGCATATTCTATACCAGTTTCTTTTTCTATACATCTTCTCACAGTAGAAGATATACCTCTGCAAAAAATTGCAGAATTGTAAGAGGATTCAATGAAAATCTTTAAAAAGTAGTTTTATAACAAAATAGAACATTAGTTGAAAAAAAAATACTCAATTGATTCTAATTCTCAGTTAAGATTGTTAAAATGAATCATGCAAACTTGTTTTTCCTTTATGTCAATCAATCAATTTATAGCAATGTGTAACTACAATTTTTAATCTTCTACATTGTGTACATTTGATGGCATTGTCTTTCAAGCAGGAAATATGAAAAATTTAACAAATTTAACTTGTCAGTAATCATAACAATGATAGCTGGACTGATCAACAAGTTATGAAATTCCCTTGACTAAGACTGACAGCAAGGCGTCAAATAAAAATGTATGGCATTATCATGGCAGGACAAACAAAACAAATTACATAAGCATTAAAGGGTACCGATTTTCGATCGCGTCGCATGTGGTTAGAATAAAAATGCATACAAAGTTGGTCTAAACACATACCTTCCGAGAATCTCCTTGGGCTCGTATTTGGCGTAAAAACCTTTGGCAGCATCTTTGTCCGGCAACAGATCGTCTCCATCGTCCTTCGCCATTTCGTCCTTTTTATCAAATTCTATTATGCGAAGAAGCTCTGCACACGTAGAGAACTATTATTGTTTAATCGGTGAAGGTCATCGTCACCTTGGGTATGTGGCGCGCCGGATCGAAAGCAGCGACCAGGGCGTCGCACGACACACTATCATAGGCAGCAAAACTCCTCAGTGTGCTACCAGCGTCGAGCCAAGACGATGACGATCTTCTGCTACAACAGTGCCAACTATCGTCTCTCTATCTTTTTCTTTCTGCAACGCACAATATTCTCTTTTAGACTGCTCATTCACTGCACAATGCACTTAGTTTATGCATAAGTATATATAGGATCTATATGTGTATAACGTCAATATATGCGTTGCATTCAAACTATTACTCGGACTTTGTTTTAAATTTAATATCAAATACTGTCTTGGACATTTAAAATAATTATTTATTAAACCAAATAGATTTATTAATAGATATTATCATATCATCCAATTAAATTTTAAATGACTACATGTGAATAATATTTTGATAAACAAAACAAAACAAACATTCGTGTACTCCTTGCTCGAAGGTTCAAACTACACTAGGATGATGTCCGATTAAAAGCTTCTCTGTTTACTTAATTATCTGGAAACAAATGTCAAATATTCTCGGAAATAAATTGACCGACCTATCTCTTGTTAAGTAGTGTAGCATGTGCCTACATAACTCCACCGACTTGTGTAGTAGGCGTTACTGCGGCCGGCGACGTGAGTAACTGTGGACGCATTCGACACTGTCATAGGAGTCAAGTGACAGTTATTAAAATCCGAGGCTCAAGTCGCAATACGCAGCCTCCCTCTTCTGTGCCTTTCGTATGAATCTGCAATTGCAGCAGGCCCTCCATGCATCGTGAACACATCTAGCAGTACAGCAACTGCACCGCATGCCAGTGCTGCTGTTGCTACAGTTCAATGGTATACATAAGTGTGCACTGCGTCCTCGTGAAAATCGTCATATAAACGCATACGTAATAAAATATATACATAACATTGACATCAATAACATACACACGATATACTCGCGAGCAGGTTAAGTGTTCTATCGCTGCTGCTTGGGAAGTGCAGCGAGTTGTACACACACTCACACAACTTCACATCATCACTAGGCAAATACAAAAATCAGCGATGGAGTTGTCGCGTTTAGTCATAGGCTTTGGACTGAAGAAAAGTCTTCTCGATGCCGGTCGAAGTGTCATAGGAGTGCAGTTGGCTGCCTACGCGAGGTTCAAGGGTTTTGAATCTCGGCAGCGTCGTCATTACGTAAAGTTGCGCGAAATTTGTTCTGTAACCTTGTTTGTTGACGCAGATGTGTTTTGACGTTTATTAAAATTTTCCAATTCTTTTAATGTGTACAGATTGGCAGAGGTGGGCAAATTGGAGCAGCCGAAAGTACAAGGAAAGTATGAGACTGGACAGCTGATTTTACACAAAGTATTTGGATATAGAGGTGTCATACTATTTCCTTGGCTGGCAAGGGTCTATGATAGAGACCTACCAAACAAAAAAGAAGGGTATGTATTATAGAAATGCATTATCTGTGTTTTTGTTCTTCCATTATGCTTTTGGTAATTTAATCATGTTTGTTAATACAGTACTGAAGATGGAAATTTTAATGCAGTTGGAAAGGAAGTCAAAGGAAGAACCCACACTTTTTATCAAGTTTTAATTGATCAGAGAGACTGTCCATTTATTGTAAGAGTGCAGCTAATATTCATGAATATTATATTAGTTTAATTTAGAATAGTAAAATAATTATGATTTTACAGAGAGCCCAAACAGAAGCAGTTACATTTCTTGGAAACCATGAAAGTAGCCGAAGTTTATATGCAATTCCAGGTCTTGATTACGTTGCACATGAAGATATATTACCATATACAACAAATGAAAAACCAGCTTTGCAACATGAACTATTTGATAAATTTTTATCATATCATCCTGACAGAGAGCCCCAATTTTCTGCTCAAGATACGCTAAAAGCATGGCAAAAGAAGAACCATCCTTGGTTAGAATTATCTGATGTTCATAAAGAAACCACAGAAAATATTAGAGTCACAGTAATACCATTTTATATGGGCTGCAGAGAGAGTCAAACAACTTCTGTGTATTGGGTTTGTTGCTATTATTTTAAGTACACAATCTATGAACTAAATTATAAATCAACATTAAACTGAAAATCTTTTATAGTGGCGTTATTGCATTAGACTAGAAAATCTTGGAGACCTTAGTGTGCAATTAAGGGAAAGACATTGGAGAATATTTAGTTTATCTGGAACATTAGAAACAGTAAGAGGTCGTGGCGTTGTTGGTCAAGAACCAGTACTTTCAAAAACTTTACCAGCTTTTCAGTATAGCAGTCATGTGAGTCTGCAAGCTCCCAGTGGACACATGTGGTAAGTGTTTTGTCAATGAAATATTTTTTCATGCTACCCCTGTAGAAGTTAACCTTGTTTTGGCTCTGCTGCCAAAACAAAGAAGTAATGTCTACTGGAGGATTTATGAAATTTATATGCACCTATGAAGCAAAAAAAAGAAGCCTCGGAGTACATGTTTATCAGCCTCTGCTTTGTCTCCGCTAATAATTATACGTGCTTTAAGGCTTTCCAGATTTTTGCTTTCTAGGCTTGTAATCAACTATTATTATTGGTCTAATTTAGATGAAAAAATTAATTAGTAAAATGATTACTTTACAGGGGTACATTTAGAATGGAAAGAGAAGATGGTTATGCCTTTGATTGCAGAATTCCTCCATTTTCTTTAGAGTCAAAAGCTGACGAACCTGCAACTCCTAATGCTAACACATAATAACACATAAATATTACAAAATATTATATTATTCTGAAAGTGAAGTTAAGACCCCCAAATGATTTTGAAATAAAAAAAAAATGTAAATTACATAAATGTAATAAAAACAAGCTCCGTCATCGTAGAAGTAAAGATCCAGAGAACTATATTGTACATAACTTTTAAATTGATAAAGCTATAAAAAAATCGATCATGTTATGTAAATTTTTTATGTTGAATATGTACCAAGTATAATGAACATTTAGCAGTAGTGAGCAAAAATATTTTTTATGATAATGTCACCTTTTGTAAATAATCGTCATTTATTGAAACTTGTTATCTTGTTGACATGAAATGTGAGAAAAGTCAAAGTAGAATGTTGAAGATTTACTAAATAAAATAATTATTAGTCGAAAAAGTAAGTTTTATATCAAAATTGTTTATTGGAAACAGTCATATGAGAAAAATTGACCTGTAAGTTGATTACAATTCATACTGTTACTATATTTCAAGGATTGGTGGATTGAAGTAATTGAAATAAAAACTTCTTTAAATATTATATTTTCAGGAAAAATTATAGCTGGACTCTTAAATCTTCAAATCTTTTTTTATGCAATCTAAAACTCTTCCCTGGTCGACCCTGGGCAAATACTAGAATACTCAACAAAAAAGGCCAACTAGTATTCAACCACCTTCAATAAACTTTAATAATTTCCAGGTAAATGTATCAATTTTTAAGAATGAGAATATGTTCCTTACGCGTTTCAAGACTCTCATTTTCACCTATAATGCTTTCAGTATTTAAAAATAAAATTATAAGCAAGTTTTAAGTTCATGTCATTGATTGTTCAGTAGGGTGGTCGGCAACTAGACAATTCGAATTTTTTAGCTTTAAAACTTTTACTAGAAAAATTACAAGCTTTTTTGGATCTAGTATAAGTACTCATTCGAACGATTACGTTTTTTGCTATCAGAAAATATTTTTAGAAAATAATTTAAACGTTATGCATAGTTTTTATACGTGAACAATGTGAACATTTTTCTTATGTGGTCGAGTACTGGTAGGTTTACACGATACACCGTATACACGAGCAAGGTAAACAGCGATTTTGCCGGCGCATATCTATGTTCATGTAGGTGTATAGTTCGGCTGCTCGACAGTTCGCCGGCTGTTTTAGCATCTGGCTCTCGCACTGTGCTCCGACTTCCACTCTTCTCTCTTTTTGCTACTTTTCGCCAGCTGCGTGTGTGTACGTGTGTGCTCTGCGGCTTTGTCTGCATGTGTGCGCGTATTCAGTATTGGCCAAAGTCAAAGCAGCAGCTAAGCACCACTGCTGCAGTCGCGCTTACACTTTGATTGTGTGCGGACTCTCTCTCTTTCTCTCTCCGTAACTCTCTTCTCTGCGGGCGGCGTCGAACCTCTACACCCGACATTTTGCTGGAATATCAAAAAGCTTATCAACTCATCTCGCAAACAATAAGCAGTGCTCACCACCAGAGAGACAAGAACATCTAAGAAATCATGAGTAGTAAGTAAAAAAGTAGAAAGTTCACAAATTGTCATTAGAATCGAATCGGCGTTGCGAGCAAGCGGCCCAAGATAATCGTCGGGACTTTTTACTTTTAATAATCAATTATCGCAGCTTATCGCTATCGGCGTCTCTCCGGGTCTCGAGTCCTCGCTGCATACAATAGGCGTGTTCGGGTATGTATTTTTTTCGCGACTTCAAGGTTTTCCCAATCTCCACCGACGACGCCGAACGTAGCATATAATGTACGTGCCTTGTATGAGTGTGTGTATGTATACACAAGCGCGAACCTGTGTGCGTATGTATATTCGGTATATTTAACTTTATCCGGTACGAAGGAGAGAGAGAGAAAGCCGAGTGAGCGAGAGAAGCAAAACGTGCACACGAGCGGATCGATAATATTCCGGTTTACCATTTAACTCGGGTTCGTTTCGTGTGCTCGTTTGCTTGTGTGTACACACGTTATTTTGTGCAAGGCATAATGGCCATAAACGCCGGAGCCAGGGGTACAGAGCGCGCACACGGGAGGATGCTCCGAAATCCGGAGCAGCAGCTGCATCGAAAAAAAAGAAAAGAAAAAAAACATCGCGGTCGCGATCTTTACTGCCCTATATGCTCTGTATATATATTATTGTATACGTGCAGTCTGTATTGAAATGGCCCGCAGTAGGTGTGCGTGCGTAGGTATAAACCTACCTGAGACGTGCACACGAGATGTGAACGAAGAAATTCCGCAAGCAAAGCAATGCATACACGCACATACGTACTCTCTCTCTCTTCTTTTGTATGTGTACATAATAATGACTAACATGAATGCGTGTATGTGTGTGCGTTATAAAGAGAATTTTAGGACAAGTCACTAAATTGCTGCTTTCTCTCCAAGACAAGAGTTTTTGGATACTCTTCGTCAATAAACCCGCGTAATATACCCTTTTTCGATATCGTCCATGCGTTCATTTCTCGGCCGTTTTTGTTTATTCTCGATTTTCCACATGTTTATTTTCATGACGACGAGTCCCAACCGCTTGTTTACCTTATTATCTCGGCTGTGTAAACCCGTAATAAAAATCAATGATCGACAGAATATTCTTTAATGCTTTTAATTCGTATTATTAATCTCTTTGTCTGCGTGTTTTAATGACGACGTGACTATTTGCCTTCGTGGAATCAATCTGCCTCGAGTATACGAGGTGCCAACGTCGCATCGGTCGCTCTCGATCATAATACGCCACGTTATTCTGCGATCGATGCCCAAGTTTGACAAAATATTATATGGGCGAGAACGAGGCCTGTGTATGAAGATTATGTTCGGTTTGCATGTATTTTCAGCGCCATGTTCTTTTGTTCCCACAGACTTTTGCAAAATCCAGTGACGTGTAGCTTCTACCATCTTTGCAAAATACGCGATTCACCATCGACCCATATTGCGCCGCTATTTTCCTTCTTTTTTTTTATTGAGAGTCTTTAAATAAAGCGAAACGTTTAACTGTCTTTAACGTCGCGATAATTTTTACAAGTTGCTCGCCGAAATCTTTAAATCGCAAATATTTTTCAGTCAGGACACTGTAAACTTAAGAGAAAAAATTTAAATGTTCTATGTCGGAGCATTGCACTCTCAGTGTTACATTTCGGATATCGTTTTTGGTTTCGATACATTGGGCTTTATTTTCGAAGCGAAGCGAAATTGTATATTCAAAAAATTCTTGGCAAAAGTTTCCTTTGTCGAAACATTGCTGAATTTTCGAGTTGAGTGGTGGCAAAAGTCACGATTTTACTACCGAGTCCTTTCGAAGAACGAGAGAAGAGAGAGAGGGAAAAAATAAAAAAATCGTTGTTTTGACGAGTTTCTTGGTTTACGATCCTTTCTTTGGCCCTCCACGCGGGTTACATACAAGCCGGCAATACACTAACAGCTCTCACATTTCAATTATTGCACGCGCCTCGCGCGTTTGTTTTATAAATAATGTCGCCGCGTTCGGGTCGCGATGGTGATGGTTTCATTTCTCTGAAAAAAATTGAAACGTAATTAGTAAAATGCAGCTCTCGTTTTACATATGTTAGGTGTATAAATATGCGATATGCGCTTGTTCAAATTAAGGTATCCGTTATAGAAAAAAATAAATGAATGAAATGAATCATGCTCTTGCGCGATAAGCCGTTGAACCTGAACAGTTCTTGCGAAACGCCCATCCTTTGCCCAATTCGTTCATTAATTGCATCTTATATGCCACAAATCCATCGCGTCATCGCATGAATTTCAAGATTCACTCCGAATTCAAGACGCTTATGGAAGTTTGTTTGCATGCACACGTTGTAGAGGCTTCATACGTAAGCGGAATTTTCCATGCTGCCGATTGAGCGCGTAGCTTAGTAGACAAGCCGTTGACTTGCAACTTGAAAAGAACTTAATTAAGGATTATGCGTTACACCTCTGCATTTGTATGCGTTATGACTTTGCAGCAAAATACATTAAAAAAAATCTTGAACGAATTATCAACAAAAAATGTAATCTTTGCCTCGTTTCTTTTTCATCATCAACGGAATAGCCGGCGTGCTTACCAAAGAAGTGGTGGCCCAGCTGAGGCGCAAGTTCTACGACGAGCCGAGGAACATCCAGTCGCAGAATGTCTGCTCCCGACTGGACCCGATCGAGGCCTGCATATCGCGCAAGGCTTACGAGGCCTCCAATCACGTGTTCCAGCACAAGATCGAGACCGAGGGCAAGCCCACGACGGACCAGAAGAAGAGCGGACGCTGCTGGCTGTTCGCGGCCCTCAACGTCATGCGCGTGCCCTTCATCAAAGCTCACAATCTCGAGGAATTCGAGTTCAGTCAGTCCTACCTCTTCTTCTGGGACAAGGTAAGCATCGCATTTTTCCATCTCGCCATTTGTTTGACTTGGTTCACATTGTGACTTTGATCGTAGATCGAGCGGAGTAATTACTTTTTGCACAACATCGTGAAAACGGCCAAACGAGGAGACACCCAGGACAGCCGAGTCGTGCATTTCCTCCTGCAGGATCCCATCAACGACGGCGGTCAGTGGGACATGATCATCAATCTCATCAACCGTTACGGCGTCATGCCGAAAAATTGCTATCCCGAGTCCTTCTGCAGTGAGTCCTCTGCCCACCTCAACGTTCTTTTGCGCAGTAAGCTTCGTGAGTACGCTCAAGAGCTCAGGACCATCATTGACAAAAATGCCAGCGACCAAGAGGTTCGTTGACTGACGCCGCGATTTCGCTCTTTAAACTACTCCAAAAATTGATCATTTTCCATTATCTTTGTAGATTCAAGACCGCATAACTCAGCAGATGGCGGTGATTTACAGAATAGTCGGAATTTGTCTTGGTATTCCACCAGAGAGCTTCACTTGGGAGTATTACGACAAGTCCAAGAAGTATAACAGCATCGGTCCGATCAACGGGCCCGATTTTTACGAGAAATATGTTAAGCCTTACTTCAACGTCGATGATAAAGTTTGCTTGGTCAATGACACGCGTCCATCCAACAAATTTGATGAAATTTATACCGTCGATTGCCTCGGAAACATGGTCGGTGGAAAACCAACCATTTACAACAATCAGCCAGCTCAGTTGTTGATGGAATTTTGCGCGGAGAGTATCAAGAACAATGAACCTGTCTGGTTTGGTTGCGAAGTTTCCAAGAGGTTTGTTTCTAAACTCGGCATCCAAGATCTCAAAGCTCACGATTATGTATCCATGTTTGGAACGGATATTCAAATTGTTCTTTCGAAGGCTGATAGATTACTCTATGGTGAATCAGCTATGACTCACGCCATGGTGTTCACTGGAGTTTCTTACGATGTATGTTTGATTTAACTTTTTACTGTATGCTCAAATTTAATAGAATCATTTATAGATAATCTAATGTTGCGTCTCACTTTTCAGAAGGATGGTAAGATTTCCAAGTTCCGAGTTGAGAACTCTTGGGGAGAAGATCGTGGTGAAAAGGGATATCTTGTTCTTACTAGTGATTGGTTCCTTGAATTTGTATTTGAGGCTGTTATTGACAAGAAGTACGTGCCGAAAAATGTTCTTGAAGTTTTTGAAAAGAAGCCAATTGAATTGCCTGCATGGGACCCAATGGGCACACTTGCTCAGTGATAAATTTATAAACTTTTTTTATACAAATCAAGTTTTTATAAATGAAACAAAATGATTCATCTTTCAAACTCAGTCTAGAGTTCATATTACTGTAAGATTGCAACATTTTTCATAGATTTTGTATGCCATTGCTGGTTTTGTCCAATACTTAATGTTTTTAAAATGATTGAATATAATCTATTATTTAAAATAAAATTTTAATAATTATTTGGTGATATCATTTACACCATAGAAATGTTAATGAACAAAAGTGAATTATTATTTGTGGTATTAAAATGTGTTATATTGCTAACATTTATGGTGCATTTTGAACATTTTAAATAAGTTTCTTATCTTAAATGTATCATTAAATCTGTATAAGACATTGAAAATCATAAAAAAATAAAAAATTTTGATTTAGAAAAATATACTGTTTTATTTCTCATTTGTACAAACTACCTGATGCTTTTTTTCCTCTGAAGATAACAATATTTTAATTTTGCCCAGACTCCCTGGCACATTTTCTGTAACCTGACATCTTTCGACTCAAGAGCAAACTTATATATTTTTTGGATCATTTGTTTTGATCGTTTGTAATAGCCTTGTTGTATTAAACTTAGAGCTGCATAAAGGTTGCATCTAGCCACTAATTGTGGATCTCCTAATTGTAAGGACAATTTAAATTGAGCCAATGAAATCTTTCCTGCTACTTTAGCCTGCATTAAATTATATATAAAAAGTTAATTTTTAGAAATATAATCTTTCCTCTTAAACAAATAACTCACGCAATGATTAAATTCATCCCCTAAAGCTGAAAATGCTCCTCCCAAGGTTGAAAGCCAAGACATGGCAACATCTAAATCATGCTTTTGTATGACTAAACGAGTCATTCTTTTATTCCTGTTAAATTTGATTGATTATTAACTTGTAATATGAATACCTTTTAGAAAGTTTGAATGTAATTGTTGCAATTGTGCACATACCATTCAAAATCTAGGAACTGATGCTTTGGAGTTTTGAGCCTGATGAAAATTATAGTTGGGATGTCATTTAATAAATATTCTTTGGATGCAACAAATCTTTCAAGTCTATGTAAAGCTGCTTTTCTGTATGTGGTGGATTGTATTATAGTGTATAAATATACAGATACCAAATAAGCATTTAAACCCCTGCGGCGTAATAATAACGAATGATACTTAGTAAATCTATCATGTTCATTATTACTTTGCTCTTTATCTTCTGTTAATTGATTTTGGCTATATTCTTTAAAATTATAAACGTGCTTCACAGAGACGAAATAATCATCATACACTGACTTTCTTTTACAAATCAACACTCGCACATTAAAATTCATGTTTATTCATATCACCTGTTCTTAACCTTCAGAAAGAAATGACGAAAAATGTTTTGTACTTCAAAAATAATAATTCAGCTGGAAATTGTCCAGCAAATACCGAAAAATATGAACTAAATCAACATTGTTATGATTGTCAATTAAAATAAACAAAAAATAAATTAATAATTTAAATTTATCAAATCAATGAGTATGAAGTAACATTGGTCTGCAGTCGACGCGGGTGTGAATGCCCAAATCCATTTAAATTATTTCAGTCAACATAACGGTTAGTGACCAGTAATAAATTTGTCAATAACTTTAATAAATTTTAAATTATCAAAATTTTTGGTGGTTTTGGTAGTTTTGTAGTTTTGGTAGGGTTTCAACGAAGTCATAAAAAACAATAGGGAAGTTATAATAAATACATTCGGATACAGTTATTTTATCAGAAATACTTTTATTTTTGTTGCAAAAAAATAACATTTGATTTAATTTACAGTCTACTTGTGCGTACAACTGTTATGTCGGCCTTTAACCAGCGGCTCGCAAGTAGCATTTCCCGCTTTGTAGCGGGAGGGTCAGGCCACTGGTATAAAAGATAAATAAAGTAATAGTTTACATGATACGTTTCGCATTATTTCCTTGATGAAATGGCCAGTTTACATTTGACATAACATAATGATTTGCACAAGTAATATGATAATTCACTTGATAATATGAAAACAAAATAAAACTTAAACTTATATTATAAAAAAATTACACTTTAAACATTTTTTAATAATAACACTTATAACAACATACAGAATGAAATTTGTAATCTTACGATCTATTTAGTAGTATTTAATTAGTAAAATTTTAAATTTGAATAAATTCAGTTGAAATGTATGTTTAACAAATTTCTTCTATCGTGGAAAATGCTAAATCGAGTGAATTCATGGATTTACTCATCTATAATTTACAAGTCAGAGAAAAGAAGTGGATAAAAATTGTTTAGCTAATCATTATTGTTATAAGATAAACAAAATTTTAACTTTTCTGGAGTCAAAGCTGAAAAAAAATTTCCTTATAGTCGAAAAAGGCTATTTACATTTTGGAAATTTATTATAAAAAAAAAAAACGGAAAGACCTACGACGAAGTCCATAAATTGAATTAGGATGAATCAATTGGAAACTGATATCAAGAAAATAAAGCGAAACGTATTATGTAAATCATTACTTTTTGATCAACACTGATATATAATGAACAATTAGGAATACGTAAAAACCTCTTACAGGTTGGTCGAAACGTATCGTGTGAATCGTTACTTACAGTGAAATAACAATAAAAGAATAGTGGAATACGTAAAAACCTCTTACAGGTTGGTCGAAACGTATCATGTGAATCGTTACTTACAGTTAAATAACAATAAGAGAATAGTGGAATACGTAAAAACCTCTTACAGGTTGGTCGAAACGTATCATGTGAATCGTTACTTACAGTGAAATAACAATAAGAGAATAGTGGAATACGTAAAAACCTCTTACAGGTTGGTCGAAACGTATCATGTGAATCGTTACTTACAGTGAAATAACAATAAGAGAATAGTGGAATACGTAAAAACCTCTTACAGGTTGGTCGAAACGTATCATGTGAATCGTTACTTACAGTGAAATAACAATAAAAGAATAGTGGAATACGTAAAAACCTCTTACAGGTTGGTCGAAACGTATCATGTGAATCGTTACTTACAGTGAAATAACAATAAAAGAATAGTGGAATACGTAAAAACCTCTTACAGGTTGGTCGAAACGTATCATGTGAATCGTTACTTACAGTGAAATAACAATAAAAGAATAGTGGAATACGTAAAAACCTCTTACAGGTTGGTCGAAACGTATCATGTGAATCGTTACTTACAGTGAAATAACAATAAAAGAATAGTGGAATACGTAAAAACCTCTTACAGGTTGGTCGAAACGTATCATGTGAATCGTTACTTACAGTGAAATAACAATAAAAGAATAGTGGAATACGTAAAAACCTCTTACAGGTTGGTCGAAACGTATCATGTGAATCGTTACTTACAGTGAAATAACAATAAAAGAATAGTGAAATACGTAAAAACCTCTTACAGGTTGGTCGAAACGTATTATGTGAATCGTTACTTACAGTGAAATAACAATAAGAGAATAGTGGAATACGTAAAAACCTCTTACAGGTTGGTCGAAACGTATCATGTGAATCGTTACTTACAGTGAAATAACAATATGAGAATAGTGGAATATGTAAAAACCTCTTACAGGTTGGTCGAAACCTATTAAGTTAATCATTATTTACAGCAGCTTGGAAAATTAATTAATATCGAAAAACGTTAAAACCTCTTACAGGTTGGTCGAAACGTATGATGTTAATCATCGTTTACAGCGGATTGGAAAATTAATATCGTAAAACGTATAAACCTCTTTCAGATTCGTTGAAACGTACGCTGTAAGTCATGATTGAAATCAAAACTTCGGCAAATTCTCACGAACGTTGCAATAAATGGCAATCAATTGATGGAAAAATCGTTGGAAGCCATCAATCCGAAATCGCTGATCACATCAGATATTCTCCCCGGCTATTGGATCTTGAGCAGCATTTACATAAATGATCAATTTCACACTTCAACTTGATGAAGAATAGTTATTCACCTAAAAATAAAATGCAATAATGTAGCGCATATAATTGATAAACGAATAATACGTTTGACGTCTTTGAAAGAAGAAAGCGTTATTTATAAAAACGCATGTTTTAATATATTTATAAATAATTGAATAATTAAATCACTCTAAATTTCTTATTACTATTTCAATCGAAGCTGTGAATAAATTGGTCAACGAAGCATGAGCAAAAATAATAATTTTTGTTTTGACATACGAGATGTGTTGGCTTCGCGTGGTACTTTTATCTGTTATGAGTATTCACGGTCCGAGTCCAGAGTAACTAAAATAATATTTATTGTGTTGTGTACGTGAATACAGTATTTGTAACAGGCAATCTAGTGTCCTATTGTTTATTTAATTAAGATACTTTGAAGTTATGTACTTGAAAGATACTTTTATTTTAAAGCAAAAATTAAAGAAAATTTTTTTAGGATTATAACCTAAAATCAGATCTATGGGCTATGATATATTGTATGGTACTATTATGCCAATACTAAAATTACTGAATGCGTGATTTGGTATGATAAATTATTCAATCAAATTTCATTTTTAGTCAAGTTTAAATAAATGTATCTCACCTGAAGTTTTAAGAAAAAAGATCCGGAGATTATCGACGATGCTTGCCACAGCACGCTCTGACGTCCATCTCGAAAAATTTGAAGCCCATCTTCAGCATGAAAAAGTGAATGATCCATGTGTACAAGTTATTTTTCTCACAAAATTTATGGTAGTGTCGTAAAACTTTCAATGCACTCAAACGAAAAAAGAATCAAGATCGATTCATCTTTGCCTCCCATGTGATTTTACCCGCGTTTTTCACACGGTGTGTAATTCACATGTAAGGTAACACGATGATGTTAGCAGCTCGACAGCTGAGTATGGAATGAGAGTTTCATTACGACCGCAACGCATGAATTTAAAATTTTAAAGTGCCCGAAATTAAACGAAGGTAATGTAGCTAAAGAAGAAATATGCTTAACCAGCTGGTTCACAGACCGTCAATCTGTGAATTGTGCTGTCATTAGTTAGTAGACAAGGTTCATTTTTGAATGTAAGATGCTTCGATGCGCGGGAAAATGTTTTCTTACCATCTTAATCAATGAATACAAATTGCAAGGTTTTTTGTTAAAAATTACTTGAATAATTGTTGATACCTACACCCGTTGACAATTACTCTTGTATTGTTACAGAATTTTTGGAGATATTTTTGAATTATTTAGCAATCTCGAAAAAACAAATTTCCTCAAATTATTCTAAAAAAATTCTTAAAAATTTTGAGAATGCACTCTGATTAATTTTAAGATTTCGCCGCTCCCCCCTTAAAACTTGTTTTATTCGTCTCAAGTAAACCTCTTACAGGTAAACCTTTTACAATGACCAAAAATGTATTGTGTTTTTATATTAAATTTAATAAATGCTCTGACACCACTGAATATTGAAAATGTTCAAATAAATGATTGGTACCTGTATAAGATAACACTCCATCAATAAAATAATTTTTTCAGGGGAAGGTTTAATATTTCAGAATAAAGGTTTTAAAAAGAACTCTATTTCCATACAATTCACTGAGCAGGATTTACCGACAACCGGATGAACCGTCGAACTTCATTCCAAATTATGAAGCAAACGTTTTAAACTCTAGAGAATATTCTCGAGCATCAAAGTACAGTCATCAGAGCATATTATAGCTTCAAGATCGAAGTTTTTAAAGCAGAGCAGCTTCTTATTTAGAGCGTTTGTGCTTAGTATAGTTCTCAAAAATTTTAAAACAGCAAAGCCAATCGTACGTCGAGATACTCGTAACTCGGTACACACCTCCTACTTCGACGCGTGTCATTGGAGCATTATGCGAGCCTTTTCTCGGTTCGAATTTAGTCATCTTTTTGTCTGAGACGATTTGAATACGTACGTTCATTTCGTGCCACAATTATGTGTGTTACGTAAGCCACGATGTTACGTATTGACCACTAGCTCACGTGAAACTTTTACTTGTAAAATTCATCGTATAAAAGTCACTGACGTACTGTAAGTGAGTGACGATGTTTGCTATAAATTTATGATGTGTTCGTTTTATTAAATTTCATTGATTTGACACTTCAAGCTTGAAACTTTGATTCATGCATCATCGAGAAATTATCGTCAAAAGTTTAAATTAATTTCAGTCTTTACAAGCGATTTTTAAATCAGACTAGAAATGAAATTTTTTTTTTGTTTTTTCCGAGGTTTCCACGTAAATATATCTTGAACGTTGTGTGAATGGTTCTATTTCCTAAACTTTCACTTAGTCTTTCTGGTGCATTCAAGTAAAAATTTCAGAAAACGCTCTTGAAAATTCTTCTAAAACTACAGAAATATTCTTTTCCTCGTGGGCTCACGGGAGATTTCGAGCATTAGATGACTTTAGTATATCATGAGGCAGATGCAGTATTCTTATTGAGAATGTGTAGTTTATAATTCTTTCGGACGTCCAGAAATTTCTCGTAATTAAAACGTAGCGCAATCATAATGTCAAATTTCTACTGCACTGTGCACCCGTGATTTTACTGCATTGTCGAGTAGAAGAGAAAGAGATATGCTGCAAGATGGAGCGCCGGAAAAACGCGGCATTAGTGGACTGCTATCTGAGAATATCGCACTTGTATCGTGCTAGGCTGAGGGACTTACACAAATCCGCTAAGGATATTGGTTTTGTTCGTAGAGGGTCAAAATGCGTACCTCCAACTACCTCCAACGATTACGAATACTTCCTTGGTCACTCCCTAAACTTGGATTGCTCGTCGAATCAATGCCTCGCGTGACAAAAATATTTTAAGGTCATTTACTTTTGAAAAAATTAACAGAAAAGCTGTAAATGTAAAAATAAAAAAATTCTTCAAGGTATATCAATGAGTTGAAACGTTTAATAGACATGATTGGTTCACAGCAAAATTAGTAAACGTTTTGGCTTTTGATCGGGCATACAAGCAGTACGAGGCATAGCGCTAATTACGCGCAATATGACGATAAAGGCGCCCATCACATAATATACCGCATGTTCAGACTTGCACGCTCTGCGCATTATATATCCTGAATTCTTTCCATGAGAGACGTTATATACTATATAGTTATAGGCAGTCGGTCGCTGCCACCGCACTCATCTCCTCCCCTCACTTGGAGCTGTTGGCGCACCAACTTAGGAACTTACGCAGACAGTCGCGACGTTACACTTTATAATATCATGGATGGATACATGTGTTGGATGTACATCGACACGCAGCGCGCAGGGCACACGGACAGTCGACGGACTGCTGGTGTTCTCACATCTATACAGCTAATACAATCGCTCACACCGATCGCGCACGCGGCAGCGAGTCGCTTATAGGAGGAAGTCCCAGTGAGTCCATGTGCATGCGACGCAGCTGAGCCTGTATTGGTGGAGAGTGTCTAGTGCGCGCGCACGACTCTGTGCGCGGCTGCACACGCCAAAAAGCGACCGATGCGTCTGTATTATAAGGTACACACAACTTGGATTTTCTGTTGGTATAAGTATGCACGACTCTGCCCTCTATACATATATGTAGCGTCTGGCTGCTGCTGCGGCTACTATACTGCTCTGTGTTTAATATTACATGCTAAGCTTATGTTATATGTATAGCAGACGTACACATAGAGGTGTGCGCGTGTAAGTGTGAGTGTGTGGAGCGGCGCGCGGAACGATTCCGACCAGCGTCGAGACTCGGGAGCGCAGACTAAAAAGCCTCGAGCCTTCAGAGCTCAGTAGTGTGCGTGAAGAACTGCTGTGCGCTTCGTCGCTCTCGATTCTGGCTCTCGCCTGCATTCGGTAACTCGAATTCTCGTTCGATTTATAACGCTTAACATCGCCAATACATATCTATATAAACCTTATAATATATATTGATAAAGTTTCTTTGGTGGCATCGTCGTTCGTCGTCGTCGTCGTCGTCGTTGTTTCGCCTGCACTTTAAATACGGGCAGAGCAGTATCGAGCGCGGCGAGTAGCTGCCTGGCATCTAGTACATCGAAAGCTGCCGCTGTGTGTGAACTTTCACAAATTTACAGTCTCTCGGAGAGTCAGATCGGAGCAGCAGCGCTTCTTCTTCCCAGCTCGCTCAGCGGCGGCCCTTCGTTCGCATCCCAGCGTATACCTGCACACGGAGTACACACCGTCCGGGAGCAAGCATCGTCGTAGACGTGCCAAAGGGCTCCGCAGCAGCAGTCGTCGTCGCAGTAGTTTCGCGAATTACACGCGCATAGACCAGAAGAGCTCGCGTCGGCGGCCCAACATCGAGCAGACAACGCGCTTCACTCGTTGCAAAGCTTCATCGTCCCCGTTCTATGGCGTTCTTGAGAAGGCTCCATCGATGCCTGTCCGCGAAGCAGCTCCAGCAGGCGGTGGTGCGCGAGCGTACGAGCACCGCCGCGGCCACGGCCACCACCTCGGCCCCGGTGCAGGCTGAGATCCAGAGCAATGCCGCGGCCGGTGGCGCCGACCGCAGCGGCCAGGTCGACCTGCTCGATCTCAAATTCAACGACCCGGTGGCGTCCTTCAAGAGCAAGACCATGACCGAGCTCGTCAGGGCTTACGTCGTCTACCAGCTGTGCAGCTTCGAGCTCATCGTCGAGAACAACGCCAAGGTACGCCTGTCCTACCTACTTCATTTTACATTCATAAAAGTTCGTTGAGTAAATCGGAGCGGCTGCCATGGGCCTACATAGCGAGCAATAGTACGATCCCGCGCTGTCGGCGGCAGTCGCTGGCTTGTGTAGTGTCGCTTGCGTGCGCGATCTTGCATCCTACGCCTGTATATCTCCACTATACCCATAGCGCGCACAGCGTCGAATATTCGTGCCGTGCCCCCGCCCCCCAGTTTTCTCTCTCGCTGCGCACGAGGGCTGTTCTCTCTCTCTCTCTCTCTCTCTCTCTCTTTCTCTCTCGCTGTCATGCTTCAACCCATGGTCTATATATACACTCGCGCCTATATGGACGTGTGTGCGCGTGTACGAGTGTGCGGCTACGCGTATGTAGGTCGTCGTTCCATCGAGCATGCACACCTCCGCGCGCACAATACACACCGAATCACGAAACAACGGACGCGACTTTTTTCGGAGCACATGCCCGTTTCCATGCGTTTGCTCGCTCCGCTGCTACATTTTTATTTACATACCTCGCTTAATTTGCATAAATTCCAATTCACATGTAAATTACCTCTCAAAAACTGATTTTTCAACTGAATCCTCTAGAATAATTGAGACGAAGCAGTTTACATGTAGCTTTGAAGTGAACATTTTTTTCGTCGCACTCTCGAACTTTGATGCTTGCACTTATAAATGCAATAGTAAACGGTACTATTTACGTTTATACAAAGTGAATGCATCATTGACACATCATGAAGTTGTCCCTCGTGTACCCGAAATCTCACTCATTATTGCATCTGCTCTATTGTACTTTCGATCTTATGGCCAGTTGCTCCAAGTTTTTTTTGTCCATTTCAAATCAGAAGGTGGAGCTATAAAGTAGGCATGTAGCGCTCTTCACTTTCGACTTCGATTTACGAGTTTTTCGAGCCCGTAATACTTTGCAGATATATGCAAATAGTCCGATAATCGAAATGATTGGAACTGTTGTAATGATGACCGTGAAACTGAGTCAAGCACGTGCTGCGATCGAAGAAATTCAAGTCAACAGATCGTTGAACTTTTACGCACATATGCTCCGTTTTCTGTGAACATCGTGTTTCGTTTCCTGGCTCACGCCGCTCGTAACGAATCGAAGATTCGATGGCTAATGCACGTTTTCATATACGAAATGAAAAAGAGAATGTTTACTTCACGGCTGGCGTGCTCGGACGTGCCAGCCGCATTCGTGCGTGTGAAAACGTGTGTGTACGTCGTCGTTTGCCCGCGCAATGTGCCGCAGACAAGCAATAAGCCTGTACAGTGTACAATACACAAATGGCAATGACGTTGAATTTTCGTCTGACGTACTTATACGTACGCTTACAGCCAACTTTCGACACGAGCGGAATGTTAAAAATAATATCCGAAAAACGATGAAAATAAACTCAAAAATAACCTTGCTCGGTGTTACCGAGAGTTTTATAACAAAATATCTCGACTTGCCAAAAGCTCGCCGGTTTTCCATTATTTTTATCCCCCAGTGGCGTTGCATGAGCGATTGTATCGCGAGTCGGAGTCGCGGTAAAAGTCAATCGGTGCAACCGGGTAAACTTCCAATAATTTGACAGCACCGCCGATAAACGAAAAGTCATATGTCATCGATCACATTAATCCTTGCGAGTCTTGTTGTATATAATGCACCGATTGACCAATAGCATTTGTATAATACAACAGTACAGTTACAATAATGCATGCTAACGACGGAAAAATTTTCGACCACAACTGCCGAGCCAACTTGCATCATCGAGCGCAAACGAGCTCATTTATTATAACTGAGCAAAAAACGGTTGGATCGTCAACCTTTGTACTTGGGACAAAAAAGTAGCTTATCGAGTCTCGCGGATCGTGGAAAAAGCATCGGATGAGATAGATACAGAGAGAGAGAGAGTTAGCTCGTGTTCAAAGAGATGAGAAAGACTTCGGCTCGACCTCTGGCTCAGATGTCTACCAGAGACAACAATAACGAAATGAAAAAAAAGATTGGCCACTTATTTCTCGACTAAGCACAAAAACTTGATTATGCCGAGAAACGAACGATACGATTAAATAGGTTGCATTATATTGCATATGTAAATATTGCAGAAAATGCACCAATCAGCTGGCTTAGAACAGTTGCTATATTTTTGAAATGAATTTGAAATATTCTTCGTACAAAAAATACTTTTCAGTACATCTGCATGTCAAGTAGGTTTACTTTTTTTCTTTGACTTTACCTCAATGACTATAGTATATTATGATAATAATTGACAATCGTTAACGTATAATCGTTAATGCGGGCTTATTAGCTAGACGCTTGTTTATACTTAGTCATGGAGTTTTACCCACTTTGTATTTTCTGCAACTATCTATTAATCTATTCAAGTAACTTTATTCGAGTTGCCTGCACGCATCGTTCAGAAGATAATGATTATGGTGTATATTTTGAGCTTGGATAATCTTCCAGTTGAGCTTTTTCTGAAAGGTTTTTGTTTGATCGCACTTGCGATTGATTTTACACTCAACAAGCGACATTTCAAAGAGCCAGCAAAAGATTCTAGAACAGCCTCAGCCTTGGGTGTGAGATGCTTTCAGAAATTCTATATTCACGCTCCTAATGTGCAGACGCCAGCGAAAAAAGACAAGATGACCCAGCTGCTGCAGCCTACGTATGCACGTTATATTTTTACAACGAGCATCGCGGGCGGTTGCCACGCAAGTTTTTCGTCAATTCGTCGCCATCGTCGTACGTCTCGACGATTTCTTTGATAGAATGATTGAACTTTATGTACGCTGTACTTTGACGGTTTCCAGCGCGTAAAAATGAAGTTGGACGTTGAACTCGACGGCCAGGAATGTAAATATCGATTAACAGCTGCTCGAGCGGTAATAAAATAGCTCGTTTGCGGTGTGCAGCCGCGCCAGGTGATTCGATCGATGATTGGCCAAATCGATGAATTGTTTTTCGCTTGCCGCGAAAACTAGACTGTTACGAATTATTTTATATCACGCGAGGTGCACGCTTCATTCTCAGCAAGGATTGATATACTTTTCAAGGTTTACGCATTTAATAATAATGCTGAACCTACCATCAACTCGAGTAATAAGAGGTTGCACTGCTGTCGAGGTCGCGTTAACTTATCGATCGAATCGCGTTGACTCTGAACAATTTTCTTGAGCTCGTTCAATAAAATACAAAGTTGCACTTGTTTCGTCAATTTCAAAGATAATTCGCGGGTAGAAAATTTACTGACGGAAGCAAGCCAATCAACACATAATATTTGTCGCGTTAAAAATAGATTTTTATTTTTATATCCAAACAAAACAGTGTATAAGTATTATAATGACGAGTATTAAATCATCGCTATTATTTTGGCAACTCTTTCATTCATACTTCTGACGTTTAAATTCTGTATTTTGCTCGCCATTTGCGGCTTGGAAAAATACAATCGTAAGTGTCGATTGCCGTCGACGCGACGGTCAATCTTGGCACCCCACCGTTCATCTTAGGATCTTTCTTAACGCCCACACTGGCTCGACTTTACCCTCGAACGTATTTCGATCTGGAGCATTGAAGAACAATAGGACTCCCAGTGGGTCGTTGACACCGCAGAGCAACCTTAAAGTTGTTTCTTGATTGTTTCCTGCGTCTTCTTCCGTATTGATTGATGTGCTCACTGATTTTTATCACTTCTTTGGTTCATCTTGATATTGTTAGCCCAAGAACAACGTTCAATCCTGATCAAAAAAACAAAGAAACAAATGTTTTGTACATTATATTGTTGTAGACTGTTGATTGCTGAACAAAGATTTAGGAATACTTACTTGAAATCTCAATCAACTTAGGTCACCCAATTTTTTCTGGTGATGTCAAAATTTAATGGGTGTAACTAATCTCCCTTTTTTGTTACTTTTACTCGACTCATGACTGATCTTCGGAAATTTTACTGTCGACTCTTTTGCAATAAATAATCACTTGGGGTGTCTCGCAATAGTATTCGATTACGCTCGCTTCTGCAATATTCGTCACATGCAACAAATCAAACCAATCGAAAAGGAAAATTATGAATAGACTTGCCTGATAATTCTTGGAAAGAAGCGTGCACGAGCGAGATTATTTTAGATTATTTTACTTTACCTGACATTTGAACAGTCATTCGTGCAAGCAGTTCTTGTTAAAAAAAGATAGCATTATATTTTCAAACTCTCAATTATAAATTATCCACGAGCATACGTAGAAAAGTCCCTAGGATGGCTTTAAATCATCAAGAGTAAACATACGGGAATAGAACTATGGTGCACTGTACTACAACGTAATTTTTATTACTCGCCTTTCTGGTTAACGATCGATCGACTTGATTTACAAGCTCGCACGTTCATGAACTGTGTTTGCGTTTCACTTTATCAGTCACGGTCAGTGTCCTCGAAGAAAAAAAATTAGCCGCTTTGCAGGAATTCCTGCTGCTTGGAAAAAAGTGTCAACGTAATTTTTCCTGCGCTCCTTCTTGCCTAAATTACCGATTACTTTCTTCGTGCTATCTACTGTATACAAGACGACGATTCTTTAATCGTTTGTAGATGCTAATCTATAATAAGATTTCAAGTAGCACGTCTCGTCGTGAGTTTATCTTTTGCTTTATCGACGCTAAAGATAGAAGCTCGCGCTTATGTGTGTGCGATGTGTGTAAATTTACTCAGAGCAAACATTCTCCGAGACTCCTCAAATTAGTCGTTAAATAAAGAGTTGCGGTGGTCGATTTTGTACATATGCATTTTTGTCGTAGGCATTTTCCTCGTAGGACTCGATTGCAGTCGTCACGTTGACGGCTTAACGTTATTTAGATTATTTTCTTCGATTCGATCGAGCGCGCGAGAAATCAATCACGGACAATGATTGTGCTCTTTAATTAATAAGCATTTCCAACAGTTTACATGTCGCAATTAGCCATTATCGCGCGCGACTTTCACGATACGGCATACAAAGCCCAGACGAGATTGCAAATCCGCGATTGTAATGCATTGCACGTCTGGGAATTTATATGCACTCGTTTCATAATGCGTCGGTGTCTAGCCGCGATACCGGCGCAAATGTGGAAAAAATCTGCCGCGAAAAAGCGCAGATTATTCATCGTCGCGTGTCATGCGTCTGGATCGGCGCAAAGCGAGTCACGTGAGTAAACATTATCGTTGCGCTAACTGTGCGGCCCGAGCGCGGCTGCAGCATGCCTCGTGTATACGTATCTGTATACGGCTGCCCTGAAAATAAGAACGAGTGTTTAGCGTCGTCTTCTTAAACGATTTCAAAAGTCGACGCGTCGATGACATGCGTTACAAACGATCCTCTCTTTCCGTTCGCGGCACAATTAGGAATGACCGTCGAAATATTAGCCCGCCCGATCGGTGCACAGATGCGAATCGAATTAATAATTGGATCGATTATAAATACTCGGTCGGCGCCGGCGGTCAGACATTTTTTCCGCTGCATCGGGTTGCGCGCGCGGCGCCAACTCCCAAAGCTTTCGCTATTTCCTCCGAGAACTGGGCAATATTAGAGGAGTGAATCGCCGACGAGGTCCGTAACCGGAGCGTTTATATTTATATCGTCGCGTCATCGTCAGGGGCAACGCTGTGTGCGGCTTCGTTGTCGTGTGCAAGTCGAGCTTCTCGCACGAGCTTTCCAACGACTACTCTGCATCATTTAGTATAATATTTATATAAGAAAAAGTTCTGAGCTTTTGCTACTAGGCCATGCGTTGTTGGCTGCGACCAAACTTACGGATTGTATTGAATTTCATCACAATCCATCGCTTAAAACATTATTTATTGATGAAAAAAAGTTCATGCACCCTCGTGTGCCAAGGTTATTCGTTTTGTAAGCACGCGCTTGTTTTTTTTTTTCTAAAAAACTTTTGCTAGATATTTATTTTTACTCTTTTCTAAAAAAAAAAGAGAAAACGACACAATGTCACAGGTGTACAGATGAGTTTGATACATTTATTAATAGCTTTAGAGCGATGACTCTCGCGTAAACTGCACTTGTATAATAGGTATGATTAAAAGCCGTTAAAAGTAATTAAAACTGCTCTTGAGCCAACAATAGTTTTTAACATATATGCTGCAAAAGATATAATAGTAATTTTCACTAATTTTTCACTATTTTTTGTTGTAGTTGATGAAATTAATGCAAAATGTCATGGGAGAAAGGTTGTTTGCTTTCGTCATGAAAAACACCTTTTACGGACATTTCGTAGCTGGTGAAGATGAAGTCAAGATAGCCCCGGTATTGGATAGGCTGCGTCAGTTTGGCGTTAAACCAATCCTCGATTACTCTGTCGAAGAGGATCTTTCACAGGAAGAGGCTGAACGTCGTGAAGTCAAGTGAGTAACTTTTAGGATTATTGTTATTTATTCTATCGATTTAACTCGTATGATAATTGACTTGACTTTTTGCAGAGCCTCCGTGTCCGAAGCTGGTGATGAGAAAGGTTCAGGAACATTGAAAAAATACCATGTTGACAAATCATTTGCCGACAGACGTTACAAAGTATCCTCAGCCAGGACATATTTTTACCTCAATGAAGCTTCGTGTGAAAGAAATATGGATATTTTCATAAGATGCCTTGAAGCTGTAGCAAGTAAGAGTCTTGAAACTTGAATAATTATCCAATTTAAAATCAAATCATGATATTTATGTATTAATTGCAATTTTAGACAAATCCTACGGCACAGGTTTCACAGCTGTCAAACTGACAGCTTTAGGAAGACCACAGCTTCTTGTAAGTTTACATAATTTAACTACGTTGCCTTGAGTATTCAGCGATAGTAATTAATCTCATAATATTTTTATTTGTAGCTTCAATTGTCCGAGGTAATCATGCGAGCTCGTCAATACGTCTCTGACGTGGTCGGTGGAGACGGTGCCGTTTTGGCTCATCACGCCAAGACCGAAGTGCTAGAGAAAAAATTCAGAGAAGCACAAATTCGAGAATCTGCACCTGTACAGAAATTCTTAGACAAAATTCAATCCGACAAGGAAGGGTGAGTAAATATTTTTATGTTGCCTATTGCGTGATTTATATTTGAGTTTTCATCTGGAGGACTCCACCGTAAAAAGTATCTTTAACCAATTGTGTTTTCTCAAATGATGTGTAAAGTTAGTAAATCTTTACATTGTGATATAATCATTGTGTTAATAAATATTTCTATTATCTGTTTCTATTGACTACATCTATGCTGTATTTGGATATGCAGAAAGTAAGACTTATACTTAAATATCGTTTTGTATAAAATTTTATGTTGCTTTGTAATACTGAATTTATTTTTTATCGATCTAAATCTAGCTGTGCTTTTCAACTAAAAATTGTTAACAACAACAATTTTTATTGACTTGGTTACTTAGTGGTAGTTGAAAGCTTTAAACGTTGAGTTGTGGATTCAAACTCCAAAAATATGTGCTTCTTAGTCATTTAGTATTGAGGAGCAAAAATAATTGTGTAATTTCTATTCACAGAATGATTCACTTGTTCCCGTGGAGCGGTATTCTTGATGAGAACTACGAACTAAGCGAGACCTTCCAAGTACCGGATATCAAGACGGGTAAAATGGTCAAACTCATTACTCAGCTCACAAGCAAGGAGGAAGAAATGTTCCGCAACATGGTCAGACGCCTTAACAATATTGTTGCTGTAAGTGCTTTAAAATATTCATGTTTGGCACAACTAGTAACGTATTTCGTGCTATATCAATGTTATTATTTTTTCTTTAGGTTGCAGACAAACTAGACGTCCGCATAATGATCGATGCAGAACAAACGTACTTCCAACCGGCTATCTCCCGATTGACACTAGAGATGATGCGCAAGTACAATACAAAAAGGGTAATTATTTTTTATTTTAAGAGTAGTTCCATCAAGTGTGTATCGTTACAGTGAGGAATGAAATCGTGAATGAAATCGTGTGAAGCGCTCAATTTCTCAATGTGTGGTCTGTCTTCTGCCTCTCTTCTAACATATAGGCTGTAGTGTTCAACACCTATCAGACGTACCTCAAGGATGCTTATACCGAAGTCAAGACTGATCTCGAGCAATCCGAGCGACAGAACTTCTACTTTGGCGCCAAACTCGTGCGGGGCGCTTACATCGAGCAGGTTAGTTCATTCAAATTCAAAGCGATTACTCAAAAAGTACACATCGTAACGCTTGCATCGAATTCAGGGAGTCATTTTTTATCATAATCCATTATAATACTTTAGAATTTTTTAAATAAAAAAAGTGATCGTGAAAAAATGATGAACTTGTACAATTTCATGATGAAATTTGGCTATAAAGCGGTTATTAATGAAAAAATCAGCATGGCATTACATTCAGTCATTTTTTCATGTTCTTTTATTTAATTCAGAGAGGCATCTTAAACCGATTTAAATTATGCAGACAAAATAAATTTCGATTCAAAGAAAATAAATTTCGATCACTCTGCAAAGTTGAAATCGATTTAAGAATACACCTTAGATATCTATTTTTCATACGTCATTTCCGCAATAGTGTACATTTGTACCATCAGGCATTCTTTCATAAAATATGACTGAAGAATCCGATGAAAAGCTTCGGTAAGTCATGATCATCATGGACACTCAAAGTATTACCCATTCCATTATAAGCTTAACTATTTTTTGTCTTTTTCTTAATTTCGTCTACTCGTCCATGTACTATATTGTGCTATTCTTACCCCGACTTGTGAAAATAAAGGAGAGAGCTCGAGCTGCTGCAATGGGTTATACTGATCCAACGTGTCCAAGTTACGAAGCGACGACAGAGTCCTATCACAAAACCCTTATGGAATGTTTGCGAAGGATGAAACAATACAAGGACAAAGGCGAGGATCCCAAGAAGATTGGAATCATGGTGGCTTCGCACAACGAAGATACCGTACGATTCGCCATCGAAAAGTATGTTTTTCTGCAGCCTAAAGTTAATGATCAGTTTCAATAATGTTAATTATTTTCTTGTTACAGGATGAAAGAAATTGGAATTTCTCCCGAAGATAAAGTCATATGCTTTGGTCAGCTTTTTGGCATGTGCGACTATTTAACATTCCCCTTGGGTAAAATAGATTTACTTAGTAAATATTAAAGCTTCAATAAAATGTTTCTACCAATTTTCATGTTTTATAGGTCAATCGGGTTATTCTGCGTACAAGTACATACCGTATGGACCAGTGAAAGAAGTCTTACCGTACCTGTCACGTCGAGCCCAAGAAAATCGTGGTATACTTAAAAAAATAAGGAAGGAAAAGAAACTCTTGTTGTCCGAAATTACAAGACGTTTAGCACGAGGTCAAATCTTCTATAAGCCCAAAGGGAATTATACACCCGTGTGAACGGCCCCCACGACAAAATAATGTTACGTATGTGATTCGGGGATCTCTAAAAAGCATCTAGTTAATCCATTTGTGAGTTTTCACCACTCGAAACGCTTACGTAAATAGGGTAAACAAAATTACGACCGTTACTGATGGAAGAAACTGGGAAAGTATAAAAAAAAAACAATAAATACAAAAAGCCTCTATTAAAAAATTACAAAAAGTATGAAAAAAATAAGAAAAATAAATGAATATAGGAACGATAAAATGTAATTGCGACGAAAAAAAATATTATGCTTGGATACTTCTGAATGCAATACCATTTAAACGTGAATTTTTAGTAGCAGTATGTTCCGAAATGGCTATGAAATTTTTTAGATGTGTATATACCTGCGTATACCGATTACTTGTATACACACTTACTCAGTTAATAATTATTGTGAGTTTTATTAAGGAGTAATTTTATTGTTGTAGTTAAATTCAAAACTTTTCGTCTTTGCTATAAAGTTGCAAATCATAGTTCAAGTATAGGTTTAGTACTTCTGCACAACAGATTAAAAATAATATATTTCAGTACTTTTTTGATTTCTAATTCTATACCGCCGTTAGCCATTTATTATATTTCAACATCAATTAATTACCATCTTTGAATAATTAAAACAAGTATCGTTTCGAAAATGTAGAAGAACGTATAAATGTACGTGAATGCTGATAAACTACGTATTATGTTATGTTGGATACTGCGCCTGACCATTCAGAAGTGTCCAACTAATTTTAATGAAAAGAAGGAGAGAGTTACCTAGGACTTGTTGTAAGTTTATGCGAGAATATAAGGAAAAAATTTAACTAAACAAAAATAATAATAAATCACGGCTACTCTGAACGCTGGTAAACGTTCAAGTCGGTTATTAAACGACGATTGCGGTTTAAACACTCTTGGTCGGCATAAGTAATGTGCATGTGTTTTGTGTACTGTTATCGATTATTTCGGTAATATTATTTTACGATGTTTATTTCTGTGAAAAAGGATGCATTTGTGTACTTGTACTCTAGGAAATTTGATTTATGGTTTCAGCGTTTACTTGATTGATACTTGTTAATTTCGTACGGTTTATCAGAAATATAAATTTCAAAGTGATCCGTATTTTAAAGTTCAAGTATCTTGCAGGAGGCTTTTTAAAATTTTCATGAAGTCTTAATTAGTTTATTTTCAAACATTTTTTAAGAGAATTCGTACATAAATGTTACGTATCGTTTATATTCGACCATTCCACCGAAAATAAAAATTTTCGCTGCAAATTATTTGATAATCGCGATTTGGTATATCACGAAGTGACACGAGTGCCAGTTGACTTAAGACGGAATAAAACGACTTAATGACTGTGAATCTTGTAAACAAGAAGTACAATGCTTTACGAAGACTACGATATTATTTTAGACGTATTGCTTTTATATATGTCAATTCGTTGAGGCAGTAAGTGTAATACAATCAATCCACGTATCCTATTACTATTTTTGCTTAGGTAAATAAAATTATGATATTAAAATGAATTATGCTAAAAAGTATGAGGGGCTAGGTACCCACTTTGTGCAGTTTTTTATCATTACTTTTGTAATATTTCATCATGAGTGTATGCTATATCTACTTCTTCAATAATCGACGATGCACCTGTTTACATTTATGTTCAAGTTGATATATCTTCTTATACTTAGAAAAAATGATGTAAAATTTGGTATACATTTTTATTTGGATATTACCGTTTTATCATGTCAAAATTGAAAAATTTGAAAAATGATATTTTTATTTGAAATAAAGGCGCATTGTTAACGTTACTTAAAAAAATTTGCCTGACAAGTAATTATTGTGAGATTGTTGATGGATGATATTATTTTACGGTGCAATTATATTCCTATTTAGTTAGAAAAAATATTGTTACGATTGTATACGATTTTTAGTTTTTTCTTAGCTTGAAAAAAAAAGAAAAAAATTGAAAGCTTCGCATTAGTCCTGGTCTGAAGCGGTGCTGACAATAATAGAATGCAATTGATAATGTCATTTATATACATAACATGTGAAATGATTGTATAATTTTAATGAGCTAAGCTCTTATACTTATACGGTATATAATATACAATACGCGGATAGTTACATTTTTGAAGTACGTACTTATTAGTCATATTAGATAGAAATTTGCTACTCGAAGTAACAAATATTGATATATTTGATTGGTGTTACGTTATAATTATTATGAAATACCTTATATATACACGAAACGTTATTTCATTTTTATTTTTTTGCCAATTTTAATTGCAAAATGTAGATTTGAAAATTGTGACCCATGATCTATCACTGATTGTGTATATTGAAGCCTTATTTACAGTGTGATAATTATTTTTCAGTTTATTTTAATGTTGAAATAAAAATTCCAAAGAAAAAAGTTTAATAGCAAAAAAGTACCACTGTGTTATAAAATAATTGAATATTTATTTCTATTTTTTGAAATATACAGTTATTATAATTTCATTAGACACTTTCATAGCCTGCTGGGAGAAGTTTTCATATATTTATGTATCATCAATTAATATCCCACCAAAAAAGTTATAATGAACCTTGAAGGTAGCTTAGGCTCGTTTAATTATGAATGTTTCTCAAATGCATTATTTTCTTTTATGTTTGATATTTCACCGATTTCTCCCAGACAGCGTACTGCGTGTGGTTACTGCTAAAAAATTAACAATTAAAAGCTTATTATAACATCATCTATTAACTAACACTTCAATCCAGCCACATCATTTGTTTGACTTATGGACATTTAAACAAGTTGAAAATAAATAAAAATTTTATTCAAATTATAATTAACAGTTGTTCATTTAAAATAAAATATTCTCTTGTTTTCATTTGAATCTCTACTAGTTAACATTATTCAATCATTTGATGTTTTATTTTATATTAATACAACGGATAGCTCGTACAACAGTATATGAACCGAGTAATAATGCAAAAAGGTATTCCGAGAACTTAGTGACGCAAGAAGACTTAAAAGTAATATGTAAGAAAGTTCACTGCGATGCATTCTGTAATTTATTGTGTTCAACAAATTTCATACGAAAAATCTCATCTCTTTAGAAATAGCAAATTAAATTCACTTTCAAATTTTAATTTAAATGTTTTAAAATTCATTTTTATATGCAGGTAAAAGGAAATTTCGAAATTAATTTAATTTGTGATTTTAATTTTTTTATTCGCACGTTCAAAAATTTGTTCGAAATTTTAATTAAAACTGAATAAAGTAAATTCTACTATTTTAATGTGATTCCATTACTGAATATTTACCATTAATGAGACTTTGACGTTTATTAGGCACAGGTTTGAAATGTTTGGCAATGATTATAATTTCTTGTAATTTCAATGTGGATTGTATAGTAACTTTCTTATTCGATAAAACTTTACCTCAGATATTTTCATCGTGATATGACATTTTATTAATATTCATATAATATACACAACAGACACATCAATTGATTTTGAAATTTTTTCATTATTTATTTTTCAAATATTTCAGAGTACAACTTTGGCACTTATAAAATAAATAATCATGGCAACTGGTATGTAAATTTTCACAGATTAATAGAAACAAGCGTTTTTTGATAAAATTCACAAAACATAGTTTTCGCAGCAAAGTCAGATTTTATTTATAAAAACTATGACAAATTTCAACTACAAATCTATAAAAATTTTATAATCAACTTACACAAATCTAGAATCCATAGACATACAAAACCATGTAAAAAATGCAGTTAAAATTTTCATAAATAAACATCGAATAGTTTTGAGTTACATTCCATTACTTATATGTAAACACGATTTGAAAGAACCGATAAATAGCGTACTTGGTGCTGAACACAAATCATTGTTTTTATTTAAAAAAAAAAACGGACATAATTTATATCGTATTTTACGCAACTTTAAATATATAATATGTTTTTTTATATTTATGATAAATCTTAATAAACCATGCAAATGCATAAACAGTCTCATTAAACATTTGGCATATATAATTATGTGAAATTCGTTTTTCGAATTCTTTGTACAAGAACTGATTGTTGGAATCAAAGTAATTTCATACAACGTCTTTGTGAATTTTAAACTTTTATGGCATATGCAAAATATTTTCAAAATTTATATCTATGAATATATAGTTTCCACTATGTTTATATGTACATATAATATATAATATATGAGTTTTATTTATTTTTTGTTCATTCGGTAGGTAACAACAAATATATTGTTACGCTTGTAAATGTTTACTTTTTTCTCGTCGATTACAAGTAATTATGACGATCGATGTGAACTTTAGAATTTCCATGTTTGTTCAAGCACGAAGCTAAAACGTTCCATCCAGCTGCGAGGATGCAACATAAGCTTAATCTCGATTCGCTCCCACAAAAAGGTAGGAAATAAAGCACAGGAAATGCTCATTAACGTTAACATTTTTAATTAAACCAGCCGTAGCTTAGTTCTTCATGTTTTTTTTTTTGAGAAAAAGCAACTGTTTGATCGGGGAAAAGAATTATTTGCGTATACAGTAAAACTGTGTATGTTTATGATGTCGATGCGAAAGGTAAAATGTAAATCATACGCGTGGTGAATGGCCAAGCGATAAGGGCGAAACAAAGTAATGTGGATTGGACAAGTAGATAATAGGGGGATAAAGCAAGGAAAAAGTCAATAATAGTGGCTTAAAATGTCCATAACTCAGGAGGACGAGCGTTTCTGAGGATTAGCTGCTGGGTTAGCGAGTGCAACGGCGGCGACGGCACTGTTCGAGCCGTCCTTGTTCTCGGTCGAGGCGTTCCTCGAGACGGTGTAGGAGACGCTCGGCGCCCTGCTGTTTCTCCTCTCAGGGGTGCCGCTCGGCTGCTGCTGGCAATTGACGGTCGCTCGGCTGTTCCTCCTCTCGGGGGTCGTGTTGAGCGTCGTCGGCCTCGCGCAGCTGTCCCGCCGGTCGGTGGCCGTGCGACAGACGAAGACCCGGTGCACGTCGTCGTGGCTCCAGCTGACCCGCTGCTGCTGATGCTGCTGATGATGATGGTGATGCTGGCCCAGGGCGCAGGACCTCGTCGCCGTTACTCCCGCTGCTGCTGATGCTCCCGCTGCCGTGGACGGAACGAGCCCGGCTCAGTCGGCGTGCGAGCCCTTCCTGCGCTGGAGTCGGCGCTGCTGGCGCGTCAGCTCGCCGATGCGCTTGGCGCCGGTGACGATGCCGAGGCCGGGCGGCGTCGAGGCGCTCGTCGTCGTCGTCGCGCAGCTCGGTCACAAGGGGGCCAGGCACTTGCCGCGCTTGGCCAGTCGGATCTCTAGCCAGGCGTACGGGATCACGGACAGGACGAGCATCGCCGCGAGCCCGAGGACGCGCACCCGGGTGCACACGAGGCCGTGGAGGCCCAGGGCCAGACTGAGGCCCAGCCAGCGCCAGAACAGCGACGTCGCCAGGGGCCCTTGCCACGCGTTCCCGTGCAGACCCAGCAGTAGAGCTGCAGAGGACAAATTAGTGCGTCGGCTCACGAAAAGCTCGGCAAAAAGCTCGATCGAGCGATATCGTCGCGTGGATATTATGCATACTCACTGTAGACCAGAGTCTCCCAAATGGCGTTGCAGACGCCCCAGGCTGCGGATATGACGTGGAATAGCGCAGGATCGTCGCTGGCTGGTCTCCAAGCGTTGAGGGCTAGCAGTAGGCAGGAATGGAACGCCAGTCCCACGGCTGCGTAACGTAGCATATACATCATTGAGCATCGCAGCCAGTCGCATTGTGTGTTATTTCGAAATGGAAATTTATTATAAATACGCGACACGTCGTTATTTACGGCCCGTTGCTTATAAACAGCCAAACTACGACTAATTATAATATAAACGAGAAAAGTTTGATTGGTCGCAGAGAGGCGTGCGATAAAATTACTAGATGAGCTTACCGATGACAAAGTATCGCCTGATGTGTTTCATCAGCATAGAGAGGGTAGCCCCGGCTAGAGCTTGCAATAAGCCGAGACTCAGGAAGCTTAGAGCCACTGTTCCGGCGCCTCCGAGAGCACACACTACGTAAGCCTGTGTGGGTGTAGATACATAGTAAATGTTCATGTTTAACAAAACGGATATTGCACGAAACTAATGGCAATTATTCAAGTTTAGCTAAATTGCACCTTTTTTTGTTCCAATTCAGGTAAATATTCTATGCAATACGTTTCAGTAAAAATCGAATCAGATATAATTCTTACTTTCAGAGGCTACTTTACGATGTTTATTAAAAAAAATTTGATAAATCTATAAAAGTTGGAAAATAGAAACTTGAATTGATATCATAACAACGACCGAAACTTTTTCACCTTTAATAGGTTTGGATTGATTCAATTTCAGTTTGTAACGTTGGACGATCGGTTCTAACTATTTAATTAGTTTAGATTTTCAAACTTTTTAACAAGCTAGTTTCTATAACTTTAAGTTGTTCAAAAGAACCAAGAAAATTCAATAAAAGTTTACGTATCATAGATCCCCTGGAACCATTACCGATAAAGCCAAGTGTTTTTTTCATAAATAAACTTCATTTTTAAACTGTTTTTTCTATAATTGTATTGGCTACGATTGAACGAATTCGATGCTAATTAATTGTCCTAAATACCTCGGTAAAATCAGCATAAATAAAACCCTGCTCGAGACCGATGAAAAGTGTAAGCGGGGCCGCCAGTTGCATTTTAGGGTCCTGAAAAGCCACCTTGACGATTTTCAAGAGGCACTGGCCCGTTGAAGCCTCCTGGTGGCCTCCCTGATGGCTCGAGTGCTGAGGCTCCTTCATGCGGCCGTCGAGGAAGGCGCAAGATATGCCGAAGGCCAGCACGGCCAAACCCAGCCAGACGCTCACGATCATGCGCGAGGCTTGCTCGGGCATCACGATGGTCGACGTGTCCTCGTAAAACGTCTGATTGACTTCGTCGACTTCGATGTCCGGGTAATAGGACGTGTCTTCCAGGCAGTAAGCAGCCCCGCACGTCTCTTCGATTTTTATCTCGCTCGACACGCTGTAGCTGCTTCCGGTGCTGCTGTAACCAGGATGCCCCGGCACTGCGGTTATCTTCAGCAGGGCCCATGCTACCAAACAACCTAAGTGAATAATAAAGCAAGCGTCATTTCGAATTTTTATTGCAAGTTTATGGAAAATTTACCAAGCCCATGAATTTAACATGAAATTGGAAATTGGTGCACGAGAACGAGGACACATACACATTTTTAGACTATCATACGAACGGTCAAAGCAGATTAACAATTAGGTTTTTATTATATGATACAAAACAAATAGAACATGGTTTCAAATTATCATGTTTTGTCATGCATAGTAGTTTTTCTTCGAAACTTCATCACTGAGAGTCTAAAGTGAATGAAATGAAGTATAAATGACAATTAAAAATTCATTTAAAATTACAAGCCAAGAGTCGCCTTTGAAGTTGCTATTTTCTGTTTACAATTAAGACGCGTAAATAGTGATCTCGTGGATTTGACGAGAGCAACAACATCACGGCTGTTACAATGGCAATTGGTTTTTTGATGGCTCATTCTTATACTTTATTGTGCCATAAAACTCGGTGAAAGTTCACTTTGTCGAGTTCTCGTTGGGCAAAAAAGCAACGGAAAATGTTACTTTAGCTTCTAAAACATTATTTACTTTTTTCCTTGTAGTGATAGAAAATTTTAGTCACAAAGGCATAAAAGTGAGCGGACGAGCAGTTGCAAGAAAAAATTACACTTTTCTTTCATAATTATTTTATTGTACAATTTAAGAACTCTTTGCCGAAGCGAGGTAAATCTTTACTGTTTTAAAATTTGTATCATACTATAATTTAAAGTATTAATTTCTCAGCGTAAACGATCAAATTATGCGTTATGAAATTTTAACATACAGTGATACGGAAACTATTCACAGCGAAGTTATCTTGGCTGGTATTTTTAGTCTTAAAAATTTGTTAGACCTAATGCTAGGTGTGCTCGTTGATCGTTTTGCAAACAAATACTCAATTCCTACAAAGATGTATTTATTTCTATCTTCTGTATACTCGCAAATTTTCAAGTTTATGGTATGAATTTTTCTTCCTCCAAGTGTAATTTATAAATGTTCAAATGTTTTATTTTAATGTTATGAGGATTATTTTTTATAACGAGGAAAGGATTCACATGAAAATTATTCATTGATATCTATTGAACACTATTTCAATGAAGCTTATTAGTTCTACATCGCGTTTGGAGGCTTCTTTGACAATTCTATTAGGGATTTTAAACATAGAACTTTGTTGCCAGTAGTCGAAAATCAAGTTATTACAAATATAATATTATTAATATTTTATTTCTATTTTTCTTATTTATTACTTTTTCAGAAAGATGTGAGTCGGGTTCAAATAAAAAATTAGTTTTTTTGGAACAATAGTCGAATTAGAAATTACGATGATTGATCCTTAAACTGCAGTGTTCTATTCGACTTTTTACTTTATTTCTTATTTTTCTCATAAAATGTCCTATCTACGCTTTTAAACATATTAACTTAATTTATAAAGACGTTAAATTTCGTTTAAAATTGTTTATATAATATCATAAAATTTTGCTTAATATACAATACTTGTTTTCAAAACTTCATAAATTCTTGAAAGAGTATCTGGCTACCTTTATTAATTTTCTAAATAGTTCAACGATCTCGCGTATAAACAAACAACTCCTATAACTAATTTGTAAAGATCCACTTTGCATGGATAAGACATGCTTCGCCTTTGAGCTTGGCGTTAAACATACATTGACGAAAGCTCGCATGTTGAAGCTCGTAAGTTGCGAAGAGCAAAGTATCTTATGTACCCTCGGTGTATATCCAATGGCCCATCGACGTTTGATGAGATAAATTTGCCTGATTACCTCCTCGTGGCATCGAGCTTTGGACTAAAATCACTGCGATATTTAATATCGAAATTTAAGTGGCAAGGAGTCTGACAAGTGCTCACGAACGACACACAAGTAATTTTTTTTTAATTCTTAAAATAGCAAACATCTTGCTGAAGTATTTTTAAAATGTTGCAAGATATTAGCGAAAAAAATTCGCGAGATTTTTTTTTGCTAGAGTGAGAAGTCGATTTGTTTATTTGACATATAACTCTACTTTTTATAGTCGGGTGTGATTGATTAAATATACTATGGTATACCCTCACAAATGAATACTTTTGCGATAATTTTAAACTTACATGATTTTAAAAGATTAGTTGGATTTTTTTCACAATATTATTCGTAAAGAAAAAATGTAAGAACATGAATAAAAAAGGTTGATGTAACAGTGATTTTAGTTATGTTTTTAAGAATTAGTAAAATCTTTGTCAATCATTCATCATAATCTTTTTGGATATAAAATATTTTTTTTTTGGTGCTGCATGCTCAAAATGGGATGGCAAAATAGGATATTCTTAAAAGTAGTTTCAATTTGAGATGTAAGGAACTCCTATTATCAGTAATTCATAGCAATTACACCATCTTACGCATTCCTTCTTTCATTTAATTCTCTCCATGTAATTTACTTACTGTAGTCATGAATGCATAATTTCGAAAAAAGGTTGAAAAAAAGGAAAGAAAAGAAGACGAGAGAATTATTCGCTTCGATGCTTTTCAATGCAGCCCGACGACACAGAGAGTCGAGATCAATCGCATTACATGAACGTCGTACGTGTGATTGTCGATTGATAAAATTTCATCTGCCCTGGCTCTCTTTTTCACGAGGAAAAAATAGCGTCGGAGCCCGGGCAAAGAAAAATGTCAAGTCTAGAGTAGAGTAGAAGAGAGATAAAGAGAGAGCGAGTGTTAGCAGCGAGAAAAGCGACGGCTTTTTTCGCTCTCTCTCTCTCACTGCGCTCGGCGTAAAAGCTTCACTGCGGCAAAGTTCACATTCCTTCCGACTGTACAGGGAAAATTTGTTTTCTACGTTCCATTATAACATCCGACCAAATCACAAAAGCTCTCGAGGGTCTATATGTACGATATAAATGACGGATCAATACTCGTGTGCGGCAAGCTCGTACATTGTTCATTTCGTCGAACTTTGCTGCAGCTCGCGCTCACTGTCATTCAAATGGAAAACTAAGAGGTGGAATTATCTGCTCGGCATATCGGTGCGATTGATGGTCTCGAAATGGCCCTTACCGAACGCGAGTCCAAGATCCTCGGCCAGCTTGATGCCGCGATTCAGCCGCCTGAGTATGCAGTCGCGCCTCGTCTCGTCCGGGTCCTCGATGTCGGAGCAGACGAGGCCGAGATTCGTCGCCGAGACGTTGACGTGCGACACCCTCGACAGGAAGCTCGGGCTCAGCCACAGGCCCATCAGCGTGTAAGTCGGCAGCAGCAGATACCATCTGAGAACCGACTACAAATCAGAGAACCGCAGCTTGCGCCGCATCGATTTCGCCGCATATTATAAAATAACGATGCGCCATTTGACAGCTGCTTACGCGAAAATCCATTCGATTTTTCGTATCCGACGATCGGCCCTTGATCTATGTTTGAACGAGTAAATGTTGTCACAAACGCTGCACAGGGAATAGTTGACGCGATGCGGTGGCTAAATTTCTGTACGCGATATTTTCGCGTCATCGACCGGTGTAAACGAGGAATATTTCATTACACGATAAAATTGCATCGTGTGCGCTTACGGGCAGATCCGCAAACGTCACCTACACCCATGGCGAAAGCTTTTATTTTTACCAATTGAAAAACTTTTCTGCTTCGCTAGTGGAAAACATATTTCAATTATACAGTTGGCTCAAATCAAAGCAACCCGTATAAAAGTTTGCTTCATGGGTTTAGTCTAGATGCTCGGGGCAAAGGGACGCTCGTAATTTCCGGTAATGGCTTGGCACTTTTGCCGATTCTTCCAAATCGATTAGCAAAATAAATTAACCGAGTAGTGCACGAGCCATAAGCCAATCGTTTCAAATGAAAAAGAAAACTTTATTTGCCAAACTTTTTAATCCAAATCTCAAATGGTATTTAAATTCATTAAAAAAAAAAAAAAAATTGGGCGATAATTACCTGGGAAAAATGTGAACCGCCACGAAAGCGATGGTGATGAGATGGCCCAGTATCAAGCTGAGATTCGTGCCGAGCTTGTTGATGACGAGGGGCGAGAAGCAGCTGGCCAGGCTGGCCACGGCGAACATGAGGGCCAGCAGCACCGGGCCGAATCTCGGCTCGAAGGCCCCGAGGCCGGCTTGGAGCGGCAGCAGCGGCATCGTGGCGGCGCTCCAGCTCGCGTGGCCCAGCAGCACCGCCGTGCAGTGGCGCAGCACGGCCTTCTTGGGCGGCCTCGGGCCCGCCGGGGCGTTGCGCACTGCCGTGATGAGGCGTCGCACCGACGAGGCGCCCTGCGACGAAGACATGGAGTCGCGCCGACGCCACGACAGGGCCGACGCCCGGGCCGAGCGACACGAGATCGGCGAGTACGTCGCCATGTGCTGTGAATTCGTCAACGATCGACAATTACAATCTCCGCTTCAGCTGAATTAACTATTTCTTTTCTCAGTTGTTTGAAACAATATCGCTATAAGACGTTAGCAGATTATTTATTGATTGTGATTCTACTTCGTTTACGCTCGTATAATTATAGGAAATTTAATAGAATGCGGATCATCTTTGTCAATGCACGCGATACAGAGTTTGGAACGAGAATAATTATAATATAGTCGCTCTTTTTGTTCTTAACCATGAAGCGTGTCAAGCAGAGATATTTAGCATGTAAAAACTGTCGGATAAGTATACCCCTTTGCAATTCGCAGCTCGTATTGCGATATGCAATTAGACCTCGAACAGAGAATTAAAAATATTGGAAACAGATTTTGATCTGTGCGGCACAGCGAGCGCGTGGAGAATAAATTAAATCTTTTATAACTCGGTACTCATGTAAATTTTTCAACGAGCGAATCCTTAATTAAAACGTTTGCGTTTTTTCTGGCTTCGTCTTCTTTATAACGATGATTAATTGCGTACACATAATACTACTGTACACGATTGATTCGTCAATTACGCAGTCGCTGTATGGAAACAACCAGCAGTTTTCGAACAAGCAAGTCCAAAGTGCTATTGTATTTTTATACTTGTAAAAAATATGAACGAAGGTAAAAAATGGTCTGTTCAAAACTTATTTGGAACTTTTTTTTACTCTTACATTGGTGCAGTAACGTTTTCATCTCTCTCTTTCTCACTTTTAGCCAGTTGAAAAGAAATCCAAAGTATAGCATACAGTGACAATGAATTTATGGCCTTTGACTGTTCTTTCTCGCAGGTGTGCGACTATATGTGTTTTACTTCTTCATCTAAGAATTTCTGTTATAGGTTCGAAATCAACATTTTCAAATTTTTGTTTCACATAAATTCCATTTATATATTTCGTAAAGTAGAACAATTTTGTGACTCAATCTCGATCTTAAAACGTTATTGAGATTTTTCATGGCTATTTCTAAGAAGATTTATATTTCTTCTAATTTGTTATTAGAATTATTTACGTGTTTCTTACTTGAAGTGAATATTGTTTTGCACTATCACACACAATATACACGGTACTACAATATTGCAGTTTTTAAGACGCTTAAAATATAAACTATTCCTGCCTTTTTTCACGAAAATCTCTTGTTGTGGTCTATACAATCTGTTTAGTCTGAGGTTATATTACGCTGATAGTGAACTAAACTACTTGAAATGCAGCGCGGCATAACTTATTTTTCACATTATATGCTCGAGACTAGTTGAGTCGATCATCTAAACAATAATGTAAACAATTCGCATGACACAAAGTGAGATATGACCCTTTGGAACGCGTTGATCGACGCTTGATGTAACTTTGTTATTGAATATCAAGAGAGAAATATTATAGGTACGCTCTCATTTTTTTTGTTCGAGCTACTTTCGGTACTAGAAAAAAAGACGATTCCGGAATCTTTTCGGAGTAAGCAGTCGAGCAACATTTTTGACAAATTTTGCACTAGAATTTATCGTTTTGAGATTAGGAGGATGTTTTATTTCATTATCGCATTTTATAAATACAAATAGAAATTGAGGTTCTTTTAGGAGAAAGCTCTTTACCAATGCATTGGCAGCTGTTTTTTTTCTGTATCTCTGCCTCTTTCTCTCTATCTCTATCTCTTCCACATAATACGCGCGCAGAAGTCACATTATATGCATAGGTGCACGTGCGGCGATTATCGATTTGATGGTACGTATTTCTGATCGCATGGATGACCGAGCCAGATGAAAAGAAGATAATGCAAGGAGTCTCGAGAGCGAGAGGTAGATAGCGAAAGAGAGAAAATTTCTTTGTGTAAAGAGTCCTTTGGAGCTTGCTCATTTGGTATTAATAGCCGCACGCTCTCGGTCGACATGTCTGCGAGCATCGCGAGGCAGATACAGGGAGCTTTGCTCGGTAACGGATGCATAATCATTTTTACACAATTCGCAAAATTTACACCGCATTTCGTCTGTTTTCTGGTGAAAATTCAGACGTCTTGTTTTCGGATTTTCTTCCGAACGAGTCGCGATCACATCGACAAAAAGCAAGCATGAGCAATTTTCAGACTGATGCCGAAGTATAATACTCGTAAATGAATTACGTGTCGCAGACGCACACGTATACACATACCGACACTCATTGCACGCATTGCATTTTCATCTAGTCGCGAGCGAGAATGGCCGAGATGTAGCTTTTTTTTGTCCGAAACTCGAAATTATCGAGTTTAAAGTTTTGCCGCTTCAAAGCGACATAAAATAGACTTTGTCGAAAGTTTCTCGGTCGCGGCGACGTGGGTGCGTTTCAAAGGATAAGCCTCGACATAATCCGAGTGTAAAGGAAAAAAAAATTAGGTCCGCAAAGTCGAAGGACAATTTCGTTAAATTTATCGCACCCGCGTCCGAACCGCAGATGTAAAGCGAGCAGAAATTCGTAATTCGAAAGGCGCGCGTATATATACATGAGCTGCAAGCTCGCAGAGGCGCCGTAATTAAACTTGGCTGCATTTTTACGCGCGTCGTGTGTAGCGAAATAAAAAGTCTTTACTGCTCGGGAATAGATGGAGAGTCGCGAGGTGGGCTTTTTTCACTCTCTACACCAGCACCAGTGCCGAAACAGCTGCGGGACTTTATGAATTTAAAATGCTGGACTTTGCAGAGCAGCTACGTGCACGAAGTAAAGCTCGACGCATCTATCGGCGCGGATCCTGTTTTATTCGAAACGAGCTGCAACGGCGTATAGAGAGCCTCGAGTACATAACATATTGGATTTCGATACTACAGCAGAAGTTGTGCAAATAACTACGTCAACGGTCGCGTTGGCGGTTTACGTATACGTATATAGGGGCACGTGCGCGCGCGTATGACGCGGGGCTGAGCTTCGCGACGTGCAAAAGCTCCATGGCAGCTTGGAATGGCAGTAGCAGCAGCTCAAGTGCGCTGAACTATAGGTGCTTCGCGCACTCGATCGCAATTGCTCGCAGAGCCGAGAAACCGAAAGACTGGCGCGCGTTGAATATTGCACTAGGCCAGGCACACACGCACAATCGTACAGCTGCAGGATGTGTAGCAGCGATGTACACGATGCAGGAGCTGCAGCGGCTGCGCCCGAGAATTGCGAATGCGTGCGGCAAAGTCGCGAGGGAATTTACACGCCTACGCATACGTATCTCGTGTACAACGATACGGGCGAGGCGGCCCGAAGCGTATAGTAAATACGCTCGTCAATCGGCAACCGAATCACGTATCACTACCTCTATCCCCGGTACATTTCCGCGCTTTTTCGTCTGCCTTCGGAGCAGCAGCTGCTATATACTGCTGTGCGCTTAAACACGAACCCAAAGGACGACGACGCATCGTGTGTATTAATTCGTTCATTTATAAAGAGTAGCTGGATAATATACCTCGAGCATGGCGTCGTGATCGCAGATCTGACCGGCGTGATGATGATGTCCGCTGCTGCGCGCCCTTTTCTGCGAGTGCGCCAGAGGCTGAGGCTGAGCTGGTAGTCTTATCGGGCCGTAGCCGCACAGTGGCGCTGGCCTGTGCACCGGGCTGGATAATTTCTCGCGCGATAACTCGTGCAAATTTGGCAGGGAGCCCATTTTTCAAGCCAAGCTCGCTGCTGCTGCTCCGTCGATTCAAGCGGACGACTGATCGGCTGCGCTCCTCCTTGTATATCCTGCACAGAATAAATCATATCGACAAATGTATCGGCTGAAAATAACATATAGCGCATATCCGACTCTTGCTCTCGGTGTGCGACCTTCGTACGACATTGGCCACTCGTTAGGCGCGCGTCCGATGCTCGAGTCCCTATCGGCGCTCGGCTACATTTCTCAAAATACAACTTACATATAGTAGAGAATCGAGGTATATAGAGAGCGAGAGAAGAGCCGTACGAGTCGAGGGTCACGCGCCCATATACGAGCACGTGTATATAACACGTCGTATCGGCAACGTATACACGGCAGCGTGTACAGCTTCTCTAATAGCGCGCGCGATTCCTACATAATGTAACTTTCAAGGCTCCCCTTTTTTTCTAATCCAGGCTAGTTCTTCGTTGTTTCATTACGAACTGCAACGTACGAAACACGACTCGAGAAGTCGATAAACGCGTAATTGGGCCGATTCGATAATTATACCGACTCGTGCTGCTGCGGCTACATAATACTGATCCTGCGAATCGTCGCAGGAGCTTTTTTACTACGTTCATAATTGTATTTATGCTTTTTCCTTGTCAGCCGCTCGAGCCAGTATAAGTAGAGTGCACAGCAACAGCAGCCCCCTTTGAGAGTGAGAGAAATGTTCATTCCGTCGCTCTCTTGGCAGAAATATCCTCTCTCTCTTCTCTCTACTCTGCCCCGACCGAGTGAGAGGCGAGCCTGTGTGTGTGTGTGTGTGTGTGTGTGTGTGCAAGTGCGAGCTTGTTGTTGGCTCTCGGCGCAGCGGACCTCGCCTCTTGTTGCTCTCTGCAAAGGGCGTGTGTGCGAGTCTACGTTATACGTACATCACACAAACATATATATATAGGAAAATCGATTTTGCGCTCCGTTCCGTGGGTATATATATCCGAGTCTTTGTGTGTTTGTGTGTGTTGCTTATAATATACACCAGAGATACTATCTCGAGATGTATATGGATACGTATTTTGTATTCTAGTCGCGTATCTCGGCTACGGGTGAGCTTGCAAAATGTATAATACAGCGAATAAATATAAGGACGGTCCGCGCGGCCGCTGCTGCTAAGCTCTAGCTATGAACGCGTATCGCGGTCCATTTTCTCCCTCTAAATTATCGCGCGCGTGTGGATCTGGCCAGCAAAAAATGTTGCCCCCTTAAATTTTGTACCTCTTAAATTTTTCGCTACTTTACCTTGTTTTGCGCAGCGAGTCTATCAAGCTCGACGGATATTTATGAAGCCTTTCCAATATCTCGCGCTTCTATCTGGTCGAAGCGATCGGCGTCGAACGGATGACCAAGCAGTTGTAAATATACACCTCGGCAGATCACTCCGCGGCGCTATCTCGTGTGCTCAGCCGAATCTCTTGGGCTGGCGAGCCCAGCCGCAAAGCCCCGCATAGCCGAGAACCGAGTAGTCGCGACGCCTACAGTCGTTGTCGTCTGCTGCCATTTTTCTAGTCCTCTCGACACTGTACCTGTTGACACGATCATCTGTTGTCTAAATTAATCCAATTTATAAAGAGTATTAAAGAAAATTAAAACATAAAAACATTAAAAACTAAGTAGGCCAATGTTGTTATTTTTTTTTTACTTTATTTATTTGAATCACATAGACTCGATAACATCATACTTCCATCATTAATGGTCTTAAAGTTTCTTTTGACATTTTTCAACCCCGAAAGGTCCTTTTCAATTACATTAGTCAATATGGTTATTACATTTTTTGTACCGTCGTCATGATTTCGTCTTGTAGTCGCCAAGTAAATATGATATAGATCTTGGTTCATTAACCGATCGATGATCATTTGACATATTTCAATTGGAAGCTGATGGTGTATCAATTCCCAGAAAGAATATCCAGCGACGGAAAGATCCTCTTTACGTTATCTCGCTAAGATGCACAGCACATGTCTCTGGGATCATGAACTTGGTCCATTTGGGCATGAACTGAAAGTAGCTCGTGCATCTGATTTGTTCTTGAGCCTCCTAGGGTCGCAATTGAATCAGGTCGTCAAGCGCCAGACTCGGACTTATCATTTTACGTCTTTTCTCCTCTTCCATGAACTTCTCGTCGTCGTACCAACATTTTTCAAAATCCGCCGACTTCTCGAAAAATCCATAATCGGCAAAAAGTTTCATGATGTACAGAACACGTCGCTTTGGTTCAGTTCGTATTCTCTCTTCTCGAGACGTTCAACGACGGCTAAAGCCTTGGATACGTGTAAAAATCTCTGTTCAAAGCTAAAATTCGGAACTTGCTTAAGCCTATCAAAGTAATCCTCAGTGGGAAAAACAAAGTTGGACAGATCGGCACCACGATTCAGGAGTACATTGACCACATCCTGCAAGCCTAGTTCGCCACGGCCTATTGCAGTGGCGTTCGGCCCTTCTTATCTTTGGCATCAACTTGCACCGTCTGATTCAATTCGTCATTGATCTTGAAGAATAGATCCATCAAGTCGTCATTTAGGTATCTCTTGGAAATGCCATGTCCACGTTGCCTCGATTCGGACCGCTCCGCCTCTCAGCAGTGGCTCGAGCAACTCTTAGCAACCGTTTGCCAGAGCCAAGAGCCACGGCAAGTCACCCGTTTCTTGCCAAATGGTATTGGGATCCTGTCCAGCCTCGAGGAATCCATCGACTACGCCCGCGAGGCCGAACTTCAAGGCCACTTGAAAATGTGTGTACTCATCTTCATAATCGTAGTTCGCGTCGTACCTGTTGTAAATTTTGAACAGTTCGCCGACGAGGACGTTGAGATCACTTATAGATCACGCTTGATGTATCGGCGTGAGGTAATTTGAAATTATCTTGTTGTCCTCATCTACCTCGGGCTCGTCTCTGTCGTTGGTCTCGGCCACAGCCATATGCAAACAGGCTGCATAGCGTTGAACAACTTTTCAATCGATTCAGCCGCTAAGTCGCTGCTGCGCCTGTAAATTCCATAGTGTCTACTTTCTTTGGCCGTTTACTGGACCGAAATTTCATCGAGCTTGGCGTAGAAAAGATTGATTGATTTTTGAATATACCTACGCGTATATACATAAAACCGCCAAAGCTCCCACGGCATTCGTCACTTAAGACCTTCGAGAAATATCGAGGATTACGTGAAATATTCAAAAGAACTACCTAAGCCCGTTGAATCATATTTTTAAAGCTCGAATAATCGTTTGAAATAACATCGCCAGACTCGAAGAGAACCACGCATTCGTGAATTTTCATGTATGTATGTTTTCTCGATATTCCACCCATCTAGTACCGCATTCACATCAGGAAATCCAAATATAAATTATTATTCGGTTAAAATTTTACTTCCTTTGCAAAGAGTGAACGTAAATAAAGTTTTCTGTTTTTGATTCATACTTTTTATTAGAACTTTGAAGTAGCCGACTGGTTTTTAGTATATTTAAAATTTTAATCCCAGACTTTTATATAATACTCTTAACGAAAGTTTGAGAAGGTTTTACATATTTTTTTAACATGCATTTTTAAAAATATTTCCCATTAAATAAATTAAATTCACGAATGCTTGATAAACGTAAGTTTACAAAAGTTACAAACATTTCACCATTCGACGTCGGTTATGAAATGTTTATCTTTATGGATTTGAAAATTTTGAACTAGCTTTGCAATTTCTCAATAAAGTAATTATAATTCTTTTCCAAGTGCCTCAAAAGTGTCGAATGATTGGATGAATAATCTTGGCAATTTACTATAAACGTGAGTGGCAGACTTGTAGTGGTAAAATGTTCAACTATAATACTCTGGTTTATGAAGTTTAGTTTAACGCGCGACGGGGTGTTTCGCAGTAGTTGTGATATCCTCATTTACACCCTCGCGCACACACATACCTATAGGTGCGCTCGCACAAAGACGAAGACGCTAGTCGGTAAAGTGGAGCTAGCTTTTGTGCAGTGGGAATAATTCAGAATTTCATAAATTCATAAACGGGAGGAATCTGTTGTTTCATTGCTTTGTAATGTAATATAAAGTTTTAGTTTTCGGACATTTGAATCGGACGCAAAGTAATGCGACGTGAACTATTTTAAATAAAATAATTAACACGCTGTGAAAATGATTCGATAATGAGTTTTCTCACGATTCAAAATATCAATTATCCTTATTTGCTGGTATTCATAATTAAGTAGTGAACTTCAATAACTTTCCGTATTTGGTAGTGTGAAGTCACTAATGTAAATTATTTGTAAATATAATAATGTACTACACGTATACAAGATAATTGTGTTTAAAATTGAAAATCCGCTTACAAAATACGGAAATATAATTTTTTAGGTCCCCCATGAACCATCGAGGACATTAAATATTAGCGAGCAATGATTTTTATTTTTGATAAAAACGGATTTTATTAGGTAGAATTTATAATTATTTACCGTCATTTTTTCGATAAATCATCATTCGAATCGTATTCCATATACTAAATATTGTTAAAAATTTGAGATTTAATGCGTCCAGTACGAATCGTCGATGAAAAAACTCGATACACAGTTTTCAATGCTCTTGTGTAGATGCAATAATGTTAAAATCTCCTCGAGCGAGCATCATCTATACACAGCCTGTGCAAACAGTGAGAATCAACAGAGCTGCTGCTACGGGTTGCTAATAAAAAATGAAACATTAATTTTCTCGTCGCCAATTAACGCACCAACTGCAGCGTACAATATATGTGCTGGCCGGGTTTTAGCGATTGCTGCAGCAAGTTCTCGATCAAGGACTTCACTCCGAGAGTCAGTATATATGTTCAGGTACATATGGCGATTCCGCAAGTAAAATTTCTATTTCTATTTTTCTAAATTTAAAAAAAAAGTTTCCATTTTGAATTTTTATTTCACGAAATTGTTTAAAAAATTAGTTCAAACAATTCTGGGTACGTTTTTAGGCCAAATATTCTAAGACAAATGTTACTAGAAGAGCCACTACTAATTGGGCTTGGAATGTTGAGATATATTTCACAACGCAAGATCATCGATTTTCCCAGATAAATAAACACGCTCTCGATCACACACTATTTTAGGAGCGAAGTTCGCTGTTGTTTGCCGCGTTTCTTTAATACTCGCACCAACACTGATTGGTTTTTGTCATCGATCCGCCAGATATACTTTTTAGTATTCCTATACATGGATATGAAAATCGATTTCAATTTATCAACTTGTTCGTCGTGGACAAACTTTACTAATTTATTTCGAAAGAGTCCTATAATATTTGGAAAAGTTTTTACAACGCCGTCAAGTCGCGTTCGCATGAATAATTCAAGACGAGAAAGAATTAAAATTTGTAATTCGTCGTCGATAATATTGAGGTCCGGTCGCGAGCGCACAGAATTTTTTTTCTACGAGAAAATGTAAAGAGCAAATTTAAAATCCTCTCTACGAGCTTTTGAATACTGCTAGCAACAATTCGTTTTTCTTTTTTTTCCTGTCTGTGCGCAAGCGAATCGTTCAATGCGGCTAATAACTTTTCTTTCATTTTTTTCCAGCATCCACTGCAGCAGGAAAATCAATTAAAGTAAAGCAATACGGCTGTTTTGCGTAATATGCCACGCTCTGCAGACACAGAGGTGGATTTTTAAATGAAATATAGCGTCGCATTTCGCGAATAAAATATAATCACCGTGGCAGACGCAGTTGAAAATGTGTAAAACAAGAGCTAAAATGTCGTTGTTCTTTGTTGATTTTGCTCGTTTTTCGTGTCACCGAATATATATACGACTCGTAAAACGACTCGATGTAAACTACACGTGGACGCGTGGAGTGGAGCGATACTGTAGGAACTGCAGTTGCTGCTGCTGCTGCTGCTACTGTACAGACAAAAAAACACGACAATAAACAATTATTCAGTGCATTGTCTTAGGACGCGGTAGAGGAGCACTTCTGCGATTGTATATAGCCTTAATAAAGCGAGGCAACGACTCTTCTTAGCTCGAATATATTATCGTCAAAAATTACAGCTTGACTTTTACGATTATTCGCGGAAGCTTGCAATAGCATTACTTGGCGAGCTCAATTATTCATTACGGCGCGATTACGAATTCATGTAATAAATGCGTACACCTCTTCTCGCGCGCGTTCCAACTGCACAGCGATGAATATATATTTTGTAAAATTATCATCATTGTTAAACAGCTTCCGTGCAAAAAAGTCGGCCGTATATCGTCGCGTTTATTCTCTCTCCGTGCGTCTATTTGCTATATTGGCTGCTACGTGGATTTACGCGTGCAGATATGTACATCGTTTGTGTGTACGTGTGTGAGTAGGAACAAACGTGACTGCCACGTGCAGCATGTGTTTGACAATTTAGCTTGAAAATGCAGCGCGAGGACTGGGGCACGCCCGCGTCCGCGAGTGCGAGCTCGCTGTCGTCGATGTCAGCGCGATTCCTCCTCTCTCCCTCTCTCACTCTCTATGCATACGACCAGATAATTCCCGATAGTCGACGAGAGCTCGGACTATGAACTTTTTTTTTATTATCTTTATTCGAGTGCTGGACAAATGTGTAGCCAGGCTGGGCGGGAGGCAGTTTAATCGCTCGACCGCTGCCACGTAGCAACGCGTTCTCTGTTTATTTTCATTTCCAAGCGTGCTCGCGGCTTTGATCAGCTCTTGCTCGCTGGGCGACTAATTACAGCCAATCATTACCGATGTACTCGCGCGGCTTCCACCTCATAGTTTCGATTTATTCATCGCTCCGACTCAGATTTACCTTTTTTTTCTTCCTTCCTTCCTTTTCCTTTTATTTCTCGTAGCTGGCACTGTGGAAATTGTAATTTTCCCTTCAATAAGCGAGTGCCTTAGTTTTTACCCGCGAATGAAATTTGAAAGTGGCGTCGTAAAATGAAATAGCCCGAGTGCGAATGCACATACGCGGCTGTTTGTATGCAGATCTCGCTTATATAAAAGCGATGCACCGTATTATTTTACGGGTTTGCGAGTTTCTACGCTTGCGTGTTATATGTATGAGTATCGCGACACCCACGAAATATCATCCACTTTTTAAGGGAGAAACATTTATGTATACATGAAAACATTTATAATGCCTGTATATTTTATATCTCAAGGCTTAAATATATAATTATATGTATTCGTTCTTTGATGTCATATATTTTGTACATATATTTTTCAAACTTTCGCGCATGAATAGCAAAAAATAATTTTATCAACTGAAAAACTTCTTTTTTTCAAATGCAACTTGCAGCTCGTGCCAGCTCTCACACCCAAAAGTATGCATGCACGAGTGTATGCGTGTTCCATTCATTTTTTTCGCTCTCCCTCTCTTTTTCATGTACATTTTTTATACCGTATGAATTTAAAATTCGTCTGAATGAGATGTGCAGACTGAATTGGCTAATGAGATTCTCCTCTCTTTCTCCTTTTGACTTATGCCAACCGATCTATGAATAGTGTACCAAATTTCAGCCTCGAAACTTTGCGCTCGAAAAGCTTCCACTACTAGATGATATGTCGAGATTCAAACCGTGCGTACTACTCGTTTAATTTTCCTTTTGTGCAGTTTGAATATAATTTGAAATTCGCATGACTACTTGCATAGGTTTCGTTTTAAAGCGATTCCCGAATAATCCTTTAATAAAGCGAACAGACTCGATTCATACGGCAAATCTGTTTGCTTATAATATAGACGAATTTATGCATAGACTGATATATGAATTAATTCAAACCTGAGATGAGTTAATCATGTTAATAAATTAATTTAATTAGGATATAACCGGATTCTCGGCTGCTGAAAGAAAAAAAATCTTACGGAAATTTTTTCTCGCGTGAGTAACGCACACATTCACAGAGCTTACGTTTATATAAACCCTTAAAAAATTCCAATGCGATGCACGTCGGAGACGAGAAAGAAAAATTTCGCCGTAAAATTACGTTTCATTTCATTTGGCGGCTCCGTGTTATGGTACTTGAAATCCTCATCATATTGCTCATTAAAATCCTATTATCTTAGCTTTATTACTATTTCGCAATTTAATAATGAAGTTTCGCTGTGACACGCTGCGGCATGCACAAAGCTCATTAATTTTCGGAATCATCGTGAAATATAAACTTTATTATTTAACCAACTTTATTGTATCGTTTGATACAAATATACGCACTGGCATTGTTCAGGAATGAATTGAGATTATTTTTAACGAGCGCAAAACAAATCGCATATGAAAATTGAATTCGAAATTTTTGCCTCGCGGGCAAGGATGTAATTCAATTCTTCGGAGCTGAGAGCGATAAGAGGGCACATTGTGAGGTCGGAAAATTTTTCAGTATATCAATCAATAATGCATCCTGAACGCTCGCATATAGCGCATAAAATTTCGTCGACGAGATATAACAAGCTCGAAAAATTCGATTAGCTGTACGCGTTGCATTCATCTTTTTTCCTGAGATTTGCATTTTTATTAGCTCCCGCCGCTGTACAAGGCGCGAGCGAAAAGTAGCAGACGACGGGGGGAGCGACGACGACGGCAGCGGCACATAAGGGTTTAGATTTTCATGAGCATACGTGTAAAAAGTGAAAAAGAAGAAAGAAAAAACTTACGTATACGATTGCATTTCGCTCTTTTGAGTCATGAATTTTGAATCGAGAGGGGTGCCTTATGTAATAGACGCGCGCAGCTCGTCGAGTCTAAAGGAAAAACAAGGTAAATTGTGAAACACGAGAGTGAAGTGCACTGCCTGCGCCACTCGTAGGTTACTTTATTTATTAAAAGTGCGCGACTTAACGCGTACACGTATTTATACGAGCTGGAAAGTCGCAGGCAAACGACGACGCATTTGCCAATTGAAAATAATTCAGCGAGTCTGGAGAAGTGCAGGGGCGTAAGTACTATACATACGGCTCTCTATTTGCTCGAGAGATTACGCGTTGTTTCGCGTTTAATTATTGGACAAATCTTGCCGGGGCAAAGCTCGGGGATTCATTTGTTTTCCCACGCGCGCGTCTCTCGCAAGCTCGCAAGCCGCTATCGCGTCGCTTGGCCGTCGATCGCGGCGAACGATTATAAATTAATCGATAAAGCCCGAGCCTCGAACTATTACCGAGCGCCCGATTGACTCGTGCTATGCGTCGGCGTTACAACGCGCGCGCGCGGGGGGGCTTTTTGATTTTAACCGGGAACAGCTGGAACGTATATGTTGTACGTAGGCGGCAGCTGCGGGCTTTTTCCATCTCGGACACGCCAATCGAATTTCGAGTCGCGCCGGGCAGCTATCGCGTGCGCTCAACTTATAAACCGTCACTGCCAGCCAGCCAGCAAATCAATCGCGTGATTAAAACGTATTCGCTGCCGCTTCAATGGAAACTTCAATGCAAGACTTAATAACTGCGAGCATAATGCGTCGTTAGGGCCGTTTTGATTTTATGAACAGTCTGCTATTACTTCTCTGCGTGTTCGCAAACTCTGTTACGCCGTACTTTCAACTTACTGTGATGTAAAGTCGGAGTATTTGATTTATGCGAAAATTGATAACTCGCGCGGCAGCTTGCCATTTTTCGAATTTCGCGTAAACTTTACGATCCGTGTAAAATAACGCTCAATAGCAGTAATTAAAATATTTCAGTTGACTTAATTCAGAAGTTTGCAGATCTCATTGGTAATTTCTGTTATTTTTCCTCGATAAAAAAAAAAAAAAAACTAAAAAAAGTGATCCTGTGGAAATTAGACCAAACCGCGAATGGAAATATCTATATTTACATTGACTTTGTTACCTTTCGACAGCTAGTTACCATACTTTTCTCTCGAAACTAGCATATTTAAGGAAACGTGACGAAAAGCTCAGAAGTATCCTGAATTGCCGATGGAGAAAAAATTTCTTTTCTCGAACGAGCAGAATTTTTCAATGTACCACCTACCCAACGTAAGATAATGAGCTATTGAAACGATGAGCAGAAGTTGGCTGAAAATGCTCGAGAAAAATTTCTTGGAAAATTATCATACCATCTACCATAAAATATCGGACTTATTGAAATAGCAATTGGCAGAGAATGGACTTGAGCAGTTGAGAAAAGTTTTTAAATTTAATAATGAAGCGTGAAATCCCGTGAAAGAATGAAAGTTCGCAAAGCTGAGGGGTATATTCTAAAACTAGTTTTAATACCTTTAAAAATTTGATTCGTCTACGTGTGGGTATAATGAACATTAAAATTTATTGCAGAGCAGGAAAGAACGAAATTTTATCCTACGAATGATTTATACCTGGATTTTTTTAAGTTAGCTAATAATAATTTAAAGCGGGCGAGGAAGACTGAGTAAATGAAAGATCCATACGCGGAGCTTAATTTATCTTCAAATCAAAAGCGTAAACGATGGGAATTTTGATTTACCGTACGAAGGATGGAAAGTAAAAAGTCAATCTCGAAACTACCGGAAATCGAGACCGTGTCCGCGATCGTGAATTTATCCCTCGCAGTCGGAGTTCAGCCTTTGCTATCGTCCATCTATTACTGATTTCTAATTTTAATTGCGCTCTATGAAAATTAGCGAACCGCAAGTTCGTGAGCTTGGATTTTTGCAAGGAAGTCATGAATAAGTGAAGTAGTTCGTCCACCGAGTTCCAGAAGCGAAATCGATTTTTATATAAAAGTATCACAACAAGCAACACGCATACGTACGCTAGAAAAAAATATATGTTACCGCTGCAGTAGCTCATATTGCGGGGTGAGTAGTAGTTGTAAGATAAATAAAAGCGCGTGTTTGTGTATACATTTTGCGTTGCGTAAACAAACATCGGACACGGATGTATTTATTAATATTTAGGTCGGGAATCGCGACTAGGATCGCCGCTTACGCTGTCAACATGAAAAGCGCAGAGATAAGAAAAAAGAGCCCAGTGAGTCTGGCTCGGTCACACCGACACGAGCTCACATATGTACGTCGACATACTCGTAGGCATGTAATTTACGTGCTTCTCGCTCGCGTACTTACTTAGCGGTCATATCGAGGCCTCGGAGCTTTTGGCTGTCTCTGCTCGTCCGTCACAGGATCATTATTCGGGGGGCCTACTCGTCGCACTGCACACGAGTCAAAAGTCGAGAAACGGACACAGAGACTCGGCATAGACACGCACATGCACTGGTGGCACAAGTTGGCAGTACATCGGGGCTTTAATGTACTACTGTATACGAGAGCGAGAGAGCTTGGCGTGAGTCTGTGGCGCGCGACGCGACGCCACCACGACGCGTATCGTATAATAGTATCTCGACAATAGCACGCGGTCGTCGGCACAAATATCACTGGCGAGCGAGCGAGGGTGTCTCTGCAACGACTGAGAGCCGAGAGAAGACCATCGAGCCTCTATTCGTTGCCTCTCTGCCGAGGGTGGTAGTAGAGAGGTGGTGGTTGTTGCTGCTACTGCTGGAGGCTGCGTGCTCTCTTTCTCCAGAGCAAAATGGGGCGCAAGCGCGCTGCTGATCGACTATCTCTCTCTTTCTCTCTCTCTCTCTCACATACACACACGCGCGCGCGCACACACATTCTCTTGGTTCTCTATTTTAGCGAGGTTATTTCTATACGTCGCTACACTGGAGCTGTGCACACACATAAGCACTGGCAAACTCACAGACGTGGCACAGGCACATGGCACTTGGTCCTTTTACTTTCACATCGGCGCTCGCAACTGCTGCACTGGCTCTCGCTTTCGTATACGTACACACAAGCTCGCAGCATCCATTGCCGAGCTTTCGGTCCGTGTCGGCGCTTTGCAGGCACAGTTGCGCAGGCCGTCCTATATATCGCTCGGCACAGCTCCGCAAGCTCGAATTTTCCTTCCAAAAGCGAGTTGCGACCCGACGATCCAATAGTCGCAGCATCGATATGTGTATGTGCTATACTATATACACACTAGCAGGTAGCGAGCCAATATAGCTGCGAACTGCATCTATTAGACCAGTTGGCAAAGGAGCTTTTTTCTTTTTCGGATTTCCCTGATTCGCGATCGCATCCGATAGATAAAAAAAAAATGAAGACTTCTTGGCCCTTTACGCGGTACGAGTAGTCAGTCGTCGACGAGCAGCTGGAGTGCTGCTTCTCGCGAGTCTCGAGCACGGATACTCGACATACCTTCCAGCCAGGCACTTTGACATTCCGATCTGTTATGCAGCACGTTGTATAGAAGCATAATCATTCGCAGCTTCGGATACTCTCGCTTTCATTTAATTTTCCGTAGCTTATTCATTAGGTAGGAGCGAGCTGCCAAATAGAGCGTGGCATGGATACTGCCTGGATTAAAATCCTCGTCGTAAAAGTATCGTCCCCCGAGGCTTCGAGCTTAGTTTTACGCTCGAAATTTCCATTCGCTCGAACGACTTCGAGAGTTCCGCTCGATCCTCTCAATATTACATTTGCTTTGAATTTTCACCATTGTATAATATCTCAGGCGTATACGAAGTAAATTATTACGCACAAAGTATAGAGCTGCCGTATTATCGAGGGAGCAGGCTTCTGCGATATTCATATAAATAAGTGTGTATTCTCGCATACACGAGTGATTATATTCGCACCGAGGCAGAGAAAGGGAGAGAGAGAGAGAGAGAGAGAGAGGGAGGGTGGGAAATGAAGAAGTTTCACCTCAAGGTTTTCACGTGTGCCGAGCGTCAGCTGAGCTGGCGGAGATTGCGGCTAATAAGCTCCGAAGGACGCGCATCGTTATCTCGTTACTTCTTCCTCGGCTTCGCGCTTCGACTATAGGTACACACTGAGTCACGTGAATATCACGCTTGTTCTTTACGAATTTTCAGGAACAAATGAAAATATTTTTAACCTGGCCAAAAAGCTCGAGTTGCAGCTTGATCTTCATGATTTGCATATGTACAATACTCTCTCGTGCTCTTCAAGCGCAATATCAATGAAGGATCGATGTATATCATTTACGACGCAAGCTCGCACCGCCCAAAGTCATTAATTCGCGATGATCATGTCTCGGGTACTGACGGTGAACCGTCAAAAGTGAAAAAAAAGTCAGCACTCCGTTATATTTTTAATTTGCAAAACTCCCTCGCGTATACTTCATTCACTTAACGATCGTTCAACTGCGCATCACGAACGTAATATCTCAGGATTAGTTTTTCGTTGCAATTATCCGTAAGAGTCTTGCTTGAAAATATCTATATAAGCTGTAAGCTCGCGGGAGACTTGCGCCGTGGCGTGGGCGACGCACCGCCGTCAGCGAGAGAAAAAACTCGAAAGTCTGCTTCAGCACACGGAGACCTCGCTACCGTGGCTGGAAAATAAACGCTCGGGGCTTTTTATCTATTATGTATTCGCAGTGTCGAGCTTAGCTAGCTAGCACACTCCCACACACACTCACACACACACACACACATACAGAGCGAGAGGGATCCTAAAATTTCTGTGGTGACTTTTAGCAAACTTTGTGGCCTTTGTACTTGCAGCAGCAGGCGCTATATGCTCTCTAGTATACGGGGGCAAACAACTCAGTTTCTTGCCAGGCTTAAATAGCTCGCCCTAACGTATGTAAATACACCAAGTTGGTCGGTTTATATTGCAAGAGAGTCGCTGTATAACCTTATAATAGGTGACGTCACGAATGCGTACGATAAATATTAACAAAAGCCGCAACAGCAGCAGTGAAATTGCTAAGGTGATTTAAATGCGTCTAAGAGCTCAAACGACGATCGCAATTTTCATTCCAAGCTGCAGAGGAGCATCCTTGTGCCGACGTATGCAAATGAAGCAACTTATTTCGCGAGAAAAGTGTTTGTTTGCTTTGCACGCGCGTAAATACACAGACCAGGTCGACGGGGGTGGAGGATTGTCAGAAAGGGACGATATTGCCTCTCACGAACGATACCGGGATTTGCCTATCGAGACGGCTCAATATGTATCCCGATCTGCGGGCGACGAGCTCGAAGGATTTATACCTGTTGCGAATTACGCAGCAGACGAGCCGCACGGCGCCACACATAATGCACGTTTGAACGCAATCGCGCGCGTGGGTGGACATTCCTCGAAAAGTTGCCAGTCGAACTTCGGCTCGCATTATATCGGGCGTGAAATTAATTAGCGCCAAACCGAGCGAGCATTACGTGCGTGGGAGATGGGGTAGAAATGCGCGTAGTATGTGCACGCATATTATAATGGGCCGAGTGGATGCCGCAGCGAAGCTGTTACAGGCCGAGCATAGCTGCCCGTCGGACTCTGTGACGTGCTCTCAGCATCATATTAAACATATGTAGCAGCAATCGCGCGCGCGCGTACGTACAAATATAATTATTGCTATTATTGTGCGTCAGCGCGTTTACGCCCGCTCAAAAGTACTCGCCTCGTTTGTGTACAAACACATACACGGATACCTATATACCGACGTACACACGAATTTATATACACGCGCAGCTAGCTGGAGCTCGCTCGAGTGACGCGCGGCCGGCCAGGCTCGATCACAATATATATTCGAGCTCGCGTACTACGCACGTGCTCTCGCGTTAATGCGATGGAGCCCGCGTTACGATCGCGTTTTATTTACGCGTAGGCGGCCGAGAGCCGAGTCGAGCCGATACCAGGATCGTTGCGGATTTTCGTTGCACGAAATTGGGCGTAGGGGGTCGACGAACCGAGTCGTGGAGCTGCTCCATGCCAGCAAAAGTCCAACGACCGGGAAATGAGGAAAAATAACCGAAAGCCGCAGCGAATGAATAATAGCTGCAAATACGAAACCTTCTCGCCGTTTCCTTACTTTATTCCGTAGCTGATGTACGCGGCGAGAGAGAAAGAGAGCCGAGGCGCGAGAGAAAATACTGGATGAACTTTGTTTTATCGGTGCCGTTCGCTCGGGAGATTTCTCCGGCTCGTCGAGCCTTCGGAGATGGCAATTCTCCTCGCCAGTCTCGTGTTATCTCGATCGAACGAATTGCGACCCGTATACACACACACACACACACACCAAGACATTCGAGCGAAATCGTTCAAGTGTGTTGTATCTTTTTCCACGCACATGAATATAAAAAAAAGGCGGATATATATTGGGACTAGATCTCGAGCCGGGTGTCGATGAAAAAAAGTCCACCAGAGCATCGATACTTTAACGCGTACATATTTATAAAAGTTTTTGTTCGCGTCGATGTCAACTCGCATCTCTCTCTCTCTCTCTCTCACGGCGCGCGCGCGACCTCAAAAGTCTCCGCGCCGCAACGTGTAAAAAAGTTCACGGGTCACGAAGCTCGCAAGTCTTTTTTAGCGTTTCAATGTCAAGAAAAGTTATACTTTAACCCTATATAGCCGCAGCTGCCTGCGACAGCCTGGAGGCGAGATTTTTTCCTCACCCTCTTACCCTCTCTGCGTCTCTGCTTCTTTCTCTTTTTCTCGTATATTATGTGTATATAAAAAATACACGTGACAGCTGCAGCGATGTGCATCGAGCTCCTATGTATATATACGTTGCGCGCGCCGTACAACAATAAGATTGGAAACATAATGAAATTTCAGGGTTGCGCTGCGCAATACATAGGTATATTGGTAGTACACAGAAGCTCGTGTGCGTGTGTGTGCCGCACTCTATGCGCGAGACGTGTATACGCGAGAAAGCTTTCATCGAGGAAAAAGGACTTGCGCAACCGAAAGTATACGATTATGCCATTGTTTCGGTGTATATAATATAAAGCATCGCGTCTCTTCTCGAATTGCATTTGAAAAGTTTTTCATGAGCTGCGCGTGGCATGTACCGCGTACAACCGCCTCCGCTGCCTTTTTAATGTAATTACTTTGAGTAAATAAAGGATATCGCAGCCACTGCGGTGTAGCTGCGTTTTATTTTTGCGAATTTCCTCCCTCGCTCGACGCAATCGCGCGCTCTTGCATGATTATTATATACGTGTACAAATTGCATCGACACGCGCGTCTCGACTTATAATGCAGATCGGTTGTACGCGTATACGCCTCGCTCGAGCGGGAAAACAACCCACGCAGGTTCGCGCATCCATATAGACGTAGCTATAGCTGCGAAATTTCCAGCGATAAATAAGCTCGAGAGATATAAATAAGCTCGGCGCGCAGCAGCGTTACACACGCGGATCCTCGCGACTGTCTCTGCGTCGGCTGACTGAGAAGCCGATTACGTAAAGGAAAAAACGTTTTCTCGCTTCGATTGCGTAGAAATGGAAAACGAAAATTAGTCTAATTCGTATTTTCGTAAACGTTTTTTCTCGTCGTCGCTCTTGTGCTTGTATCGATACAGAAATACACTATTCGCAAAGTAATAGTTCGTACATTACGTATACGCGCAAAAATACACGGCGCAGATGATCAATCGGTATATTAGCGTGTCCTCGTGCGACTCGTGTCTCGATGGTCGCTATATACGCGGCTAAAAGCGAAGCATCATCGTCATCGCCGTCGTCGTCGCGACACTCGACAAACTCACGCACGCGTCGGATCATGGTGCGCCAGGCAGTGTATAACTGCAGCGGATACAATTGGACTCGGGACTCGATTATTATTACGCTCGACGTGACGAGCTAGCGGGAGATGCGATACGCGAGAGAGGATCATCGTTTTATGATAATGTATGCGATGTGATGTCTATAACTATATGCCCCGCTCTTCGTGACTACGTGAGCGAGAGAGAGAGAGAGAGCTGGAATATCTCGCTGTCATAATATTATGCGGAACCTTTGCGACGCGTGTGCGTACACGTATATCCACGGCATTCTGTAATATTCATGCGCAAGCTATGATTTTCGAATAACATTGAGAAAACGTGATTGTGTGTTTATCAGAGAGACGCGTGCGTGTATTCATAGAAATTAACTGAGAGAATAATGAAAATTGCACTTCTTCCGCGCGCCTTGATAAAAATACGAAGCAAAATTGACTTTGTTGTCACGATGCTTTGTCGCATTTTTTTCATATTGAAAATTTCAGCTTTTATCGAGTCGACACCAGTCGCTGTGTGTAGGTGTTTCAAGTGTAAAGTAAATCAACGTGCATCTAGTGGATAAAGAAAGCTACCGAGGCCACCAGCAATAGTATAGCATCTCAATTATTCATCAAAGCTTTCTTCAAAGGGTTTATTACCTGCGGTTTCTTGAACGAGCTGTAGGCGTGCGGAGTTTAAACTTATCCCAATTAAAGCACCTCAAAGGATCAACGATGCATAATATCGAGATTTTTGACTAAATTTATTTATCGATCAACAATCTCGCCATATAGAACCGACAAACTAAATTGTAAACTCAAACTAACTCTTTGGGCGAGTCCTCGAACGAAAAAAGCTCATTGTTTCGAGCTTTATCAATGATAAGGTTTTTTGCGTTGGCGTATAAACTCGATTGTTTCATACGAACGTGTATTAGAAAAAAAAAGCGAGTCGGTGCACATATGCAAAGGCGCGCGATACACGCGATAACAAGGATGCATCGTCCGCGTGTATAATTCAGCAGCTTTTGTTTTATAAACTGAATAGATGATATCATGCATGCTATAACCGAAAGAAACGAGCGGCAGTAGCAACAATGTCCTCGCGCGCCGCAATTGGTGTATGCGCGAGCTTATATGATCCAGTGCACAGTTCAAGGCTCTCGCTCGCGAGCGCGCCAATACCTTCGGGGAGCCGAGACGACGGCTGCTACGGCTGCTCCAGCATCGGATATCGTAGCAGCTCGCGATCGCATTCACAATTCGTACCTGTGTCCTATGTGTGTATGTAAAATTGCGTGACAGTATAGTTTGCTCGGCTATCTACCCTCGCGCAGCTCATCCTCGATGTTATCGGGTGGATTGTAATCCTCGTCCCAACTGGGCTTGTGTATCCTTGAGCCGTGACTCCAAAATCAATATTACACACCGCTAGGACAGCTAGGACCTGTGCGTGATATTTCACAATATAAACGACCTTGATTATCAAACGTCCGGATAAGTTTCTATTTGTCGCTGCAACAGCTGAGAAAATGACGATTGTCAAGTCCAGTTGTGCATCGATCGGAAGACGATCCGATGAGAGCCTCGGGTCCTTGAGGATCTGTCCATTCGCTCGGCGGTGCATGCTACACGTCTATCTATACACGAGTTGGAGTAGCCACGATCGCTTTATATTCCCTCCCACCTTCGTCTCTCTCTCTCTCTCGCAAACAGTCGGTACATGTGACCAGCGGCGCTCGCCAGGCTTAGCTGGGATTTAGAATGCCTCGGATGCATGTGTGCATATATTCGTGCATAGAAATGCATTTATGTGTATCATAGGCGCAGCAACAAACACAGCACTGCACAGTGCGGGATTAGCCGGCCGCGCGCGCGAGCCATCTCCCTCTCTGCCTCAAAGGCGATCTAAGCCAGAAGCATAAAAGACTCGGCCGGCTCATATATAATAAATGCGAGGCTTGAAATCGATCGAGTCTCCGCTCGATCCTTAGGACACTCCCTTGTGTCTCCTCTGATCTCGGGATTGCCATCGAGTCGTGTGTGTCCGTCGACGTGTGCTCCAGTATTTACTTATGCGGCTGCAAATGTGCGTTGACGTGCAGTAAAGCGTCTATGTCGTGTAGTCGCGAAACAGCTGGACGGGTCGCGAATGAAGAGCAAAGGTGTCTTGAGGATCAGTCAAGGGGAACAAAGTACCGGTGAGTGTGTGTGTATACGAGTTTGCGTGTAAGATATGCAGCTTTTAGCTGAAAATTTGGCCATTTTTCTCACTGAACGATTGGTGCAATCAGTGACTCCCGGGAATGTGTTGGATACTTTGTTGGTACTCGCTGAGATCTCGTTGTTTTTAATGCGATGCATGTATTTATATGCGTCCAAGTATTTGTAACAGTTTGATTATTGCTTACACGCACGACTTGTTTATTCATGGAAACGGCTACTATGGAGACATCGCTCATTTAATGCACAAACGTAGTCATCGCTCCGACGCAACAACAACATCGTGCACATAGCTCATAATAAACACGCACATTTTTTATCTTCCTTTTTCGCACGCAGCGCCGAGATATTCTAATAATAATATAAAGTGTAGCACCTGTCGCGTGAAATTTTTTTTCTTCCGTTTATATCGCACCTCGTGCGTGTGTGTATGGCTGCGGCATTGCGTCGCAATTATGATAGCTTCGACTGTGGAAAGTGAGGAAAAAAAAAGAGAATAAGAAAATAATATTCCACGAAGGAAACTAATATACGGCCGATTCTGCTTGCGCATGACGCAGCACTGGCAACTGTACACAGGCGTTATACTCACGACGTACGGTTCGTTATACGAATAATTGCATTTCGCGACCTGACTTTATCGTACATATTTGTTTTGTCCGTGAGGCCAAAGGCCGCAATTTCTATCCGAGGATCGGATGTGTGTATTCGAGTCTCGCTTACACGCGCATCGACATTTTTCCGATTTTCAACTATTAGAGCTTATGAATTTTTTCTCTCTCGATATTATAAGTATACATTTTACGCTTAGCGAATCCTTGACTGATGTTTATTTAATGTATTGTAATTATACATTACAGCTCCTATGGAGATGTATGATTTACGAGAGCTGGACGTGCTATTTATTTTTCTCGCATTATTTAAACATTTTTTTTCCATTTACTTATTCGTTTTATAATATTCTGCATGGGTGTGATCAATGTATACAGTGTATTTCCATCATTAGCTGCTCTTTATAAAATGATAATAATTATAATCGCTGCGAAGCACGGTAGCCTAATGATTAAAAAAAAGATAAATCTTTGCCGTTTGCTAATGAATTCGACGAATCTACCAGTTGTGCTCATGGTATTTTATCGTTAGAAAACAAAATTTATATATTTTCGTGCGTTCTGTCATTTTTTTCTTCTCCTTCCTGGTCCTAAATCTGATTCAGGAAAATCATATGAATTTCCAAGTTTTTAAATTGTTGCTTCTATGCGGAAAAGTCAAACATCAATCATCGTTCAGCATTCATCTTTTTTTATAATGATTATCGATGAGTATCTATAATCTATTCGTGTAATTGTCGTAACGTTTTAAATATCGTATTGTGCTCCATCGTAAATGTAAATGAACGCATAAAAAACAGAACAAAGCCAAGATTATTGCCATTTGTGTGTTGTTATTGTGAATTATTCGACGTTACCAAAATCGAACTTTGAAAAGAAGAGGTCATTAGAAGCAAGGCCCATCGTTCAGGGATGGACAAACGTTGACTCGTATCTCTCGTCGCGGTGTATCGAATCGATTGCGGAAAAAAACTGATCTGCGATTTAGCCTTTTGCAGCAATAAAATTACCACATCTTGTGTCGATCTTTGTAATTTATATTTGTTCAACGTTTCCCATAAACTCTCAATACGTGTATCCGTTTTGTGCGACGCGTTTATTAGTCTCTTGGGACACGATTGTAAATGCTACATATAAACTTTTTTTTACGATTTTATATTATTCATCGAAATTCTTCTCTGACTCGAGATTACCTTAGAGCAATCAGAGAAAACAAGGTTGACGGTTCTAAGTTATTCCAATGTTTGTATACGTAAACGGACAACAGTGACACACGATTAATAAAGAAAAAAACGTTTCATATAAAATAAGCATAATGCAAGATATCTCGAATTAGCCGACATTTTTTATGTGTCTTGCTATTCATTTATTTTAATTACCGCAACAGGCGATGAACGTAAGTAAATTGTGTAAATCAGGAAAAATTGAATTGGTACGAGAGAGAAAGAGAGAGAGAAGTGCGTGAGCACGCCCATGAAAAATCGACGTCATCGCGAGATTTTTATTGCATTCTTGATTTTAATTAATTCGCGTCGAGCCTTTTTGCATCATGAAGTAAATATCAACGATTTTAATGTGTTCGCGCAGTAGTGCAGCAGAGGCACGTAGATCACACCGATCGACAATTCGATGGAAGCTAATTGCTAATCTAAATATAATAAAAGTTTTGAAAATACATTTTTCGAATAACAGCGATCACATTGGGTACGAAGACGACCGACCGAAATCGTCTTACCGACGGTAAGTGAATCATTGGCAAGTACCTTTGACATTTGAAAAACGTCCAGAGTGAATTGGATATCGACTGCAGTTCTCGACGGGTAAAACCCACTACGCGTGACTCTATATTCGCGCGCGGATATACTACTTTCCAGTCGTTCCTCTTCTCGACGTCATGGCTTTGCCGCGTACATGCATTTATATTTTATGTAAATAGAAAATATAAGCTCGTAATAGGATCGGAGAAAATGTGTGGTTAACCACGATGACGACAGTAGGGGTATGAGAGTATTTGATTTTTTCAGTTTCGTTCGTCTTGAATCTGACTTGTTGAGTTCGAGTCAAGTTCAAGCAGAGTTAGGAAAATTCGAATAACTAAATTTTTCCGAATACTCGCATTTTTTCGATTCAATTGCGGTATTGTATAATATTTTACTTCATATTATTTTTATAATGCTTCGCTAGTTTTTTAATGAATAGAGCTAGCTCAGAATTATTGGATTTTAAGCTACAAAAGTGCATCGTAAAAAAACAGCTGTATCTCTGTCCCATCAAATTTTTTGAATCTGAAAATGGCGTTGGAAAGGTGAGAAAAAAACCTATCAGGTAGTTGTATGCAATTTTTTTCATGAGTGATTATATTCAGCCATTTTCTTGAAACAACGAATAAATTTTTTGATTTTTCAATTTTTTAATGTTGTATTTTGGGATAAAGTCAGACTTTTCTGCATTAAAATAATATTAATGTGTATACTAATATATACCGCTGGATTTGTCATAAAAAATCCTAGATTTGGGTAGTGTAAAAAAATTTTCTAGATGACTTTTGTCCATTTGCCCCTCGCTCGAAAATGAACTTTGCCAAATTTGCAAAAAAAAAGATCGAAAAAGTGTATTTTTTTCAATGAAATCCTACTCCTGGGTCAAAACTGACTAGGTACGTCATTTGATTTTTCAGACAAAAATACGTTAGAAAATGTATTGTTTAGATTATTTTTACTCTCAAAACAGAGTTTAAAATAATTTGAACGGTTGACCGATTTTACTCCTTTTTATGAGCACGTTTTTAAACTTAAAAAATCTATCGACACCGATTCCCGACACTTTTCAGAGATTCTGAACCCGGCTTTCTTTTCTTAAAGACTTGAACTTTAAAAATCACCATGACGTAAGAGCAATTTTTAACATTTTTGCAAAAGCGAATCACCCTAATATATATGTCATAAATCTCCATTCTTCAGATTATCGATGATAATTGCACAGCAGAGAGCCGGCAGCTCTAATTAACGTGTCAGCCCCAAAAATATATCGTTGCCCACGATCGGAATAATTCGATATTTTCGTAGAATACGTTTTTATAATTTAAAATTGAATAATACTGCTACCTTCGTTTTTATGAAAAACTAAATTTTTCCTCACTCTGTTACATTATTGAAAAAAATTGAATTCGAACGAATTTTTTTCGGTACTCGTACACCCCTAGAAGAGTCAGATTGGGTTAATTCGTTAGCGTCACGGGGAAAGGACACTGCAATGAATACGGTACAACACGATCGTAAATCCGGACCATCTCGTCAATCAGAGCATTGCGCGTTGTAGCTTCGATGAATTCGTTGCTTGACATTTGCCGCCGCATCGTTTACATAAAATTCCTATTGCTCTGAGAAATATTGGCCTTTTCGCAAACATAAATCGCACAAATTGCGTATCAAAGTTATTAGCAGGGGCATCAGCCATTGCATAAAACGCGAGTCTCGCTATATACATGAGCGCGCGTGTAGCAGTGCGTCGCGGTCCACGATGCTCGAGATGCATCGGCCGACAACGAGGAGCTCGCGACACGCTTCGCGTCCGGAGTGCCGTCCGAATGCACTTTATTAAATTGCCCCAACTCGAGCATCAACAATAAAAACAAGCATCTTCGCGGCTCACACGTGTCAGCGTGTAAATTGCCTTTTACGATATAATGTATTACGTGTATTATATGTATCGTCGCTAGTAACAGAGAAGAAGAGCGAAATTACTTCCTACGCTTGTATGTGCCATTGCAACGAGCTCTCGATCTTACAATCAGATTAATGATTGCGCAGGTGTATGGTACGTTTGATTTAATTTTTCGGTATCATAAAGATGGTCGTTGTCACAGTCAAGTTCTCTGGGTTACAACGAGCGAAATCATTACGAGAGAAACCACCGAGTAAATCAAATGGCTCTTATATGTTAAATAAATCGCAACATTATTTATATAATTGGTTATAAAGTGTTTTGAGCAATGAAGATGTGAGTGCGTCGGTTCAAGGCTCTTATTATTACTCGAGTGCATAAAATTTATTCGCGACGTGTGAAAAATCCTCCTATTCTTGACTACTCGATCGTTCAATTTTTTTTCTTTTTCATTTTTTTCTATTTCTTTTCACGCGCTAGCCTCGTTCCAATGCTCGTTTGTCAAACCTTATATATAATATGGTGCTATGCGGACTGGACTTGAAAGAGTCTCGGATCCTGAGCACGTGGATCACTCGCTTATAGGTGTGGTACTACACGTTGTGTATGATTTACGCGTCGAACTCATTTTTTTCTTCTTCATCCTTTCAATTGGCCAATAACATTTTATGACGCTGGATGACTGATGAGCGAATCATGATGCTTTATGCAACGCGCCAAGAATTCTTGTAATCTTAAATTTTCTGCGAATTAATATTGTTTGCGAGATGTAAATTGGTAAGCTATTTGTGCTGTTTCCGGATACAGCAGCTCTGCAGTAATGAAGAAATCGCTTAAAGAACCACTAATTTATGAAAAAAATTTGACGTGCATAATGAAAAAATAATCTTATTTTGTCAATCATTTTTACCATACAATTTGTATTACTTGAAACTTGCACGATAAATGAAATCATCATGTATTATTTTATTATAATGTTCGTTCATCGCTTAAAATTTTTGCAGTTCATCGTACTTACTTGGAAATGCATATTTTTCAACTTGCGATTTGAGCTTGAAAATCATACGTCCGATAACAGAGACATGCATTCGCAGCGAATGCGATGAATTTGTTATTGATCCGTTGTGCAATGGAATGTGATTCAGTAGCACATACACACATATTTAAGTCGAGTGCACACGTGTACAGGCGGTGGTTGGCGAGCCTCGGTTTTAAGTGCAAGCCATGGCAACCGGATTTGCAAGCGCCTGCATCACCTTGACATTTCCACATTGGTATTATATGTGTGCGCCCGCACGAGCATAACTCACGTGCCGTTATCTATCGACCGATTTTTTTCTCCGACTTTTGATTATTCTTAATTAGACGATTCTGACCGATCGATTCGTGTAAATGAATAAATAAATGATCTAAAGGTTACGCTTGGATCGGATAAATTACTCAAAAATACCTTTGAGAACAGCAAAGAAAATTTTCCGAGTCATTGATAAGGTTCCGAGTTAGCAGGTTGCTATAATAATAATTACACGAAATTCAATTAGCCAGTCGCGCGTACTACTTACAACCCTACAGGAATTGCACGTTTATCGTCGGGGTCGACGTCGATATATCTCCGTTTCTGCACGTGTGCGCAGCGATGTAGCACACGCATTTTAAGCTTCGCAATGTAATGGCCGATCGACGGCCATGGTCAGCTTGATATAGAGTGGATGACTGCGACTCGACTTTCTCGGATCATTATTACCGGCGTGCTTATCGCACCTCGAATTATCGACGACGGTGGAATATAATCCAAGTAAATTTCATTATCGTTCTCGGTCGGCTGATCGCGCCGAGGCTGCGTTGCGAAATATCAGAGTTGAAAACTTCGTCTACTGGGGATTCGCTATAGCTTGTTATACTCGGTGTAAGTACAAAAATTGGATCGAACATCGGAGCTATGAGAATACTAATTGTGAAAAAAGCTCAGGTCACTCGGCAGGGGGTACATCGCTGTATACCATCGGAGTCGAACGAAATGACGCCGATGGAAAATGAAAGGAAAACAACCTGATTACAATCTATTTTCGTACACGTCGAGCGTTGATGTCGGGGGGTGCGCCAGATGCAAAAAAGCTCGAGCAGTGTATACTCTCTCGAGCGAATTTTCATTTTCAATTATTTTTGTTCTCCAAATCGAGTCGCATTTCGTCGCAATACGATACCGTTACAATGATCAATCGGGAGAGAGGCGTGTGGAGTTTACGCGTCGTAATCATCCTCGTGCGTTACGCGACTCGTCGTTTGTATAGTTTCGTTAATTGGCGCGCACACACACTCGAGCCTGCACTCGGAGCCGCACGACGTTTGCACGCCTCGAGCTTTGATGTGCATCGCCTTGATAGATCGTTCAACTGAATTTCCGGCCCGCGCGTATACTGGAAATGGCTTACTCTCCGCTCATCGATCGTCGTCTCGGCGCTTGAAGTCTCATAAGTACCTTTGGCCTGATTTATAATCAAACCATGAAATCGTATGAATTTTCATTCGTGACGGTGGGGCTGATGAAAATAGTTCGAAAAATCGTCATTAATTTACCAAGAGTGAGACTATGTAGACGTAGCAAAGTACATTGTTAAATTGCTCAAATTACTCGTGTAATACTACTATGCTCAACATTTTTGCTGACGTCATTTTATTAATATATCTAGCCGTAGTATCTTTACCGTAACGATGAACAATAACGAACGAACTCATCTCAACAATTAATGAGCTGTTGCGCGTGTTTAGATAAAATCTCCGAGGAGGCTCGAGAATACAAGTGAGCTATGCACACTAGACATGATAGTTCATGATATCGTGCATAGTCGACTTGAAGCACGTAAAAGACCATCGACTGATTCTAAATACCATGAGTAGGCTTTATTTGAACTTATCTATCTTAACGAATAAATATATATGGGTCCCAAACTAGACAGAATCGCGTCGTTAGTTGGTTAGTTGTGACAGCGTGAACGTTACATTTTCATTGGAGCCATCGGTGCTCCAAGTGATCTACATTTGGTGCCAGTATTTGTTGATGTAAGATCCGACCATAAGCTAGAAAATTAAACTTGATTAAATTGACTTACTGGTAAGTTTTTTATGCTACTCTAGTAGATCCATCCGAAAAACTTGATTATATTAGTTATTCAAAATTTTTTCGCTCATTTTACTCGTAATCGCTTATGCTCATCCAGTTATCCTTGACACACAAACAAAACATGAAAATTGACAATTATTTGAAACGGATCTAATTTTTTATAATAATAATATTATACATTTCCATTCGAATTCACCTCATTATTTATTTACTTATGGAATATGATTATTGTACGTTCATTTACATTTCATTAGTCATTAAATCTGAGCTTATCCAGAGCTTATTATTCTCCTGCTAAGTTAATTTTTTCTTCAGTCTGCTTCTTTATTTACACAAAAAATTTATATCTCGCCACTTCGATTCAAATTGAATGGTTTTTCTCTTGTGTGAGACTGTTTTGCATACTTATATGTACCATTAATTAATGATAATATTCTCTCAACACCTTCAACATTCAGAGGATTAAATTAAAATGTTTATACGTTGAATCGTGTGGTCGAGTTTTCAATTACTTTTCTGAGATACATTTTACTGCTCGCGTAAACTTAATTTTCCAGTTTATCTAAAAGATGCTGACAGCTATATTCATACAAAGGTATTAATAATTACGCCGGTATATACAGTGTCGTTTTTTTACCACGTTGATTGAAAAAGCTCACATTCGAATCGGAAGAATTTCTTACAGTGTCATTTATCCAAAAAAAGCTCGAACGAACGAAAAATAAGTCTAAGCAGCTTCATCATTCTCGTGCCAAACTAATTGAATAATTAGTCGCGTGCTCGGACGAACAGACTTATACCTTCTCTAACGAGTGTTTATATATACAATTCATCGTCAGCTGTCCTCATCGGCTAACAAAAGTCGAGGTTTTGTTTTTGTTTCTCTCGTTCTCCTGTTGTTTTTTTTTCTTACAACTCGCAGACAGTTCGTTCGAAGCGGCCGTGAACTTTATTTTACGCGCAAACTCGCGCGCATTGTGTTTTATCGTTTTCGTCAATTTTGCGCGTCGACTCGTGTTTCATCAATATATATACACGAGGAATTATATCATGTTTGGCATGAGCGCAGCGACGAACATCGGGTGAATAGGAAATTCCATTTCACATTCACAATATAAACTAATGAATCGATACGTGTTTAGTTAGTGTTTACTTCTGTTGCCTATTCAGGTTCTGTACGGATAATTGCTTTATCGAGGAAAATTCGTAATGTTCGGAGCAGTAGTTGTTTAAATTTACGTCGCGCTTGTCAGGCTTTAGGGTTTATCTCTTGCATGGTTGTTGATCATTTCACTTGGTTCGACAGGAAGCTCGTTTTTCTGAAAAAAAACTCTTTCATAGGATATTGTACTAAAGTCTTTATTGCACATCTCATCGTCGTTGCACGAGCGTGTAATATCACGAACTCATGATTATTTTTATTTCCGCACAAAGAAATGATCCAATTCATTGCGTATTGATTTGCCGAAGTGCAAAGTGCAGTACGTGCGGCTATATCGGCATCACGGTGCGTCTCGCTGATCGATTCATGATGCGTCGTGCATCAATCATGCCTTAAAGCTCCCGGATTTTTTTTCCTCGCCAAAGACGAAGACTCGCGGCGATAAGTTTTCGCCACAAAAAGTCGATATGTGTCAGCTTCGTAAAAAAGGAAAAAAAAAGAGATATCGCAGCTCAATTTATAATAAGCTTTGAGAGTATAGTTGGTTACAATTACAATTAATCACTTGCGGCTCGCTCAGCCGACAGATCAAATATAACATCGTATCGAAGTAAATTAATGTATCTCGGGATGTCGATCGGAAGGAGAAGTTGGTAAGTCTTTGTGCAGACACGCGGTTCAATTAGCGGCGCAGTAAACGGAAAAGAAAATCAGCGCGAGACTCGTCGCGAAGATTAGGAACGCATCGCGTCAAAAGGTTACACGGAAAATCGTATTAACTACAAGAATTATAATCGCGGGCGATATGCGTCTTTTTTTTGTTCGTTCCAACTCGTCGATTCTGGCTCAAGGTAGCCGCGCCAACGTCGCACGTACATAAATACATTATGTTATGCCCATGCGCCAAGTCTATACGCACATAGACGATCCGCGCACAGCCTTTCTCCGCAGCATCATTATACATAAACTCGCAGCTCTCGATGTGTATACACGCGTAAGTTACACTCTGCGATATGTGTATGCGAGTATTAGAACGACGATGAGCGCATCGGCGCATATAATCCGATAATCGTGTGCTCGAGTCGCTTCGATGATACGCGGGCGCGTCTTTATACGATACAGGAATGCGACAGCGTCGAGTCCAGTGCAGCGACACCCGATACCTGTATTATACACTCGTACTCGTATTTATTCACGGGCACGTGCGATATGTACGTATAGGTGGACAAACGAAAAGTCTCGACGCGCTTGTATACGATATGTATTGGATAACAGCTCGGCAGTGGCAGAAAAATCTGCAAGTTAAATGACGACTCGTCTGGGCTTTGTCGACTGCAATAAACGAATTGAGGAAAGTTTCGCCGTCCGAATCCGGTTGTCTCTCTCTTTCGGCGACTAATCGAGTCACTTTTATAATATAGCCCATATAAGGATCGCGTGTGCAGCCTTGGGTGCGCCAAGCTCGAGTCCACGCCTCCGTCGTAATTATTGTCTCGCCACGATACGCGATATACACTGTGGACACACGCATACTATAATATAGCTATAGGCAACACCTGTGCAGCTTCATGAATATTCGTAACGAGACAGTTTTATAATGCTCGTTAGAAAATTTCATTACGGTACAGATCGCGACGCGTACGTTTGGAGGCTTGCGGAGGCTGTGGGTGCGTTCCGTCTATAGGCACAATTATTATTGGTTCACTAACGCTAACTACGAGGCGCGTGGGCCGCGAGGCGCTTCCGCTTTTTTGCCGTTCTCAACTCTGCGTAAACATACACGATACGCGCGCAAAAGCTCAGGCCGTTAACGCCTTGCATCGCGTGCTCGGATTCGACTCGACATATGTTATTGTTTTGTTTGGATGCATAATGTCAGCAGCCATAAGTACGTCTTCGATGCGCTGAGAAAATAATTGAGCTTTCGAGTAAACTTTGAGCGGGAAAAAGCTCGACGTAATAGCAAGCTCGTTTTCATAGTGTCAATTAGGAAGCGATCTATCAAAGCTGAACGTTTAATCGTCACAAAGCACGAAGAATCGATGTGATAATGATGAAAAAATGACGTAGAAATGTCCTTTTTTTCAGGCGGCAACATGTTGACACCAGTGACGCAAAAATTGAACCTCTTCTACAAGCCGTACGCAGTAGCGATAGTTACGCTCGGTTACGTTCTCGGCGAACTAGGACACTATCTGATTGGTAAGTGGGTCAATTTATAGGCAGTCTTCTCTCTCCCTCTCTCGTGCTGTATAGCAGAGAGAGAGAGAAATAGTCAAAGGGTAATGAATAAGAGTATATTTTCTCTCTCGCATCGACAGGTGTAACGAGCAAGGCGACCGCCATAGACCTGCAGTACGGCGACATAACGTGTCAGTTCAATTCGACCACCTTATCGACGATCGAGCTGCCTGTTCAATGCGAAACAGCCAACAATTCTGAAACGTGAGTATCAATGCAACCGGCTACAGCGATAAATAATGTAACCGCGTGCAAGGAATGTCTTGAAATTTAATACAGTCGCAGCGCACTTGGGCGCAACGAGTCGAAAAGCGAATCGACCGAGAAATAATTGCGTCTCTCTTTTTGGTGTAACGTGGTTGTGAGCGCGAAATACTACGTATTACGTGAATTATTTCACCGACGTCGATGCGCTTCCGCTGGGTTAAAAGAAAAAAATCAGTCGCGTATACAAATTTAATTACGCGAACTTATTTGTTCCTCGACGATTATATCGCATAACAAATATAAATTCGTCGCGGGAGAACACGCCGAAGGTGGTAAAAAGCGCGCGAGCACGTGTGCGTGGCACTGAAATGTAGCTATAATTGCACTATACACATCGAGCCTTACTTTTGTTAGAAAAAAAAACATCCTTTTTTAGCGCCGAGGGATAATTAACTCGTCACCGCAAGTGCAGCGCTCGAAAGCGTGTCGTACAAATAAACCAAAAATAATTAGCTCACCCGTGACTTGCGGCGAAACGCGTTGTAGGCATCGAAATTGTGCTTCGATGTATGCACACACACACATAATAACGACATTATCGAACGATTTGCAGATGCGAATCGCTGGAATTGAATGGCACGCGCTACTGCGAGTGGAACAGAAATGGCCTGGGATTGGATTATCAGATTCTCGCTGGTCCGAGCTTCATTGCGGTGTTCACAATCATGGGTATTCTCCTGGGCATCGCCGCGGATAAATTCAACAGGTAAGTCGAGCGAGCTACGAGCTCTTTATCTTTTTCTTTACGCCGTCTGCGCGATTCCTATTACGCTCATTACGCGATCGTAACCTTTTTTTCCTCCGTCGATCGCTGATTATGACATTTAAACGCCTACTTCGGAATCATCGACTCGTTCAGTGTATGTCTACTCAAATTTTTTTTTCCCAGCTCGGTATATAATACATTGATTAACCAACTTATTAATGAATTATACGAATTTAATTAATCATAGCGCGGAAAATGGCCTCGCTTATATAATTACCATACAAGAGAGCTTTGCGCCAGGATATTACTTGGCCGATGAACAATTCTCTGTAGCAAGATAGTTTGGCAGTCTTCTCAACATTTTGGTCACGTGTAGCCGTGCGATGCCGCGCGCGGTGTACATGCTCGATTTAAAATTGCGCTTTCGGACGCGTCGAGCTTAATTATAGAACTTGCTACTCTCTGAAATTTGGTTTGAGTGCGTCGCATCGTATTCGTCAAAGTTTTGATTTTATCTACTATTATACTCGAGCGGTACATGAAATAGAGGGAGAAAAAAACAGAAGTAATTATCGATCACAGCGGCGATGCTGGATCGGATGTAAAGCCGATCAATTACAACCAGATCGCTAGGTTTCAATTATTTTTATCTCGATCGCGCGGGCTCGTCGTTTTGCAATTAATCGCGCATGCAGTAGCGACATCCGGACAGATATTGATTAAAAGAAGGAAAAAAACGAGTCGAATGAGAAGTTTCCAAACGCATGGCGTGCATGATTTTTGTAATTGCACCTTTCAGCGAGATCATGTTCACCAAAAAGTACGACGTTGTTTTTTTATATTTTTCAGAGTTCGCCTGCTGACGATTTGCACCTTCGTGTTCAGCGTAGCGATTATTCTCATGGGTTCCGTTAAGGAGTACTGGCAACTAGTCGTCCTTCGTATGCTCGCTGCCGCTGGGTACGTATAGCTGGAATGTTAATTTTTTTTTGCTCAACGCCTTGTCGTCGTTCGACTCTAGATTAATTTATTAAGCTCAGGCACGTGGTTTCGAAGAGAGAATAAAAAAAATCGCGTCAATCCAATCGTTTGTTGTCTATATCTATTAACGTCTAGCAGAAATTGCGCGAGAAGAGCTGATATAGAGTTCTCAAGCCATGTCCCGACTCGTATACGAGATCGATATCGCGCTCGACATTGCGCATTGTGGGTATAAAATTTCATCACAAATCCGCCACTGCATCGACGGTATACAGTGTTTATCGTGCGTATTAATTAATCAATCAGCGCGAGAAACATTGAACATTCAGCGAGTGCAGCATTTATGACGCGAACGCGTAAATTTGTGCAAACGAGCCGCGCGATTAGCATAGTTGTGATCGATGACCGATCGCCTTCACGCATCCGTGAAAACCACACGAGGGTATCGTATCGCGTGCTATATGACTGCATTCCGACAGGGAGGCCGGCTGCAATCCTTTGTCAACGGGTCTGCTGAGCGACTGGTTCACCGAGAAGAAGCGAGCCCTCGTCATGTCCATCTTCAATTGGGGCATTTACGGTGGCTACGGAATCGCTTTTCCGGTTGGTCGCTACGTACCTCAAATGAACGCCTGGAATTTGGTAAGTCGAGACCCGGAGAAATTGTCTTTTGCGACTCACGACTCGCGTGTACTCAATTTCCGATTACGCAGGGCTGGCGAGTCTGCTACTACGCGGCGGGAATCGTGGGCCTGATTTTGGCGGCACTCACTGGACTGACCATCAAAGAGCCCGAGAGAACGACCATCGGCGAGGAGACCACCAATAAGCAAAACAAGAAAAAAGACTCTCTATGGAAAGTCATTACTCAACCTCGAGTGCTTCTGTTGTGCCTCGCCGCCAGTATCAGACATTGCGGTAAGTTTTCCATCGGCAGCATTTTATTCCTCCTATACTATTTTTCTCGCCTTCATTTTACGTCTTTGTTCATCATTTTATGTGATTGTGCAGGTGGTATGACTTTTGCCTACAACTGCGACCTGTTCTACCGGGACTACTTTCCGGATTACGACCTGGGCTGGTGGCTCTTCGTAGTGACCATTGGCATCGGCAGCATAGGTGTCGTCGTCGGTGGTGTCGTCAGCGACAAGTTCGTTGCCAAGATGGGCATCAGGTCCCGCGTGGCTGTGCTAGCCATCAGTCAACTCATCGCCACTCCATTTGCCTTTGGCTCGGTTTATTTCAGCCCGACCGGAGCTATGATAACTCTCGGCATCTCTTACTTTTTTGGTCAGTCGAATAATTGACCTGCCATCGAGACATAAGAAGCCGACGATTTTTGTAAAACGTTTTTTTTTATTTCACTTTGCAGCGGAAATGTGGTTCGGCATTGTCTTTGCTATTCTCGTCGAGATAGTACCCTTGAGCATGAGATCTACGACGATCGGTATTTTCCTCTTCGTGATGAATAACGTCGGTGGAAATTTGCCAATTCTCGTCGAGCCAACCAGCAAAGCCATCGGCTATCGTGAAGCTCTCTACATCTACTACGCCGGCTTCTATCTCATAAGTAAGCACAATATGATACACGATTATTTTCCCCTTTACATTGTGCCTTCCCAGCTCGATACGAAATCTCATTACGCTGCGGCTTTTGCTTGCAGGTTCGATCATGTTTTTCTTGACGATGTTCCTCATGCCTGGTGGACCAGCACCAAAGAGCTCGACCAATAACGTCGAAGCTCACGACAACAGTTCGTTCGTCAACGATCAAGGTAAAGTGTCAACGCTGGAATTGCCCAGACTGACCGGAAGAACGAGCAACGGATTCGACAATTCTCACCTTTGAGACGAATAGAGTCACGATTCGATTCGTATAAACTTTTCTTTTTCGCGAGTCATAAATATAAAAGATCATCTAGATGAGGAAAGAAAAGATTGCAAAGCTGAGATAATAAAAGATAAATTTACATTCATATAGAGACCTTTGCATATGAGTAGCAATAAGAACGTGTATAAAAATATTCCTATCGTGAAAAATGACATTCCAAGATAGGTTGAAAAATTTATCGTACTTAGTTCAAGCAGTATTGCTAAAGATAAGACCGAATATACCCGAATAATTTTGTCATTATGTTTGTTTTTTTGTTATATTTTATAATTAATTAATTTTGCGAATGTAGGCTTTGATTGAAAGTTAATGTATTTTCTTGTTAAGTGTCATCATTTTCTGCCAAACACAAACTACGAAGCTGCTATTGAGCGAAATTGTTACAAGTTGCAAAAGCTTTATCAATTGCAAGATGCAGCCAAGGTAGACGATTTTTTTTTCGGTACAAGAGATGCCAAATCTTTGCGTGCGTTATTAATCGTCGGCGCGTGCACAGATCAGACCTCCTCTCCCCCTCGGCACCTGATATCGAGTTTTTATTTTCAACTGTTCGCGATTTTGTGCAATAAGATTTTTCAATGTTTCACTTATTACCTTGATGCAGTCAAACAGTCACGAGACTTCGTATAAATATTATTATCTGTTTCCCTATTATACCAAGAACCTCGTTAAGTCACGATGAATCTGCAAGGCGACGAGATGACACTTGAAGTTAATTGGCTACTTGCATAAGATGTAGACATACTTGTAGTACACCTTAATGATAGAAATTAATAAATTGGAACTATATGATTGGGGTCCACGATAAAAATTGAAATAAATAACGAAATTTGCATGCATATGAGATCAAGATTTGTTCGACTGTGCAAACATGAAAAATGAGCAGGTGCAAGAAAAAATGTGCTTTTATTCAAAACCCTATGTAAAGTGATTTTTACTCTTTTTTATTGTTATTTTACTTGTAAATATTTTGCTTATATTTTTCCTAGACTTAAGTGAACGACATATATTTTAGATTATTTTAAATAAATAATTCGTCTAATAAAATTGTTTCCAAGAATATCCAACTGATCTTTATTGCTTAGACTTGAATATGAATTGTTTATAAATAATAATCGTCATTAAATTAAAAATTATTCCAAATCCAATTATTCAGAAAACACCAAACATTTCTCAATTTTAAAAAATTTTTAAGGTTCATTTGGTTAGTTAACATTGCAATAGCAAAAGTGTTAATCATTCATATCTGATATGCATGATACTTTTTGTACCAAAATGTTGAACAATTATAAAATAGAATTGAATTTTAATTTGAGAGAGTGAATGCAAATTTTCATTCAATATCAAAATATTTAAAATTCGTAATACTGCATACAGCAAGTAGGTTTATATTTGCAGGATCAATAAATTATTATAACAAAAATGTTTTTTAATGTTCAGGACATTTTTATTAAATCATATAAATAAAGGTTGACTCGTTATAAAAATTGGCTATTTTACGAGGATGTATCACAAGATTTAAGAAATTGTTCTTCAGTACAACTTTTGTGGTACAAGACTTTTTCTCATAATAAATTATAGGTATTTACAGAATACTTATGGAATTTTTGTTTGTTTTGTACATTTTTTATGACAGATTTAATTCCAATTATCTTCAGTGGTTCATTACAAAGTGTTGTTCTTTTTAGGATTTTGAAGAAAATATTTACTATCTTGCAATTAAAAGAATTTGCATTCGATTTAAAGTTAATTTTTCAATTTGATAATTTATAAAGCTCATTTTGTCAAAATTCATAAATTTTCCAAAAGAAAATTAATGCTTTATGCTATAGTTTTCCTATTTCAAACAAAAAAATCTAATGAACCATTTTAAAGCATACCGATACATCCAATTCCAGGTTATTTTAAATTCCTTTGATTTTCGTACAATACGTTGAAAATAATTGTAAAAAATATGCACATTCGTTTGCAAGATCAAACTTATGTACTATAAATTATTTAGAGAACTATTTACACTTGAAAAAAATCAGATTCTTCCTTCAATTCAAATTCATAAACTGATTACACTTAATCAAAACGAACATGTTCTTATTTTTACAGATTGGCATATCTTTTCATTATTTACAATTTTTTAACAACCGTAAAAAATTAAAAATCGATAATATTTGACAAAAAATCAAACGTAAAGTTTGCTAACGGGAGAAGAAGAAAAGACGTTTAAGATAAATTTTCCTGCTTTCCAATATTTATCTTGGCATAAAATTACTCAGAATCGTAGTGTTTTAAATTTTCGTTTGAAAAATATACTTTTAACCAAAGATAATTTATTGAAGTAGAAATCAAAATTTTAAAATGTTTATACAAGCAATGAAAAATTACAAGACCATAAACAATTTTTGTTGGCTATTTCAATCAATTCAAGTTAAATAGTTCATATATACAAGCGCACTGACTTCAGAGGTAGATGTACGTGATTTTGCTACGAATTTCATCTGCTATTTAAAGTATACGAAACAAACGATTAGGGAGCTTTTTTTAACAAATTAGAAATGCATTAAATTCAACATCGTGAGATATCGCCGATCGAGATGCATAAATTTTCCGAGTTTTACATGACAATAGCATACAAATCTTTCGTCTTTTGCATAGGTATAGAGGAAAATCTTAATTTGATTCTCGTTTCTTGGCTCTCATCCCGAATTTCTCTCGCAGCTCGGAGCGTTGCGTCTCTTGCAGCTCGTTCGCTCGTCGGAACATTAAGAGTGATTTATAGCTTTTCCGAGTCTAGTAAGAAAGTTTAACGCCATACTTATCGGATTGCATTATAAAGTTTCGAGTGTTAGCTTATACTTTCCGACTTGGATCCGCGATTCATCGGATGAATCGAGTTTAGTCATCGTCATTCTTCATCGAAGCGTCGTACAATTGCAAATGCACACGCGTACGGACACACACTCATGCATCATACTCAGCGCAAACATGCTCAGACTTAATTATTTAAACTATTTACAAAATTCGCCTTACGAGCTAAAATACGTTAAAAATACTTGGAACGAAATATTCGCGTCGTCGTGCCAACCATTACGGTTCATTCGCGAACCGTACAATAGTTTGTGTTATTATAAGCTAAGGTTCTTCACCATCAGGCGCAGATGGGAAACTGCTGTCATGAATAAAAAAAAATAAAAACAAAACAAAACAACGAAGTACATCACGTCTGTGAAATTAACGTCGTCGGCTCTATCGACGCGACTCCACGAGTTTAAACGACGAGTAAATAATACGACGGACACAAATAACAAACAAACAAACAAATGCGCAACTGCTTACACGCACACAGAGGCACGCACGCAGACGAGAATGAGTTTCACGAGCGTTAGACGCTAGCTAGCGCATTTTCTGCGTCCGCTACATAACGCGCTTCGCGAGCTGCCACCGTCGCCGCGAGTCGACGAGTCGAGTTACGTGAATGATTTTCTCAATCGATTTTCTCCTAGCTTCCATACGATTTAGCCTATGCAAATGCGCCAACGATGTAGAGAAAGGATCCCTGCATCGTACATGTGTCGTGCTTACACACGCGTCGAGTGAATCATCGCCGAGCAGCAGCAGCAGCGCAGAATGTTAAAACACGCATCGTCGCGCGGGGCTAACAATGAAAGTTCGCGACGACACGCGCCGATGAGTTATAAAATTTCACCTTCCAATATCGCGTCAAGTAACGTGCCTTCTCATTTGCCTCATAGAATCCATGAAAAATGCATCGTTTCACAATTTGGATGTGCGCACTATTTTAAACTCACTCTCATACCCTGTTTGACATTTCACACTCTTTTGCATTTACATTCATTATACATTCGTCAAATAATGTACATCATTTGGCTGGTTCTTGCATCATTCCTGCACACTCGACACAGTCCAAGAGTCGCATTCGCACACAATCGCTTACACATATTCGGTTAGCCGAAAGAATAGTCGAGATACGTTCATGTCCGCAACGTATCGTAAATACATCTATGTACAGTTTTGTCGAAATGCATAATCGTGCGAGTAGACACGGACTCGGAGAAGGAGGTGGTGCTGGCGAGCGGTCAGCACTCGTCGGTGGAGGTGCTCGATATCTGGGTGCTGGCGCCGCTGCTGAAGCTGCTGCGGCAGGTCTCGACGGTGAGGGCCGTGTCGGGCACCTGGACGAAGTGCACCTTGTCCTTGGGCCACTTGCCGTTGGTCCGCGAGCTGCTGCCGATGCAGCCGAAGATGTTGTACCTGGAGCCCTCGACGTTGCCCGACTGATGCTCCACGAACTGGCCGAGTATCGTGGCGCCGCTGTGGCGACGCTTCAGCACCTTCTTCGCCATCAAGCTGCGATTGTTCTTGTAGGAGAGCTCGCGCTTGAAGCAGAAGAACTTGTGCAGCTCGCGCTTGACCTTCTTCGAGCGGTAACCGAAGAGAAGCGGACTCAGGTAGGTCGCCAGCACGAAGAACGTCAGAGCGAGCAGCTCGAGACTCGGCGCCCCGAGGATCTTGGGCGGGTCCAGGAAGCGCGCGATCTGCGCGGGCATCGGCAGGTTTCGCACCAGCAGCAGCAGCGAGTACGGCGTCCAGCAGATGAAGGCCATGACGATGACGAAGGCGCTTATGCGCGCCGCCCGGGTCTCCTCGCGGTACTTGAACAGCGAGCCGTTGCTGATCTTGTGCTTGATGTTCTGAATGTAGCCGCACTGGCTCGTCATGGATATGGGCTTGCTGGAGCTGGGCACCCGATGCAGATTGCCGCTCGCGGCTCTCTGAGCGGGTGGAGTGATCGTGACGATCGGCGGTGCTTGCTGCTGATGTTGATGCTGAGCTTGCGAGCTCGAAGTCGAGGTGCTGCTCTGATCGCCGAGCTCGGCGCCTTTACTCTGGAACCCGTGAGGCATCTCGATGGACAGCGGCAGAGCTTCCTCGAGGTCAATACTGTCGCTATTGCGTGGAACATTGGACCGATCGACCATTCGATCGTTCTCCTCGTCGCTCGACTCTCCCAGATCGTCGTCGTCGTCGCCGTCGTCGCCTTCCTCCTCGTCCTCGTATTCGTAAGGATGCTTGGGATCGACGAGCAGCGAGTTCTCGTAGAGCAGATCGTGCGACGATTTGCGTCTCTGCTCGCAGACCTCGGGAAATTTGCTGCGAACCAGTTCGGCCGAATTGCATCGTATCTGCTGCTGAACTAGGTCGTTCGACAAAAATTGAGCCTTCAAGGCTGCTATAGGAACTTTGGGCGACTGCTGCTGCGGCTGCTGCTGTGGCTCTGTAGAGATAGCAGTTGGGCAGTCTTGTTTGTGCTCGATTTTCTTCTTGCCCAGGGTGAACACGACCTCCTGGAGCTCTTCGTCGAGGTTGTCCTGGTAGGCCAGCTGACTGGGTGTTGCCTCGCTGCGCTCGTCTATGGACGAGAGCGACGAGATCTTGGGCAGTCTGGCGCTGCGCACGTCCTCGTAGGAGGCCTCCATTCGGGTGCCGTGATTGTAACCGGACTCCTCGCTGAAGCTGCCCGACGAGAGGATCGGCCTCGAGCCGGTGCGTCTGGTGCGCTCGCTGTTGTTCCGGGCTGCCATGTAGATCTTCGCGTAGAAACAGCAGATGGCTATGAACGGCACGAGGAACACCAATAGCACGTAAGTCGATGCGTACACTATGCCGAAGACGTTTCCAAGCTTAGCCAAGGAGTTTTTCGAGAGCTCCATCGTGGCCGATGATTTCGATGTCGTCGTCGTCGTCGTCTTCGAAGACAGCAGAGCACACAATGTCTGCGGCTCCGGATTAAAAATTGCCCAGACGCCTAATAGCAGCGAGATGATCCAAACGGCGAGGATGAGCAGGCCGCACTTGACTTTGCCGATGCGGGTGCGATATCGCAGAGGGTCGACCACGGCCGAGTACTGATCCCAGGCGATGAGCACGACCGACAGCACGGACGAGGTCGTGACGAGGGACACGGCGCCCTCGGCCAGGCTGCAGGCGTTCGGCACCGATCCGACGCTCGACTGGATGGCGGTGTGCTCGAAGCTCAGTCCGATGGCGTTGGTCAGCAGCAGGCCCGTCAGCACCAGCGTCGACAGGATGTTCGAGCCTATCAAGTTCATCACGAATCTGTGGGAGGAAAAGAAATTCTGCTTTAGATTCGTTTGTAATTATTTATTTTACGAGGAAATTCAGCGCGGACTGTACGTCGGGACAAAAGCAAATCTTTATTCTCTTCTTTTTCGTCGCGATAGCTGCGATGCGCCGCTCGAGCGGCCTCGAGCGAATACGTGCCTCGTTAGCGCGGAGCGAAGGAAAAAATAAATAACGGTGCGTTGAACTTTTTTTGCCTGGGTCTCGCGCAGAACGTCGTTGCGTCTGAAAGACGGCTCGTGTGTGTATGTGTGCGCGCGCGCGAGGTAGATAAAAAAATTCGAAACAAAAAAACTGCTCCACAACTGTATGCATGTATAATAATGTATTGCGCAACGACGTTCGAGCCGAAAATGCTATTCGCTTTTTCGTTTCAAACTTCAAACTCAAACGAAATATGAATATATATTGTCGCTAAAGAGCACACACGTATGGTAAATCATAAATCCAGGAAAATTTGACGAATATTCGCGCGCGCTTTCGGGCTTTTAAACTTGATAATTTCATGCACTCTCTCGGATTAGCCGAGCAAATTAGGTTTTCGGTGAAGTTTCGCAAGTATTAAGTGGCGTATGCGGCGACAAAAGTTGAAATTTTATTCAAGATTTCCTCGCTGCCGCGGTGAGCTATTGCGCGCTCGGCTCGTGCTTAATATTATTGTACACTGAAATACAACGACGAGAGACGCGCGTAAGCGCGCACAAAACTTTCGTTTCACGCCGCGCGCCAACCGAGTACACGATATAATATAACGGGAAATTCAACACGGGAAGTTGCATTGGTGCGCGTGGCGATGCTCCTGCATTGTTATAATATACGCGCCAACTTGAACGAGTCTATAGAGAAAGAGTGAGATTTCCGTTATAAATATGATATTATAAGTATTTTATGCAGATTTTTCATCGAAGATTTGGCGAATGGAATCGTTTATTCCAAGCCGTGCTCCGCCCGTCAAGCGACTGAGCTCGCGCGCTTTATTTCGAATCGTTATATTGTTTGGCCTACTTTTGTGGTATGCAAACGTTTTGTATTTCCATGAAGAATCGTGCCGTGCTCTTATAATAACGATAATAATTCAAGCTTCAAACTTTTGCGCGACGTTCGTGTGCGAGCATAAGCTCGCCGGCTCATTAATAACGATGATCATTGAATTATTGAGCTTTTCGCAAAAAAAGCTCGTGCTCGTGAATGAATATTCAACGTTGCGAGTCGTTATAGCCGAAAAATCAATCGATGCGTATTAAGGCAGTAACGTTATAAAACTTGAATTTTTTATTCGTAGCATTATCAAGCTCGGATTTTCTAAGCGATCTTACAAAACGCGGCAGGTAATGTCGTGCAAAGAAAAAAGTGATCTCTACTGCTGCAATTAATTGCATCACTGCAGAAATATTATATCAACTGATCGACACTACTGAATCGCGAAACGACTCGATCGTTGGCATTTTTCAAAATTACAAATTGAAACAATTTTATAGAGCATCGTTTATTCGATCGGCGATCGCCATCGCCAAAGACACGAGATATTCATTGCATCATAAATGCAGAAAAAGGCAAAAAAAAAGAAGTGATCAAATAGCGTTTGGAATATTCGCGAAAAAACTTGCAATCGTAATGCTCGGAGTGCATAAAAAAGCGTAGCGCAGCGCGTACAGAGTCTCTGTAGGTGCGTACATGTGGCCGATCGAGAGTCGAGGAAAATCGATCGGGCTCATCTCGCTCGGGAGAGATATTTAAATGCCCCCGCAAGACCGGTTGCTGTGCGCCCGCGACTCGTCGTGATCGCGGTGGTAATTAAAGCCATTAGGCGGAACGCGCTCGATTACAAGCCGCGTATTCTATAGCCAATAAGCCGTGGTGCGACACGCGATTTCGCACGTTGCTCCGCGGACGCACGTCGTGTAGTTTTACTCGTATAAAGACTGCTTTTTTTCGTTCTTACTTGGTCGTTCTCAGTAGTAGTAGTAGTACGCACGGTCGATTACTCGCTTTTCTTCTTCATTTGGTCGCGGCGTCGCGCAATATGCGATCGAAAGCGAAAAGCTCGCGTCGCGTCGGTATATGGATTCTTACCTGTTCGAGATGTCTCGTAAGGCAGAGTTTCGCACGAAGGCGACGAGCAGAGTCGCATTCAAGGCCAGTGCCCCGAGCAGAACCAAGCTCCAGAGAGCGATGAGCAGCATGGAGAAGGTATGCGTTTCCCATACTTCGAAGGTTGTACCCCTGTGTGCGGACTGCGTCCAACCTACATCCATTCATAAGAACTTCCTAGGCTCTCTGCAAAATTAAGCGAATAATGGCCAAGCATGAGTACTTTTGCACAAGTAATAATACATATATGAAGCAATCGTTGTAATAAAGCTCTTGGGAATCGCGTGTGCTCGCGCTAATAGAAATGCTGCGCGACTCGGGCTCGCTCGGAGCTCTCATTATACGTGCGACTATATACAACATCGCATCGCTTCTCCAGTCATCGAGTAGACAGCCGATGATGCGATTTACGAGTTTACCAAGTGTGTGCGTGTGTGTGCGTATGATGCATCAATAATAGCGCGTTCACGCGGCTAACGAATGCTGATGACCGCGAACGGCTGCGAAGCGCTACATTAATGATGATATAATCGCGCGCGCGCACAGCTTCCACACTGCTCGTCGTTTATGTACGCGTGATCAATCAGACTCGCAGCGTTGCGTGAAGAAAAAAAAGAAGTTGCCCGTAAGATTTGGATCGTTTTATGGGCTTATTAATAGGCTGATATATGTTATATACGTCGGCGGGCCGCAAGCTCCATTTAAAGGCTACGGCTATCGCGCGCAACCAACTCGAGCTATTTTCAACGATTGCTTTGCCGAGTTTACTAGTTTTTATTTAGAATCTATCCCACGCCCGCCCAACGAGCGCGACTCGAGCTATCGGCTGGACTGCGTTTCTAGTAGGACACGGCATAAATTGGCATTCGTGTAATTGCGACGCGCGCGGCCAAGAGAGAAAAGCTGCCGTGTAATGCGTGCAGCGCACGGCACACGACACTTCTTACGCGGTCCGAGAGATAAAATTCCTCGTGTACGCGTGTAGATAAGGACGCGTTACATGTATATAAATCGGCTTTTCTCGCGACGATCGCCTTGGTGCAGCCAAGTCGCGACTACGTAACAGCGCGCGGGGGAGTACATAAGTGTATAATCAGACGCTCTCGTATCGCACCAGTATACAGCGATCGGACTCATTTTTTCTCTCTCTTTTTATTTTTTCGTTGTTGTACGCTATTATTGCGTTACACTTGCCGCGCTTCTGATATACAGCCACGGACACTTTGTGCACTGCTGCTTCTGCCGTAAGCTATACACACACACAGAAATATAGGTGTATAGTCGCCTTGCCTGATTTAATTAAACGAACAATCGGCGATCATATAACGCATTGATTGAATTTTATTTTATGGAAACGACACACGATCGTGCATAACTATAGGCGCGCGAGGTAACGGTACGCACACACTCGCCGGATAGATTCGCACGCTACACGATCGACTCGTGCCGTCTCTTTCCTACATACACCTTCTATCTGCGCGCTGTCCGCGACTATTTTTTTTTTTTTTGCCTCCACTTTCAAGGAGAATAAACAATAAAGGCTATTTCTTTTTTATAAGAGCTCCAGCAGAAACTTGGCGCACGCATCGCACGTCTGCATATTTTTGAGTAAATACAAATAACGAGTCAACAACGGCGGCAGTGATTCGGTTTCCAAAGTCTCGTACTAGATATATAGATGTTAATCTGATTCGATTGCCTCCTGACATGACATTTATCTTGCACGATGGATACTTGTTTGTATAAAAAAATATACTGGCCTAATTTACTTAAATATATCTTGTACGATATACATCAACATTAGAAAGATGTTAGATGCAGGTCGAGAGTCTGCGTGAAAATATCATCGCTAGTCAAAATATACGACGATAACACGCTAATCCAGTTTAAGTCGGAGCAGTGAAGTTTTATTTAAGAGAAAGTTGTCAAATCCCAATGCCGAAACTTTGACCAACACGAGCACTGCTTGGGCTCATCAAGACATCAACGCGCTCGACTTTTCAAAACTTTGAGAATAAAAGCCAGAAAACAACAAACTTTGGAAAAATCCCTAAACTCCGCAGCTCGAGGGCCATTAAATTACATCGTTAGCGAGTTAAAAAACACATTTATCTTTGATTTTCCTTGATCTTTTTTACTACCTTGTGTACAAATTATCTTTTGTGTAATTTTTTTGCGCGTCGATTGTCCGCGTGCAAGCTGTATAATGATATATGTAGGTATTGGGCCAAAAACTTTTTCGAATGTTTATTGTAAATTTGGAAAGTTGCCACATCGAAGCTCGAGTCGAATCGTTGGGCGCGATTTCTTTAAAACTTCAGTTAGACGCATGGAACCTTTACCATGCTCCACGAGCGAAACGTTCTCAAGTACGCGCTCGTTACAAAGAACGAGAATTGAACTAATAATACATAATGAAAAAACAATAATGACGAAACGAGGCGTGCGCGGCACACGACACCCACACACGAGCTGCGCTAGTTATACACAGTCCGCGAGCGGCAAGAAGGTCAGTATACACGAATGCGATCGGCGCGCAAAGTATATAGAATCGCCTAGACAGCTCGGCGCATGGAAAAGGCCGCTTTAGCATATATGTATATCGAGTGCGCGGCGCGGGGGCCGCTCTTATATATCCACCACTGTTACACGCCGAGAGCGTTTGTGTACTTTATCGGAAAATCCAGCGCAGCAGCGGCGGCCTATCGAGAGCGTTTACTCGGTATACTTTTTCATGGCTCCGTGCAGCAGGCCATTGATCTTGTAATATCGCAACTTGGTGCATACTTTGACGTGCTACACCGACGTTGAATGTAATTACTAGACGCTTTGCTTGTCGAGCTGCCTCCGAATTTCCGCCGCCGTTTCCACACTCACCTGTCCATACGCTACACTTGGTGTGTAATAACGAGTCCATTGCGAGCGAGAGAGAGATTACAAGTCGGAATTCCTGCCGGTTTAGCGTTACATAAATCAGCGGAGAGCTAGACGAGCAGGCTACACTCGAGCTTTTATACTCGGCGAGTGACGAAAAAGTTTCGCTGGATCGAAGCTGTCGATGATAACAGACTTTGTTCGGTAGATGATATAAAAATAGCCGCGCGTACAAAAATGTATACACTCGAGTGCGTTACATGCTAACAAAATGCGGAAGAGCCCGAGCTCGACCAAGCTATACACTCTATAGCTATATAGTACACTGGCTGCGGACTCTAATTGAACGAGCGAGGCAAAATTGCTGGTCTCTTTTTTAAAAGCGCGATTTTGTAATGTACATATATACAGTGCACCCATACACGTTGAGTAAGTAGCCGTGACAAAATAATGGCTCGCCTTCCACCACCGTCTCACCGCTATTATACTATAAGCCTCCCGTCGCTCGAGTTCCTGCATATGCATAAACACAGCGTCCGCGACTGCAATTAATGTCATTATCGCATTATCAAATTATATCATATGAAAGAAGCCAGTGCGAGCTGCATCGTTGATTAAATTTAATTTACGATTTTTGGCACACGGGGTGACGCAGCGGCGAGGCCGACGCCGAGCCATGCTTTCGTTGGACTAATATAAGCTCGCGCGGCAGCGCAAATTCATTATAAATATGTAACGCTTCAGGAAACAAGCTGAGAATATGAAATTTATAATATACAAGATATCTCTTTCACGCGTATATTTACAATATACATCGACGTCGCTCAGACAATTTGTCTCTTTCGCTCGAGCAGTGGAAATAAACGGATGCGTTATGATCGAGCGCGGCTCTTTCGAATGGCTGCTGAAAAGTAGCGATTAATTTTTCTCTAGCATCTGTATCTGTGCTTTATGCCACGCTGCTACTGCTGCGGCCGCAGTAAAAACGAAACGACTCGGGCTAAAAAATCACTGCGTTTAGAAAGTATATCCTCGGCGCACATAATGGTCCTCTGTTTAAAGCCATGCAGTAGCGATTGGAGCGAGGAAGAAAAAAAAATTGAAAGTCGCGGAACACGTTTGCCTGCACGCGGGCGCGCGCGAGCAAATTTCAGGCTTCGCTGGCGACACAATTTACGTTCGATTTTATCGCGCGCAGTGAATTTCGGCTCGGTGAATTATTTTCATTATGTTGATAATAAAGCGAGCGCGCTATACAAGGGAAATATTATAAAACAAAATTTTAAAAATATAATGTCGCAACGAGCATCGCTCGTATATTACGTAAGAATCGCTTGAATTAAAATAAAATGGTCAATGAGGCGCTGTCAAATAAAGCCGATAAAGCGTGTAAAAATAGATTAAACAATTTGTGAATTCGTTCAAAAATGTCATTGCGCAACGATCGGCACATCGAAATTTCATGCACACATACGCGTCGCGTGTTAGCGCGTTAACACGTTCGAGCGGCGTGGACACGACTTTTGCCGCGTGCTTACAAACGCGTCTACGTCAGTAGACGAGCTTTCAAGATTGCGTATCGGAGTGCTTTAATACTCGGCCGAAAAGTTCGATAAAATCGTCATCGTCGCTCGATTGTCTTTTTCCTACTTGTCGCGGACTTGAATCGAAGCGCATGTTTAAGTTATTGTTTAAATTACCATTGACTAACAGAACAGATGAAAAGTGCACGTGTAAAATGGCTAATCGATCAGGGAGCGTTGCACAAATGCATCGCTGTATTCTGCTGTATACACTGCCGATGCACGAGCTTACGTTCTCGAAATATCTCAATAGATTCATGGAATCGTGATTGTATAGGCCAATTGAAGAGGCGCAGGCAGTACCATGCGGATCGCAACGTGACCTTTGCGTTCGAATGTGCAACTTCCAAGCTCGATGGAAATTAAATCAACACCAACGAAAAAAAAAACGCAGAGTCGAGGATTAAGAGACGTTATTAACGAGAGCAAGGATGCAAATGAAGCTGTGCTCAGTAGTCGATGTACACGTCGATCGAGGATGCGCTCGTAGCTGCGCGGCATCAATTTGCATCTTTTGCAAAGCGTCCGCATACACGAGTCGGAGCAAGCGCGGGAGCTTAAAAGCGTTATTGGAGCGCGTTTTAACGCCTCGATTGGCTGCGCGCATATACAGATATAGGTAGCAGCGTCTAAAACGCATCGCTGCTCGGCGCGCATCAATAAAACCTGTAAACAAGTAATTTCCCACGGCTTTATTGAGAGATTCAATAATAGCCCCACAATATGTTACATTCGTGTCGCGTGTTGGTAAGTTTCGCGGGCGAGGAAGAATTCCACAGGCATTATGTAGGGATGGAAGAAATGCCACGTTTCGTGCACCGTCTAATTCGCGCACGAAATGCGGAAATAATTCATTTCACCGTCTCTTAAATTGGGTACATGTGTCGGAGTTTAATGTAGTTTATAAATCTCACGTTATCCACTTACGTCCATTATTCGCTCGTTTCTCAGTAATTGAGAAAATGTGTAGACGTATCAAAGCCGAGTGGTGTCTGTCGTGTATATATTTCTATATCGTAGCTGCGATTCGTGTACTCTCGCTTATAAATGTGCAGCTCAGCTCTACCACGGAACGAAGGTGTGCACATTTCCCCACATTTATTTATTTCACAAAAATGTCGTCCCCGCGCGCAAACAATTATAGCAGTTTCCACACTTTGAGCCTAGCAGGCTGCAGTGCGATATAAGTGCTGATACACGAGGCCGTGCAGGATACAAGTATATATGTGGCGCGTTGACGAAAAGTTTGAAAAATCTCCTCTTACTGCACACGATCGCGCAAAATATTTATTTATAACGTAATACCCACGCGAAAGAAACGGCCGATTCTTTTCTTTTCTTTTTTTTTGCTTCCATCCTGCGTGCTGCATAATAGATGCGACTTACGGGTATAATGTATAATATACTGGAAAGCGATAACAGGATAGCTCGGCGAGCTGCCACACACTCGTATTTCGCAAGAGGCGTATTATGCGCGCAAGTAAAAGCAGCCTGTGCTGCACCATGGCATCGAGGCTGGCATATGCGCAGCGCAGCTCCTGCTTGTGCGCCAATGCAATTTATGAATTTGCGTCGTCGCGCACAGCTCGCAAAAAGTCGACTACATGTACGTACGAAATAGAACTTGTAAAACTTCCATTCCGAGGCGAGCGCGCGTGACACAAATTTACGTCAAGAATCGCTTCGCGAGTGCGACGTACGCATGCCTTTATACGCTTATATTACACATAGGATCGCTCGGTGCGAGGGAAGAAACGTTAACGCTTATACGCACTGCCTTTGACGCGCGCATTTAGGCGTTAAATTTGTATATATATCGGCGTGTCAAAGACCTTTTGAACTCGGTCGCGATCTGCATGCGTCGACGTTACGACGGCAGCTTATAATCGATCGAGGCTGCGCAAATAAAGCTGCCACTGCCGACGATGCTGCCGCCGCCGCCGCCGCCGCCGCCGTCGATGATGGGGAATTGGAGAGAAAAAAGGAAAGGAAAAAAACGGGATTCGCTACGATTGTCGAGTTGTGCGCGAGATTCGACGTGTAGCTGACGCGATCGCGTACGTAGCGTACGTATAAGCTTCCTCTTTTACGCGCGCGCGACGAGGTGAACGTATAAAGGATTTGCAGCAGCTCTCGGCACTATTTGCATAATAGCATTAGCCACAAACGATCGTAAAAAAGTCCGCCACGTATACGCGCGGTACTTTGTTTTTTCTTTTCGACTATATTATTGCCTCCGATGTAGAGAGATATATACACAGATTGGCTAAAGCGCTAATTCACAGACTCGCGGACTTTCCACTTTCCTCCCTCGAGTACTCTCACACGCCCATCCGAATTCTGCGTGCGGTGCTTTCCCAGACGCGACAATTACCAGCTATAAAATTTGCGCGCAAGTATATACACGAGCTGCAGAGCACAGCGAAACATTATCAGGGCCAGAGCTCGACAACGCTGACGAGCGCAGTCAAGCTCGCGCGTAATCTCTTAACGCGAAGGTAACGCGATATTCCCAACGAGCCAGATAGAATTGTTACGATAATGAGTACATGCATGCGGTGTATACGCATAAGCAGGAGTACAGTGCGATGGCAATATCGCGGATAACTCCGACACGCGTGGCGCCAAAATTTATACTCATTATGTCCGTCGCAGCAGCTATCGTTCGAGTACCGTACAGTAGGCGAGATTTATCGCCTTCCGAGAGAATTGCATATAATATGTGCAGGAGAAAGAAGCAACGAGTGACGCGACTCCGAGCGATACCACTTTATGCAAACGCAATTGTTTCTACGATCGCTGCAGTCTATGTATGCAACCAATCTATATGAACTTCCTGAATTTCGCGCAACGAGAGTGTGTACTCTTGAGGCGTGCGCTGATAACGATCGACATCGAGTGCCTCGTAGTTCGCCTACATTACGAAAACCGGTTTTTTGCCTGGCTCTCTGCCGTCAGCGCTCGATTCGTCCTGACCATCGCTCTTTCGGCCTATCGAGCGCATTCTTTTCGTTTCGCCCGTGCATCGCACCGAGGCTTGATTTTTCCTAATACAGCCGCAATGTCGATGCGTATAAAGTAAGCCATCGCTCGTAACGTAATTGCATCTCTATTATCTACCGAGCGACGGTGCGGAATTTTTCCACATTCGTGCCATCGACATCTCCCTCTTTCACGCTCGTTTCGTCTTTTCATTTATTTCTTTTTTTCTCTTTTTTCGTTCCTTTTTTGTTTTACACACTGCATTCTTTGTTCGTGAATTTATTCGACGCACAAAACTCGTGGCTCAACGAGCGAAAAAACGGCACGCGCGGCTCGAGCGTATGACGCCGATCTGCCCCTATCGCAATAAATTAGACAAGAGAGCAGAGAAAAATGTAATATAGGCGTTGTATGGTCGTGACACCGCCTTCGAGCTGTCGATTCAATTTACAAGTGTATAGCTTGAATATTGCGCTTTTCGTCCAACTGAAAATCCAACTAGTCTAAATATTAATTTCTAATCCAACATAGTATAGTCGAAATAACTGAGTTTTTCACACTTGTCGCTGAATAGAGTTTACATTTTTTCAAAATTCGGCCAATTTATCCTCGGAATCTGGCTAGATACAATCATAGGTTATAATTACTCCGAATGAAGTATCTATATCAACCCCCAAAACTTTTCAAGTTTTTCGCTAAAAATCGAACTTGGGTAGCCAAAAGTCAACAAAGAAATTAATCTTCCATTCGAGCACTGCGCTCTCGATAATTTGTTCAATTTCAGACTTGCCTCCAATTACAATAAATGAAGAACGAAATTTTGCTATCTCGGATCAGGAAAATTCTCCGCGTCCTTCGAATTTCATACTAACGAGGACTTTTGAGTAATATTTGATTTTTCATGCCAATTTAAAATGCGAGCGCTAATAAGCGCTTCAGCACATTATGTGTGCATAAATTGTATTATTACTTATACGCGCGCGATAAAAGTCGAGGGGAAAATTTTGTTTCAATGATGAATGAACCTCATAACGTCGATGGTATTTAATCAGAAATATTCAACGTGAATGACTATTGTCTTTGTCGCTTTGACTTGATGCCTAGGGGACTCGGACGTCTCTTTGATACAATAAAATTGCATATTACGCGGTGAAGCTGTAGGACTTTGAGAGTTCAATTGTAATAAGCGCGCAGCGTTAGCTCACGGTGTCGGTGATAAGGCATATATTACTTTTTTAATTACACAAGCGCATAATACTCGCACACTTACGTCGGGGATTAAACGCGAATGTAATTCGTTATACATGTTATATAGTATAAACAATTTCGCGCCGAGTTATGCTTTATCGCGGAGAGCGCAAGAGAGAAAGATGCAGATACATTGCGTGATATGTAAATATTGACCAAAGCCGAGAGCATTTGTTCTTTTTTAGCATATATAATGCCGTCGAGTTAACGAACTTTTCACGTTTTAAAGGTTCTTCAAATATATGTAATGGCTCATGCGAGAACTAACAATTATTTTTAATTCAAGTGTCGTTGATCGGTATGATACACAACGATTGTACGGCCGCCGCGTACAGAAGGATTTTTTTTTTTGAGTCGGCGCTTTTTTATGTATTAACGTTCGGCTCATTTGCTACTTAATCGTTCGTATCTATGATCTCTAATATAATTTCTGAGATTTTACCGCTAATTAATTTCGGCATTACAATTTTATTAATGGGTCTACAGGCTATAAATAATTCGACTTATGTAAGCCCGAGGAGGACAATATTGTGCAAATCGAACATCTTTATTGAGTTTGTAAATATGTTTGCAAATTCGATCAATTATAAGCAATCGATTATTGATCGGATCCTACAAGTGCTCCAATTACTATCTGTCGAGCCTGGCTAATTTCTCGATGAACTCGCTTAACGTTTTTATGTAATTGTCATGCTGATTTTTATCACGATTGCGCACATATGATTTAATAAGTTACGAACAAAAGCTTAGCTAATTCGGTGCGTTGTTCAGAGCTTAAGATCGACGATTTTCCGACAAAAGGAAAAAAAGAAGACGGCGAAGACGTAGCCGGGAAGCGTTTGCCAAAACTTGTCACGTGTCCCCTCTGCGACTCATTAATAATTTTGATCAACACGCGACGCGAAAACGAAAAAAAAAAGAGAAATAAATACCTGCGCTCACGGGATCCATCATTCATCGTCGCAAGAAAGAGAGAGAGAGAGAGAGAGAGAGAGAGAGAGAGAGAAATGCGTGTGTTCCGCCACGCGCGAGTTACTCTTGATTTTAATTGTTTCCGCGTTTTACCGAGCGAGGCGTTGAAAAATCTAAATAATGTAGTATAGTCACTCGCGCGAATGGAAACGTAGAGTTTTAGCGACTACACGAGTTGGTCGGGGGCGATCTGTCGTCGATGCATCGTGCGTACCTGCGGGCGATTCGAATTTTTCCATGGATGGAGAAAAACAATGAATTGTCAAGCGTGTGGTCGTCGCCGCGCGCAAACTCATACATATTCATGGGACGCGAAAGTACGTCACGCGTGCCAAAAATCTGCCTGTCCGCTCGCGTATCTATAGGCGCTATACGTCTGCGTCGTCTTGTATACACACTATATGGCATTCAAACTATTCAAACAATACTCACTCGGTATAATTCCGGAGAGCAACCAGATTTGGGAGAAAAGAATAAGGAGCAGCTACTGTGACTCCGCTGCTCGATATATGCACACTCGACAACTACGATCGATGTCTCACCACCAAATAATCACTTAAATGTCAGTCACTTCAAACGGTGCGTTAATGCTCCTTTTTGGCATGTATCGAAGATACCTTGGCTCTTGGTTCACTCGTCATTAAAAGAAAACTGTGTAAAACTGGTAGTCCGTTGATCAGCGAGTCGCGAGAGAATAAACTTTGACGCTGCCAAGGCGCGTCTCTCGGCGATCCGAACTGACATGAAGAACGTAGACTAGTTGACGATTAAACAAAAGGTAACGAAACGATGAAAAGGATTTTCAGCGCTTGCGGGAAGCCGTGCACACTTAGGCGCGCGGCATGTCGAATATTTTCTGAGCTCAGTTGCGTGTGGCGGCCGTCGACCTACCAGTCCAGAGCGCCAATAAAACTGAGCCAAGTTGCTAACTCGCCGGCGAGTCGCAGTCAAGCTCTCGCGCTCCGCATCCCTACCACTGCCTTTAGCAGCAGCAGCAGAAGCACTATTGCACATACACACATAGCTCCGAAGAGAGCGAGCGAGAGAGAAGCGAGTGGGGCGCAGAAAGCGAGTTTCGAGAAGCTCCGCGGAGCGAGTCGTTATTAAAGTGCGCGCGAGCTTTCGCTTCGACCAAAAGAGAGAGAGAGAGAAAAAAACGATTACGGATCCGTCTGTGGATGCGACTGCGTATGTAACGAGGCAGGGCAGATGCTGTCCGAGCGCGACCGTGAATGGCCATTGCCCAGCGCTTTCGGCGCTCGAGCTTTGATGTCTGCATCGACTTATCCTACTCGTGTCTCAAAGAACAACCTCGAGCTTTTTTTTGATTTTCCAGCGGAGAAATAAAACGGAAAAGAAAAGGAAAGAAGAACAATCCGAAAATATTACATCTGGTGATATCGATGAATAAAGTCAATGATCGATAGACACGGTGTCGCACGTAGCAACCGAAGCGCTCGAGCTTTTGTGGCTCTTTCAATGATGTCGACGAACTCTTGCTGATTGAATTTCACCCGAAACGACGACGACGACTGTACAGCTTTTCTAGCTTCGGCCTTGGACGCCCGACTCGGCTCGTATTATATTTTATTTGATCGTATCCGAGAGCACTGCTCGCTCAACATTGAGAGATAAAAATTACGAGTGCGCTAACCCTATATACCGATGCACGTGCGGCGGAAAGACGAGAAAGAAATCTTCGCTACTAGGGGGGTGGCTCTTTCTTTTGCTTTTATTCGCCGCTATCGAGTTTCGCCGCTCATTCTAATAGACATCGGGATAATGTTTATCTTTTTGTGCTATTATTGCTCGCGCGTGTACAAATTCGATGTTCGAGTCAATCTAAAATAATTTCGCACGATGTATTTTCGAACGCGTGATGAAAAATTGCCAGATTCGTGTAATATTTTTAGTATAGGCCCATCGGTCACGTGGGCCAATTATCTGACTCTTTATTAGAGATATGGTCGCAGCTGTCAGTGATTTGGCGCGTTTTTATTGCAAACCTCATTCTTATAGACGCGAATCTAGTCATCGACTCGCGCGCGCACGTATCACATGTATATAAAATATAATTGTATCGCGCGAGCTGATGATACGGGATGAAAATAAACGGGGACAGCTACTCTTTCTACATAGATAAATGTATGTATACAGAGAGCTCGTCGCAGGCCGTAAACGGAAATTAACCTTGGCCCAGCCCGGCCTGTGATCGTTACGATTCTCGATCGCAGGTGGCCTACGTCATCGTTCAAACCACATAGAAATACCATTATCATTTGATACTTGTCTCTCGGTGGATTAAGAAGACACCGCCGCGGCCGCCGCTGCCGAGCGAATAACGCTAATGTACATCTCAAGGACCGCGATCAAAGCGCAATTAACAAGTTCAATCGATATTTTTATACCTCGTAAGCGAAGAGGCGAGAATTTGTCATTGCGCAACTCTACAACCGCGTAGATAAGGATGATGTATAATCTCGACTCTGAATTTGACACTGAATACATATATGCTTATATATTTTTTCTCTCTCGGTTTCGTCTTGACTCTACTCGTGTCGTGTGCGTGTGTCTCTCTTCAGGAACATTCTTGAGACAAAGTCTCCGTTGCCTTGGGCAGAAACCTTTTTTTTTATCGTTCGTTGCGCTCTCGGCAACCACAAACAGACCATACTTAATATTTGAGCGTAAAATGCCGCGCGTTTAATTGCACAGTTCGATAAAGGACGTATGTATATTATGCAGACTAAGGCGAGAGCGCACACGGCTTCGATATAAATAAACCGAAAATAAATAATAGCCGTGTTTTGTCGACGGCATGAATTTCCTTCGTCGTCGACGACGAGAGCGCGCGCGCGACTGACCGCATAAAAACCGTCTGGTTTTCCTTCTGCGTAAAACGTAGCTTTTAATTTATTATAAATCAACGCGCGCCGCGATGTGTGTACTGCACCGATTGCTAAACGCGCGCACGTTGTTTTCCGTATACTTGTACGCGCGAGAGTCATGCACACGCGCGCGCAGCCGCAGTTTTGCGCACGTTCGGTGGTAGAGCTCGTGCGCGAGAGAGCAAAAAAAAAAGGAGAAGAAGCGAGCTACACGCGTACGTATGCAATATGCGCGGCAATTATGCGCTTTTTTATTCTTTTCGGATACGATCGCGAAGATCTAATTACTAATTACCTAGAAAATGATTTGTCACGCGCGCGAAAACGAGCAATCGATCCTCTAAATGTACATAAATGTGCCTCAATGGAGCAGAATATCTAATCGAGCGTGTAATATACGAGGCACGGAGCTTCTTTCCGCGAGCAGCGCAAAAAGCGCAGGCGAGCATCGTCCAAGCATTGAATTGTGCTTTATACATTATGTATGTATGTATGTAAAGCTGGGGTTTCTCCGCGAGCGCAATCGAGGCGTTTGGTCTATAATCGACTGACCTCCTCCCTCCCATGTGGAAGCCTAGCGAACACTCCTTTCGACGTGCAGAATTTTCCGCCGCGGTGCTTCTCTCCGACTCTCCTTGCACCCTTGAGGTGTATATAGTCATAATCACACAGCACTCGGATGTACGTCACTTTTTCTAGCCTCTCGCTCTCTCGACTTGTGGAATTTTTTCTTCAAACCGGATATTGTGTGTATTATTGTATGCCCGACCGAGTTACACGTTAACAGAGATTCGGGCCAAAAGTTTGGCTAATTTACGCTGCCTCACGTGATCAAACATTTACATGAAGTAGTCTTCGAGTTTTTTTGAATTTTACAAAAGTTTAACTTGTCAATCTTAAAGCTCAGTATCGATGTACACTCCGGTCGAGTATCTCAGCACTCTCAGCAGCAGAAAGAAAGATTTTTTCGCAGCGCATGTGGCACGTGCAAAATATTCTGTCGCGCTTCATATACATGTACTTGCTTATGGTCAAATGGTACGTAGTAGCCTGAGTCAGACACGCGTTATGTACTCCTAATCGTTATACGCGTGTCTTCGGAAGTGCAAATTGACGAATACACGATGTCCTATAAGTATACATATCGTCAGACAACGAGCTAAGAGCTCGAAACACGCACAAAAGAGGCATTGATGAGCATTCGTCGAGTCCCGGCGATGAATTTCCAATGGCGATCGTCGTAAATAGACGATCACGGGAATGCGAGTATCGTGTCGACGCGAAATACTCGTGCTTTGTTATACATAATGTAAGCAACACGAGACGAGGACTCGAACGACTCGAGAAACTTCGAGCTATATGCGGCGCTTGGATCGCTTTGCCTCGTTGTTCAGCTGCAGCGCGAGCTTTTTGACAGGCCGACGATTGAGAGCTTGCGACAAGCGGACAAATTAATATATGTATTTCCTTTGGAGCTATTCGTGCGATCTAGAAACTCGTGATTCGAGTCGTTGAAAGAAAATGCGTACCTCGCGCCTTGTAACACATTCGTAGCCTACAACGAGTCGTAAAAGTTTTCCCCCGCGAAAATCCTCGACGCATGTGCGTAACGCGCAAAATACGTCTTTTCTCATAATCTATATCATTCCAAAACGTGCACCGCACTGATAAACAGCAGCCGTAGAATTGCTTAGATATACTATGTACCTATGTACGTAATGATACATCGCGCATCGAGTGAAAGTTCCAAATAAGAAAGGACGGGAAAAAAACAATTTCAGTTGCGTTAAACTATATCCGAGCCGAGCGAGAGAAAGTAAAAAAGTAGTCGCTAGAGACACATTTTTCGAATTCGGGGATGGGTTATACGGAAACTAGGGTCGTTTCCGATGCCTAAGTTTACAGAGATATGTTGCATAAAAATGCACAAGAGCGTCCAAGTAAAGCATGTACACTTGAATTGTTTGAAAATTCGAGCAGAAGTATATCGCACAAAGCAGTTTTTCATGCCGCGCGCAACTATAACAAAGAGATCGCAACGTCCTGCGCAATTTGTCAAAGTCAACTATCGCATCGATGGAGAAAAGGCATGTATGAATAATAAAAGATCTTCGCATTTGTTATACACACAAACAAACAAAATAATGCGCCATGACGAAAGCTCACCTATGTTTGTACGAAAAAAGAAAAGCCCCCGCACGCGTGTATGTGTATAAATGATTTGAAGGTCGGCGCTCAAAGCAAAGAAAGTACGCACGCACTATATTCATTCGTGTCTCAACTTTTACTCTCAATGAATTATGTGCTCTCGAGCGTACATAGAGAAATAGAGAGATAGAAAGAGAGAGAGAGGGAGGGAGAAAAAGAGTCACGGAGCTATTGTAACGATTGGCATGAGATCAAATAGCTCGAGAGCGAGTGGGGGAAGACGAGCAAGAGACATAATCAGCGTTTTTACGAGAAAGAATTTGATGAGGCGCGCGCAGTCGGCGACATCTTTTGGACATTGCACGCGCGCAACTCGATGTTCATGGGAAAACATCCAAGAGAGGATATAGCGCATATATATATATATAAAATAATAACGCCGCGACGTTTGCAGCCAAATCGACGCTCGTACATTTTCACTTGCACGATATAAAACTCACGCGTGGGTGAGCAGCTTTCTAGAAGCGTCGGCTAGTCCACCGAGCTGGAAATTGTCATAGAAACATAATATTTACTTTTACTCCGTGTACCGTGTGTATATGACTTTTTTTTCTTTCTCAAGAGGACTCGCTGTATCGATTGCCCGAGGTATTTCGAGCCTTGTGCGATCTCCGTCGCCTATATGCATAAACGATACACACGCATACACTCGAATCGGATGTATTCAACTGGCTGATACAGTCGGATCGGATTTAAAGTTTCATAGCTTATAGGTAAGTTAAAAATAGTTCGTTTCCACACGAGGTTCGCTGTATGTATATAATTTTTTGTTTCTATATCGCCCGTCGCAGACTCGAGAAATACATTTTTTATTTCCAGCGTGCGTGGAATTAAAACATTCGAGATTCGAACGTCAGACCTGCGCGGCTAGTAGACGTGTGTATATACGATACAAAGCGTGTGATCGAAACGCCGGCATGTCGCATTGTCATTTTTCACTATTATAGCAGCTTACGCGCGTAAGGTCCCCTTCCACTGGAGGAAAAAAAACGAGCAAAAGATAGAGACGCAAAAGAGAGAAGTGTAAACATTATCTTATACATACATAGACGCGCGTGTATATTGGAAAGAAGCGTCGATTTTTCCAAGCCCAGCCTACAAAGGAATGTGAATTCGGCCTTCATCGGCTCGCGAGCGGAGAAATAGTGCGCGCGAACGAGGCATCGGGCTCGAGCCTGTTATTATCGAGGAGCGCGCTCGCGCTCGCTCTGGCAAGTATGGCAGAAAGAGCTGCGGCGTACACGCTCCTCATATACATCGCACTGGCGTTTTTCGCTGCCCGCGAAAACTCTTTTTCACTCTCATTTGAATTTGATAACAGATATCTTAATTCTGTAAAGTGCTATGGAATCCTGGATGAAAATGCAATCCAACGACGTATATAACATACCGAAAAAAGTTCATTTTCAACGAAATACGAGCGATTGAAAGAAAAATCCACTTCGCAAAAAACGTTCTTACCAAAAAGTGGTCAACCCAAAATGAGTTTCAGACCATTTGCTGTGTTCACGTCATGCGCTTAAACGTTGTTATTACGCCGTCGATGTATATAATGTATATACACACCTCGATCCTCGAATACACACACACATACACATGAGGTTTTTTTCTCGTGGAATATTATTGATCGATCGATTATTTCCGGTATACCCCGGTAGCCCACTCGAAGCTCTTGGTATGAATACCGACCCGGCGACGACTTTCTCCGAGGAAGTCGAACTGTTGTAGCTACTTCGTGCACCCGGGTGGCCGACTAGGTGCACCAAGTATGAATATCGACCAGGCGACGACTCTCTCCGAGGAAGTCGAACTGTTTTAGCTACTTCGTGCACCCGGGTGGCCGACTAGGTGCACCAAGTATGAATATCGACCCGGCGACGACTTTCTCCGAGGAAGTCGAACAGTTTTAGCTACTTCGTGCACCCGGGTGGCCGACTAGGTGCACCAAGTATGAATATCGACCAGGCGACGACTCTCTCCGAGGAAGTCGAACTGTTTTAGCTACTTCGTGCACCCGGGTGGCCGACTAGGTGCACCAAGTATGAATATCGACCCGGCGACGACTTTCTCCGAGGAAGTCGAACTGTTTTAGCTACTTCGTGCACCCGGGTGGCCGACTAGGTGCACCAAGTGTGAATATCTACCTGACGACGACTTCTCCGAGGAAGACGGAGTTTTTAATGTACATTTAAAATTCAGAAAAATAAGATCTTTACTTTGAAACAGTCAAATTTCATTTTTTACTCTAACGTCAAGAAATTATGCCTCTTGATGAAAAATGAAAAATATTTATGCTATTGATCTAGAATTTTACAAGCTATTATAAAACAGTGAGTTGGAATACATACTCAAATTTTATGACAATAGCTT